>NW_017729028.1:28199125-28202569 GCF_001723915.1 Gavialis gangeticus | reverse complement strand
ATGGGCTCAGGTTCCAGCAAGGGAAGTTTAGGTTAGATATCAGGAAGAATTTTCTCACTAGGAGAGTAGTGAAACACTGGAACAGGTTACCCAGAGATGTGGTAGAGTCTCCATCCTTGGAGATTTTCAAGACCCCAGCCAAGGCTTTGTCTAGCTGGGTGATGTAGTTGGGGAGATGGTCCTGCTTTGAGCAGGGGGTTGAACTAGATGAACTCCTGAGGTCCCTTTCAACCCTAATTTTCTATGATTTCTTTGTCACAGGATTTGACAGGCTGAGTCTGAGCAGAGGTAGATGGCCCCTCTGTGGCCAGTACCAGAAAAAGAAGCAAGAATCCCAGCATAGAAACTTGTGTTAGAGCAGTGAGTCTCACCTGGAGTGCTGCAGTATCCTGGGGTGCCTTGAGATTGTTCAGGGCTGCCACAGGGTTCCTCACAACATTAGTGCTGCTAGGTATGCAAACATGATTCACAAAATGAGCCCAGAGATTTCAAGTGGGAATTCAGTGTTAAAAAGATTCTGGGCTGTTGCGTCTTTCTGAGTTCTTTACAGCAGTGAAGTTGCTCTATTATTTTTCCATAGTCAGGAAACCAGGGGAAGCTAAGAGCTGGCACGCTGAGAGGGGCCTGGGGTCTAAAAAGGTAGCAAACTGCTGTATTAGACTGTAAACACAATTCTCCTCCTTCACAGTTTAAACCCATCTGTCTGCTGGCTTCGAGCAGGAAAAGTTGGCACCTGCTTGCTTAAATGGGAATCATGCAGTCTAGTCCCTTCACTGAAGAGCACTGCACACTTTTTTCATTCAGGGTGTTTTCTCTAAGCTGCTGCTTGATAACCCTTCACTCCCCCCTTGAATCTGGAAGCATCTGAAGTTGCGTGCACCAAGGGTTCTCAGCTCCTCCCAGCTGCCTAAGATTGTCTTCGATTGAATTCCATGTGTTGCTAGTAAGTAAGCCCATTAGCAGAGTAACCAACCACTTGCCGCCTTAAAGGTCCCTGTCCTGCGGCTCACTGGTGGGTCAACAGGGTCTCCTCTACAAGTGCGGAAACTAAAGCTGGTTTGTTTCCCTGTTTGTGCAGGATGGTTTTAGCAGAAGAGGGGATGACCTGGGGCTCAGTGGCCAGTGCCTTAATCACTGGGCTGGCTCATTCCAGCACTTGCGTGTTGTGCTCTTGAGCATTCTTTAGACTGTGCTTCACCCCGTTGCATCTCCAGCCCTCACGCTTGGAGCAAACCTGCTGACGTGTCGTCTCTGACAAGGGTGGCTGGGCCGCATTCCTCCTCGTGGTGTCATCAGTCTGCACTGCTTGTCTTTGAGGGCACTTGATGGCAGGATGTAGGCTAAACGGCTTTGCCCTGTGTTCTGACTTCATCCTTTAGTCCCACTTGCAGCTCTCTGCATCTCTCACACCAGGATCTTGCTGAAATGGCTCCCCCAAGGTTTTAGCGGTTGCTTTTATTGCTATTTGGGTGCTATTGCAGATGCAGGGCACCACACTCAGTGGCCCAGAGGTCCCTTCCAGTCCTGTGTCTGTTTGCTTCCATTTGGAGGATAGGGGCTTTGTGCATCTTCCACGTCTCTCAGCCATGCTTCCTTTGGCAGCAGTTCTGGGTTAAAGCCACGATTGCTTTTCCAGCACCACCTTCCCACTTTAGGAACTTCTTCCTCCAGACATTTGACTGCCTCTCTGACCTCCAGTTTTTGTTCTCCTGCTTAGTCAGGTTTGCAGAGAAGCTACAATTACACTTGTCTCAGCTCCATCCCTGGGTGACAGTAACAAATTGCACTAGCTCTGCTTGCTGCGTAAGGCTGATCACGCAGCAGTGCCTGCCACTCAAAGCACTGACTCTACAGCTGCCTTTGAGCCCTTGTGTTGGCACCCCTTGGACATGGGACACAGGCCAGGGCCCTGGCATTCGGAACAAAGAATGAACTGCCTTCCCCTTGCCCTTCCCTTCCTGGTGCCATCTGCAGTACCTCTTCTACCCAACCTACTTATTTGCTCTCTGGGTTTTGCCCTCTGTCAGCTGGGCTTGGCTTGGCTCTAGCCTCTCATTGAAGTCGTGCCTACCAGTGCAGCTCTGGAGCAGTGCCAGTGAGTCAGAGAGACTGACATCTGGGAAACGTGTCCAGAACTGGGAGAGGCTGCTCCCCTCTGCCAGCTGTGTCATTGGGTAGTCTTTAGTAGATGACAGTGAATGCTCTGTGACTGACTAGACCAAGAACATCTAGCCCAGTGGTGAAATGTCAAGTATGAATGGGTCAGACTGCCCCAAGGTGACATGTGGAAGCTAGCCAGAGGGTAGTGGTGGCAGCGAGGGCTTATCTGTGCAGTGGAGCATTGAGCATGTCTGTGCAGCTGGTTGGTTCTTGGGACAAGCTGTATTTTCCGTTTCCTAGCACTCTTTCTAGCTGTTGCTGGATCATTGTGTTGTGGGACTGGAAATACCTGGCTAAGGTTTCTGGCATGGCTGTGGGGTGAGGACTGGGGAGGGAGTTGGACCAGTGCATGAGCCTACTTTACTGCGTAGCAGGGATTTCTGGAAGATCAAAACCAGGGCTCTTTGGGAAGGTTTTTGTAAACAAGCCCCTGCTTTCCAGATGTGTCAAACTAATTGTCAGGGGTCACCTCTGTGGCTTTCTGCCCTCTCCATGTCCTTTTTAAAATGTGGCACCAGAATTGGACACTACACTGGCATTGATCTCTGTACATGTGAGGACCATGGGAAATCTTGGCATTGTTTCCCAGAATTGTGAAACTTGGTTAGGCATTGTGGGAAAGGCTACTGGAGTCTTACCCCCACAGTGACTAGTAGCACACAAGACATGTTGAGCTATGACAGACAAGCCGGAGTTTGAGAGCTGTTCTACGCCCTGCTGTTCAGCGGGACCTGATGGCTGCAGCAGGACTGAACCACAGTGAAATGAGCAGCTGCTTGGAGTTGGCCTTTTCTGCAGGGCAGTGCTCCAGCAAAGGCCAGTGTTCCCCTCTCCTTCTGCGTGCTGGGACAGAGTGGTGATAGCTCGGTGCATTTTAGGCCCTGTGGTTAGCCCTTGTCCCCAGAGCTGTTTGGGTGAACTTGCTTGGGGCTGGTACAGTCTCCCTGTGCCCTGACCTCTGCTGAACTGCTGACTGGAACAGCAGATGTGAGCAAAGACTTCCTTGGGCAGATGAAGCCTGAGGCTTCTCCAGACCACGGGTGGAGGACACAGGAGCCACCTTCAAACAGGGCATAGTGCGTGCGTGGGGTGGGGAAAGGGGCTGTTCTGCAGTAGTGTCTGCCCAGTGAGGCAGGGCTGAGAGATCTGTTTGCTGATGGATGGATCAATGCTGGATGCTGTTAGATCACCCATGCTGACCACCCATGGTCAGTATGAAAGGCCCTTAAATTTCACCAGCTAACATGAGTGAGGATTTAGTTAGGGAGCTTCTGGAGGGGCTGG
>NW_017729028.1:28195749-28199114 GCF_001723915.1 Gavialis gangeticus | reverse complement strand
CAGGTCCCTTCCGACCCTAGAAACTATGAAACTATGATCTTGAGTCCTGCCAACTTGTTTAAAAGGCCTCAGTCCAGCTTTGAGGGCATCCTGAACTGCTGAGTTTACCACTTCCTCGGCAGCTCTTTGTGATGTCTAGACAGTCACGTTGGTTATTCAAAAGCCAAAGCTCAATCTGCCTGCCCTTCTTTAGTGGATTGAGGAGCTCTCTACTGCCTTGAATTTTCTCCCTGGGCTTGCACTTATACCCTGTACTCCAGCCACTGTGCTGCTGTCTCTTAGCCAGGCCAAGTAGATTTTGCCCCTCAGGTCTCTCACTAGCTGGAATATTTTTGCTTCTAGTCCAAAAGTCACTTTGTAGCTCTTCTCTTCACCCTCTCCAGTTTTTTGTGGACATAGAAGCATCTCCTTCGTTCCAGTCTTGCCAATACTGTGTTGGCAGGAGGTGATTCCCTGCTCACTACAGTATGTATTCAAGAATTGCGTTGACCTTTTTACCACAGCCTTGTGCTAAGCGCTCGCATGGACAAGCAACCTGGCTGTCATCGTCAAGTCCTTTCAGAGTCATTGCTTTGCAGGTGCCATCTCCTGTTCTTTTCTGTAGGTGTAGTTCTTGTTCCTACATGTTTTAACTTTTAATTTGGCCATGTGAAAATGCATCTTGTTTGGGCTCCGCTTACCAGACGTTCTAGACTACATTATGTGGCTGCTCTGTTTTCATCGGTTTATATGCCAGTCTTTGTGCTGACTGTAATTGCACACCTACCCGTTCATTCCCTTGTTTTGGTATATCACCTCTTGCCATTGTATTGCCAGGTTTAGAAGTGCAGCTAACTGGGCTCGCTGCCTGGAGTGTCCTGTTTTGTCCTCTTTGAGCCTCAGCAGAACATGAGCATTTTTTCAGTATTCCAAAATGCCGTTAAAATGTTTGTGGGGCTAGAAATGTTCTTGGCTAATTGCGGAGTGTAAATTTTCTGGGCCTTTTGACTTTAAAAAGAAATATCCGTAATAGATGTTACTTAATCTCCTCCTTAGTTATGAAACCATAAGCACAGAACAGAAATGTTTACTGAACAGTTCTCCCTTGTCTTCATCATTGACAATTTCAACATCTCATTCTACTAAGGGGAGGGATTTCTTTTGTTCTTAATTAATCTCCTTTATGTTGCCCTTCACTTCACCAGCCATGGCTTTTTGCCAAGGGGTATTTATTTTCCCTTATTAACTTATTTGCATTTTGCAACCAATACTGGTCATTATCTACTTACCTTTTTTTCCTTTTTTAAATTTTGATTTCTAGTTAGTGGCATCTTCTTCCCCCTAACCAGAATGCACTTTTAAACAAAATTCACCTATCACTTGACCATTTGGGTTGTAGCTCTCCAGCCACTTAATAAGTGAGCACACCCCCAAATTTCTTTTCTATAAATTACTGAACCCCTTGTTCATTAAATTAATGAACCTCATGTTTGCTGTTATTCTAAACCCCACTTAACTGTTTAAAGTTTGTGTTGATTTGTCATTGCTGGCCTACTCCCATTTTGACAACTACTTTAAAATCTTTGTCCTGTCTCTTATAAGTTACAACTGCTGCTTGACAGTCTGTAAATGGTAGTAAGACCGTTTTGCAGGGGTAGGGTAGAGAGTGGAGAGTGTTAGCAAGTACAGTCTGGAGCACTGTTTTCTGTCCCATCTAATCTGGTTTTCTTTCAGGCAAGTATGCCTTGGGGGACACACAAAACAGCATGCAAATGTGCCTTCTGGTGCTTACTGTCCCTTGCAGCCTTGTTACCGGAGAAAATGAGACTCATCACGTGGCCTGATCAGCTGCCCCAAGACAGCTTTTACCAGTGTCAGGTTGTTAAAGGCATAGCATGAACTGCCTCTAGCAAAGCTTTCAGTCATTTTGCAAAGTGTGAAGTTGTCTTCATGACTCTGCTTTTGTCTCCGTCTAAGGAGAAAGAGGAAAGAGGAGAAGTAAGGCAAGAATGGAGAAATCCTGGTATCGGGGAGTGACCAGGAGTCTTTCATGCCAGGTGTCATTCCAGATGCAACAGAAGCTCTTAGGGAAATGGAGGGTAGAGGATTATTGGATTTTCTTTTCTCTTGCACCTAGTGAAGTGGAAACCTTGATGGTAATGGTTGCTTCTCCCAGGGATGCATCTCTCACACCTGCCTTACTAGCCAGGTGTTTAAACTGAGGTGGTAACTTCATCCCCCTAACTAATTGCAACATGTAGGGCTAATTTTAACCATAAGCTCTTCACAGACTTTGTAGGATGTTTTGGGTAAGCATCACAGCAACCTGTGACGGCCAGGACCTTTGCAGATCTTTGTCACAGGTTTAAACAGCCTTGTTCATACCAGTCTATTTGCCTGCAGCAGTGGCAGCTTCTACAGGGTTCTGTGGAACTGTCAGAGTTGGACCTCTTTCCTTGGTGAACAAGACATACAGGCCTCTGCACAGCAGGTCCATTTTGTGATGATTGCAAGGAGCTGGCTGCTTCCATGCCCAGTCCCTCAAAAGCTAGGCTGACAAAGTCTCTTCTACCCACTCCTTCTGGAGTTGCTTGTCCTTGCCCCCCCTATGAGAGGAGAGAGGGTTGTGTGTAGAATTGGGTGGATATTTGTTTTTGCTCAGCTGTCAGGACTCCTGGCTTCCATCAAAATCTAGAGCCTTGGTATTAGCAGGTGGTAATGCATATGTCTTAAAAACCCATGGCATCGTTAGTCTCAGATTGTGTAGGGATTTGTTTTTGGTAACCTGCTTTTCAGGCTGGTTATCTGTGGGGTAAACCCCAGCATTTCTCTGAATGACATCACTGTGACCACTATGAAACAACATTGAGGTCTGGGGCACTGCTGCTGCTGCTTGCAAGGTGTTTGCAATGCATTCAAACTGTCCCCTGCCTCTGATTTATGACCCTAGACTTTCATAGTTTCTAGGGTTGGAAGGGACCTGAGTAGATCATCTAGTCTGACCTCTGCCATGGCAGGAAAGAGTACTGGGGTCAAATGACCTCAGCAAGGTGTTCATCCAACCTCCTCTTAAACACCCCCACGGTAGGAGCTGGCACCACTTCTCTTGGAAGTTAGTTCCAGATCCTAGCTGCCCTGACCATGAAGTAGCGCCTCCTGATATCTAGCCTAAATCTACCATCTGCCAGCTTGTGACTGTTATTCCTGATCGCTCCTGGTAGTGCATGGGGGAACAGGGACTTCCCCGTTGCCTGCTGGTCCCCTCTGACTAGTTTGTAACAGGCTACTAGATCCCCCTTCAGCCTTCTCTTCTGGAGGCTGAACAGGTTCAGGTCCTGTAGCCTCTCTTCGTAGGGCCTGCCCTGCTGCCCCCGATCATGCGAGTG
>NW_017729028.1:28190287-28195406 GCF_001723915.1 Gavialis gangeticus | reverse complement strand
GGCCCGTGTTCATCTTGGCATCAGTGATGACTCCGAGATCCTTTTCTGCCTCTGTACTGAAACTCTGACTTGCTGGAAGCCACCCTTTAGTGCAGGTGTGCCCAGCCTTTTGACCCTGCAGGCTGGATGTGTGGTGCAGGGTTGGTTCACGGGTTGGATCGGGTTTACGGGCCTCATCTTCGCCCCCAAAAAACCCTTTGGCCATTCTTACTTATTCATCTTTCTCTGTTCTGGTCATTGACAGTTTTACCAGCAGTGGCTATCTAGGGTGTTGACAGAAACCAAGTAGCACTGGGCCAAAAGCAGACTCTCCCTTAAGTTTCTAGGGTCGGAAGGGACCTATTAGATCAATGAGTCTAAGGGGAGAGCAACACAAAGTAGGCGATGATCTGTTTACCAGGGCACCCCCTGGAACAACAAGGAACAATGGCCATAAGCTATTGGAGAGTAGGTTTAGACTGGACATTAGAAAAAAGTTCTTCATGGTAAGAGTTGCCACGATCGGGCTTCCAAGGGAGGTGGTGCTCACCCCATCCTTGGGGGTCTTCAAGAGGAAGCTGGACAGGCACCTGGCTGGGATCACATGATCCCAGGTTTGGTGACCTTTTTCTTGTCTGCCAAGGGCAGGGGGTTGGACTAGGTGGCCCACTGAGGTCCCTTCCAACCCTAGAATCTATGAATCTGTGTCCAAGAACACAGATGCAAAGAAATAGTTTAAGAGCTCAGCTTTGTCCAACCTATCTGTTATGAGTTGCCCTATTCCATCCTGCAGTGGTCCTGTGTTACCCTGCGCCTTCTTGCTCCCTATGTACTTAAAGAAGGACTTTTTGTTACCCTTAATCTTTGTTGCCAGCCTGAGTTCTGTTTCTGCTTTGGCCTTCCTCACTGCTTCCCTACAAGCGTGAGCTAAGCAGGTATACTCCTCCTTGGTGGCTACCCCCTGCTTCCACAGCCTGTAAGCCTCTCTTTTCCCCTGTAGGCTCTCCTGGATTTCCATGCTCAGCCAAGAGGGCTTCTTTTGCATCCCTTTATGTGTACCGGGATGGTACCCCTCTGTGCGTGCAAGATCAGTTCCTTGAGGATCTCCCACCCTGTCTGGACTCCCAACTCACAGGTGTTATTACCCTTCAGTCCCACTCTGATTGCCTTAGCTCGTTGAAGTTGGCCTTCCAGAAGTCTAGCACTTCTACCCTACTTGTTATCTTTCCCACCTTTCACTGGATAGTGAATCCTATCAACAGGTAGTCACTATCTCCTAGGTTACCTTGTACCTGCAGATCCCCCACCGAGTCCTCCCCTGTGCTCAGCACCAAGTTGAGTAAAGCATTTCCCCTAGTGGGACTGCATACTTCCTGTGTTAGGTACAGGTCCTGTATGCAGGTTGGGAACCCATGTGAGCGGGCAGACCTGGCCCACTGCTCCTCCCAGCAGATGTCTGGGTAATTAAGGTCACCCATAACAACCAGGCCCTTTGAGCATACTGCCTTTAAGAGTTGTCTCGAGAATTCTAGGTCTAACTCCTCGTCCTGGTGTGGGGATCTGTAGTAGACTCCCACTACCAAGTCGCTTTCACCCCTACCCCCTTGTAATCTGACCCATAAGACTTCGATCTGCCCTTCTTCTGTTCCCATTTTTATTACAGAAGATGTATAATGTTCCTTAACATATAGAGCAGTGCCCCCCCTCCTTTCCCAATCTTTCCTGTCTGTATAACTTGTAGTCCTCAATGCCCATTGCCCAATTGTGGGTAGGGTTCCACCAGGTTTCTGCTGGCTCAACCAGGTTGAAATCTTTGTCTGCAAGCAAGAGTGTAAGTTCCTCTTGCTTATTTTCTATACTCCTAGCATTGGTATAGAGACACCTAAGCCCTGCATTAGGTGTGCTTAGTACTTCCCTATCCTGATGCTTAGTGGGCCCCTTAGTATTTACCTGGTCTATTCCAGTGTGCGGTTCGTGGCTTGTCCTTCCTGGTTTCACCCTGTTTTCGGCATCCCTGTCCCCCAACGAAGCTAATTTAAAGCTGTACATAGGAGGTCTGCCAACCTGTAAGAGAACAGACTCTTACCTTTTGGAGAGAGATGTAGACCATTACATTCCAGCAAGGCCCTAACCTGAAAAGGACTTGATAGTGGGCATCTACTACAGACTGCCTCACCAGGGGGACGAGCTGGACCAGGAATTCTAAGGTCAGCATACGGAGGCTGTAAAGTAAAGGGATGGGGTTGTCATGGGTGACCTAAGCTACCCAGACATCTGCTGGGAGGAGCAGTCAGCCAGGTCCGACTGCTCACGTAGGTTTCTAGCCGGGATACAGGACCTCCACCTAACCCAAGAGGTGCATAGTCTTACCAGGGGAAATGCCTTGCTGGACTTGATCCTTGCAACAGGCAACGACCTTGTGAGGAGTCTGCGGGTACTTGACCACCTGGGCAACAGTAATCATCGCTTGCTGGAATTTACTATCCAGCACAGGGTGATGAAAGCAAGTAGCAAGGCAGAAGTCCTCGACTTCA
This sequence comes from Gavialis gangeticus, assembly GCF_001723915.1. Taxonomy (NCBI): domain Eukaryota; kingdom Metazoa; phylum Chordata; order Crocodylia; family Gavialidae; genus Gavialis; species Gavialis gangeticus. The sequence goes on along the minus strand of NW_017729028.1, from coordinate 28,192,893 downwards.
GGAGGGCCGACTTCTTCTGTAAGCTAAGAAGGTTAGTAGGAGAGGCACTGGGGTCTCGGAGCTTCAATGAGATGGGAGTCCAAGGTGTGTGGTTGTTCCTCAAGGAGATGATCCTCCAAGCTCAAAGGGAGTCAGTCCCAATGCACACCAAGGGAGGCAGGAGTGCTAAGAAGCCCCCAAGGCTCAGCAGAGGCATCCAGGGATGCCTGAGGACAAAAAAGGAGGTGTACAAACAGTGGAAGCAAGGGGCTGTCACCAAGGAGGATTACACCTCTGTCGCTCGGGACTGCAGGGAGGCTGTTAGGAAGGCCAAGGCAGAGATGGAGCTAGGGCCAGCAACCAGAATTAAGGATAATAAATCCTTTTTCAAATACATAGGGAGTAAGAAGAAGGCACCAGGTAACATGGTGCCCCTACAGGATGGGCTTGGGAATCTGGTGATTGCAGCAAACTAAAAAGCTGATCTCTAACGAATTCTTTGCCTCCATATTCCTGACCAGGGACCTGGACATCTCCCCCGCTAGAATTGCGGACAGACCCAGGGGAAGCACTGCCATGCCTCGGGTCAGGGATGACTTAGGGAACTTTTGGAGGGGCTGGACATATTTAAATAGGTAGGTCCAGATGCTCTCCACCCAAGGGTGCTGAGGGAATTGGCAGGGGTCACAGCAGGGACCCTGGCACAGCTCTATGAGCACTCGTGGGGCACTGGCCAGGTACAAGAGGATTGGAAAAGGGCCATTGTGGTCCCCATTTACAAGAAGGGGAGAAAGGAGGACCCCGGCAAGTATAGGCCAGTCAGTCTTACCTTGGTCCTTGGGAAGACATTTGAGAAAATTATCAAGGAGCACACCTGCAAGGGCCCAGCAGGGGAGGTAATGTTCAGGGGCAACCAACATGGGTTCACTGAGGGCAGGTCCTGTCTGACTAACGAGGGTATTCAGATGGATGTCGCCTTCCTGGACTTTAAGAAGGCCTTTGACATGGTTTCCCACGACATTCTCTTAAAAAAAATTAGGTGACTGTGGCATTGATGCCTACACAGTCAGATGGGTGGCAAATTGGCTAGATGGTCGCACCCAGAGAGTGGTGGTGGGTGGTCATTTTTGACCTGGAGGGATGTAGGCAGTGGAGTCCCCAGGGCTCAGTCCTGGGGCCTGTATTGTTCAACATCTTTTATCAGCGGTCTGGATGTGGGTGTGGCAAGCACGCTGTCCAAATCTGCTGATGACACCAAGATGTGGGTCAAGTTGGGCACGCTGGAGGGGAGGGACAGAATCCAGCTAGATCTAGACAGGTTACAGAGGTGGGTGGATGAGAATAGGATGGAGTTCAACACAGACAAGTGCAAGGTGCTGCATCTAGGGAGAAGGAACCAGCAATACCCCTCTAGGCTGGGGAACACCCTTCTTGTCAACACGGTGGCAGAAAGGGATCTTGGAGTCATTGACTCCAGGATGAACGTGAGGCACCATCGCAAGCAAGCGGTCAGTAAGGCTAACCACACCTTGTCTTGCATCTACAGATGCATCATGAGCAGGTCCAGGGAGGTGATCCTTCCTCTCTGTGCTACACTGGTCAGGCCACAGGTAGAGTACCGTGTCCAGTTCTGGATGCCGCAGTTCAAGAGGGTTGTGGCTAGCATTGAGAGGGTCCAGAAGAGGACCACTTGCATGGCCAAGGGGCAGCAGGGCAGGTCCTACGAAGAGAGGCTAAAGGGGATGAACCTATTTAGCCTCCACAATAGAAGGCTGAGAGGGGTCTGTTGGCCATTTACAAACTCACCGGGGGGGACTAGCAGGAATTGTGGGAGGCTCTGTTCCCCTGGGCACCACCCGGGGTTGCTAGGAATAATGGCCACAAATTGTTAGAGAGAAGGTTCAGGCTAGACATCAGGAGGCATTACTTTACAGTTAGGGCAGCCGGGCTCTGGAATGGACTCCCAAGGGAGGTGGTGCTCTCTGCTACCTTGGGGGTCTTCAAGAGGAGGCTGAACAGATATTTGGCTGGGGTGATTTGGCACCCGTTCCTGCCTGGGGCAGGGGGTCGGACCTGATGATATATTTAGATCCCTTCTGACCATAAGCACTATGATACTATGATATGGATCATGGTCTAGGAAGCCAAACCCCACATGGTGGCACCAACTCTGAAGCCGTGGGTTGACCTCGCCAATGTAGTTGCTGTGGTGCTGGCTGTGGCTGCTGACCAGGATGATAGATAAGAAGGCCACTTGTGCCCCCGAACCTCTAAGCCTGGCTCCCAGAGCTATGTAGTCAGTTATGACCCGACCCAGACTACTCTGGGCTGCATCATTTGTTCCCTAATGGATGAGGACCATGGGATAGTAGTCAGTGGGCCTGATTAGGTCTGGAAGCCTTGTTTGAGATCCCTGGCCAGTAGCATACCTCCTGTACTGTGGGATCCAGGCAGCAGATGGCTCCCTTAGTTCCTCACAGGAGGGAGTTACCCATCATAGATTCATAGATTAAGGGTCGGAAGGGACCTAGTAGATCTTCTAGCCTGACCCCCTGCCAGGGCGGGAGAACAACAAAAAACCCCAAAAAGAGAAACGGGACTCAAACGAGTCCAGCCAGGTAGGCATC
>NW_017729028.1:28173574-28189544 GCF_001723915.1 Gavialis gangeticus | reverse complement strand
TGCTCACCTCCCCCCAAATATTGGTGTCATCAGCGAATTTAAACAGGTTACTTTCCACCCCATCATCCAGATCGCTGATGAAGAAATTGAACAGCGCAGGCCCCAGGACCGAGTCCTGGGGGACTCCGCTACCCACCCCCCCCAGGTTGAATATGACCCATCCACCACTACCCTCTGAGTGCGACCCCTCAGCCAATCTGCAATCATGATGACCCGATGTCTTCTCCTCTGGCTGCCCGGTTGTTCTTCAGTCTGTCTGGTGGTAGCTGTGGGCACGGCCTCCGTTGCTGCCCTCTCTCCCAGTGATGTTCTCCAGTTGCACTGGGGGAGTCACTCCAGCAGTGTGACATCTAGTTCTGCAACGTCTAGTTTTGGAGGTGACTGTCTTCCATCGTTCTGCATCCGGTCCCTCCTATGCTGCAATCCTGCCATATGTGCGGTCCTGCAGAGTGTGGAAGTACTCATCAATCTCTTCCGCCTTGATCCCCCACAGCCTGCTGACCTCTTCCTGGAGTTTCCTCACCTGCCCCTCCAGCACCTCAAGCTGGGCACGCATGGGACAGGTGAGGGGACTCCTGGTTTGTCCACCACCCCTGCACCCCAGAGTCCCTGCCAGGCAGCCCCCGCAGACAGGGGGCCAGGATGCAACTGCCCCATCCAAAGGCCTGTCTGGGTGCAAACCTCAGAGGAGCTCTGAGCCAGAGGCAACACCAAGGCAGGGTCCCTGGCTATGCTTTGTGTCATCACCCCCATAGTAGCCCCCCTGCGCATTCACTTACCGGAAGTCTCTGTCAGGAGCTCCTGACACATGGAGCTTGCCCCTTGTGGGACTCCACTGGAAATATCCCCACAGGAGGATAAATTACCATTTGCCATTACATGGAGATGATCATCTAGCCCAATTTAAATCATTAAATATACAAGGCATTCATCTTGGATAGTATAGTACCAAATGGGAGAATGTCATACCTTGGAGATACCCTGAGATCTTAAATCCGCAGTTATCCTTATGAACCAAACTCGTAATCTCATGAAAAACGATATTAACCCCTCCCCCCACCAAAAAAAACCCCAGCCCCAAAGGTCCTGTTTTGGACCTTTAATTAGTCTAGAGTTTCTTTGTTCTATACTCTCTTTGTTCTATAATGGTTATATTGCACATTAGCCTTTTCTTTATTTTGACTGAGATTTGTTGGTTATCCCATTCACCCCTTTGAAACATTGGCACAAGTTTGTTGTCTCTCAACCCCTGGCCATCTGGGGTGTCCCCAGAGTTCCTTTGATCCATCAGAGTTGGTATTCACTGGAGTTCTTTGTCCAGAAATCACATGAATGCAAGTTACTTGGATCTGCAGATCTGAAAATATTGAACTCGTTAGTTGCTGTTTCATGTCTTTCCTAGCTGGGGCAGGAAGGGACATCCTGGGCCATCAAGTCCAGTTCTTTCTGCTGCTGCAGGCAACCCCAGTATGTAATTTGATCAAACAGTCTTGAAAATTATTGCGTTTTTTGCCTCCCCTCATGCTGTTCCTGAATCCTAAATAAATACCAAAATAAAGTAATACCAAGCTCTGTTAGGCTGCCAAAAATGTGATAAGCAAAAAAAAAAGTTAAAGCCCTTGCAGATTCCACCTGGAAGATAAGTCAAGTAACCTCCCCTGGAAAGGTAGGAGGTTTAGCAATGAAGGAGTAACTAATTAGTTAACCTACTGAGGTAGCACAGTAGGGTACAGCTGTATGGTTATCTGTATGGGACTAGAAATTGGTTTTCGTATATAATCATTGCAATCTAATTGGGGCCTAGAATTATTCAATGTATAAATCAGGTATAAACAAAAATACTGTTCTATCCCACTTTAAGCTTGTAGCCTTCATGCACTTCCCTTCTGCCTGTTGGTCTAATCAGCTGGCTAACAGTAATTTACAACTTTCTAATTATTCTTGCTGTATAGTTTGTTTAAGCTTAATAGTGCTGTGTGCAGCAAACCCAAGCCATACAGGGCTGGGACCCAACCAACTTGCAGCCGCTTGGCAGAGGTAAGCTGAAATATCTGTTGCCTCTATAATGAGGAGACAAATTGCAGCTCTACCTGGTGCCAATGCAGTCTTCACTCCATGATAAGCACTGGGGCAGGGGTCCAGTTCTGTGTTTCCAGTGCTTAATTCAGCAGAGCCCTGGCACGCATGTCCAGCAGGGCTCTCCAAGGCATGCGCTCCAAGTCCATGTGGAAGATGCTGTAGGAGCGGTGTGTCCCTGTGGAGGGAAATGAGATGGCCAGATTGTATGAGGGGGACCCCTTCTGCTCTGCTGCCATTCCCTTTCCCACTCTCTGCCAGCCTCCATTTGAAAGCACTACCCTCTCATTTGGGGCCCTCCACAGCCCTGGTGCTTCCCACAGCCAAGCTTTAATTCCCTGCTTAAGGCTTGTCAGCAGCTTGGCAGACTTTGAATGTAGACACACTCGCACTGGGTTCAAGTGGTTTACTGCCAACTCTGCTGATCCTGACTACACAGGCTTTAACTGTTCCAGTTGGTGCAGGATCCCTTGTGCCACCTGCATCTGGCAGTCTCCTCCTACACGCAGCATTGCCCCTGCTTTCCCGTGCCCAAAACGTCTTCTCTGCTCATTCTCTGCACAGCATCGCTCCTGTGCAGATCCCCTCTTAGAACAGTCTGCTGACTGCCCATGCAGGCTTCTTTCCCCACACTTTGATGTAGTCAAGGAAGTGTAGACACCATTGATGGTACAGTCAGGTCCAGTAATTCAGCATCACCAGGCAGCTCAATAGCAGCTTAGTGGTGTGCAAGATTCTCTCCCTGGACTGCTGTCTGCTCCCTCCAGTTCCTTCCTCCTCCCCATACCCTCTGTCCACCTCTGCTCTCTAGCACAGAGCACAAGCATCTTGGGGCACATACCATAACATACATGCATATGGAACACCAGGCTTGCAGTTCATTGTGTTGGGGTGTGAAGGGAGTGGGACAAGGGGGTCTCCCTGTCTTGGACTTCATGTTTTTCTCCCTACTGTTTGTCCAGGTGAACCAGCGCAATGTCCCAGGGATTGATAGTGCCTACCTGGCAATGGACACAGAGGAAGGGGTGGAAGTAGTCTGGAATGAGGTGCAGTTTTCTGAGCGCAAGAACTTCAAGCTTCAGGAGGTAAGTTGTGGGGGAGACTGTCCTGCATCTCCTGGTGGGGCAGGGACTGCCAGGTGCTGGCTGGGTTGGGATCTCACAGCCCAGGTGTGCAGTGCAGGTGATTAGCTGTGCTTGTAGCTCTGCGCCGGCAGGTGGACAGCATTGGACACACTGGATGCACAGGCCTAGTGTGTGCACACAGGGACCTGTGCAAGTTGTTAGGACGTCCTCATTGGATGTGGAACAGGGTAGTGGTGCTGGTACCAGTGAGCCGATTGGCCATGGCTACAAGGGCAGGGTGAGCAGTGGTTTCAGGTGTGTAGCAAGATGCTGCAAGCTCTAGACACAGTAGCTGGAACTGTTCCCCTAGTAGTGCCCAGGGTTGGGGGCTGGGTCAGACCCAGGAGGGGGTGTGTGCGACAGGTGGCAACAGGGTACCATGGGTGGTAATAGGGCTCTGGTTTTCTGTGTGTCCCAGGAGAAGGTTAAAGCAGTGTTTGACAACCTGATTCAGCTGGAGCACCTGAATATCGTGAAGTTCCACAAGTACTGGGCTGACGTGAAGGAGAACAAGGCCAGGGTATGTAATGAGAGCAGCCCCTTTCCTGTGCACCCAGGGGCCCTGTGGGGCCAAGGGGAAGCAGTGGGTAATGTCTCCTTCTACCCCTGCAGGTGATCTTCATTACAGAGTACATGTCATCAGGCAGCTTGAAACAGTTCCTGAAGAAGACAAAAAAAAACCACAAGACAATGAATGAAAAGGTAAACCCCTTCTCTGTGCACCCTGCTCTGACCGGGCTGGCACAGGCTTCAAGGGTTACCTTCTACAGGCTGAATCTCCATTCATCTGGCATCCCTGCTGCTAAAAGCCAGCTTCAGCAGAGGCTGGTGCAGCAGGATGCAGGGGCTGGGCCATCTGGGGCAGTGCTCTGCAGAGAAGCATGAAGTAGGCAGTGCAGTTGCACAGCCTTTGGGCATGGTCGTGAGTAACCTGCCTCCTCTTTACATCCACGTGGGGTGGAAGGGAAGCCAGTGCCCAGGAAGGAGGTGGGGGATTCCTTCTCCCCACAAGCGTGGGCCTGGGTTGAGCACAGCTGTAGTGATGACAAGCAACAGCAAGATCCCTACACTGGGCCTAGGCTGGCACTAGGAGCTGTCAAGAGGGGATGTGTTCCTTTAGATGGGCTTGAATAGCCTGAAGCTAGTCCTGCTGCTGACTGACTTGGTTTTTGCTGTATTTGCAGGCCTGGAAACGCTGGTGCACCCAAATCCTCTCTGCGCTCAGGTATGGACCCCAAAGCAACCAGCCAGACTGAGCTGTGTGTTGGAGGAGCCCAGACCAACCATACTGAGGGCAGTCTGGAGTCTGTCGGCCTCAGCTTTTCTGGATGTGCTCTCAGCCAGTTCAGGTCTTCTGACCAAAGACATGAGAAACCAGGAAGCACTGGAGGATGTAGCTTTCTTGCCCAAGTCATAGGTTTTGAATGCAGTCTTTTTGTGCTGGGGCAGGATTTATCTGCTGCGTGGACAGTCCAGAGGCACTTTAGTGCTCTCCTTGTGCTGGCAGGCTGAAAATGCTGTCCAGGGAGCCCCCAGATAAGAATGCTAAAGCTGTAAACTTGTGCGCCAATCCTTCAGTGGGTCCACAAGAGCTCTAGATGAGCTAGGCTGGCCTCCTGGAGCCAGTTCACACTGTCCCAGCCATAGTGCTAAGAAGTACAGTGTGAGGACGGGAATATAGTGTAATGAAACTGATGTAGTGCAGGGAAGAAACAGCGCACACCAGTTCCCAAGGCCCCACAGCCACAGGGAGATGATTTAGGTCAGGATTCCAGCAAGTGGAATATGCCCTGGGCTGCAGGGCCCCCCCTGACCTGGGGGAATGCCTTCTAATGCCAGGTCTGGTGGGCACGCCTGCCAGGCACTGCCAAGGGTTCTCTGCATTGGTTTAGCTCATCTCTGGTCCTTCCTTAGCTCATCTCTGGCCCTTCAAAGAAAAAGAAAAGTCCCTGAAATTGTACTGAGTATTGGGAGGGGAGGGGGTGAATTTCCCTCCTGACCCCTACATGGGATTGGCAGGAACCCTGAAGTATGAAACACAGTTTCATCTTCTCTGTGGGCAGCTGCAGGTGTTCCGAGAACATTTAAGGCCTCCGAAGACTGGGGAAGCTGCATCCTCTGCTTGCAGGGGCAGAAATGGGCTTCCCAGCTGTCTTTCCTGGCAAAGCTGGGATCCAGAGCAAAGCTTGCTTTTAAGCTATGGTGTCAGCTGAGCTTGCAGTGGTGCTCGGCTGCATCATCCTGGAGGTGATGAAGGCCCACAGCCAGGTTGCTGCCACTTTGCCCCTTGCAGCTGTCTGGGTGGGGTAGGGCGTCCAGCTAGTGCCTCCTACGGGCTGGGGCAGGGGGCCAGGGAAGGTTTTCTTCTCTTCCTCCCTCTCCGCCCTCCCTCCCTCCCTGGTCAGGCGTCAGGCTTTATTTTATTTTATCATTGTTTTTGGCCCTGGCCATGTCTCCGAGCCCCTGCAGATGCTCCCAGCCAATTGTTCACTAATGCTGTCCCTCAGCCCCTGCTGCTGTTGCTGCCCTGTGGCAGAGGGTCTCTCCTTATTAGTGTCCTGTTCTGAATTTCTAGCTACCTCCATTCCTGTGACCCCCCCATCATCCATGGCAACCTGACCTGTGACACCATCTTCATCCAGCACAATGGACTGATCAAAATCGGATCAGGTAAGAGGCTCACTAGGCAAAGTCCCCAGTGACTGCATCCACTGCTTCAGTCCTTGCTGGGCGCTCAGTTTCTCACCTTGCTAGAGCTTAGGGAGGGTTGTTCAGAGCACTGCCCTCCGGAATCGAGGCAGGCTGGGAGGGCCTGCCCTGGTGGCGAGCATTCTTGGGCACAGTGGGGATTGATGCAGCCCCTTCTCCCATCCTTTGAGAACTGGGGTCAGGTCACACCCCTGATGAGACTTGTACTTAGCAAGTGACATGGACACTTCTTGGTCGTGTGTGTGCAAAATCCTTGAGTCTGTCTAGTTTCCTTCATTGTCCCTTCTTGGGGGAGTGGGCTGTATGCTCCTCTGCCTACATGCACATGTACCCCAGGCTGGTGAGCTTTGAGACCCGCCTGACAAGCTGTTTAGAGGCTGCACCAGTATCCTTGCAGCACTAGACGCAAGGAGCCAAGACTGGCTGCACTTTCCTCTTGTGCCTTCTCTTCTACTCGGAGCTGCTGGACTTACGGGCCAGCTCAGATCTTACCGATAGTCTTGGTCTGTGCTTTTGGTGCTGGCCCATGGTTGAAGGCAGGGCAGGGTGACACGTTGAAGGCTAGCTGGTTCAGAGAAGCAGGAGCCTTTGGAGGCAACAACCTTCTTCATCAGATGTTTTAGCCCCTGGCCACTTCCCTGACTTCTCCCTGTGCTATCAGACCCCTGGCCTCAGGAAAGCTGCTTCACCTTCTTCCCCATCCAGAGCTGCTGCTTCTGGACTGGCCAGGTCTCCTTGAAGCAGGATGGAAAATCTGGTGACAGTCAGGAAGCACTGCTGAAATCTAGCTTCCAGGAGCTGGTCTGGCTTCTGTCTGTGCTCTGCCTCTGTCCTCCCTCTTGTGTCCTTGAGACCTCTGCCCTCTTCTGTTCAGTGCAGGCATGCTGTCTGCCAGCTTGATGCGCCAGCTGCCTGCTTTGCCACCTCCCATCACCCTAGCATTGCTAGACACTGGTGACTGAATTCACGCTGGCTCATGAGCCTCTGCCCACGTGGAATCTCAGCCTGCCTCCGGGCTCACTCTCATCCTGGGAGGGAAGGGTTCTTTGTTTCCTCTGTGTCTCTGTTGTGACCTCTGAGGAGGAGCAGACTGCAGCCTGTCCTGGCTGAACTTAGTTGCAGAGCTGAAAAGAGACAGTTGGCACATGCCTCCATTCTAGTCTGCATCAACACAGATCTCCTCCTAAGTCAGACCCCAGCCGTGCTCTTCTCTGGGGCAGTTGGACTCACTACCCCATGTCAGGAGGGCTTTGAACCCATTGCTTAGGGAAAATGTTTAGAAATCCTGTCCTATGGGGATGAGACAGAAGGAGCACTAATACCTCTGGCATGTTGCCAGGGTGCTGGGGCTTGGCATTTGTTCTCCCTGAACTTCTGAAGGCTCTCCATGAGCCTGCTCCACCACTCTTGGCAAGCTTCTGGCCCACTCACACCGACGAAGAGTTAGGAGTCCTGCAGAGCTGGAAATTGGTCCCCCCAGTGCTGGGATCATAAGTGCTGCTTTCATCACAGGAAACTGCCTTTCAACTCTGCATGTATGTTTGGGGTTTGATTCAGGGAGGACAGTTCCACTGCTTGACACCTCTGGGATAGGTCTGAGCCCTATGAGTGGCAATACACAGAGCCTCTTCCTCACTAATTTTGGCTTTCTGAGTCTTGCCACTGTGGAGCCAGGCTTCCTGCAGGCCCTTGGCCCCTTTCTCAGTGCTCTGCTTCTGTGGGCTGCAACCAGAAGAAGCTGAGACAACTGGAGCCCCATGAGTCTTCGGAAGTCAGTTCTGTAAGAGGGCCACAGGCAAGGCTTTTTTCTGGCTGTGGAGAGGGCACACCCTGTCAGCGTGAACCTGCAGAGGCAACAGCTCAGACCTCTGGCTGGCACTGCTCATCTGCCCACCTTAACCAGGATTCTAGTGACTCCTTTATTTAAAAAGCAGCTGGGGTTATGTGCGGAGGAACAGCCCCTCTGCTGCAGGGGCCGTTACCCAGAGGGCCCTGAACCAGAGCCGCTGGCAGTGCCACTGTGCAGCCAAGCTAGTGATGCCGAGATGGAGCTGTGTTGGCACAGTATCCTGCTGCCTTGGGACTTTCCTCCAGTGGGGTTAGGACCTGGCAGACCAACTTGATGCTCGGTCTTAGCAGCATTTCCCTCTTGAGGCATTTGAAGCAATGAGCATGGATCTTGTGTTTCCGTGGAATTACTTCTCACCACTCAGTCGCTCTCTGAAACTTCCTGTCCTGTGTGTTGCTAAAGCAGTCTGGTAAGTCCCAGGAGCTGCAGCCCTGATTGCACGAAGGTGCAAGGCACCTGGGAATGCACAAAAAAGCAGCACTGTTAGTGTCCATGGTGCCAGCCCTGGGAGATCTGGATTGTCTTCCCTTGGGGCAAGCAGTAGAAGGTGCTGGCACTGGTGAAGTGGTGCAGGTGTCTGGGAAAGTTGCCACCCTCCATGTTGGAGGGAAGGGCATCCCTGAGCTGGGAAGTGCTGCTAAGGCTGGGGGGCCTTCGTCACCATCCTATGATGAGCTCTGTGACCTGCAGCGCATCTCTAGTCAGTACCTCCTTTTCTTGGAGTTTGACTGTGCAGTACTCAAGCCACTGCCCATCACCTGCTCTGCATGGCACCCTGCAGCTGCATAATTCCCTTTTGTCCCAGGAAGGAGGGACCAAAGACAGCAGGCACAGGGAGAGAAGAGGTGCAATGCAGAGGCCATGCTCCGTCCATCAGTTTGTCATGTCGGGGATGGGGGAAGGAGAGTGTGGGTCCTAGAAAGGCCTGGGTTTGAGCAGGCATGTGCGTGCCCTTCTCTTTCCCCTCAGGATGCCATGAGACCCTGCAGTGATCTGAGGGCTCAGCAAATGGAGGGTAGGTCAAGTCTACACATGCAAGCTACCTGGCTTGCTGAGTGCCGTGCCGGGAGGGGGTTCCCAGAGCCCGTCTCCTGCTACCACCTTGGCAACTTGCTGCCAATCTGCTTTGCAGATAGGTTGCTTCCCTTTCTTTGAGAGTTGGCTGCAGTGACTAGAATCTCTCAGGTCTGTTGCGGGCTTTTAGAAAGAAAGAACCTGGCTTGGGAAGGGTTTGGCCTGGAGATTCTTGGAGTGGGTGGTTTGGAACAGGACAGGAGTGGGAGAGCAGTACAGTGTGTAGCAGAGGTGGCCAACCTCTGTGTGGCACAGGGCAGAGTAGTGCAGGGAGCAGAACTCAGGGCAGTGGATTGGGGCAGGGGAAGGGGATTGGTGTGACACTTGGGGAGAAGGCATGGGCTTGTGTTGTGGCATGCCTGTCAAAAAGGTTGGCACCCATTGGTTTAACTGAAGGACTCTTGGAAGGAGGACACTGCAGGGAGGGCTGACTGGGGCCTGTGAGGCTGCTGTAGGTGGGCAGGGCTGGGAGGGCAGAGGAGACCTGGCATGGACTGGAAGTTCCTGGGTGGAGCGTGGCTGAGTGTGGCTGTCCTGTTTGCAGCTGTGTTGGGGTTGCTTCCTGGGTGCGAGCAGGGTCCCCAGCCAGAGCTGGCAGTGAGGCACACTTCAGAGCAGAGGAGTGGTATGAGTGCAGAAAGCGGCCCGCTCCGAGACTTGTGCCCGCTCTGAGGTTTAGAGATATCTGGCCTGGCTGTCATCTGCTCCCTTGAGCCAAACCAGTCTCACTCTGGAGCTTGGTGTCCCAGGGACTGTGGTGCGAGCTTTGGGGGCTTCCTAGGGATGCTCTAGAAGGAGCATGTGGAGCAACTTGCTGCTTGATGCAGTCCCTTTCTTCTCTGGAGCATGGGCAGGCTTTTGGGCTGGGTAAGTCTCTGGGCTGGCCCGTTGTCCCATGGCCTTCCCATAGTCCCATTCCCTGAGCTTTGCGCTCTGCCAGGCAGCAAGACCTCATGAAGTGGGTGGGAGAGTAGTGCTGCTAACAGCCCTGTCCTGTGGCATGGTGGGGGTCACAGCCCTGCTGGGCACTCGAAACTAAGCCTCCTCCCTGCCCTGAGCACTGGCCGCAGCACCCTGTGCCCTGTGGGCATAGCCACTTCCTCTCCCTGGCCCCACAGGGTCTGGGGTGTAGAGACAGTCATGATCCTTGTGAGGTCACAGGCTGAAGCCTACTGAGAGGGTGGCCCAATGTAGGGACCACCTCCCCCCGTCCATGTTCCGCTGTGGTTCTGACGTCGCTGTCTGTATCTATGTGAAGTGCTTGCTGTTTCATCAACTCATCGACTTCTATCTTGTTTTATTCCCGCTTACGGGCTGCTCTGTTACCAACAGTCTTTCATAGGATTTTTGCTAATGGTGAGCAAACTTCTCCGCTCCTGTGATGTGACTGTGCCCCTATATATATAATGTACATTATATATATATTTATATATCTATATGTATATATAACTTCTCTGCGCAGTGTTCCCTTGCTATAAGGCTGGTGCTGTACTGTCCAGCGTAAGCCCACACTACCGGCGAGACCCCCACTCCCTGCTGGCAGATGGCTTGGCCCCAGCCAGAGCCTTACAGAGAGGGAGCGCTGCCCTGTGTATAGTCTCCTCAGTGTTAGCTGTTCCTCTCCTTGTCCTTAGCCCGTGCTAGCCTGTGGACCCTGTTGCATGCCAGCTCCTGCATGCTGAGCCGGTCAAATGCATTGCTCCAAGCTGCTTCAAGCCAAACTCCACGGACATTGGGCTCTTACCTGCTGCTGTTATGCTAGGGTTGGCTGAAGGTCAGGCTGCCCAGTCTCTGCTTCTTGCTCAGCTATCTAGCTGCTTGCCTGTAGCTTCGTTAAGCCCATAGATGACTGTTTTCAGTCCAGATGTCCCAGTGAAACTTGTTCTGCAACCTGCAGCTATGTGGATCTCCCACCAGAGCAAGTCTGTCACTGACATGAGGCTCTCTCTCTCCCCAGCTAGGGCTTGAGCTGCGTGGTGTGGGTGGGGAGCTTGCTGAGGCATGACAGGGTCTGGAAGGGGTAGGATGGGTCACGTGTCTCGTGACCATGTCTGGGTTTGATGACATGATGTGATGAGCCCGCCCTCAGCACTGTGTGGTGTGTCCGAGATCCTGCCAGCTTTCTGTTGGAGTGACATCTGGGGTGGTACTCTGCCCTCCTGCCCTGAGCCACCCCACCAAAGGCCTGTCGGGGTGAGCAGCAGGTTTCCAGCTCGGCAGGCAGCAAAGGAGGAGCTGTGGTGTCGCGCAGTGCTGGGGAGCCTGGTCTTGGCGGCCTGGGAGGTTCCTGGGCATTGGGGGTTGTGGGCTGCCTTAGCAATCATACTCATCTCCTCTCCCCAGAGGGTGGAGCTGGTCTCTCTTGAACAACATTCTGGCCAGTTAGGAATAGAAGCAATGCCAGACTGGGTCAGCCCCCAAGCTGTCCAACCCAATGGCCTGTATCTGCGGCACAGAGCAGACTGCTGGTCCTTTGCCCCTGCTCTCCTGCAGCTTCCAGCATGTAGAGGACCAGGAAGTCCTAATGTTGAGGTTGCTGCCCTAATGGTGATGTTGGTGCAGGGTCAGGCCATCGGTGGGTATTGAATAGGTCTAGTCCGTGTTGCCCCATGCCCATAAGGTCTGTGCATTACCTGCGCACTGTGTGAAAGGGTCCTTCCTCTGGTAATTTGAAACCCGCTTTCTGATGATTTCCTCGCATGCCCCCTAGTTCTGGGAGTGAGCATGGAGAATAGTCAGTCCCTGATTGCCCTCTCCGCACCACTCAGAATTGTACAGTGCTCTCATGCCCCCTCAGCCATCTCTTCTGTAAGCTGAAAAGTCCCAGCCCATTTGGTCTCCCCTTGTGGAGAAGTCTCCTGGGCCCCTGACCATCCTTGCTGCCCTTTGGGGCTTTCCAATCCTCCTGGGGGATTCTTAGGGTCTTCTTAGCCCCTTCCTGGCTTGTTCTCGGTTCCCTATGTTCTTCACACACTCATTCACTTTGGTAGGGATGTGACCTGCATGGCTCAGATGGGGAGGGGCCTGCTAGGGCTTGCTCCTGGCTTCCAGATTACCCAAATCAGACTCCCAACAGCTATTTGAGAGTTGGTCACTTCCAAAAGCAGCCCTTGCGTGGTGCTTTCAAATGTAACTGCTGTGTTACTTCTCTTCAGGTTTTGTGGTTTATCTCCTCCATCCGTCTCTGGAGACATGTTGAGCTGTTGCTTTCACACCTGTAGCAGACAGGCATGTGATGCTCGTCACTGTAACCTGCATGTTGCACTAACTAGAATGGAAATTGTTTTGGTTGCCTTGGAGCCAGTGACCTCTATGCGACGCTGGTCAGGCCACAGCTGGAGTATTGTGTCCAGTTCTGTGCGCCCCATTTCAAGAGGGATGTGGACAACATGGAGAGGGTCCAGAGGAGGGCCACCCGTATGATCTGGGGACAACAGGGCAGACCCTACTGTGAGAGACTGCGGGACCTGAACCTATTCAGCCTCCACAAGAGAAGGCTGAGGGGGGACCTGGTGACCGTCTATAAACTCACTAGGGGGGACCAGAAGGGTTTGGGGGAGACGCTGTTTCCCCTAGCGCCCGCTGGCATAACAAGGAGTAATGGGCACAAGTTGATGGAGAGGAGGTATAGATTGGACATCTGCAAAAACTACTTCACAGTTAGGGCGGCTAGGAGCTGGAACCAACTTCCAAGGGAAGTGGTGCTGGCCCCTACCGTGGGGGTCTTTAAGAAGAGGCTGGATGCCTACCTAGCTGGACTCATTTGAGTCCCGTTTTTGTTTTGGGGTTTTGTTTTTTTGTTCTCCCACCCTGGCGGGGGGTCGGGCTAGAAGATCTACTAGGTCCCTTCCGACCCTAAATCTATGAAACTATGACTTCCCCACATCCAGACTGCCTGGGAGACTGTCTTTTGTTGCCTGAAGTGACAGTGGGTGTGAGGCAGGCACCAAAGCGTTCTTCCACCTGATGGGAGTCACAAGTGAAATGCTGATGTATTTGTGATGTGGTGCATAGAGGTGGTGATCAGACTGACCACATACGGGCACCAGGTGATCTGTTTGCAGTCTGTGTTTGGCTGGTGTAGATTGTACCCTAAGGCTGCTCTTGGGATGACATGGCTCAGTGCAGCCTTGTGCTCAGCCATGAAATCAGTCTCTACCATGTGGCATTACTTTGACAGTGACCTGCATGCCAGCAGCCAGGTCTTCCCAGACGTGTGTAGGCAGTTCACAAAGCTGTAGTGGTTCAGATTTTCCTGCTGTCGCATGTAAACGACTTGCGGGTGCCAGACTTCCCAGACATAATGGCACTCGAGCCAAATAGCTTCTGGGTTCTGACACCTGCTGGGAATTGCCTGCTCTCCAGAGACAAACCAAGAAGCAGCTGTCAGGCCCTTCACAGAGTGCAGCTGAGCTTACTCCTAGATAACTGCATCCTCCCTGTTCCTCAGGGTCCTTTGGTAATGTTTCAGAGCTGGATGCTGTGTTCCAGTAGGGTCTCCCCAGCGCCACATACATGAATAGAATCACCTCCTTGCTCCTGCCTGTTTAAACATCCAAGGGTTATGTTAGACCACTTCTGTCACAGCATTGTCTTGGTGCCCTGCCAGGCGGCTTGTCCACTGTAAGCCCGATTGCCTTGTGAAATTGGTTCTGACATTAATGGAAATGGGAGTGGGGTCTAATCCGTCTCTGTGTCCAGGATGTTCCCTGCTCAGCAGGTACAGCCTGCATCCCTTGTTCCTGGACTCATCTTGCATTTGGCTTTAATGCCCAGTTTGTCTGAAGAGACCCAGTTTCATCAGGTGACCTGGATTCCTGCCTGTCTGCTGTGTCCTCAATTATGCTTCATCAGTTGTTATCCAAAATTCTCGCCTCAGTTCTATGCAACTTCCAGGTAAGTGAAAATGTGGATTAGTCTCAGACCTAGTCCTGATCCTTATGGAACTCTGCTAGAAACCTCTGTCAGATTTTCCATTACCTCTTCAGAGATCTGCCAATTAGCCAGGTCTTAGACATGTTAAGTGGATTAATTAGTATCAGTTTTTAATCTGGACATAGCATAGTATTATATGTGACTTGGGCAATAGAGTGTCTACAGAAATCAAGATCTGCTGCATTTTAACAGTCACTTTTATCGACCAAACCTGTAATCTCCTTAAAGAATGAACTAGATCTCAACAGTCCTTTCCATAAACATGCAGACTCTATTGCTTTGTTTGGGTCTTTGGCACTGTGCTGTTAACCGCGTGGTACTGCTCTCCCTTTTGGATATCAGCACGAGATACTAACTACTTACGGAATTCCCCCAGAATTCAAATTAACACCAAGAGACCTATTTCTTTTCCAGTGCTCCTGGGCACCCTAGGCACAAGTTATCTGGACCTTATAGATTCATAGATGTTAGGGTCGGAAGGAAACTCAGTAGGTCATCAAGTCCAACTCACTGCCTTGGTTAAAGACCACCTCTGGAGGGAGCTTATTCTACAGTCTGGACACCCTGACTGTAACCCCAGCTGGGTGCTTGCCCAGTCTTCTCTTGAAGACCCCTAAGGTAGGGGAGAGCACCACCTCCCTTCGAAGCCTATTCCAGATTCTGGTAACCCTTACTGTGAAGAAGTTTTTTCTAATGACCTGCCCTTCTTTAAAATGTTTCTCCCTAATGGATATTGCTGAATGGTCCCCAGGGGCTCTGTGGACCTGCCACTAGAAGGCTAGTGACATACTTGCCAGTGTGTATTGCAGGTGTTTGAGAGGGAACAGAGGAGTGCTGGGGTGCAGAGTGGCTCCAGCTCCAGGCCTGGCAAGGGAGTGTGCCCAGTGCACTGTGGTGCTCAGCCTTGGCCCTCAGCGTTCCCCACAAGTCTGGAAACTTGCCTGTAGGGGAGTGGTGGCTAGAGAGACTGCCATTGCTCCCCTGCTGCTACAGGTCCAAGCCCTGTGGGCCAGATAATGTGGTACTGTGTGCTGGACTGAGTCCATGTGCCGGGTAAGGTGGCGGGGCCCATATGGGGCAGCACCATAGATTCATAGATTGCAAGGCCAGAAACAACCTCAGAAGATCATTGGGTCCAGTCCCCTGCACCAAGCAGGAAAGATAACTGGGGTTCAGGTAACCCCAGCAAGGTGACTGTCTAGTCTGCTCTTGAAGATTTCCAGGGTAGGTGATTGCACCACCTCTGGAGGGAGCTTATTCTACAGTCTGGACACCCTGACTGTAAAGAAATTTTTCTTAATGTTGAGTCTGAATTGGTCTTCCAGGAGTTTGTGGCTATTAATCCTAGTTTTCCCCTCGTGCGCCCTGGTGAACAGTTGCTCACTGAGTCCTTGATGTACTCCCCTAGCGTAGTGGTATGCTGCTACCAGGTCCCGTCTCAGCCTTCTTTTCCTCGGGCTGAAGAGTCCCAGATCCCTCAGCTTTTCCTCATATGGCTTGCCATGTAAGACTGATCATACGGGTGGCTCTTCTCTCGACTCTCTCAAGCTTGTCCACGTCCTTGTTAAAATGCGGTGCACAGACCTGGAGGCAGTACTCCACCTGCAGTCTCACCAGTGTGGAGTAGAGCAGAAGAATCACCTCCTTGGTTTTGCTGGAGATGCATCGATTGATGCATGCCAGAGTATTTTTTGCTCTACTGACTACAGCATTGCATTGCTGGCTCATATTCATACTGTGGTCTGTTACCCCCAGGTCCCTTTCATTCGTGGTTCTAGTCAGTTTGGTGCTTCCAAGCCTGTAGTTGTGTTGGGGGTTGCTTGTCCTGAGGTGGAGCACTTTACATTTCTTGACCACTCACCTAGCCTGCAGCCCAGAGCAGTTAGGCTCCACTGCTGGACCCTGTTCCCCTCTCTGCTGCCCACTCAGTTTCTTCCTGCTTGACTTTCTGTGGCTCCCTTTTTCATATGCCATCCTGGTGGAGCTAGGATTTTCTGAAGGAGGGGTGTGTTCAGGATTGGGCCCTTGGCCTCTGGCAAACAGAATGTGGCAGGTGCTGCTGCCTGCCTGCCCAGCTGGGCAACAGGGGCTGGGCATCCTTGCTCCAACAAGATTAGGCCCTCAGTGCCCACACAGGGCAGAAGTGGAGAAGAAATCAAGGGCCCCCCCCCCCGGGCCTGCTGTTCCTTCATCTTATCTTCTG
>NW_017729028.1:28157903-28172784 GCF_001723915.1 Gavialis gangeticus | reverse complement strand
GCTGTTCCTTCATCTTATCTTCTGCCCTCCTCTAGCTCCTGCCTTTTGTCGTCTGCCCCCCCCCTTCCCCCTTTGTTATCTGACTGCCAGGCTGGATTCCCAGACTACAGTGGGGCTATCTGAGTTCCCGAACAGTCAAGGGGATGGCTTGGCCCTGTGGGCTGTGATGCCCTGTCCCAAGAATCAGAAGGAGGGGAGCCCAGAGACTCTGGAGGTAGGAGAGTGATAGGGGGAGCAGAGCCTGGAGGCCACCAGTTGGACAGCCCTGGGCTATGTAATACTGTAGGAGATTCTGTGATCACCCAGTTAGACCTGCACAGCTTGGGCCCACAGGACTTCACAGAATCAGTTCCTGCTCAAACTGGAGCAGAGTTTTTAGAAGATGCCCTATCTAGACCTGAAACTGCTAGTCCTGGAGCCTCTGCAGCAGTGGAGGTAAGTGGTTCCAGTGACTGATTGCCCTTTTAAAGAAAGCTGCACCCTACTTAATCCATATTTCTCTACCTTTCTGTCTCCAGCCATTGGGTCTTGTTATGCCTGTGACTCAAGCAAGTCTGAGCAGGTGCATACAGATTTTCCAGAGGCTTATAACTTGGCCAGACTTGGCAGTTTCACAAGCACAGTGAAAATCACATCCCTGCTAAATCCAGTTTTTTTGAAACAGCAGAATTTTATGCCAAGATTCCCCCTAGAAATCAGTGTGAGACATGTAGGCAGCATGAGACATGTAGGCAGCATGGGAAACCAGCTGGTAGAGTTCGTTGGCCAAGTTTATTAGCACCTGAAAAGTCTGTAGCAGAAAGTGGTGACTGCTGTGAGCACACTGTATGTGGTGGTTGTAGAATCAGTTCAGCTCTAGTTTCTTATTCCTCTCCCACCCCCATCCCCAAAGGGCTTGAAGTTAGATGCTTAAATATTGGGCCTCATTTTTGAGACTGCTGGGATCTTAACCTTGATGTGGGATCTCTGGGACTCCCCAGGTACATGTCTTACAAAGCATCTTGCTCATTTTCTGCTGCTTTTCGTGAATTGGGAAGCTTCTGTTTTGCCACAGTTCAGGACCTGGGGGTTACAGTGGACAAGAAGCTGAATAGGAGCCAGCAGTGTGCCCTTTTTGCCAAGAAGGCTACCGGCATCCTGGGCTGCATTGGGAGGAGCGTTGCCAGCAGATCAAGGGCAGTGATTCTTTCCCTCTATTCAGCACTGGGGAGGCCACATCTGCAGCCCTGTGTCCAGTTTTGGGCCCCCCACTACAGAAAGGATGTCGATTTGGAGAGAGTCCAGTGGAGGGCAACAAAAATGGTTGTGGGGCTGGAGGACATGATTTATGAGGAGAGGCTGAGAGAACTGGGCTGATTTAGTCTGGAGAAGAGAAGACCGAGGGGGATTTGATAGCAGCCTTCAGCTCCCTGCAGGGGGTTGCAAAGAAGATGGAGCTGGACTGTTCTCAGTGGGGATAGATGACAGAACAAGGAGCAGTGGTCTCCAGTTGCGGCAAGGGAAGTTCAGGTTGGATATTAGGAAAAACTGTCATGATTAGGGTAGTAAAGCACTGGAACAGGCTCCCAGAAAGGTGGTGGGATCTCCATCCTTGGAGGTTTTGAAGACCCAGCTAGACAAGGTCTTGGCTGGGATGATGTAGCTGGGGCTGGTTCTGCTTTGAGTAGGGGGTTGGACTAGATGTGACCTCCAAGGTCCCTTCCAAACCTCACTGTCTGATTCTAAGGGCGTGGGGTTGCTGGCACAGGTTCTGCAGCAGTGGAGTTCCGAGTTCGGTCTCTCCAAGCTCCCAAGGGAAAGGCAGAGAAGCTAACTGGCAGAATCCTGCTTTGCTTCATGCTGTCAGCACAAGGCTCATGTGAGAAGGTGGCTTCAAGGAAGCAGAAGTATTGGAAAGTGTCACCTTTCCCTTGAGGAAGAATCAAGCTGTGCATGGTGAATTGTGTGGCGTCCAAGTCATGGGTGAGGGGGTGTCCCCATCCTTCATGGATGTAACCTGACCACAGGCCACTAGTTGTACAGTGATCGGACAGGGTCTCTGTTTTTGGGCAGAAGGTTTGGCATTGGACTGGTGGCGTGCAAGGAAAGTGTCCTCTGCAGCCGAATACAAGTCGGTTTTGGCACTGTGGGGGAGCTCTGGAGACAGTCGGGAAGGCAGGCTCTAGCCAGGTCTGCGCTTTGTCAGGTAGGTCAGTCTGGATTTATGGCCCCACCATTCAGCTCTGGCTGGTGTCTAGGCCTCAGGGGCCCCAGAATAGGGCTTGATGGTGGTATTCAGTATGCCACAGGTATATACTATGTGCCCCTTACATAGCTCAGGTGCTGCACAGCATCACGGAAGTCCTGGTCACCTGAGCCATGCTGTGCAGTACCTGAGCCGTGTATCGCCCAGCCGCTGGTCATCAGCAAGAGACGATGTTTTCTGGCTGTCGACCTGTGGCCAGGGCTGGTAGCTAGTTCAGTCAAGGAAGCAAGACTTGTGAGGGCACCTGGCAACATGCTGAGTGGCAAGAGTTCCCAGCCTGACGCTTTGCAGCAGGAGTCGTTACCCTGATGCTAGCTGCCCCCACAGGTGCTGAGTTCAAACCTAGGCCCAGGCAGATGAGCAAGTAGATTGCATGCTCCTGCCTCACAGCAGGCTTCCTTCTGCAGGGTCAGAAGAGACCCTTGTGTGGCTCTTCAGTAGTGAGCCAGTGCAGTGACTGTGACCAGACCTACATAGGCATGGAGATGGGAGTGACTGGACTCTGCTGAGGCTGCCATCGGAGCCAGGACAGCACTGCAACCTCATCTGCATGATGGCCAAAGTCTGTGTGGAAAAACAGCTCTTCAGGAGAGCAGTCAGTTTCCAAGCTGGATTTGGTGGCTTCCCAATGCTCAGCTTCTTTAAAAGAATCATAGAAAATTAGGGCTGGAAAGGACCTTAGGAGGTCGCATCTAGTCCAACCCCATGCTCAAAGCAGGACCAGCTGCAACTAGATCACCCCAGCAAAGGTTTTGTCTAACCAGGTCTTGAAAACCTCCAAGGACGGAGCTTCTGCCACCTCTCTGGGTAACCTGTTCCAGTGTTTTACTGCCTTCCTCAAGAGGAAGTTGTTCCTAATATCCAACCTCAACTTCTCTTGTTGCAACTGGAGCCCATTGCTCCTTGTTCTGTCATCTGCCTACAGGGAGTTGTACAAAATTGATTTGGAATATACTTAGTTCTTCAAAGTTTAACAAGTAAATAAAATTCTGGTTTATTAACATGATCACAAGGAAGGAATATTTCTGGTCATAACTGCAACATTTTTATAACTTTTTGTATATTTATAGTGTTTTATGTTTATTTTTTCACATCGTAAAGGATGGTTTTTTTTATTTAAATGTAACAAAATATATCTTCATTAAGCTTCTCTTATTGCAGGCAGATTTTGCTCCCAGACACCAAACCTAGTCTATAAGTGACAGTGAAGCAAATAAGTTGAGAAATATTTAAGTACAGTCATATATTAGAAAGACAATTTCTGGCTTCTGTCCATATTTTACTGTGACACAAATGTCATATGTAAGCTTGGTGCAGAACAGTTCTGTGGTCTGAGGACTGTTGTAAGATCTGAAACAGGGCAGTGCAGCTATTCTTCTTCCCTACCCTCTAGTTTCCAGAGAGCTAGTGTAGAGTAGCCCCAGGGGCCAGTGTGCCCATGAAGTCTGACCTTCAGCGTAGCTCAGACCACAAAAACCATGCCTTCTGCATCCAGCCTGTCGCTTCTGGACCAGCGATTCTCAACCAGGGGGCTGCGCAGTAGTCTCAGTGGGGGCAGATGACAGGACAAGGAGCAATGGGCTCAAGTTGCAGCAAGGGAAGTTTAGGTTAGTTATTAGGAAAAACATTCGCACTAAGAGGGTGATGAAGCACTGGAACAGGCTTCCCAGAGAGGTGGTGGAAACTCCATCCTTGGCGGTTTTCAAGACCTGGCTAGACAAAGCCTTGTCTGGGTTGATGTATCTGGGGCTGGTCCTGCTCTGAGCAGTGGGTTGGACTAAATGTGACCTCTGAGGTCCCTTCCAACCCTCATGTTCTGTGATTTGATTGCTGCCTCTGCAACAGTATTTGCAGCCCCTCCTTAAATTTCTTCATTGGCTCAGGTTTCTTTGAAATCAGCATTTAAAGATTTAGGGAGCTCAGTGGTCACTTCCTTTTAAAACGGCTAATCACATGTGTTATTTCTCCTGGAGACTTATAGCATGTCACGATTGCTGTTGAGAGCTCTCCCAGGTACAGGGATTCAGATCTGAAGTTTCTCTTTGGTTGAGAAATGTTGTTTGACTTGGTGCCTAGGGCATCTGGGCTGGAGCCAACATGGGCCTTGTGTCAGCTTGGGGAGCCTGTTCTCCTGCTGTCAGGGTTGTCTGCAGCTGCACATGCTGGGCCTACAGCAATTGGCAGGAAGCAGATGTGAAACATTGGATGCTGTGAGTCGATGCTGGTGTAGGAATATGGTGCCATGTCTGAACTGACGGCACTGGGCAAGCAGAGAGCCATCATGTTTAGTGGCGTAACGTGGGTGTTTCTCCCCAAGGCCTTTTCTGAGGGCCACCATGTGGGAGCTGCCCCAGTCGTGGCTCTGCCTGATGCCTTGGCATGCTGCTGCCCGTGCTGTAGTTGCATATAACCCTGCACAGTGACACATGGCTGCTGCCATGAATCCATCTCAGCCAAGCGTGCTTGCAATGAGTTCAGCCAGGGCAGCTGTTCTGCTGGGGGCCCCACATAGGCCTTGAGACCCGTGGGTCTCCTCGAGGAGACCAGGCCCTGCTTAGAGCAGCATGCTGACAGACCATGCTTCATGCCTGATCCCCCACTC
The DNA here is from genome assembly GCF_001723915.1 of Gavialis gangeticus. Taxonomy (NCBI): domain Eukaryota; kingdom Metazoa; phylum Chordata; order Crocodylia; family Gavialidae; genus Gavialis; species Gavialis gangeticus. The sequence continues at coordinate 28,167,937 of NW_017729028.1, read as the reverse complement.
AGATCACTCAGTGGTGCAAGCATTTCCAGATGGGATGCCAGGACCATTTATCCATGAAGCTCTAACATGATGTGAAGCTGTCGGTTCTTTGCCCTAAGGGCCCCACTTCCCTGATGTTTGTCTTGGCTGTCGCTTCCCAAGCCACCAGCCTCCCTGGCCCACATGGGCAATGACCGGGCTCCTCGCACTCTGGCAGCAACGTTTATGAAGTCAGCTGGCAATGTAAGTGTGTAGACATCAGCCTCCTGTCCCCTCCCTGGATGATCAGCCACAGCTTGGCACTCCCTGACCGCCGTGCATGGGTGCCCCAGTGGTTCTCAGCCTTTTTGAGACTCAAGGCCCCCTCAAAATGTCAGCTCTTAAATTTTCCCTCATGTTTTGCCTACAGAAAAATACCGGTGCAGTTCATCTGTTGCAAAGAGCTCAGAGAGACTGCAACATGGCAGGACTGTTTTAATACTGTAAAGCTTTTTCAGTCTCTGGGTTTATCTTGTACAGCCTGTCTGCTTCCCTAACAGTGCTAATGTTGTGTGGCACCCTTAAAGGGATTTCAAGGCCTCCCAGGGTGTCGTGGCACCCTGGGTGAGAGGGCCTGCTCTGGACTGTAAGCTGCTTGGCTGCAGGGCCCTGGCCTCATGTGAGCATACAGCACTTTGCACAGCAGCAAAGCTTGCACAGAAGTGACACAGCTTGTATTTCAGTAGGATGCTCTTTGGGAGGTGACTGGTCTTCTCTGACAAAGCTGTGCCGGGGTTGCCTGTCTTAATGCAGTGCTGGAAGGAGCTTGGATTGCTGTGCCAAGCCTGCTGATGAGAGCAGAGCAGACGTGACCAGAGTATGAGCTGTCCTGGACTCAGCAGTTCCTTGAGCGGGCAGCTGCAATGTAGAGAATATCCCCCTTGGTACAAGTCTCTCTGCCTGCATCTCCTTGGCTGCCCCCGTAGGAAGGCCTTGCAGAGACCAGTTGGTTGTTGTGGTCGCAACGGATTACCCAGTTTTTCCTCTGCAGTAGACTTCATGAGCAGCTCTTCCAAGCTGGTTGCTGGAAGTAGGGAGTTGTATAGCAGCACATGGCCATCAGATGGCTGGGAGCCAGTGTAGACTGAGCTGTGGTCAGCAGTGCTGAGGTGAATTACCTGAGTGTGGAGACAGCCAGCACATCGGTGCATCTCTCAGCAGTGCGCAGCTACCCCTTGCTCACCAGCAGGTAGCTTTATATTGGAATGGAGCCACTACCACCAGTGTAAGACTGCAGCCTCTGCTGCACTCATCTTGTGCAGCACAGTTGGCTTTATCCACAGTAAATGCGTGCCTGTGCCCGGACACGTCTTCCCCCGGTTTTTAGCTGCACTCCAGCTGTGGCACTGCTGCTCCACAGCTCGTTTGCTGGTGGGCGGAAAACATTCTCGATCGGTGGCACCAATGGATGCCCCTCCTGCCAGGCCGCCATAGAGCAGTCCCACGTCTGAGGGTGGAAACTTGCACCTGTCACCAGCGGCTTCTCAGCTGCTCACACTGCACGGTCCCATGCTTTCTGAAGACCTGTGCAAGGGCAAGCAGCGCTCTGCTTGGTGCTGTGGGGCTGTCCGCATGTCTGTCTGTACTGGCCTGAGCTTTTGAGGAGAAGGTTATTCCGAAGAGCTTGATGCTTCTGTCTCTTGGCCTCAGCTTCATGGCACTTGCTTTGAGTTAGTGGCGATGTTGCCACTCTCCCAGCCAGAGCACTAGGGCTCATGGCTGGGACTGGGAGGATGCATAGGGGACTGTGTGCCTGGACCATGAGACGAGCTGGTGGCGCTGGACCCTCTGGCATCTAAACGGCAGTGCAAGCAGCACGGTCTGTTAACCTGCGGCTGCTGCCTTGGGCTCCCTCTGCAGAAGGGCACCACATGCCTTGGCCCTCATGGGGTGGGAGGGCTTGAGTGTAAAGCAGCTCCATTAACTCCTTGGGACATAGGTTTTCCACACCTTGCTGTGCGGTGGCAGGGAACCACATCGCTGGACATGGCAGCAGCCAGGGTGTCCTCTGACCTACCACCCCATGGGGACAGCTTACCTTGGGCAGAGGGGCAGTGAGTGGCAGTGTTTCTGCATATCTGCATGTCTGCACTTCTTGTCCCGGGTCAGATGAGCGCTGGGCAGTGGAGGCATGGACCTGATCACGCAATCTGGGGTGTCTCTTGCAGTGGCCCCTGCTGCACTCAGCGCTGACGGGGCAGGCAAAGCAAATGGGTTGGTTAGTAGTATCCCATGCTCCTCTGGGACCTAGCTAATGGGCATTAGCATGGGCCATGTTTTGGACGTAGCTGTTTGGCATCTCATTGGTTGTGGGCTGTGAAATTGGTGGGATTGGCTAGAGAAATAAGATGGGAAAGTACAGGAAGCCCCAGCGCTGTGAGCGGGAGCCCAGGACTCTGTTTTAGGTGCTTGCTGATTGCTCAGGGCGTGGCTGGGGCCTAGGTATCCTGTCTTCCTCCCTCTGGCCGGCTTGGGCTCCTCAGGGTCAGGCAGCTAAAAGCCCTGTGGTGTCGGTGCTGGTGTGCACATGGGTCCCCAACACTGTAAGGCCCGTGAAGCGGGCTGCAGGGGCAAGTTCGTCAATCTCTGTCTGCCAGGTCTCCTTCCAGCATGGCTCAGGTCCCACCCTTTGTTCGTGGGACATGCTGTCGGCACAGTCCTGTCCCTACACTGGCAGGTCTCTCACAGACTACAATTTGCCCCATGCAAGAGGCTGGGGTGAAAGAGACCTGTCTCCTGTGCCCACTGTGCAGCATCTCCTGCACCTGCCTGATGAAGGGTAGAAGATTCAGTGCCCTGGGGCCATTAGGAACCTGTGGACTTCCATTCCTGCTAGCGAGTCCATGTCCCTGTGTGGCTGTTGTGTGAGGAGGGCCACATCTCATGCTGGTTCAGCTGGTTGTCCTTGCCTGAGGAGCACGGGAGCTGGCGCAGTGCCCTCAGCCGCTTGGCAACTGCAGCCAGAGAGGTGTGTAAAGACCCCAGAGCTGGGGGTGGCCTTACCCTGCAGCAGGAGTTTGCTCCCTCCTGGCATGGCTGTAACCATTAGCTGGCTGTTGTGGACAGACCCATGCTGCGAAGGAGCATCAGGGTTGGTTTGCTCTCTATCCCAGCTTCGTGCAGTAGCACTGGATGGTAGGGAGCTCTGCGGTCTGACTGCATTGCATAGTCCCTTCTGTGCCCAGTCTGTTCCCCTGGGGAAAAAGCACAGGGAGGGGGAACCCGCTTGCTATGGCTGCTGTCCTGCGCTGAGCCTAGCCCAGTGCAGCCCAGCTAGAGTGGGACAGGAGCTGCCCTCGATCTGCGGAGACAGGGCAGCAGTGGTGGGGGCGATGTCTCTGCCGTCCGAGAGGGGAACAGGAGATTCTTTCCAGCTTTGGAGACTCAAAGGCCCCCATTGCTGCTCCCGCGGTGTGGTCTGCCCAGCTGGTGGGAGGAGGCAGGGAGCCGGGGTGCAGCCACCCCTGCAATGCCACAGGCTGGACCCACCTCCATGTTCCTCCGGTTCTGCTGGTTCTTCCTTCTTTCTTACACTGGGAGGCAGCGAGGCCCTTCGCCCCTCACCAGGGCATTCCCTCCTGCAGGCCATTTGTTCTAGAAACTTTGTGTTGCCTCTTGCTCGTCACCCTTGGGGCGACCATCCCGTTCTTTACAGCCCCTGCTCCCGCGTCCCACACGAGAGACTGCTCTGCTGCTCTCCTGGGTCCACTCTAGCCTGCAGCATCTCTGGACATTGTATAACCCATCCCGCAGGCGGGGTTGTGAGGTGTTGGCACCACTGTTCATCACAGGGCATCATCTCTTCCTGGTCCTCACCCATCTCCCTGTGTCTCCCAGCACCGTGCTTGGCTCCTTGACAGGAGCTGCACACAAGCTGAGGAGAGTCAAGCTGCTGACCATGCCCTGGGGCATGAGCTAGCGTGGGCTGGCATCCCCTTGTTTCCTCCAGTCCCCTGTGGAAGCTTCTGCTGCTTAGAGCAAGCACCGCTTAGAGCCATCTGTGCCCATGGGTGCTGGGGATGCTGGTGCAGCTGCCAGTAAAGAGGGCTGCTGAGCAGGAAAGGAGGCAGGGGTGCCGCTCCTGCGGGCTGGGGCCCTGCTTTGTGCTGGGGTGGGGTGGCTGCTCCGCCTGTGTTGGGGGCCATTCCCCGCCACTGGGAGATGGCCGCCTTCTAGCCTGCGCTGCCTTGCATGCTCACGCTGCTAGATTGGTGCCAGTGGGCTGGGCACAGTGCTTCCACAGCCCTGGTCCGCAGCGAGGGCTGTGCAGGCTGCGGTCGTGCTGGGATGCCGTGCTGATCTCCGGGCCTGGCTCTGTCCCACTGATGGCTGGAGCGGGATCTGCGCTAGCACCCCACCAGGTCTAGAAGGTCCTTGCTTTGTGGCAGAGCTGTCTGTCTGTCTGTCTGTCTGTTGCCCTGAGCTGTGGCTGCTCTCCTGCGTTGTCTGCAGTGTGTGGGGTGGGGCAGGCGGGTGATGCTGTGGGGCTGTTTGCTGAGAGCCTCCGCCAGGCAGTGAAGCCCAGGCAGCCTTGCCGGCTGCTCTCCCTCACTGGGGCCAGGAGCTTCCAGTGCTGTGGGAGCCCCAAATGGGCTGCCTTGGTGAGGGGACAGAGAGGCAGTCCCAGGGGTCTGTGCCCTGCCCGGTGTGGGGAGAGCTTGTGCCTCCTCCAAGCAGCTGGGGGCCTCTGGGACAGCGTGACTTGAGGGCCGTGGGTAGGGATGGCCGCAGTCTAATCATCCGTGGCTTCTTCCAGTGGCGCCAGACACGATCAACAACCATGTGAAGACGTGTCGCGAGGAGCAGAAGAACCTTCACTTCTTTGCCCCGGAGTATGGAGGTGCGGTGTAGTCTGGCGTGGAGGCAGGCTGTCCCATGGGAGGCTGCGGGTAGTGGGAGCTGCTGCCACCTCCCCCAGAGCTGTCCAGCATACAGCTGGGCCTCCGAGCCCTGGTCCTTGGGAGAGGGCTGGAAGGGCAGCAGAGCCTACTCTGCCTGGGCTCCCACTGCTGCCGGGACCTGGCAGGTGCATGGGGAGCGGCTGGGAACTTTGTTTCTCTGTTGCAGAAGTTGCCAATGTCACCACCGCAGTGGATATCTACTCCTTCGGGATGTGCGCGCTGGAGGTAAGCGTGGGCCATGCTCTGAGCACAAGCGAGGATGGTGGGAGGGGCCGACACGTGGAAACCAAGACACTGGCTGGTGGTCGTGCCTCAGCCCATCCCTTTGCGACAGTGAGCTGTTGCTTCTGGAGAGCAGGCACTGTTGGCACCGCATCTGTCGGAGATGGGTGGAGCTTCCTGCAGGCAGTCCGAAGGCTGCGCCGCTTGTTTCCTGGTGGAGCTTACCAGGCAGGGGCCTGGGCCCCTCTGTCCCGTAACGGTCTGTCCTGCGGCTGCTTATCCATGTCGGACGCAGCTGGTGCTGGTGCTGGTACTCAGCCCAGTGGTTCCTGTGCCCAGTTCTTAGCAGGCCCAAGCAAGGAGCTGGGAGCTGAGTAGAAAGACTGTCCACAGCCAGTATCAGGCCATTTTGGTCCTGCATTTCAAGGAAGGTGCCGGTCCAGCTGCAGAATTGAACTGCAGGGTTGGAGGCGTGGAAGTACAGCTGACAAGCGAGCCTGGACTGGCTGAGAGAAGGGCAGGCCATGGGGAAGCACAGGGCTGCTGTACAGCAGGGGTCCAAACTGCTGCCCCTCCCCTGGGGAGCAGACAGGGAGCAACAGGCTTAAGCTGCAGTGAAGAAGGGTTGCATGGGGTGTGGGGAAACCCATTCTGGGAGGCAGGGTGGCTGGCAACTGAGGAGGCTGTGGGAGGCCCTGAGCAGGAACTGGGCACTGGGCACATGCACTCTGGACAGTCGGGCTGCCTTCCCCTGCAGTGGGGCAGAGGGGTGGACAAGGTGACTCCTGCTTCTGCCCCAGGCCTTGGCCTCCCTCCTGCCAGCAGCGATGCAGGAGGAGCCTGGTGGCACAGAGCACCACGGTGGCATCTGGGGAAGGCAGGGAGGCTGGTGCAGTGCCAGGGCCTGCTGCCAGAGCCAGTTGGGCGGTTGGCTTGCTGGGGCTGATGCATGGGTTTCTGTGGCAGATGGCGGTGCTGGAAATCCAGGGCAATGGTGAGTCGTCTTACGTGCCCCAGGAAGCCATCAACAGTGCCATCCAGCTGCTGGAGGATGGCCTGCAGAGGGTGAGTGCAGTGGGTTTGGGCACCCGTGAGGCCACAGGCTGGGCTGGGCCCTGTCCCCCTGGCGCGGCTGGGTCTCAGCACAGCTTTCCCTGCCTTGCAGGAGTTCATTCAGAAGTGCCTGGAGCAGGACCCGGGGAAGCGGCCCACTGCCCGGGAGCTCCTGTTCCACCAGGCCCTGTTCGAGGTGCCATCACTGAAGCTGCTGGCCTCCCACTGTATTGTGGGGCACCAGCGTGAGTATGGGGCAAGGGGCCCAGGCTGGCCTTCCAGGGGGACCCTACTCATGCTGTCCCTTACTGCCTGAAGTCGTGGGCTGCACGGCTTGGAAACATGGTCCTGCCAAGCCGGGGTCACCGGTGATACTTAGGCAGGTGCTCTGCTGGCTCTGGGAGCTGGAGCCAGGCCTCTGCTGTGCCAGCTGCTGCCAGCAGTGCAAGGAGGGGACTCGGTGCCAGGCTGACTGCGCCCTTTGTCCGCAGACATGATTCCAGAGAACGCCCTCGAGGAAATGACCAAGAACCTGGACATGAGCGCGGTGCTGGCAGAGATCTACCACCCCGACCGGGAGGGCGTCAAAATGATGTGAGTACCCGGCCCTGCGCTGTGGGGGTAACAGACCCTGTGCTGTGTGAGGGTGAATGGGGGGAGCCGCTCGGCCTGGCCAGGTGCTCAGGGTCCCCACACTCTGCTCTGGAGAGATGCGGCTGTGGCTGGGGGTCTGGTTATTGCTGAACTTGCGCAAGGAGCGAGAGCAGCTGGCCTCCCTGCTTCCACCGGGGCTCCATGCTGAGGGAAGCAGGAGCTGTTTGACATTGCAGGGGGGGGACGCGTTTTGAACTGCAGGGAGGAAGAGATTGTAGGTGTGTCAAGCATGGTCTTGGGCTGCTCTGTGGGATCCCCTTTGGGTCGAGGCACAGCTCTGGGGTCCCGGGTGGATCGGAGCAGGGACCTGCATGTGGGACCTGGGAGCACGGAGGTGCTTTGTGGGGACCAGAGACATCAGGCTGGGGGCCTAGATAGTGCCTCTCCTCCAGCTTGGGGTGCAGGTGCTCTACCTCCAGCACTGGACTGGGCTGGTGGGTCCGTGTCTCCTGACTGCTGTGTCCAGATCCGCAGCTCCCCATTCCTGGCAGCACCTCCAGCCTGGTCTGGTGCCTCTGCTCTTCGGAGCTGGAGGCCCCTGCTCATGCTCTTAGTAGTAGCAAGTGGCTGCTACAAGCAGGAAGCTGTGCAGAGCTCCATCGCCCAAGATTGGGGAGGATGAGGCCAAACAGCACAGGCCACAGAGCACAGTGGGGGGACAGGGAGCCTGTCTCGCAGGAGACCAGCAGCTCAGCTTGGTCAGCTCGGCAGGAGGGCGGCTCGCAGGACGGAGCAGCTCAACTCAGCTCATGGGTGCCACGCCAGGCTTGGGGCAGGTGGTCAAGCTGATGACAACACAGGCACAAAATAAATGAGCAGAGGCTGCCCCTGAGCAAGCCTTAGGCTGAGGAATTTGTGGTCTCGCCCCTGCACTCGGGCTAAGCCCAACACTGCACTATGGGCAGGAAGGGAGTCTCCCTGCTCAGACTGGCCTGCATTGGGGAGTTTTGTCTTTCTCTGCAGCGGGGGCATGGCCCTGCCTGGGGTTTCTTGTGTCCATTGATAAACTGTCACACAAGCAAGACGTTGCTGCCATGGCAGGGTCAGGTGTTGGGTCTCTGCTGTGTCAGGTTGTCTGGTGCAGAGCTCAGATTATGGAAATCCAGGCTGTTTGAACATAACTGATCCTGCCTCAGGCAGGGCTTGGACTGGATGTGACCTCCAGGGGTCTGATGCGAGTGGGGATCCTGGCAGATGTGACTCAGCTCGGATTCCCACGCGCTCCTTTCCCTTCCAGCTTCTCCCAGTCTCCAGCGCTGGAGTTGGACAAGTTCCTGGAGGACGTGAGGTAGGAGGCCAGGCCTGAGTTCCCTGAGACTGACCTGCTGTGGGGGTTGGGCACTGCCCTGACCTCGTCACATGCAGGGTTGGGCAGCCTGGGGTGGGGGCAGTGCCTGTGCTGTCCTGACTTCCCTCTGCCTCCCAGGAACGGGATCTACCCGCTCACAGCCTTCGGCATGCCGCGGCCCCAGCAGCCCCAGCAGGAGGTAGTGAAGTCCCCCATTGTCCCCCCATCAGTGAAAACCCCGACCCCAGAGCCTGCCGAGGTGGAGACTCGCAAGGTGAGAGTGGCTGCCTGGCCAGGTGTCACTGTGCCCACCTTCCTGCCAGGGCCCAGCATCTGGGGTCACTCTCGCTCTGCTCACTTCCAGGTAGTGCTGATGCAGTGCAACATTGAGTCAGTGGAGGAGGGCGTCAAGCACCACGTAGGTTCCCCTGGCTGTAGCGGGGCCGCACTTGGGGGGGTTGTCTGTGCCTGTGGGGGTCAGTGGGGCCCGGCCCAGGGCGGGAGGGGAGGAACAGGCCTGAGCCCTGGGCAGCCGCATCTCACCCACCTGTCTGCCCCACAGCTGACGCTGCTGCTGAAACTGGAAGACAAGCTGAACCGGCACCTGAGCTGTGACCTGCTGCCCAGTAAGTAGCCGCCTTCCCTGCTGGGGCCTGGCATACTTGCCTGCCTGCTGCATTAATACCAAAGCTTTTTGTCCAAAAATTAGGTTTTCAGAATTTTTGATTGTGCTGATCCCCAGCTTCTTTAACCCTGAATTTACTGCCAACTGATCTTGCCATGCATGAGACGCACAGCTTCCTGCTGGTTGTAGCTTGGCTTGCTTTCCATGTTTTGTCTCCAGCACTTAAAATACCCATTTCTGATCCAGGTGCCCCTAAATCCATATCTACTAGGCTCTGTTTGCTCCTTCTCTTTTCGTTTCTTCTTGCACTTTTGCGACTGTGGCCTATTGTTACGAATTATGCTCTTAAAGCCTTGTGCAGTTCGCTCTAGGCTGGGGCAATGATCACGCAGAGCAGATATCCAAAGTCAAATACAGAATCTTTATTTGCTCGAGCGAGGTGCCTCCGGAGAGGGACCCCACCTACTAGTTATAATACTTTTTTTATACTTTCTAAGTGCAAAAGCGTTAGTTTGTGATTAGCTCGTGCTCGTAAAAATACCCAATCATCTATTAACTAAATCACTATTCTGTCCAATCAAGCGGCACTGTGGACGTGAACACCGAAGTTTACATGCCCCCTATATTTTGTCTCAAGATGTTTCTTTATCTAACAAAAACAAATCATGCCCGACTTTCAAGGTTCTCCTGTTGACGAGACTCCCCTGTTGACTGGATTTAGCTAGTTTTATATCTTTTCAGTAACCCTCACACAGTACCCCTTTTCTCTCCCTGCCATCTTGGAAGTGCTGTGTCTGCTTTTATGAAATGGAGACAAAAGGAGAAAGAAATGGGCCTTACTTTTAGCATTACAAAGCCTTGCTTTAACCCTACAAGATTCATATACAACACTATCCAGCTCTCTGTTTTTTTGTATAGGTAGGAGAGCAGTGCTGCAGTTGGCATACTGTTTTGTGGACATCCTTTTGGCCACCCCTGCCCACTTGCTCAGGTTGGAGGAGGCACTGACTCTCAGTTGTTTGGGCAGGTCTACGTAGGGTCCCTACTGCAAGCCAACCTCGCAGGTGCTGTAGGGTTTTTGTGCCATAAGGACGGATGAATTCCTTCACGTTTTGCCTGCTCACACTGCCTTGTCTTGCAGATGACAATATCCAGGAGCTGGCAGCGGAGCTGGTGCAGCTGGGATTCATCAGCGAGGTGAGCAGGCCTGGCCCTGCGTGGTGACAGCAGGGCTGTGGTGTGTGGCAGGCGGGGGAGGCTGTGTCGGGGGCCG
>NW_017729028.1:28156281-28156954 GCF_001723915.1 Gavialis gangeticus | reverse complement strand
TCCTGGTGTCCCGGAACCTGCTGCGCGCGGCCCTGGTGAGTGGGGCCCGGGCGCGGGCAGAGGGTGCAGCCCAGCCCCTGCGACGCGGCCGCGCCCTGGACCTTGCCCCGAGGCGCCGCGCCTGCCGCGCTTCCCGCCAGCACCAGGGTCAGGGTGCGGGCTGCCTCCCACGGGTTACGGCAGCACCTGGCACCGGCCCAGGAGCTGCACAGCACTCGGGGATGACTGTGCTGGGTCGGCCCAAGGAGGGTGGCAGGGGTGGGGGTGGCAGGCTGGGCCTGTGACGCCCACCTTCCTGCTGTGCTGCAGCACTGGGCGCTGCTGGGAGTGGCGCTGCTGAATGGGCTGCTGTCAGCAGCCTGCAGCGTGGGTCTGGCCCTGGCCATCTCCCTCACTGCGGCCAGCCGTGGCACCCACCTGGTTGCCGGCTGCAACAGCTCAGCCCTCCCAGCCGATGCCCGCATCGCCTTTGCCACCAATGACTGCCCCTTCGACACCACCCGCATCTATGTGAGTCCTGGGCACAGTGCTGCGTCCTGACCCCCTCCCCGTGGCCCTGCCCGACTGCAGCCCTGACCTACATTGCTGCCTGCAGGACACAGCCCTGGCACTCTGGCTGCCCGCCATGGCGGTGGCAGCGGCAGAGGCTGTGCTCTCCAGCAGGTGCTGCGTC
>NW_017729028.1:28149027-28151281 GCF_001723915.1 Gavialis gangeticus | reverse complement strand
GCTGCGTCCTGACCCCCTCCCCGTGGCCCTGCCCGACTGCAGCCCTGACCTACATTGCTGCCTGCAGGACACAGCCCTGGCACTCTGGCTGCCTGCCATGGCGGTGGCAGCGGCAGAGGCTGTGCTCTCCAGCAGGTGCTGCGTCGTGGCCCTGATCCTCCGCGGCATTGGGCCCTGCGCCCCCACCGATGTCCAGGAGCAGGTAGGATCCCTGGCACTGGCAGCCAGCCCCACTCACCCAAGCCCTGTTGCAGGGGATCAGGGCCGGATGCGCAAGCCTGTTCGTGCCGGGGGAGTAGAGAGCCACCCCCAGCAGTGCCCCACAGGGGAGTGTGGGCTCAGGGCGGCTGCTCCCCTTGCAGCTGGAAGATGACGCTGTGGAGAAGACCTCCGTGCCTGAGGACCTGCCCCGGCGTGAGACGCACCGGCTGCTGCCCACCCAGGCCGAGGCTGAGGCCCGTGTGTAGATGGAATGGCCGTGGCACAGCTCCGAGTCCCCAGCAGGGCTGCACTTCTTGGCAAGCCCAGCCCTGGGGCCCCTGCCCATGTAGTGGCAGCCCCTGGCCCTGGCTGGACCCACAGCCCCAGCCTGCTCCAGATTGCACAGGCGCCAGGCTGGATTGATGCTTCCTCTGCTCTCAGGTGCAGCTGCAGGAGGGCCCTGGGCCCCTACAGGAGGCGGGGATGCAGGCAGCAGGAGGGCGAGGCTGCCTGTGTCCCAGGCTGGGCCTGCATGCCTCCCCCTGGTGGGACTAGGGGCCGTGCCCCCGCGCTGGGGCCTCTGAGAGCTGCCCCAGCCTGGCCCAAGGGCTGCATCTCGGGGGGGAGGAGCCGCACGAGGCTCAGCCAGGGGCTGCTTCGCTGTAAGAATAAAGCTGTGCTGCTGCACCACCTGCACCTGTGCCCCTTGGCGCTGTGTCACTGGGACAAGGCAGGGCGCTCGGGCCTGGCAGGACTGATCCCCAGTGGAAGCAGGGCAGGGCAGGGGGGAGAAGTGGGGCCCGGGTGCTGCAGCCGCAGTGATGGATGCAGGAGTCAGGTGGCAGCAGCTCGGCAGAGACATGTTTACTAGGCCTGGGCGGCGCCGGCTCACTGGAAGGAGAAGCTGGTGCTGGGCAGCCCCCCGCACCACTGGCTGACGAACTTGAGCACATCCTGGCAGCTGGGGCTGTGCGACATCTGCAAGACACCAGGGTCCAGCTGGCCACGAGCCTGGCAGGAGCAGCAGCCACCCCAACACCCCGCCGGGGGCCAGCACCTGCCCCAGCCCTGGAGGACATGGGAGCACCATGCCTTAGCCCTGCACCCTGCTTCTGGGCCCCACTGCCCCATGCACATGGTTATGGGCGCACACTGCACAGGCCCCTCCTCCCTGCGGGCACCATCACCACAGGCCTTGCCTCCAAGCAGACGGGCCCAGCCCGCAGCCCCTCACCTTGACAGCCATCAGGAATTTGTTCCACGTGTCCTTGTTGGCCTCCTTCCCCGGGCGCTTGAACTCAACCTTGTTCCTCAGCACGGGGTAGCCTGCACACCCCCCCCCCAGAGCCTGTGAGCTGGGGCATCAGCCCTGGTCTTGCATGTGGGACTGAGAAGGCTGGGGCCTGGCTGAGCCGTGGGGTGCTCCCCTGTGGAGCCCCTGCCTGGTGCTCTCTGCCCCTTCCCCCCAGAGCCAGCCCCAGGGGCCACAGCATCAGAGGCAAGAGCTGCCAGCCCCCCCAGCCAGTACCCTGCTGCTGCCAGCCCCAATGGGACATCATGTGACCCCTGGGCCTTGCTTGGAAAGCACTGGGCTGCATGGGCCCAGCCCCCTCGGGGGGCAGCAGCGCCAGGCAGGATGCCCCTCTCCTCCCCTCTTGCCTGGCTGGTGGCAGCAGCTGGCTCGACTCACCAGTGAGCACACAGGGCAGGGAGCGCACGCCTGTGCTAGCCGCCACCAGTGAGGCCTCATAGGTGCCACGCTCATCTTGCGGCAACACCTGCTCCAGCCGCTGGTCCATGGACATGGTGAGGACCCAGTCCCGCACTTCTTCCCGCTGCTCCTCCTGTATGGGGCCAAGTGCAGCCTCAGCTGGGCCCTGGCATTGGCACTGCCCAGCCTTGGCCCGGTGACAGGGGGCCATGTGAGATGCTCTCCTCACCCCTCATGCCCTCTGCCAGCCCTGCCCTGCAGGGTCGTGCCCAGCTTCTGAGGCATCCTGGGATGCTCCAGGCGCAGCGATGCCTGTGCTCTGCTGGGGGGGGGGGGGGGGGG
>NW_017729028.1:28137204-28148678 GCF_001723915.1 Gavialis gangeticus | reverse complement strand
GGGGGTGTCCCAGGCCTCTGGGCGCTTCTGGTTGCCCCGCCCCTGGCTTTCTGCTCCACGTGTCGGGCTTTTTAAGCCTCCCTCGAAGGCGCTGGCTGCTGCTGCAGCCCAGGCTGGGGATAGGGACTGGGCTGTGCTGTTGCTCCTGCTGGCACCAACCCGGCACAGTCCTGGCTGGAGGACCTTCCCCTGTGCTCAGGCTCAGCCTGATGCTGCACTGGGGCGGGAAGGGATTTCCCCCTGCTTAGACTGGTCCACAATGGGGGGTTTTCCTTTCCTCAGCAGCAGGGGCATGGCCTGGGCCTGGGGGTCTCTGCAGTGCCCACAACCCCCCTGGCAGAAAGATATTGGCAGCCGTGGCCCCTGCTGGGGGCAGGAATGGAGACGATGTCAGGGGCTGTGTCAGGGGCGACTGTGTCATGTGGCCCTGAGGTCAGACACGGGGTTTGTCTGGACTGTCTTAGGCGAGACTGATCCTGCCTCAGGCCACGTGACCTCTGGAGCTCCCTGCCAGCCTTGTTCCTCCCTGAGTGACACTCACCGCCACATGCTGCTGGGCCGGGAGCGGCACCTCGAAGGGGATGTCTGTGTCCTGGAAGTCGGAGTGGTCCAGGGCGTCCAGTGTCCCCTCCTCGATGGCCTGGAGGCAAAGAGACTGTGCCAAGGGGCTGACCCTGCAGGTGCTCATGGGGCCCGTGGCTGGGCTGGGTGGTTCTTCTGTGGGGGGGCCCAGGAGCAATGTGCAGCCCGATCAGCTGTAGGGGTTGGGGCTCCTAGGCACCCGGGATGACTCCACTGCCTGTGCTGTGCTTGTGCCAGGCCTGGGGGTGCCCTGTACGGCACAGACCCTGTCCAGACTCAGGATCCCTCACTGACCCCAGAGCAGAGCCCACAGCATGTCCCACAGTCTCCCTCCATGGACACAGCATGGGGGGGCTGGACCCTAGAGCAGCACCACCTCTCCCTGGAGCTGGTGCTGGGCAGTCCCTCATGGCCCCAGCCCGTCATTCCTCCTCCAGTCTCATCCTCCATGCACTGTGTCCTGTCCAAGACTCGAAGCAGCCCCCCCCCCACAACCCGGAAGAAGCAGCTTGGCAGGACAAGTGCTCCCAGCTCCAGGCTGCGCTGCACTGGGACACTGCCATCCCACATAGGAGTGCCAAAACCTGGGGCCAGGGACTGGTGGAACTTGTCCCCTGGGGCGAGCAGCCCGAGAGACGTCCCTGCAGCTCCCTGCACAACCATGGATGGAGTGGGAGATAGCCCTGTTCTCATTTCACCCCAGCCCCTGGGCAGTGTGAGCAGCACCTCCCTGGGCCAGCCCGGGGCTCCCCAGCCAGTACAGCTCCCCCACCTACCCCAACCCCACTTACATCACAGATGTCCAGAAACCGGTTCAGGAAGACAAAGGCCATGTTCTCCCAGCCGATGGCCTGATGCAGAGCACAGGGGCGGGTGTGAACGTATGGCACAGGGGGGAGCACATGGTGCGGAGGGGGCAAGCTGGCTCTCCTCCAGAGCCTGGGAGGCAGCCCCAGTGCCAGAGCTCCAGCTGGGACATGCACCAAGCACCGGGGGGCAGCGGGCAGGCAGTGCCCCGTCCCTGCTAGGCGATGCAGGGATGGGGCCTGTGCAGTGCCAGGGTGCTGCCAGCACTACTGCCCAGCAGGCACCAGGTCCCCAGTGACCGTTACCCTGTGCTGCCAGGCTGCACCCAGTGCTGGGTCCCAGCATGGTGGGCACTTGGCCTTGCCCCTTCCAGCCCAGGCCCCTAGCAGCCCCGTGGGGACACCAGGTCTGACGCTCACCTTGGCTGCAGTGCCGGCTTCGTAGAAGGCTTTGTCTGCAGGGATGAGCTCGGTGTGACGCAGCAGGGAAATCGACAGCTTGGCAGCCACAATGTCCTGAGGGTGGTGAAGTCATGAGAACTGTGGGCAGCTGGTGCCCAGAGGCCAAAACCCGTGAGCAGTCAGTGCCTGCGGGAGCTGGTAGAGCTGTCTGTGCTCTGGCACCTGGACCCTGGTGCCCACTGCCCCTCACAGCCCCATCCAGACCCTACCTGGAGCCTGGGCACAGTCTACAGCTAAAAGGCTGCCAGCTCATCCCGTCCAGCTGCACCCAGGTACCCCCACGCCAGGGCCAAGATGCTGTGTTTGGCTAAAGCACCTCCTTGCCACGCAGGGCAACCAAGGCCTTACCAGCTGCTTCACAGCCTGGGCAGCGGAGCGGGTGGCATAGTAGTGGCAGACCAGCAGTATGTTTTCGAACTCCTCATGCGCAGGTGTGTTGGCTTCGCTCGACTTCACCAGGTTCTCGCACTGCGGGTGCAGAGGGGTCCCAGCAACATGTCAGTCCACGGGCACGCGCCAGCCCATCCAGGACAGCACTCAGTGACAGGGCAGGGATAGGGTGAGCCATGAGAAGGAAGCAGGGGAAACCCCAGGGCAGGGCTACAGCGTCCTCAGTACTGAGTGTCCATCCCGCTTCCTGCAGGGCAGCCAGGCCAGAAGGGGAGTGGGGTTGAGGTGAGGGCAGTGCACCAGGTGAGCCACAGTGGGGGGCACTGCCAGCACTAATGCACGGGACAGGGACAGCATGGGCTCTCCCTCCCAGTGCCAGTCCTGCCTGCATACCAGCTCCAATCCCCAGCTCCCTGCACTCTTCCCCTGCTTCTGCTCCCCTCACAGCCCCGAAGGGGGCAACGCATCCCACCTGCGTCATCCTGAGCAGGCAGAACCTGGGCACGGGGAGCCCATGAGATGACTCCTGCTCTCCCCAGGATGGCTCCTGCTGGCTCCAACCTAGCGGGTTGGCTACAAGCCTCTGCCCCCACCCCCAGGGCCAGCCACCGCCACCTGACAGGCCTCTCCTACTCCCCGTGCTGTCCGACCCCCCCCAGGCACTGCTCCCCCCCTGCAGCGCAGGTCCCAAAGGGGAGGAGGTGGCAGCAGTGGCCTGGGGCACAGTGCCCTCTCACCAGGTTGAAGAGCATGTCCCGAAGGTCGGCCCAGCTGGGGTAGGCCTCCGCGCTGTTCATGCCGGTCGCGTTCACCATCTCCACAAAGAGACGCTTGTAAATGTTGAAGTTCTGGAAGAGAAGGGGGAACGACTGTCTCTGGCGATGGGTCATGGAGGGCGGCTCCCGGGGGCAGCATGTCCCAGTGACGGGCTACTAGGACCGTGCCTGGCCATGCGGCAGACTCAGGAAGGTCTGACTGGGCAGACAGGGCAAGTGTGGGGTCAACTGTAGAGTCACAGCGCATCTGGGCTGGCTAGTCCTCGGGTGGCCACAGCTTATCCAGCCCCTGCTCGAGGCCGCGCAGTCCCTGCCTGAACCACCCCAGCCCAGCATCTGTCCAACCCACTCCTGAAAGCATCCAGGGACAGGAGTCCACAACCTCCCTAGGTGATGGGTCCAAGGCTGTTCAGAGCAAGACAGCTCTCCCTGGTCTCCAACCTCAGCTTCCCTTGCTGCAGTTTAACTGACTGTGGAGGAAACCCCCCCTTCCTGCCCCCAGTGCAGTGTCAGTCTGACCCTGAGCAGAGGGGCAAGACCCTCTAGCCAGGACCCTCTGGGTTGAGTTCCCACAGGAGCACTGGCAGAGCCCAGCCACAGCCCTCAGCAGGGCTGCAGCCAGCTCCCAGCACTGCTGAGGAAGATGGAAAATAAACCCTAACACATGAGGGGAAAAGATTCCTCCCCAGCTCCACGTGGCAGACAACAGAGCCCCCTCAGCTCTGCCTGGCAGTTTGGGGCAGGCGGCAGGACTCCTCACACCCTGGGGGCCAGAGCCCCTCCTCCTGCATCCCATCTCCTCCATGAACCTTCCCAGCTCCTTAATCTTTTGCAAACAAGCCATGTGTGGAGCTCTGCTTCTACCCCAGGCATTGCTACTCTTGGAGCGCCCCAAGCACGGCCTATGTGGTCTCCCGTGATGGCCATTGCACACCGTCCCTGAGCTTTGAGCCCACTGCCTCGCTGTTTTGCAGCAAAATTTTTCCTGGTATCCAACTTCATCTCACTCTGCTGTAGTTCCAAGCCGCTGCTACATGTCCTACTCTCTGCATGAGGAGAAAAGCTGTCTGCCTTGACTGTCATCCAATTGATTTTGGACCAATTTCTCCAGCTTTCCAAGATCCCTCTAAATCCTGACACCACATTGCAGTGCGCCTGCAACTCCACCCAGCTGCTGGCTGAGCACGCACCCAGTCACATCCTACAAATTGTTAATGAAGACACTGGGCCCGGGACAGATCCCTTGGGAGCCCCACTTGATGCCTTCTCCCAGCTGGACACCGAGCCATGGACAACTCCCCGTTGAGCACAATGACCTGATCAGTTATGTATCCACTTTACATGACTTTCCTCTAGTCTGGATTTCCTTAGTTCATGAGAATGCCATGGAAGACAGCATTAAAAGCCTCCTAACGTCAAGGCATATCACAACCACTGCTCTGCCCCATCCACAGAGCCAGCCACCTTATCCTAGAAGGCAATCAGGTTGTCCAGGCTTGACTTGCCCTTGGGGAATAAATGCTGGCTGTTCCTGATCACCTTGTTCTCCTCTAGGGGCTTCACCAGGGATTCCTTGAGGACCTGCTTCATCATTTTTCCAGGTGTCAAGGTCAGGCTGACTGGTCTGTAAGGTCCCCAGATCTTCCTTCTTCCCCTTCTTAAAGATAAGTGCTATAGTCGCCATTTTCCAGTCATCCAGGACCTCTTCTGACCTCCACGTTTCTCAAAGAGGACAGCCACTGGCTCCAAATTCTCAGTACCTTTGGGTGCGTCCTGCATGGCCCTGCTGAATGCTGGCCACCACCGCACTTGCCACCTGGTAGCTGACTTTATTTGTAAAAACTGAAGTAGCAAAGGCATTACCTACTTCAGCCTTCCCCACATCACCTGTGGCCTTTGGCATTCAGTGAGGGCCCTGCATTTCCCTTTGTCCTCCCCTTACTTCTGACACACCTGCAGAGCCCCCTTCTATGACAGCTGACATCTCTGGCCAACTGCATCTCCCATCGAGCCTTGGCCTTCCCGGTTTTCTCCATGTGATGCCTCTCCAGTGCTCTGGCTGTGTTCCCACTCTCTGCCCGATTCCTTTCTGATTTTCACCTCACTGAAGTGTTCACAGTCTGACCAGGCCAGGCTCCTTCTGCTCTTCCCCTTCTCACTTCCTGTGTGGAAATTCTGCCCCCATGCCCTTAATGCAAGCTCCTTAGAGTACAGGGGGCTCCCCTAGAGCCTTTCACCTCCAACTTGGGTATCCTGCCCCCCAATTCCCTGAGTTTGCTGAAATCTGCTATTTTGAAGTCCAGGGTCTTTTTTCTGCTGCTCTCCTTCCTTCCTTCTCTTAGGAGTTGAACTCATAAGACTATAAGAACATACGAATTGCCATGGACTGGGTTAGACCACAGGTCCGTCTTGCTCAGTGACAAAAAGCATGTGCTGAAAGGGAGAGTGACCCGGGTCTGACCAGGGTTTTTCCCAGTGTTTCTCTTTCCCCGCAGCCTCCAGCATTGAGGTCCGATGCTGTTTCACCCCGTTGTTGATGTCAAAGACGTTTGATTCTTTGTTTTCATACACTACAGTTGCCATCATACCTTGATGCAAGAAGCAAATGATGTTCAGCAGTTTGGGGAGGACAAACCAGTTTCTTCAGAACAGTAAAAAGGCCCTGTCTGTTGACTGTAAAGGTCTTCATCAGATTGATGAAGGCTATTTACAGTGGTACAGTAAAAGCTTTGTTATCCAGCACCCATTTTGTAAACCCTTCTCATGTTCCCCCTCAAGCATCTCTTTTCTAAACTGAGCAGGCCTGGCCTCTTTAGTCTCTCTTCACATGGAAGCCCCTCCAGGCCATAAATCATCCTTACTGCCCTTCTCTAGTTCTTTTACATCCTTGCTGAGGTGTGGGGAGCACAACCAGGCACAGCAGTCAAGGCATGGATGCACCACAGATTCATAAAGGGGCATCGTGGTACTTTGTTTCACTTACAATTCCCTTCTTAATAACCCCAAACATGCTGTTTGAGCTGCTGGGCCCTGAGCTGATGTCACCAGTGACTCCCAGATCTCTTTCCTGGGTGGTAACAGCTCATGTAGAGCCCGGGCAAAATATAATGTAATGATCATTGTCTCCCAGGTCACCTTCCTCCCTCAAATTCTCAACCAGTTCCTCCCTCTGTGAGAGCAACAAGTTGAGGAGAGCTGGTCCCCTCATGGCCTCCACACCAGCTATATCAAAACATTATCTCCACACACCCTGAGACCTTGCTGGACTGGCTCAGCATTGCTGTGCCCCTCACAGCAGATGTTCCAGTAACTGAAGCCCCTGTGAGAACCAGGTCATGATTGGGAAACTTCAGTTAGCTGCTTAAGGAAAGATCCATGGTCACTGCCTTCCTCTCAGCAGGCAGAGGGAGCAGGGACTGGCCACAGGTCCCTACCTAAAGACCCCGTGGCCAGAGGAGATCCCAGCAGGGTAGACGTAGCTCCCAGACCACCCTCCTTGCAGCCTCTGCCCAGGGCAGGAGAACAAGCTGAAGGCACGAGCACGCCACACAACCATGCCTCTGACCCCGTGCTGGGCTTCTCCCTTACCTGTGGGTTGGCGGGGGCTCCATGCTGGACGTACAGGCTCAGGGCTTTGTCGTAGTTGCCTTCTCGGATAAGGTGGGTTGCGTACAGAGCCACGTACTTGTGCAGGACTTTGTAGTTCTGGAGCACGGACAAGAAGCACAGCAGCATCAGGCTTTGCATTTCCATGCAAACGTGAGCTGGTGATGGTGAATGGGGAGATTTCACCAGCACGTCTGTGACACGCACGCATGCACACACACACACATGCATGCAGAGCTAAGGTGCTACTCCTCCAGCTCTTGTGTTAAGGCCTTTCTGATGCTCTTCCTCATGTTACTGGAACCTCCTGTTCTAGAGTTCTTGACCATGATGATTTTACAAAGTCCCTTCTGGCCCTAATGTCTTTCTATGAACCATGACAGAAGACTTTACGTGCTGGAGAATCCACCAGGCAACCAGTTCCAGCGGCCAACGAGGGGCTGGAGCAGCCTCCCAGCAGGAGCAGAGGCCACAAGAAACCAAACCAAATTTAAATGGTCAAGGGAGGAAAGGGGTTGCTGCCTGGGCTGCTGCATGAGCAGGGGCTATGGCAGTCCCCACCCTCTCCCATGCTTCTCCATGGGGTCTCTAGGAACTGCACAAACTTCTATATCACCAATAAAGATTTTGAATCAAGGGGGGGAGAGACTGCAGTGGATGGGAATTCCTGTGAAAAACCTCTGAATTCTGGAGCAGATTGAGGGGCCTTGCCAGAGGCCAGCACCCGGACACATGCACATGCATACACATGCATGCATACATATGCATACACATGCACATAAATGCATTGTTGCTAGGAGTCTCCCAATGAGCTTCTTCCCACGTGTGGATTCAGGAGAGCCAGAGGGGGCAAGGTGGGCAGGGCTGCTGGGGCTTCCCCTCTGCATGTGGCAGCAGTGCACAGAGGGCCCCCAGCCATGCCCAGCATGTTTGGAGCCCATGCCCCCTTGGTGCTGCAGCACCCAGCTAGCTGGAAGGCCCAAGCAGGTGCACAGGACAGGGGGAACAATTCTGGCAGGCCTGGGCTGCCCATGGGGAGAAAACATGGAGGCAGTCCTGTGCTGCAAGGGACTGAGGCAAGGGGCAGGAAGGACCAGGGCACACCCCAGCCACCTACTTTGTCTGTTTTGTGGCCTCTGTGGCTCAGACCTGCCACACAGACACTCAGCCACGCCTGCTCCAAGGAGGCAGCACGTTGTCCTGCCCTGGCACATCAGAGCCCCTGCCTAGACCCAGCATCCTCTGAAGGCAGGGGATGCAGGGGTCTGAGAGCCAGAGACTGCACAAGGGCCCTGCTGCACTCATTTGGCTCTGCCAGGCCTGGCGCTGAGTGCCCAATCCATGCTCCCTGGGCACAGGAGTGAGACCAGGAGCCAGTGCTCTCCCTGCCGTGGCTCCCAGGCGCTGGGCCAGGCACTCAGCGAAAGGCAAAGGAGAATGTGGAACTGACAGGGAAACCCTCCTGGCAGCCTGGGTCAGACTGAGGGGTCCACATGGTACAAAGCATGGGCAAGATCCAGGGGTCAGTGTGACCACTGCCAGTGAGAGTGCTGGCAGGGAAGGCAGAGCTCCTACTTCTTCTCCCTCTTCTGCTGGTCCCAGTACCACACGCAGGGCCATGGTAGCTACCTGCTTGGCTGCTGTCTCAAGGCACTTCTCCCACTGCTCCCGCTCTGCATACATGTCCAAAGCAGCCATGACGTCCACTCCCACCAGCTGAAGACAGATGTGTGAAATCCTGGGGCCCTGCTAATGCAGTCCACACCTGCCCCTCTCCACAGACACTGTGGGGTGCTCCAGCCTGCTGGAGGCACACAAGCAGCAGCCCCTTGGGCTCCCCAGGCCCAGCCCCCTTGCCCAGCCCCAGGCAGGCACACCCCAAGGGGCACACGCTGATCCTGCCCCTCCACCCCTGACAGATGCATTCTTACAGAATCCACTTTGCCCTGGTTCTTTAAATACTCCTTATAGCGCTGGTCCACATACTCCTCCGACCTGCTGGGCAGAGAGAGGCCTTGTTGGTGGCCAAGCCTATTGGGGCAAGGTGCCCACAGGGGAGCCCAGGGGTCCAGCTGGGGTGACCTGCTGCTGCTCTGGCCCAGGACAGCTGCCTACCTGCCAGCCCTGCCTGGCCATGGCTGGGTGACCTTTGGAGAGATGATACCTAAGGACAGCCGGCCAGACAGACAGACAGGGGAGGGCTCTAGGATGGAGGCAGGGAGCAGGGCACGCAGGGAGGGGTGGGCTGCACGCACCTGGGATCCAGCTCCTTGGCCACCCGCTTGGCCTTGTTCCACTCCTCACCCTCGATGAAGGCGTCGATGGCTTCTCGGATCAGGTCCAGGTTGAGGTACAACTCGGCTGCCTGCAGGGCCATGGCAGGGTCATGGCTGGGACAGCACCAGCTCCCAGGGCTGGGGCTACATGTGCACCCCAGCGCTACACATGCACCCCAGCGCTCGGGCAGGGGATGGTCATGCCTCAGGGCCAGGGTGCCCATGTCCTAGGTGGACTTCAGGCCAGACCCAAGCCCAGGCCTTCTGGGCAATGCCAGCAACACTCAACAGGTCACGGCCAGTGCCCATCCTGGACCCTACACCCACCTCCCACAGCACGCAATCCCACAGCTCAGCTCCTGCAGCTGCCTTGCTCCCCGCTCCACCTTACCGCACTGAACTTCCTCATGGCCACCAGCTGCGGGCCCACTGCCCGTGTCACCTCCATACTGTGTGGCTGCCCCAGGAACTTAATGGCTAGCTCAGCTGCCTGCCGGAGAGGAACCATCAGTAGCACCAAGGCAGGGAGGAGCCGCTGCAAAGCCCCTGCGCAGCTCCAATCACTGATAGGAGTCTTTAGGAGCCCTGCATTTGGTGGGGGGGGACTTGGCAATGCCTGGCCCTGCCCCAGGAGTTGAAGGCACTCAGAGGGGGTCCAGCAGCTTGGGCACACGCTGGTGCCAGCACAGGGAAAGACCCCCACGTCATCCCAGCTTTAGTGTTGGGTTCTGGGGGTAAGCCCAGCCCCTGAGGCCTGTGCTCATGGGGGGCTGAGGGCATAGTCCCCTGGGTCCTGGCACCTGGGGCTCCTCTCTCTGGTCAGTCAGAGCCTCATGGAGAAGCCTAGAGGCAAGGGAGGTGTCTGGAGTGGGTGCAGGCCCCTGGGCACTGGAGCAGGGTGGAAAGGGCCATGGGCCCAGCCGTACCTTGAGCAAGCACTTCTCGGTCAGGAGGCTATTGCTGGGATCCTGCACCTTCAGGTAGCAGTCCACTGCCCGGCCATACTCCCCAGCCTGCTCCCATTCTCGCGCTTGCTCCAGCATCCCCTCCAGGCCCCTGCCAAGAGCAAGGTGAGGTGTGAGTGCAGGATGGGCTGGGCAAGAGGGGTTGGGGGACCGGTGCAACTCTATGGCCACGGGAAGGAATGGCATGGTGGTCCTGAGGTACGGGGAGCTGACAAGGCACCTCCTAGAGCCGCTCCACACAGTGCCACATTGCCCTCTTTGCTCTGTCCTCGGGTACGTGGCCCAGAGCAGGGGAAGAGCCCCCCACGCCAGCAGGGAGAGCACAACCCCGCCCCACAGATGGCAGCAACCAGTCAAGTGGGGTCTGTACAGCCCAGCAGGCGGAGTAAGCCCCCAGCTCCTGCCCCCAGGGCAGCCAGCACCCGCAGCCTAGCCTACCTGGAGCCCTTCTTGGCCGCCTCTCTGTCATACTCCTCTTGCAGCGCCTCCAAGCGCCCGGGCACATACTCCTTGCAGATGCGCAGAGCCTCACTCCACATGCCAGCCTCCTGCATGCAGCCCGGGGTGAGCAGTGGGGCCTAGCTCAGCCGCCAGCCCCCTGCCCCAGGAACCTCCCAGCGCTGTGGCCCAGCTGATCCTCCCCGCCACCTAGGGAGGAGTACCTGCTCTCCCTCCCAGGACCCCTTGGGTCATAGCTACCCATGCTGTGGCACAGGCTGGCTTTGTGCACAGGAGGTGTGGTCGTGGCTGCGAGCCTGAGGTGAGCTGCAGGCTGTTTCTGCCCAGTCAGCTTCTCTGGGGCCAGGCTGGGGG
This sequence comes from Gavialis gangeticus, assembly GCF_001723915.1. NCBI lineage: Eukaryota > Metazoa > Chordata > Crocodylia > Gavialidae > Gavialis > Gavialis gangeticus. The sequence goes on along the minus strand of NW_017729028.1, from coordinate 28,138,002 downwards.
AGGCAGAACAGCACCCTATCCTCCCATCCCACCACGGGATCCAACCCCCTACCAGTGCATCTGCCCTCCCCGCTCCTCCTCCCACCTCAAGGAATGGAGGGGTTTCTGTCCTACTGTCATGTGACTCGGTTTCATAGATTTCATAGACATTAGGGCTAGAAGGGACCTTGGAAAATCATTGGGTCCAGCCCCTGCCCTAAGGGTAGGAAGTCAGCTGGGGTCAAAGGATCCCAACAAGATAAACGTCCAAAAGTCTCTTAAAGGAGTCCGGAGTAGGTGCTTGCACCACCTCTGGAGGGAGTCTATTCCAGCCCTTGGGGGCTCGGACAGTAAAGAAGTCCTTGGGGCGCTCTGGTGAACAGGTGTTCCCCCAGATCTGATGTACACCCCTTATATACTTATAGGCAACCACCAGGTCACCCCTGAGCCTGCACTTTTCCAGGCTGAACAGTCCCATGGCTCTCAGACTCTCTTCATAAGGCCTGTCCTCCTGCCCTCTGATCATGCACGTGGCTCTCCTCTGCACTCTCTCAAGCTTTTCCCCTTTCCTAGGGCTGCCACTGGGAGCAGGCACAGGGGCCAGAGGAATTAACCCACCCTGGCCCAGGCAGAAGTGGCCCCAGAAGCCCTAAGCCTATTGCTGCCACCTCCCTCCTTGCACCACTGTCTCTGGCCAGCTTCCGCCCCCTCCAAAACAGGCTGCAGGGCAGAGGCACTTACAGGTCAGAGCTCTGGGAGTGGAAGGGGGTGCTGATGGGAAGACCCACATAGGGGGCAGGATGCTGAACTCCAAGTGGA
>NW_017729028.1:28125411-28132204 GCF_001723915.1 Gavialis gangeticus | reverse complement strand
CCTAAGCCTAGTGCTGCCACCTCCCTCCTTGCACCACTGTCTCTGGCCAGCTTCCGCCCCCTCCAAAACAGGCTGCAGGGCAGAGGCACTTACAGGTCAGAGCTCTGGGAGTGGAAGGGGGTGCTGATGGGAAGACCCACATAGGGGGCAGGATGCTGAACTCCAAGTGGATTGGGGACTGGGGGCTTGGGGCTGGGCTCCTCTCCCCCTCCCCCACACACTGCTCACATTCCCTCCCAGGCATCTGGCTCTGTGTGAAGGGGAGGAGCCTCCCCAGCCCAGGCCCACCTTGTAGTATTTGATGGCTAGCTCCAGGCGCTGGGCTCGCAGAAGGAAGGCCTCTGCCCGTGGAAACTCCTTCTGCTCAAAGGCACAGCGGGCCTGCCCCACCAGCACGTCAGCCACGCTCTCGGGGTCATGTGCCTCAGCCACACGCTGTGCTGCATCCCAGTTCTGGTTATGGACATACCTGGGGACACCCGGGAGAAATGCTAACTGGGGCTGGGCAGGGGCAGAGGCAGTGGGCAGGGATCCTGTGAGCACCAGAGGCCCGGCATGCTCCGGTGCAGACTGGGTGGAGGGGAGCAGGGCACTCACATCAGCACTGCTTCTTTGGGCTTCCCGGCTTTTACAAACTCTGCCTCTGCCTCCTCGAACTTACCCTAGGGGGAAGAGGAAAGGAGCTGCCTACCCACCCACCCCACGCACCCCTGCTTCCTGACCCCCGCACCAGCCCTCTGTGCAGCATGGATGTGTCCCGCCACTGCCATGGCACCTCCTGCTCGGAGCTGGGTTCTGTGCCCAGAGCAGCACCTGCCCCCATCCTGGACCCAGTGCCCATGTGGGCCGTACCTCGTCCTCCAGAAACGTGGCATACTTGAAGTGGATCTCAGGCATCTTGTGCTTCATTGAGAGCCGGGCCAGGTCGAAGGCAAAGTCAAAGACGCTGCACAGAGAGGAAGGGGATGAAAGGGCAGCAAACTGTGTCTCTGCAGAGCAGGGGAGCGAGGAGGGCCAAGGCAGGGCATGTAGGTAGCCCAAGGGGAAGTGCATGTTATAGGAGCTGGGGGGGCAGAGCGAGGCACAGGCACTGGGCAAGTGCCACAAGGGAGCCCATGCCACACACCCCACAAGCAGCTGCTGGTGGCACCGATGGAAGCACCTGGCTTTGGCCCCAACCCCAAGCTCCTTGCTGCTCCAGAGCAAAGCAGCTGGAGGCTCCCTGCTGCCTGCTCTGTGCTCAGCCCCACCAGGAGGGAGGTGACAGGACCCATGGGTGCTGGGGCCTGCAGCCTCCATGAGTGAGGGGCATGCCTCTCCCCAGGAGGCGCATGCATGGCTGGCGTTGCTCACCCATTGTGGGCTGCATGGTCGATGGCCATTTCCAGGAGCCCAAACTTGTTAAGGAGCTTCGCAGCGGCCTCGCCCCCCAGGCTCTTGGCCCAGAGGTAGGCCACGTGCTTGTGCGAGTTGGCCCCACCGTGGGCCTTGGCCACCTGCCGATGCAAGCAGAAATGAAGGGCTGGCTGCATCCCCCTGTGCCTGGACAGAGCCTGGGCACCCACCGCTCCCCCAAGAAACCTGCCCTGAGCCATGGCTGCCTTGGTGTCTGGGGAGCTGGCAGTGAGGGCTATGGGTGCAGCACCTCTGCCGCATGGCCTGGCTGGGGGGTGGGCAGCAGAACTACGAGGCCAGGCATGCAGCGCTCCACCCTGCTCCCAGTGGCTTCCTCCGTCACTGAGACCCCCGCTGCTAGGAGCGGAGAGGACCTGCCCTCTCCCTGCTGAGCCTTACCCTGTACGCCTCTTCCCACATGTCATTCACCCGGTACATGTTCACAGCTGCTTTCCAGTCCTTGGCTTCCAGGTAGTGGTACTCGGCCTCCTGCAGGCGCCCCTCTGTCTCCAGCTCCTGCAACAGGGACAGCGTGAGCATGAGGCTGCTGGGTGAGGAGGTCACAGCCAGGAAGGGACCCTTGGGGTATGCCAGAGAGAAAGTGCAGACCCAGGAAGATGTGGGTCTGCTGTTGAACAGCCAGGGCAAGCCCTTCACAGGAGACATGTGGAAGGCAGAGCCACTCAAAAGCCACTATGCCTTGGTCCCCACAAAAATAGCAGGCTGTCCCCCAACCTAATAAGGATTATGTAGACCAAAAAGGGGAAAAGCTAAGGGTCATGATAACCGAAGAGACCACTGAAGAGCTTTTGATTCACAGAAATCATAGCAAAGCAGGGCTGGAAGGGAGCTCCACAGGTCACGTCTAGTCCAACCCCTGCCTCAGACAGGATCAGCCCTGTCCAAAGCATCCACCACAAATCCATTGTCAAACCTCTGAGTAACACAACACAGTCATCCCTGACAGTCCCAGGCATCACCCCTGCCCCAGGGAAAGCAGGGGGCTGCAGCCACCAATGTCCTGCTGCTGCAAAGGGGTTTAATATACATTCCAGAGATCCCAAGGAGAGGCCGTGCCCCTGCAACTGAGAAAGGCAACCCCCCTCCCCCTGTCTGGACCAGTCTGACCAGGGGGAAAATCCCTTCCTGCCCCCAATGCAGTGTTGGTCTAAGCCTAAGCAGAGGGGCAACACCCTTGAGCCAGGAACCTTCAGGTTTGAGTCCCAGAAGGAGCACTGGCACAGCCCAGTACCCATCCCCAGCAAAGCCCAGTTGACTCTGCATTTTAAGGATATGGAGAAACTGGACAGTCCAGTGGCAGGTGACAAATGTGACAAACTTTGCCAGAGAGGGAAGGATACAAAGTGCTGGCTTTGAACTGCAACAAAGCAGACTGAGACCAGATCCCAGGAAACAAGCCCTTGCTGGCTGAGCGGCGAGGCAGCAGTACAAGGACCTGCCCATGGCAGCAGTGGACTCTCTTTCACTGGAGGTTTTCCAGAGGAGGCTGGAACACCACTGGCAGGCATGGGCTGGGAGAAGCATCCTGCATCTGTGTAGATGACCCTCATAGGCCCCTCCAGCCCGACTCTGGTTCTGTGACCCTGGTCCCCCCCTGCTGAGGAGCCAGCGCTACCTCCTGTCCCAGGGCATTTACCTTGCCCAGGTGGAGGTGGGTGTCACTCAGCAGGTCCTTGTGGTGCTTTGCCACCAGCCGGATCATGTCTCCATACATCTTGCCCCTCTTGTACATGGTAATGGCCAGGTCAGGCTCATCCACCGCAACATATAGTCTGCAAACAGTGTAGCCCAGGCTGACGCCACTGCTCTCAGGCACAGACTGCAGCAAGCAGGGGGAAGGCTCTGCTCATAGCACTGCTGACAGTGGAAGCCCTGGTGACGGGGCCTCTCTGCAGCTCCATGCAAGGGCAAGGGCAGGGGCAGGGGCAGGGGCAGGGGCAGGTCCCCTTTCCCAGCCCTCACCAATTCCTTCCTACAGGCCTGCCAGGGTCTCCCTGTCCCCGGGCCACACCAGGGCTGGTGCCCCCAGACAAGAAAGACCCTGCCTGAATGAGCCTGATGCCTGGTCCTCAATCTGGACTGCAGCTGACCCCACACAAGAGGACAAGCCTCACCTCACACCCCCAGGCTCCGGAGCCCCACAGGGTCCAGTCTGGCTCTTGCTGCCCAGGTGTGAAGAAATGCATGAGCTAGAGACAGCCCCATCCCTCAGGTTTGCCTGGTGCAGCTGTGGGAGCTCCCGACAGGATTTGGGCAGGGCGGGTGGGGTGAGAAGCAGGGTGCCGGGTGCCCTCAGAACACTCCCTTCAGAGGAATGAGATACAACCAAGGAGGGAAGCAGGTCTGTTCGCTCTACGCCAAATCCCACGGGCAGCCACCTGAGCGCTGCTGGGGCCCATGGAGTCTGGGGACACTCACCTCTCTGCTTCCTTATACCTGCCCTGCTTCTCCATCTCCTGGGCCTGGGTGACATACAGGACTGACACGTCTTCAGGCCTCATGCACTTGGTCGCCAGCTGTCAGGATGCGCAGAAGACAGGTTCCAGCACCCTGCGCAGCCATGGCCCAGCACGCTGGGAGCTGGGACATGAGGCGAAGGCCCTCCCTCCCCTCAGCACTGGGCTGGCTTGCTGCTGCACCAGCTGGGCAGTGTGGGGCTCCACACCCACCCCTCCCCCAGGAAACGCCAGGTTGCACCAAGGCCCACCATGTGTGGGCTCAGTGAGTGAAATTGTTCAGGGGCTGGCAGCTCCCAGTAGGCTGACAGCCCAGACCCTACCACTGCCTGAGACCCAACCTCTGGCACACACCCTACCTTGTGCGCTTGCTCCCAGCGCCCTGCTTGCGTGTACATGTCGATGGCATCCTTGGTCCGGTCTCCTTTGATGTAGAGCTCCTCTGCAATCTGTGGAGAGAAGCTGTGGGGTGAGCCGTGCCAGGGCCATGGGGCAGGGGGTGGGGCTGGGAGCCAGCTCACCTGGTACTCCTGCAGAGCAGCATAGTGCAGGGCGATTCTGGGGTAGTACTTGGCTGCTGTCTGCACGTCCTGCAGGTCCAGGATGTAGATGGCCTTCTTCCACTGCCGCGCCCCGATGGCTGCCTCAATGGCCTTGATGGAGCACCTAGGGTATCCGGGACAGCTCCTCAGCACTTGGCAATTTCTGCAGCCTGACTCGGGCTCCCCTCTGCTAGCATCAGCAGCGGTGGGAACAGCATGAGCTGCCAAGAGCCAAGGATGACCCCACAGCAAGGCAGCCCTTGGCTGGGAGCCTGTGGGAGGGAGCAGGAGCCAGGGAGCAGGGACTGGTCAGGGTGGGTGAGCAGAAGGGAGGTGTTTTTCTGCTGCCTCCCCAGCCTGGCCCCCAAAGAAGGCCAGGCACCGGGACAGATACAACCCCACAGGTCTCGAAGCTCAGCCCCTCTCATAGGCTGCCAGGGAGTAAAAGGCTCCCAGCTGCATTGTGTCATGGGTGGCTATGGCTAAGAGGGTCTTTCTGAGTGCAGGGGGTAGGGTAGGGATGGGGGCCTGGGGAAGGGTTTAGCAGCTAGGGTGAAGTGCACCAGCAGAGAGAAAATCTGTTTAGAGAGAAGCTCAGAGCAAAGATAGCAAGGGGGAAGCTGTGGCAGAGTGAGGGGGAACCCAGGGTGTGGCAGCTGCAGGGTTGGAAAGGAAGGACATCAGCAGACCTGTAAATGGGGCAACCAGATGGGGCAGCACAGACAGACAGAGGAGTCCCGGCAGAGCTGTGGGGGACCCCTGGGCTGGGACAGCAGGACACCACAGGCCAGGAGCGAGGGGCCCTGGCATAGCTGTAAGCACTGTGGGGATGGCACAGCTGCCTAGCCACAGTCACCCCTACCTGGCTTCGATGTAGTGGTTGATGGCGGCATCCAGCTGCTTCTGCTGCACCAGGTGGTCTCCCCAGGCTTCCTCCAGATTCACAACCTCAGCTGGGAAGGCTGCACGTGCCAGCTCCACCGCTGTGAAGGGACACATCAGCCACCCTGTCCCCAGCTCAAGGTTGCTGAGGGACCCTGACACAGTGCTGAACATGGGGGAGTATGGGATGACGATCTGGGAGGGTGCCCCTGAGGCTTTGGAATGACAGCCAGGCCAGGGTCCATGCAGGGGCAGGGGGATGGAGGGGCTCTCACCTTAGGGGCAGAGGCAGGTCACCACTTTACCTTTCAGGAAGGCACTGCCCTTGCGGTAACACTCCAGGGCTTTCTGGGGGTTTCTGGTCTTCTCAAAGAGGTCTCCAGCCTGTGGCACATGCAGCTGTCAGTTCCCCAAGTTGCCTCCACCTCCAGCCATGTGCTCCATTGAGCCCAGGCCCAGAGCCACTCTCCCCCACCAGCCCTGCCCTGCCCAGTCCCAGAACCCCTGCACTCATGCAGCCCCAACATCAACATCTGGCCCATACCTCTCCCCCCTACCAAGCCTGGGGCTGCAACTGCCTCCCCTTGTGCCTGCTGTGTCGAGGCGGGTCCCACATTCACTTGCCCTGCCCCAGCCAAGCCCCAGCAACCTTCAGCAGGCCTGAGGCAAGTCCCCAACATCTCCTAGCAGCTGGCTGGCCGCTGCCCCCATGCTTTGTGGAGATGCCCATTGATGCTGCAGCCGGCAGGGCTCTCACCTGCTCGTACAGTTCTCTTTTGATCAGCGCCGTGGTGATGCGGTTGGTGACATCACTGTTGACCAGGAGCTCATCCCTGCTCATGGCCAGCTGTGCCGCCTTGGCCGGCAAGCCAGCCCGCAGGTACAGCCCAATGGCAGCCATGTGGTCACCCTGGTGCTGCTGCACCTCACCAGCCCTCTCCTCCTGCTGCGTCTCCAGCAGCCACTGGTAGTAGGCTTGACGCAGTTTGTCCAGCATCGGGTGCCCCTGCAGGGCAGCAGCCCCAGTTAGCACCTGCCAGGGGGGCAGCCTCCTGCCCCCTCTGCAGCTCAGGCTGGGCAGCTCCAGGCTCCTGAAAGCCTCCCTGCAGCCCCCTGAAAAAGAGCCTGCTCTCGCCTCCTGGAAGCCCCTCTGCACTCCGCCTGCTCTTGGGCCAGCCCCACGCTGCCCCAAGACAATCCTCAGCTCCCCTCCCTGCAAGCCCCACACTGCCCTCGAACTAGCCCAAGAGCTCCCAACACCAGCCCTAAGCCAGGGGCTCCCCTGTCCATGCAACTCCTGTTCCCACTGCCCCCGCATGCCTTAGACCAACACGGCTACAACCCTAAAACATAGTTTATAAAAGGCATTTGCTCCCATTTTTTATGTCTGCATCATGAAAGTAGTAAGAAAAGAGAGATGGAGAATGTAGGTAGATAATTCATTCTAACACCTTTCTTATCCAATCATAGTTTTCAATACTCAGGAAAAATGTCCAC
>NW_017729028.1:28117871-28120411 GCF_001723915.1 Gavialis gangeticus | reverse complement strand
CTCCAGGCAGCCTTTTTCTCTGCCCTATGATCCCTTTTCTATGTCTGCCCCTTCCAGGCCCCAGCCCCATGTCCAATCCCCAAAACCACATCCCTGGGTGTCTCCCCACTGGCCAGGCCTGTAGCCCAGAGCTGCTCTCCAGTTCCCTGTGCCCCTGGCAGCCTCCTCACTGCTCCTGAATCTCCAAGGCTGCAGCAGCTGCAGAAACCCGGGGCCATTGCTTCCAGTCCCACAACCAAACCTGCAGGAGCCCCAGCCTCCCCCACCCTGGCCCTCATTCCCTTCCCCAGCTCCCAGCTCTGCCCCCACCCTGTGGCCATGGCTCCCTGACCCATCATGCAGAGCCCCAGCATGTGCTAGTGGCCCCCAGGCTCTTTTGCACTCATCCCCCTGGGATGGAGCTGGAATACCCTGGTCAGATTGGGAGGCTTGGGCCGGTACAAGTTACCCACAGCTTCCACATGATCTGCCAGATGCTGGTATGCTCCATACCTTGGCTTCGGCCACTATGATGCACTCGTCCCACATATGCAGCTCCTGGTACATGTCCATGGCCTCTTCCACGGCGTTCTAGGCACAGATCATGCAGTGTCACCGTGTGCCAGGCTCCCCTCCTCAGCCCCCATAGCTAGAGCCTGTGGGGGCACCTGCTACAAGGGGCAGCTGCACATAAGCTCTGCGACCCCCTGCCCAGACCAGCCCTGCTTCCCCTCCAGCTGGGAGCAGCCCCTGCTCAGGCTGATCCCACCACCCACCTGCTCCAGGAAGATCATCTCGGCCAGCTTGTAGTTCTTCTCCAGCATGGCCAGGCGGGCACGCACCTCATAGTAGTCTGTGCCATCCCCCCCCTGCAAGACCGACAGCACAGCTCAGACTAGATGGGGGAGAAGTGGCTTTGGACAGGAGCCACGGAGGTGGGGAGAGAGTGAGCAGGGCAGCAGCCTGGGACCCTCTGTGGCAAGGCGGCACAGTGGAGAAGGCACAGGCACCATACAACAGAGGTTGAGCAGAGTGGGTGGGAGATGGCATGCAGGGGGAGCAGAAAGGTCTGGGGGAAGGGCACAGAGGGTTGTTCCCATGTGGCTGGGGCTCGGCCAGGGCACATTCTGTGCCCAGGTCTGGTCCCCACACCTCCAAAAGGACATAGGAAAACTAGAGATGTTGCAAAGAAGGGAAGCAAGGGTGATTCATGGCATGGAGGCGCTTCCATACGAGGAGAGACAAATGAGGTCAGGCCTGTTTGGTTTAGAAAAGAGACACTTGAGGGGGGACAGGAGAAGGATCTACAACATACTAAATAGGGAGAAGAAATTCACTAGGGATTTATTCTCTCCTGTCTCTCACCAGACAAGAACAAGGGGCCACAGCATAAAACTAGCAGAGAGTAAGTTTAAAACCAACACCAAGCAGTTCTTTTTCCAAGGGTGACATTAAAGGGTTGAGCTCATGGCCATCAGATGTGGAGGGAGCTGAGAGTTCAGACAGATTCACAAGGGACTGGACACATGCTCGGAGAAAAGGGACTTCAGTCGCTATTGAGCAGGGAGTGAGGGGCACAGCCTCTGACTCAGATCTACCTGGACCCTAAATGCTGGAGTCTGTGAAGGAGAGAGAAACAGGGGAAAAAAGCCCTACTCAGACCCTGTCACTCTCCCTTCCAGCTTCCACTCTGCTGCCAGGTGATACAGGACACAGAGCAAGATGGATGTGTGGCCTGATCCAGTCCATGGCAGTTCTTATGCTCTTATTCTCCATGCTGTCCAGCGCTAAAGCAGGGCATGTAGGTTGGAGAGTGCGGGCGCAGGGGACACAGAAGCTGGGGGTATGGGCATAGAGCACATGCAGTCCAGGAGGTGCAGCAGCAGGAGCAAGGCAGACACAGGATGGGGGTGTGACGGCGAGGCACATGCATGCTGGAGAACAGGTGCAGAGGTACACACAGGGGCATCTGCATGGTGCAACTCACATGTTCCTTGGCAGCTTCATCTGCGATAGCATTGGTCTCGTGCAGGAAGTGAGCCTTTGCCACACAGCCCAGGGCTGCAAAGCACCTGTGGAGTGTACGGGGGTCACAAGCCATCTGGGCCACTGACACTGCAGGGGCCACCAATGTGCCCTCAGACTTCCTGCTGCATGAGCACAGCCCTACTCCACAGCGGGAGGAGACCCTGGCCATAGCTTGGTCTGAAGGGCACCATGCAGGTGTCCACACTACATGGGCCTGCTGCCCTGAGTTCTGAGTCTGGAAGGGACACGTCCCATCCTAAGCAATACCCATGGGGCCCAGGCCAGGGAAGAAAGCTGCCTGAGCAAAGGAACACCATGCCTATACTGCAGGCATCCTGCTGGAGGCACCTGCAGCACGGAGGGCCACATCGCCTGGCTGGGTTCAGTGAGTCAGGCCCTGAGAGGGTGGGAGGCAGGAGCTGTGGGGAGGTTTTCATAGATTCATAGATTCATAGATTAAGGGTCGGAAGGGACCTAGTAGATCTTCTAGCCCGACCCCCCGCCAGGGCGGGAGAACAACAAAAAACCCCAAA
>NW_017729028.1:28107836-28112405 GCF_001723915.1 Gavialis gangeticus | reverse complement strand
TAGTTTTTTAACTAGGATGGGGTGAGAGACGGTGTCAAAGGCCTTGCTGAAGTCCAGAAAGACTACATCCACCGCGACACCTGCATCCATGGCCTTTGTGACCTGATCATAGAAGGCAATCAGGTTGGTCTGACATGATCTCCCCCTAATAAATCCATGCTGATTGCCCCTGAGCATCATTTCTGATGCCGGCCCCTCACAAATGTGCTCCTTGATGATCTTCTCAAAGAGTTTCCCCAGGATTGAGGTAAGACTGACTGAGGTGAGGGACCCCATAGGGAAGGAGCAGCAGGCACCTCTCAGCGATGTGCAGCTGCCGGGCCTCCAGGGCTAGCCGGCTCAGTGTCTTCCACATAGCTTCAGTCTCCGTGGACATTTCCAGTGTCTCCAGGAACGCGGCAGCCCTTGGAAAAGAGGAATTTGCAGCCTGTCAGCCAAGGCAGAAGGGAAACTGAGAACAAAGCAGGGCATAAGCAGGGAGGGTCTGGAGCAGGGGCAAGAGGCTGGTCTGGCTTGTGATGGAGTGTGATTGCAGAGTGGGGGCAGTGCCTGCCCAGCTCCTCCTCCCTCAAGCTCCTAGACCCAGTGGGTGACCCCTGACCCCACAGAACTCCCACCAGCCCCTGGGAGGGTAGATCCCCCTCAGCCACAGGACACTGATGTGAGGAGGGCTGCGTTTGTGGCCCCAGCCCAAGAAAGCGGCATGTGTGTGAGCTCAGCAATGGCTTGAGCAGCTGCTGCCACCCAGCCTGCCCTGCCCAGGCCCCTGTGGCACAGAGAGACCCCAGCCTGCTGCTTCTCCTAGGCAGAGCCCACACCTGCCTCAGTGCCCACCTCCCACGTGAGGCTGGCTGGTTTCCTCCCCACTGCCCCTGGCATTCAGTGTAGCAGCTCCTGCAGCCTGGCCCCCTCCACATCACTGCCTCTGCTCTTCATCACGGGCTCCCTCAGACATGCCCTTGGTTCTGTTGTGGATTGCCTGTGGCATGCCAGGCTCCTGGCCCTCACCTGTGGTAGTCCCCATCTTCCACAGCTGTCCCGAACTCAATGAGCCCCTCGTCCAGGGTATAGGACACCATGTTCACCCCCTCTGTCACGATCACCTCTGTCTTCCCATTGCTCCGCTCCAAGTCCACGATGTCTCCCTGAAACAGCCATGGGCACCTCAGCCCTCCTGGTCTCAGCCCCTACACTTGCCCTGGCCTGACACAGGGCAGCCAAAACAGGCAGTGCAGCCCTGGGCTCGCACAGGCAGGTGTCCCCTCAGAGAGCTCAGCAGGGTCAACACCTGCCTAGTGGCCAATCCACCCCGAGAAGCCTCCCAAAGTGAAGGGGAACCGATCCACCCAGGGTACTGCTTCCCCCCTGCTCTCCCCCCAGAGCTCTCCATGTCCACCCCACAACTTGTAGCAGGGCCCTTATTCCCTCAGGGAAAACCCAGTTCCTCCTTTCACAGACTGCACCCGTCTGTCCAGCTTCCTCCAAACACTGCCTGCCCCCGCTCCCCTCTCCAGAGCCGTGTGGGGCGAGGGCACTTCACCTTCAGTGGGAACATGGTGACGCGCTCAGGGGCATCAATGTTGTACCAGATGCAGAGGCTGCCCCGGTTCTGCGCCACCACCACATCACTGCCCGGCACCCACTGCACGTAGGAGCAGTAGCTCAGGATGGTGGTCTTGGCGCCACTCGCAATGTCATAGAGCTGCAGCTGAAGGGAAAGGGCAGTCAGCAGGGCCCATGACCCAGATGAGCTTAGCAGTTCCCACAGCCTGGCAACTCCCTGGCTCCAGGCAAACCCACTTTCTCTCCCCCAGTTGCAGGCATACCCATACCCCCCACCCTGGTCACGGGCTGCCTCTGCCACCGACTCCATCACTGGCATGCCCGCCTCACCCTCATCTTCTTGTCCCTGAAAAGCAACTTGTGGCCCGTCTCATTCAGTTCCAGCCAGTCGATCTTGCTGTCATGGCTGACGGTGCTGATGTTGTAGCCTCCAGCAAGGTCCACTGGGGAGGAGAGAAGTGAAGCTGGGGTGAGCATGGCAGACTATTCTGCTGCCCTTGGAGACAGGTGGCAAGCATCTGCTCCAGGACGTGGCAGGGCCCTGTGGTGACTGTGCCGTGCCTGGGGGCATCTGGGCACTGCCCTAACAGCATGAACACCCTCCCCTCCCCAACGTGAAAGGGCATGTACTCAGCAGCAGCAGTGCTGGCAGCAGCATTGCTGGGGTGACTGTTGGAGTGCAGACAGGAGCAAGAGCCCCCATGAGCTCTGCTGCTCATGCCAGAGTCTGCCCATGTGCAGGGTGGGTGGGAGGACTCCAGGAGACCCGTGGGCATGGGGGGCAGACCACAGGTCCATCTTCTCCAGTCTCCTGTGTCACACAGCAGCAGACAGCGAAGCTGGGACAGTGTCTGGGTCTGACTAGGATTTTCCTCTGTTCTTCTCTTCCCTGCAACCTCCAGCATTTGGAGCGCTTATACACATGCAGAGAGGCTGCTCCAATACACTGTAATTGCAATGTGTCAGAGTAGGCTTGATTAGTAAAGTCTGCTGGAGTGTGGTAATTACTGCGCTCCAGCACTCCAACATCACATGCATCAGCATCCCTGCACTGAAAAATGGCAGCAGGGACACTTTAACTAAAGCTCATTCATGAGCTTTAAAGCACCATCACTGCCATTTTTCAGCACGACAACACTGATACATGTGACGCTGCAGGCACTTTACTTAGAGTGGCTCTCAAAGTCACTCTAATTAAAGTGCTGCCCTCCTGGAGCACATCTATAAACACCCTTAGGGTCCAGGCAGGTCGGAGGCTGTGCCCCTCACTGCATGCCCCATGGCAACTGATGCCCCTTTCCTCCAACCACATAGATTCATAGATTCATAGATTAAGGGTCGGAAGGGACCTAGTAGATCTTCTAGCCCGACCCCCCGCCAGGGCGGGAGAACAACAAAAAACCCCAAAAAGAGAAACGGGACTCAAATGAGTCCAGCCAGGTAGGCATCCAGCCTCTTCTTAAAGACCCCCAGGGTAGGGGCCAGCACCACTTCCCTTGGAAGTTGGTTCCAGCTCCTAGCCGCCCTAACCGTGAAGTAGTTTTTGCGGATGTCCAATCTATACCTCCTCTCCATCAACTTGTGCCCATTACTCCTTGTTATGCCAGCGGGCGCTAGGGGAAACAGCGTCTCCCCCAAACCCTTCTGGTCCCCCCTAGTGAGTTTATAGACAGTCACCAGGTCCCCCCTCAGCCTTCTCTTGTGGAGGCTGAATAGGTTCAGGTCCCGCAGTCTCTCACTGTAGGGTCTGCCCTGTTGTCCCCTGATCATGCATGTCCAGTCCCTGTTTGAATCTAGCTGAATTCTCAGCTTCCACTACACTTGGTGGCAATGAACTTTAATGCTATGCTGGCTGGAAAAGAACTGCCTAGTGATAGTTTTAAACTAACTGCCTACTAGTTTCATGTTGTGCCCCCCCGTTCTTGTCTGGTGACAGACAGGCAAGAATAAATCCCTAGTGACTTTGTCTTCACCATTTAGTATTTTGTAAACACTTCTCCTGTCCCCCCCTCAAGCATCTCCTTTCTAAATTAACCAGGCCTGGCCTCGTTAGTCTCTCCTCATACAGAAGCCCCTCCATAGCGCTCATCACCATTGCTGCCCTTCTCTCCACCTTCGCTAGTTCTTCTGTCTCCTTTTGAAGGTGTGGAAACCAGAACTGGGCAAAGCCTTCAAGGTGCGGATGCCCCATGGATTTATAAAGGAGCATCATGACATTCCCCATTTTGTTTACAATTCCCTTCCTCAAAATACCTAACGTTGTGTTTGCCTTTTGGATGGCTGCTGAACACGGAGCTTTCATTTTCAGCGAATGACTCTCAGAACTTCCCGGTGTGGTAACAGTCACATAATGCCCATCACAGCAAGTGGAGTTTGGGTTACTTTTGTCCGGATGCATCACTTTACACACATCCTACACTGCTCACCTGCTGCAATGGTCTTGATGTCAATCAGGTAGGCCAGCCGCTTGCTCTCTTCCAGCCCTCTCTGCCGTCTCTCATTGATGCGGACGCTGCTCAGGAGAAGGGGACAGGGTAGCACTTCTAGGCAGCCCAGACCCATGCTCCAGAACAACTCAGGGCAGCCTTCAACCCCCACAAGGCCCCTTAGAGCCCCTGCCTATGGCACCACTCTGGAACCAGCCCTCCAGCCCACAGCTCCATGCTGCACGGCTGCGCTCCTAGCCTGGGGACCAGCAGAGCGCCCCAATATGTGCCCCAGATACAGACACGAGAACAGGAGAGGGGCGTTGGGACACATCAGGAATGCTGAGTCCCAGCTCAGAGCCAGCAGGGTCCTGCCAGCACTGCCAAGGAAGCACAAGCACTGATGTGCTGGCAACAGACATTAGGCCATGGGCATGCAAGGTGGTTAGTTGGCCTCCTGCCCCTGAGTGTTGCCAGCCCTGCCACGGCATTTCCAGTGTGGGTCTGGTGCAGGGGAGCCCATCTGGACCAGAAGCAAGGATGAGCCAGGAGATGGTGTCCTCTGGTCAGGCAGTGAGAC
>NW_017729028.1:28101186-28102836 GCF_001723915.1 Gavialis gangeticus | reverse complement strand
TTAGTTGGCCTCCTGCCCCTGAGTGTTGCCAGCCCTGCCACGGCATTTCCAGTGTGGGTCTGGTGCAGGGGAGCCCATCTGGACCAGAAGCAAGGATGAGCCAGGAGATGGTGTCCTCTGGTCAGGCAGTGAGACATGAGGCTCCTTTAGGCCCAACCAAACCCGTGGCACAGGACGCTGGTGCTGGGCCTGTCCCACCAATGCAATGTAGTGTGCATGCACGTGCTTCCATGTCACACACCCCTGCCTTGCTGGCCTGGGGGCTATGCCCCATGCTAGGGGACAGATCGGGAGTGTCAAACCCAGCCCCGTCCCTGGTCTCATGATGTCCCCCCTGTGCCCAGCACAGAGGGTCATTTGGGACAGGGTGTCAGCCCCAGGCCCTGCCCACTTTCCTCTTATGGCCCTTCATGACACAATGTCCCCTGATAGTTCCAGTGCAGCCTGGGGGTGCAGGGCATGCCCCGCAGAGAGGCAGTGCTTACCTGATGAGGTGTGGGTTCGTGAACTCGGTGCGGACGGATCCCAGGATTTCATTGCTTCCGTATTCCACCAAGGTCAGCTCCCCGGCGTTGAAGATCATGCAGACCTGGGGGCAAGAGGGCAGGCTGCAGCAGAAAAGGACACCGTGCTGAGCACAGGCAACAGCAGGGCTGGTAGGGGCTGCCCTGTACCTGGGCTGGGAGTCACCCTCCTCTGAGCTTCATGGCTGCAGCATCCAGTGATGGACCCAACTGTCCTGAAGGAGCTGCGCTGGGGCCATGTCAGTGCAGGGTGGTACCTGCCCCCCACCCTGCGAAGGGGCAGGATTCCCGCTGCCTGGATCTACGTGTCCCTGCTCTCAGCACCTCTAACCCCCTCCCTGTCCTTTTGTCCTCTCCTCTGCCCTTCCAGCCCTCCCACTCACTGGGCCTCCTCCTCTGCCTCCCACCACTTGATCAGTCACACAGCTCCATATCAGGGGCTGTTCTGCCCCCAGGAAGGCAGGTGGGGCAGAGCCCAGGGCAGGGAGCAGGCTGGAGAAGGTGAGGCAAGGCAGACCAGTGGGTCAGGAGGACCCTGGTGGGAACCACGGCCTGAGGTGCCCAACTCACGTTCTCGTTGTCGAAGAAGAATTTCTCGTTGCCCCCGGATCCTTGCCAGGCCACCTGTGGCACAAGGGCAGAGTCAGCAGGGCTAGGCTGGCACCACCCTGCATGGGCAGCACCCCGGGGCACTGGCTCCAGGCCCTATGGCCTCAGGGCAGCAGATAAGTGCTCCCAGAGTCCTGCTCAGGGCATCATACCTGGAAGCTCATGGGAAAAGCCAGCCTCTGTGGCTTGGGCCCACAGGACCACTCTCTGTAGCTGCCTAAGTAGCCCCAGGCCAGTGCTGCAGGCCCTGCAGAGCCACTAAGCTCTTTCTAGGAATGGAGATGCTCCCAGCCCATACCCCTCTCATCGTGTCACTGGCCAAAGCCCCTCACCCTCCCTTCTTGCAGCAGGGCAGCAGACCCCTAGGAATGCCTGGCATTTGCCACTATGGCTGAAGCAGGAGTGGAGTGAGGTGTAGCAGGCAAACTGAGTTATGCTCAGGCTCTTACCATAACTTTAGGCCTTCCCGGAACTAAGCAATTATAGTTTCATAGTTTCTAGGGTCAGAAGGGACCTG
>NW_017729028.1:28098712-28098950 GCF_001723915.1 Gavialis gangeticus | reverse complement strand
CACTGGACCAGGTGAATGAGGTCACAGGGGCTATGTAAGTTAAGACGGCCCAGGAGGAGGGCACAGTAGCCATGCGGGGACTCGGACTTAAAGAGAAGCTTGACCATGTGAAACTGGCTCTCTCCCCCATAACTCATGAGCTAGGAACGGCCTGCCTCCAAAGAGAATCTCCAACAGCCTCTGGACGATGCTTGTGAGTAAGCTACTCGAGATCTGGTTAGATATCTAGCTGGCAGTG
>NW_017729028.1:28095879-28098005 GCF_001723915.1 Gavialis gangeticus | reverse complement strand
AGTTCTCCTTTGTGACCGGTGTGGGAGACTTATTGAGGGGTGGGTCTAAATTATGCCCAAGAGGCCCCTTAGGTCTGCAGACTAAGGGAGACTTTCCTTTTTGACCCCCGACTTGGGGAAGTGCCCCAAGTGCCTGTACTGGGTTGAGTACCTGTAGGACTAGTAGGCCTGTGTTTCCCTGAGGACAGAGGGCCGAGAGAGTCCCTTCTTGGGGTGGTGGCAGCTACGTTACCCCCAGGCTAGCGAGTGCACTCCAGAAAGGGGTCGGCCGGACATAAGGCGCCCCAGGGGAGGCACTCGTGGCCTGGAAGGTGGTCGGGCGAAGGGAGGTGGGCGGCTCAATGCAGGAGCGCCCCCTACTGGCCTGCCACAGCGCTACTTCACAGTCAGGACGGCTAGGATCTAGTACCAACTTCCAAGGGAAGATGGTGATGGCTCCTACCCTGGGGGCCTTTAAAAGGAGGCTCAAAATTTACCTGGCTGGGGTCATTTGAGCCCAGTTTTCTCTCCTGCCCAGGGTAGGGGGTCGGACTAGAAGATCTACAAGGTCCCTTCCAACCCTACATCAATGAATCTATGAACCCACAGCCACCAGGGGAGCCTCGTGAGCAAACGCCACTCACTTCTCTGGGAGAGGGTGAGGTGGGAGCCTCCCAATGACAGAGGATCAGCCCCACATCTGGGGCAGGAGCCTGGGGCTGGGAAAGCAGCTGTACATGGGGACTCACAGCTCTGCCAGCCTCTCCCGCAGGCAGTGCTGGCAGCTCACACCTGACTCAGTCCCACTGCACAGGCCTGCAGGGACACAGACCCCACCCTGAGGACTAGGCAACTGAACATGGGCCTGGATGCACCCACGAGCAGAACTATTACTGGAGGAGCTGTGACCGTGTCTGTGGGCTCTGGCTCTTTACCAAACTGAGCAGCAGGCCCAGCCCCTCCTTCCAAGCCCACCACTATCATCCAGCCAGGCCCTCCCCAGCTGCAACTGCCTGGGAGCCAGCCTGGGACCAGAGGCTCCTACTGGGTGCCCCATACCTCGCTGAGCTTGTTGGACCTGAGGTCGCCCAGCAGCAGCGTGTCGGAGGTGTGGGCCACAAGGTACCGTTCCTTTCCCAGGATCTTCACCTCCTCGATCTCGTAGCCATAGCAGGACTTCAGCACCACCCGGGTGCCTGTGGAGAGGTTCTTCACAATGACCTAGGAGACAGCAGGTAGCAGGGTGAGCAGCAGCCTCAGGCTGAAGGACACCCAGCTCCAGAATAAGGGAGGAAGAGGCTTCAGAGCCCACCTGGGCCCTGGAGCACACAGTGCTATGCTGACAGGGGAGCTGTGGCAGAGGAGCCCTACTACAAGCTCTGAGTCATACTACCGAGCTCTCAGAAGACTCTTCCCCAGACTCAGATCTCTCAGAAATTAGTTAGTCTTACCTTGATCCTGCGTAAGCTTTTTGAGAGAATTATTCTGGCACACATCCACGAGGGGCCGGGAGTGGAGATTATGGTTAGGGACAACCAACACAGGTTCATTAGAGGCAGGTCCTGTCTGACCAACCTGGTGGCCTTCTACAACCAGGTCACCAAATCCTTAGAGGCAGGGGTAGCAGTGGACATAGTCTTTCTGGACTTTCGGAAGGTCTTCAACACTGTCTCTCACCCCATTCTCATTAAAAAACTGGGGGACTGTGGTGTTGACACCTACACAGTCAATTGGGTCACCAACTAGTTGGAAGGCTGTACCCAGAGAGTGGTGGGGGACGGGTCATTTTCGACCTGGAGGGATGTGGGCAGTGGGGTCCCCTAGGGCTCGGTCCTCAGGCCCGCACTGTCCAACATCTTCATCAGCGACTTGGACGAGGGGGCAAAAAGCACCATGTTCACATTGGCTGAGACACTAAGATGGGGTGGGGGGGCACACTAGAAGGGAGGAATAGGCTGCAATCGGACCTAGACAGGTTACAGGGGTGGGCGGATGAGAACAGGATGGGATTCAACACTGACAAGTGCAAGGTGCTGTACCTTGGGAGGAAGAACCAGCACCATACCTACAGGCTGGGGAACTCCCTTCTCATCAGTGCAGAGGCAGAAAAGGATCTTGGAGTCATTATTGATGCCAAGATGAACATG
>NW_017729028.1:28079629-28090879 GCF_001723915.1 Gavialis gangeticus | reverse complement strand
TTTGACTCCAGTACTCTTTCCTGCCATGGCAGGGGGTCAGACTTGATGATCTGGTCAGGTCCCTTCCGACCCTACTAACTATGAAACTATGAAATATGCCTTGCAGCTTCCCATGATGCTAGAGACAAGCCCAAGCGGGGGTGGGGTGTACTGCCCTCTGTGGGAACCTGTCACGGTGACCTATGAGCATCTCTCCCAAATGTGAGGGCATGTGCTAGGTGAGGGGTGGGACCAGGGTGAGCGTGGACCCCCAGTGTTTCACAAGGCTCAGTAGCCCCCAAGCCAGTGCAAGTGTTTGTATGTAGGCTGGAGGGGTGAGATGGGCCCCAGTGAAACCCAGTGCCACCTTCCCCATTCCGGGAGAGCCGTGTGAACCAGCCCTGTGCACTTCGCTGAGCCTGGGCGATGTGGGAGCCTCCCAGCAACAGAGCCCAGGCAGAGGATCAGCCCCATGTCTGGGGCAAGTACCTGGGGGCTGACCTGCAGCAGCGGATGGGGACTCGCAATTTCACCAGTCTCTCCCAGGGGCAGTGCCAGTTACTCTTACCTGGCTTGGTCCCACATACGTCATCTCAAACTTGTTCTTGTAAATGCTTCGGCGGAGGCAGCAGTCAAACTGTTCCACCCCTCCACAAAGCGTGCCCTGAGAAGCAGACATGGGGCATGGGAGAGGCAAGAGCTAAGTGGAGAGGCAGAGTACTCTGAGCTCCTCTCGTGGCAGGGGGAGAGGTCTGCAGCCAGCCAGCTCCAATGCCCAGCACAAGCACTCTCCTGACACGGGTTGGACTCAGCGAGGAGACCTACGGAAGTCCAAGGTCCAGGTGCCCCATTAGTCAGGCAAGGGAGCTGGGTGAGCAAGCTGCACCTGACGCTGGCAGAGGCATGGAGCTCAGGAAAGTCGCAGACTGCAGGAGAGGCCCTCCCACCTTTCAGCCCAACAGCCCCATGGTGACAGCACTTGCCTGGGGCAGGAGGCCCAGGGTCTGGACCACCCATCTCCCAGAGGGGCTTTGAACCTAGGCCTTCCATACCTGGCAAAGCCCATCACCACCAGGTCACACATGAGGCAGGGCCACAAGAACCTTCCACCCCTCCTGTGAGAGAGGAGGGGCAGAGATGTGGGGCCAGAGGAGACTGAGCCAAGGGGTGTGTGGGTCAATGAGGAACTCTTATAAGAGCTGGCACTGCCTTTCCAAGGGGGGTGCATGGGTGAGGGGGCCCCAGACCCTGGGTCTCGCAATCTGTAGACAAGTGCCCTAACTACTAGGCTGCAGGGCTAAGGTACAGGCAGCCCCTCCTCCTTCTGCCCCGTGGCTAGCCGCTAGGCTAGGCTAGCCCTGGGCTGCTGTTTCTGAGTCTTGCACAAAGTTTACGAGTGCCTTTGTCCAGAGCAGCCTCCTCTGAGCAGGCTCAGAGCAGCATCAGATTGCAGGGACCCCACAGGGTGCTGCTCTGGCAGTCTGAGGTCACGTGGGGCACTGTATTGGGATGAGGACAGGGATGGGGGCAGGGACATGCTCTGATCCCAGAGAACCAGAGACTGCTCAGTTCCTCCCCAATCCTGTCCTGGATGCCAGGGGAAGCCTGTGGGTGCACTCAGGGGGGAGGGGGGCAGGTTGAAGCCCCTGTTTTATTTCCCTGAGAAAGGAGCTCTGCTGCTGGCACTGTGCTGGTCCCTTCCCCTGTGCCAATCCCAGCCTCATGGCTCCTCATACCCACCCTGGGCTCCAACAGCTTCTCATCTCCTGAATCATTGGGTCCTAGAGCCATGGGACTGGCAGGGAGCTCCAGAGGTCACATCCAGTCCAACCCCTGCCTGTGGCAGGATCAGCCCTATCCAAACCAGCCCAAACAAATCTCATATCCAACCTCTGAGCAGCATGACACAGTCACCCATGACACAGCCCCAGACATTACCCTCACACCTAGCCCTGGGAAAGCAGGGGGCCACAACCAATGTCCTGCTGCTGCAAAGAGTGTTTACACTCCAGAGATCCCAGACCGAGGCTGTGCTGCCACTAGAGGAAGGCAAAACCCCTCAGCCTGACAGGGGGGAAAATCCCTTCCTGCCCCCAGTGCAGCATTGGTTTGAGCCCGAGTGGAGGGGAAAGACCCTCTAGCCAGGACTCTGACTTTGGGACTCCAGCTGAGTCCCAGCCCTCCCATATGCCAGCATCTCTTGGGTCCTTTCTGCCCCCCTGTGCGTTTCTGGGGGCCTTCTGGGCAGGGATCAACCCCTGCCAAGAGCACTTCCAGGGCACCTTTGGTAAGGTGCAGGCAGCTATCCCTGTATACTCACTGCACAGAGCCGTGAGCCATCTTTCTTCCAGGCCAGGGCTGTGATGGTATACAGGTGGGCGATTTCTTTAGGCCTGGATTCCTCCCAGGCACTGCGGCGCGGGCTCCAGTTTAGCACCCGCAGTCTGTGGGCAGAGGGGAGGGAGCAGTGACCAGAGATATGGGAGCACCAGGTGGGGGAAGCCGCCCTGAGGAAAGGCTCAGCTGTACCTGTCATAGCTGCCAAAGACAACGGATTGGCCCCCAGGGCTCGTGGCAGCCACAGTGAACTCCTTCTCTGCAGGATCTCGGCTGTAGTCAAAGGTCTGTATCACGTGGCCCTCCTTCCCATAGGCCACGATCTTCTTGTCACAGCCGGCAGCCACGATGCTGGTGGATGCCCAGGCCAAGGCATATGGAGGGCAGGGGTGCGTCACCAGTTTGCCCTGCAGAAATCGAGGTAACATAATGGAAACTTCTGTGGCAACAGCCCCTGCTGGCCTGTGCAGCTCACTAATGCCTGGAGACTGAGTCCCCACTGCGTGTCTGAAAAGGGCATTTCCCAGGGCCTATTTGGCTGTCACTAGCATGCACAGGACAGCCGCAGACACGGGGAGGCAGGCATCTGACAACAACTTGCAGAGTGAAGGGAAGGTCACACTCATTTGAAGCTGCTGGCAAAGCACACTGCACCACCATGAGCCCTCCTTCCCCCCAAGCCTCAGGTGTCCCCTTCCATGGCCTTTGCTCCAGGCAGTCCCTAAGACCCCCCTCCTCAATGCCTGTGGCTCTGCATATATCTCACATCGCCCACCCATGAAGGCACTGGCCCCATCTACCCCTGTGGCAGCATCTGTGCCCTCTATACTGAGGTCCCACATGGTCTCCTGCTGCCAGGGCTTCTGAGTATTCCTGGCCCTCTCCATGGCAGCATTCCCAAGTGTCAGCACTGATACAGGAACACACGCTAGTGAGGAGCACTCGACCCTACTGTGCTCAGCCAGGTCTTCCCACACACTGTGCCCAGGGCTCTACTGGCTCAGCACATTCTGGGCACCACAGTGATCCCAGCGCCCCAGTGGCCTTGAGTCTCCCACGAACAAGGTAGCACCTCTCACACATGCACTTGGAGTAACCAAAGCAACCAGGGGTTCCTCTGTGCCATGTCCTAGAGAAAGCAGAGTGCCACTCCATCCCCCCACCCTGACCCAACAGCCCATCCACAGACCCCAGCTGTTTTCTAGGCCTGGTGTGACTGAGGTGGTGAGGTGTGTGAACAGGGCATCTTCCCCTGAAGGAAAAGCTCATCAGTACCTGGGACTCGCCAGAGCCTTCATCATCAAAGAAATAGCGGACGATGGTCCCATCTGCGTGGCCGGACAGGATGCCCTTCCCTGACACACTAGAACCATAACAATGATTAGGCCCACTCCTGCGAGGCACTGCACAGCAACCAAGCTGCTAAAAGGCGACCATCTAGCAGCGGCAAACTTTGTCAAAGGATCAACAGTGTCAAGGACAGCATGAGGAGGATGTACAAAGGGAGAGAAACTGCAATAAGAAAAGTATGCAAGTCTGGGTGCATTTATGTATACAAGGCTTTAAAAAAATACCCAGTAGTGAGACATCAATCACACAAACAGCCTGTAAATAGCTAGTATGGGGGTTGTCAACCAGGGGTACGCGTACCCCTGGGGATACTTGGGAAGGCCCCAGGGGGTATGCGTCAACAGCATAGAGAAGTGGGGGCACTTCCAGTTTTGCTGCTCGCATTTCTGATTTCACCGCTGTGTGTGGTCCCCCCCCACTCAATCAGCTGCCAGGGACCCCCCCACCACTTGCTGATCAGCCACTGGGGGGACCCCCAGCTTCTCAACTGGCTGCTGGGGGTACACCAACCAAAAAAGGTTGAAAACCTCTGAACTAGTAGTAGTAAAAGCAACAGCAGGAATCACGAATATGCAAGTAACAAAAGGAATAAAAGTTTTGAGAACAAAGGGTCGTTACTGCTGGATTATAGCCCTGAATGCCCGCCAAAAACCCTGGACTGTTTGAGCAACAGGACAGGGAACAAGACCCCAGGGAGCAAGGTAACTAGCACATTTCTTAGCATAAGGGTGTGTGCTATCTGCTGAATAAACCTATAAGAGTGCAGGGGAAACTCCTGTTTCTGGGGTCTTCTCTCTCTCAACAACCCCTGGCTCCCTGATCCAAGGATTTGGGTAACTGCTGCCATGAAACACAAGGACAGGCTGTCCCACAGCCCCAGCAACATGCATGTCCCCAAATTCCTTGCCAAGCCCCAGGCAGCCAGGAGGAGCCCTTGGTCTCCCCTGAGTAATCTCTCAATCCTCTAGTAACCATGCCATACCAGGAAGTGAGCACAGGCCCAGAAGGCCTGGCTCTGCCCCACAGAGCTGCCATGCAGTCCCTATAAGGGCCATGCAGACAAGTTGGCCTCTGGAGATGGAGAAAGTACGGACCAGCAGGGAAGGGCACCTGTGCCCCAATAAAGTGACATCGCTTTATTGGTAAAGCATGGAGAGTCCAGGGAGCCTCGCAAAGGGAGAGCTTCTCAGCTCACATTTCCCTATAACAGCACCTGTAAAGCAGCTCCTGCCCTGCAGCTCCCCCAGCACCAGACACCTCTTCTGACCCAGCAGCTGGGTGAGGTGCCTCAGCTGGGGCAGCAGGAGCCTGGTGCGTGCCGTACTTACTTGGAGGTTAGTGAGACCACGTAGGACTCTGTCCCGTAGATGGTGGAGGACTTGTTGGTCTTCGTGTTTGCTAAGCGAACCTGCAGGGAGAAGGACAATGGCTGACGCAGGCTCTGTCCTTGCAGAACAGCAGGGCCCTGCTTGCCAATGTGCACTGCAGGGAGAAGCGCAAGGGAGCCTCCCCTCAAGGCAGCCTCAGGTCAAAGAGATCCATTGGAAACAATCCTGCACTCAAGGCTCTCGGGGGAGGGGTTGATGGGGCTAGAGGGACAGGGGCAGAAGCTGCCAAGGGACTCACTCTGCAGCACTGCTCCAGTCTCCTCAGAGCTCTGTGGAGGCTCCTAACAACACCCCTGGGGATTGGTGCCAGGGAAGCCAGGCACCAGGATAACTCCTTCCCTGCAGGGTGGTGTGCTGGGTCCAGCCGGGCAACACCCTGATGCTGCAGCCCAAGCACCAGCAGCCCTAGCCAGGTAAGAGGCAAGGAAAGGCAGTGTTATGATGATGACCCAGAGTTAGGCAGGCCAGCGGTCTCTACCTTCCCCTCAGCAAGTCCAAAGACAATGATGTTCTCCACTGGCCACAGCAGGCAGGTCACTGCACTCTGTTGGGGAAGAGGTGCAAGGAAAGGTAAGAGCTCTATCCATGCTGAAGAGTCTCCCACCCAGCTGCCCCTCACACCAGACACAGTTATGGTGGAGCCGGGGCCGCTAACAGCAGGATGGCACCCAGTGTCCCAAAAAGGTGCGAGACCAGCCCCTTCACAGCACAGCTGAGCTGGACCTGCCAGTGGGATAGTGTGGAGGAAGGTGGGTTGGGCAGCCAAAGAGAAGGGTTACCTAGACCTCCTCTTTGGGACAGGGGAGGACTCTCATAAGGCACAGCATTGCACCTAGCACACTGGGACCCAATATCAGCAGGGCTTTTTTACAAACCACCACAGAACAGGTGCCTTTGCTGGTGTCCCACCAGGGTCGGTTCTGGGCCCTATGCTGTTCAGCGGCAGGTGATAAGAAGGCCCCAGAGGCTGCAGAGGACATGTATACAGCGAGAACTTATTAGCTGGGCTCATGCAAAAATGCAAATTCCTACACTGAGGGACAAGGAATGCCAGATACGCACAGGCTGCAGACTACCTTGGGAAGCAGTGGCTCTCAGAAAAGAGCATGGGGTAGATGATCAGCTAATCACATGCTCCAAATGCAGCCCCTGGATATCTACACAGAAGAACAGCAAGTAGAAGTGTGGAGATGATACTATGCCCGTATCTGTTCCTGGTGCTACAGATACTGAAATATTGCACACAGTTTGGGAGCCCAAGTTCAAAAAGGATAACGAAAAAAATCAGAGCAGGGTCAGAAGAGAGAGATTAAGTTCTAGAAAGCAGGTTTTACAGCTACAGACTCCAGGAGTTCGGTCTCTTTCAACCCATTTAGAAGTCCCCAGAGGGGAAGGAAACAATAAGTAACAGCCAGCAAGGTTGGCCAATGGCAAATCATGCCTAATCAAGCAAACCTCCTTCTATGCCAAGGGCACTGGTCCTTGTGCGAGGGACAGGGGAAGCAACGGGTGCGATACAGCTGGACTTCTGTAAGACCTTGACACTGTACCCCAAAATATCCTTGTAAGCAAGGTAAGGAAATGAGGTCTAGATGAAATTACTGCAGGGTGAGGGCATACTTGGTTGAATAATTGTGCTCAGTCACAGTCAGCGGCTCAGAGGTAAGGTGGGAGGAGGTATCAAGTGGGGCTCCCCAGGGGTCTGTCCTGGTTCCACAGCTGTTCAGTACCTTCACTAATGACTTGGGGGAGGGAACAGTGACACTGAGCTGGGGGGTGGGCAGCCGACACTTTAGAGAACACATCGTGTTCCAAAATTCTCTGTGATAAATTGGAAAAATGATCTGAAATAGAGGAGAAAATTCTATAAGGACAAGTGCAAAGCACTGCCCTTAGGATGAAACGAACACATTTATATACCCAGGCTAGAGAATGACAGGCCAGGTTGCAGGACTGCAGGGAAAAGCTAATTGTATATTGAAATATATGAAAGTGTGACAAGCAAGTCATGAGAAATATCACTGTGTTCCTGCATCCACTGTTGGGCAGCGCCCTTCAACAAAGATGTGAACACTCTGGAAAAGTCCAGAGGTGAGCAACAAAAATAAGTAGACGTCTGGGAAGCAGGATATATGAGGGAAAGTCAAAAGAACTGGAATGATTTAGTCTGAAGGAGAGAAGCTTACTGGGGGGCAGGGGTGGTGGCCATGGGGTGATGATAACAGCCTTCAAGTACAGAATGGGTTCTTATAAAGAGGATAGCAATTGATTGCTCTGGTTCCCTTGGGAATCAGGCAAGAAGTAATGGGCTTAACTTGCAACATGGGAGGTAAGTGAGGCACGAGGAAGAATCTCCTCACTACAAAGAGGCTAAGTGCTGGGACAGACACCTGGAGGCAGCAAAATCTCCATCACTGCCAGTTCTTTCATCCATGGACAAAAGCAGGGGCGTCTGAAGCAGTGACTCTGCCAAAGAGACAGCAAGGCTCTGTGAGTCCCCCTTCCCCTTCTGACTTCCCAGAATCAATTGGTTGTGCCTGCTAGGGCCCACAGTATCCCCTCAAGCTTTGGAATTGACTGGATGCAGCACCCAGAAAGACAGTGCAGCATCCAGAGAAATCTCCCCAGCCTGAGGGGAGGGCCTCACAAGGTCACCAGTACCAGGAAACTCTTCAAGCCAGCAGAAAAACAGCTGGAAGTTTCCACCAGATATGGGCAGACCAGAAACCCCACAGTTTTCAACAGCACTTGCTGACTGTTGGATCACCTAACCAAGGGCAATGGTGACCTCTCTGTCACAGGCAATTTAAAAATCAGAACAATTTTGACCAGAAGATCTCCAGTTCCAACAGGAATGAGCTCAGGGAAGTCTCATGGCCTGCATTATACAGGAGGTCAGACCACACAATCCATGCCCCTTCTGGCCTTGCCATTGGCAAACCAGTGCCCAAAAAACTAACCCCAACACCAGAGACAAGTGACACAGTGGCCCCAGAGCCACGATGCAGCTCCAAAGGAGATGAGCTCTGCTCCAGATTCATACTGAGGTCAACTGACCCAGCTGTAAAATAAGGCCTAGCTCTTCGCGCTGGGCAGCTGGATGCAGTTCTCACATCACTCCCTTGAGTGCTGCTGGCAAACTTCACCTAGGGGCTGCACATAGGATGCCAGCTAAAGGATTTGGAAGTACCGGAAGCCCCAGGCTGAAAAGTATGGAGTGGAGGATACTTGCCAGTAGTAGGACCACATAAGGTTTTTGAATGAGGTACATGCCTGTCTTCCTGGAAACCAAAGTTTAAGCAGAGACAAATATACACACACAGTTCAATGCTAATATTGGCAAAATGAAGTGATAAGCTACAGATGTGCCAACGTAAGAGAAAAGGTAAGAGAGGGCAAGGAGAATGGTAGTCCAGGAGGGGTCTAGGAGTTTGGCTCTGCAGGTCTAGGAGGAAGCCCACCAGGAAGAAACAGACAGAGAGATGATGATGTACTGGGAATCACAAAGTAAATCTGGGTGAAATTCCCAGCAGGGTTGTAATAAGAAACTTGAGGAGATAAAATGGAGCAAGAGGGAGGGGCTGTCTGCTGATGTCAGTGGATCTGCTGGAGCCGGCCAGTGCAGGACAACTGGAATCTGCCTCACTAGCCCAGCTGCAAGAACTCTGATTAAACCTTTATAACTAACTACTGTGTCAGTGTCATCACTACCGAGTACCGGAACGCTGCGATCAGATGGACATGCAGTATTTTGTTCTAGTATTTTAGAGCTTTTAAAGTGACTGTACAACCACCACTGGCCTCTGGATTTAGCAAAGGGTTTAGCTGTGTTACTAACTGGGGCATTCGAATTCCAACAGGCCTGCAACACAGCTCAAATTTCCAACTAGAGGGAAGACTCGAAGCCAGCAAGGCTCTGCCCACTCCCGAGCATGAGAGACTTGAGGAAGAGACTGAGTCTTACCGTCTGAATGAACTTGTTGCAGATCACCTTCTTATCCCCCCTGTTAAAAGAGAAACACCTGAACAGTGACTGGCAGAGCTGATGGGGATCCTGTTCTCAGGGCCCCCCCATGCTTCCTTTTGCAAAGCCCTGCTTGGTTGCTAATAGCTGTACCCAGCTCCAACCACTCAGCTAAAGTGCCACGTGCTGGGGGCCTGCCTTGGGCTGAACTGCTTGGGAAAAACCCAACTGTTTGCTTGGTAAAGAGTTCTGTTAACCCCCACCCTGAACAAGCCTAGGCCCATGGCAAAGGGACTTGAGATTAGGGAGAGAAGAGCCCTTTGGGCCAAGGCCCAGACTTTAACCAATCCTGCAATACTGCAGCTTGCAGGTGCTCAGGACACATTTTGTATTTTAGCTGCTGCAGCCCCCAGGGATTCCTCCCTTAGCAAACAGACATGAGCCTCTCTCAGCACCTAGAGGAGACCAACTGTCCTCTCACAACTCCGCACGTGAGCAGGATGCACGTACACCAGCACCACAGAACCGCTGAGTGGGCTTCTTCCCTTCCCTTCTGCTGGTAGTTATTAGACTGCATGGTACAATTGCCACAGAGCAACTGAGCATGCCTCCTCTGGCCCAGGGACAAGCTTGCATATACTGTGTAATAACTCCTTTGGCCATGATAGGAGCAAGCTGGAGAGCAGGGAACCTATTTTTCCTGCACTCTTACCGACACTGCTGTCACCAGGCATGGAGGAGGTGGAGATGAATGCAGAGGGGACAAAGGATGGACCACAGGGAGAGAAGAGCAGACTGGATCATCGGAATGAAGCGTAAGAGAAGTGGGACTGGCTGGTCAAGAAGACATATCCTGCACAGGGAGTCAGTCTGTTGACATAGCACCCAATGCCATGTGCCAGCTCAACCCTGTGCACAGGGTCTGTCTCTGGACAGACCCCTGGAGTTCTGGACTGACCTCACGTGCTGGACCAGCGTGCAGGGCCATGTCAAACAGCCTGGGGGGCTCCCCACTGACTTGGGGAGCCCCCCAGGCAGCAGGGGAGTGGTGGCAGCCTTAATTACTGCAACTCTGGTGAACTTCTGAGTGCTTCAGTTTGCAACCTGAACGGTGCTTTGGCAGAGCCTTCTTCTGTGAACTCAGCCAACTGCACACACCAGAGGCTTCCAACATCTCTGTATTCTCTCCTGCAATTCTATTTGCTATCCCCCCGCCTCATGGAGTCATGGTGACCCTCATCCCCACTCCCACTGCAGGCTCTGTGGGACCCATTCTCTTTATGCCAGAGCCCACAATTCCCCTATACAAGGGGGCCTGACAGCATCCCGACCTCCCTAAATCAGACCCCCCCTGTTCTTCTACCCGTGCCAGGAGCTGTCTCCCCTGATTTCCCTACTGCAAGCACTTCTCTTTCCTCTGTCTGGGACATCAGCCACTGAGGGGATCAGTATGTTAAAATCTGTGGGAAGATGAACAGGAGCAAGGAGGACTGCTGTTATGGTGGAAGCATTAAAGGGTGCTTGTGCCCAGTTCCTTAACCTGCAAAGGCTCTTGAAGGTATGGCTGTACTCAACTGATGGCAAAAATTCCATGTGTCCCCCAACTTTCTCCTCTCCTCTTTTTCCAGCATTTCCCCAAAATCAACCAGCTTCTGCCTACAGACACCTGGAACGCTCTCTAAAATGGGGGAACTGATCAGCTATGGCACACAATCACAGCTAATGAGCACTCATGGTGCTCTGGTGCGGTGTCAGAGGACTGGAAGAGGGCCAGTGTGGTTCCCATCTTCAAAAAGGGGGGAAAAGAGGACCCGGGAAACAATAGGCCAGTCAGTCTTACCTCGATCCTGGGAAAGCTTTTTGAGAGAATTATTCTGGCACATGTCTATGAGGGGCTGGGGGGATGGAGATCATGCTTAGGGGCAACCAACACAGTTTCATTAGCGGCAGGTCCTGTCAGACCAACCTGGTGGCCTTCTACGACCAGGTCACCAAATCCTTAGACGCAGGGGTAGCAGTGGATGTAGTCTTTCTGGACTTTAGGAAGGCCTTCAACACTGTCTCTCACCCTGTTCTCATTAAGAAACTGGGGGACTGTGGTATCAACACCTACACAGTCAAATGGGTCACCAACTGGTAGGAGAGCCACACCCAGAGAGTGGTGGTGGACGGGTCATTTTCGACCTGGAGGGATGTGGGCAGTGGGGTCCCCCAGGGCTCGGTCCTTGGGCC
>NW_017729028.1:28072114-28074629 GCF_001723915.1 Gavialis gangeticus | reverse complement strand
GGCAGAGGGTAGATTTAGGCTAGATATCAGGAGGCACTACTTCACGGTCGGGCCGCTAGGATCTAGAACCAACTTCCAAGAGAAGTGGTGCTGGCTCCTACCCTGGAGGTCTTTAAGAGGAAGCTAGGGTTGCTGGGGTCGTTTGACCCCTTGCTGGGGTCGTTTGACCCCAGTACTCTTTCCTGCTATGGCAGGGTGTCGGACTCGATGATCTGCTCAGGTCCCTTCCGACCCTAGAAACTACGGAACTGTGAAACAGCACTGCAGCTAAGCAGAGACACTACCAAGCTGTGCACAGGGCCTTGCAAGACACCAACAACACTGATAATGCCTTGCAAGGGTCTCGTCTCATTGCCACACTGCAGCAACCCAGTAGCAGAGCTGGCTGCTAGGATGCCCTGACCTCTGAAAGGAAACACCTGGGCCCTGGAAAGGGGTCACTTAGAAAGACTGCTCATTCAGAGACCATGAGAATCACTGACAACATGAAGCTGACAATGACCAAGCCCTTGTTCTGGCACCTGCCCTACTACCTGTTCTCAGACCACTGAACGGGCTTGTAGCACTCCTTGGCTGCGCAGCAAGTGTTTGTGGGGCACCAGGAGTGCTGGCTGGTTGTGGGGACAGTGGCACCAAGCATCCCAGAACCTCATGTATCGGAGCAGACACTGAGGGGCTGGAGAAACGCACCGTGAGGGCATTACCAGAGTTTTTCTTCTAGACAATGGCCCACCCAGATGCACCCTGTAGGGGATGTGTGCTCAGGATGCTCAAGTACAGCCCTCCCAAGTACAAGCATCCATGGGAGCTCTGCACACTGCGCTCCTTCCTCACTCCCCATGCACCTCGGTGTACCCACGAGGTTGGCGCAGCCAGACAGTGGGGGCATTTGTCTTCTGCCAGAATAGCAAGGTGTGCAATGAACCAGTCAACAGGCAAGTGTGTTGGCAGCTAAGTGAGGATGCAGCATCCCTGCCCCTGCACACTGGAAGAGCAGACACTGATAGACAAGACCACCCAAAGTGCCCCATGAGGGCCCCTGCTGCTCCCACAATGGGCAGAAGAAACTGAGGGAAGTGGCCAGGGCTGCTCTTCTGAGGGCCAGGCACATTTGAAGGCCCATGGAAGCAGAGAGGCAGGGGCATGCCTGGTGCTTGAAGAGGATCTTTGATGCTGCTCAACTGAAACAACCAGTCTCTCAAGCAAGTCCTGGGTGCCTGGTACAAAGCAGGGGCTGGAAGGGGAGTTCAGGGTTTGTACAGAGTGAGGCCAAGCCAAGAGCAGTGCCTGAGGAACACAAGGCACATTCCTGTACTAGCAGAAAGGACGGGAAGCACTGCTGTCACCCCCCCCCTCCAATGGGCAGCCCCATGCAAGAGGGATCACAGGTATAATAAACACACCACGGGCCTCACCAGTCCTCCCCGATCTTGTAGACATAAATGATGTTGTCTGTCTGTCCGACGGCGATTTTGGTGGAGTCCGGGGAGAAGGCCATGCCCTTCACCATGTAGCTCTTCCTGCCATACTGTGGCGAGGAAGGAAGAAGCTCAGACCACAGGTGAGACGGTTAATGTGATGTGTCCTACAAGAACCTCGCGCAAGGGGAAAGCTCATCCTCTTCTCAGAGGCAGCTTCTTAAGGGACACACTGACCTGGCATACTTGGGGACCTGGCAGGGGGACTGCTGCTACGGACGGAGATAATGAAATGGAGGTGGATCAGGCATTCCAGTGCAACCGCGACACCCCACACAAGTGGGGGATGAGGTAACCTGCCTTCCTTTCTGCACGAGCTGCTCTCGGAAAGCACGCAAGGTACTTAGCCCTGGTGCTGCGTTCACA
The DNA here is from genome assembly GCF_001723915.1 of Gavialis gangeticus. Lineage (NCBI taxonomy): Eukaryota > Metazoa > Chordata > Crocodylia > Gavialidae > Gavialis > Gavialis gangeticus. Next base: position 28,072,785 of record NW_017729028.1, on the reverse strand, counting down.
CCCGCAGGCAGGAGCATTCCCTCACGTGCACATGCAAACAATCACCATGGCCAGCCCATCCACACACGCACACACACAAACAGGTGCATGCTCCAAGAGGTGCATGCATTTACAAACACACACTCAGATGCATGTACATCTCTAGCACAATCCCTTCAACACCCCTACACGCACATGTGTATGTATGTGAAAGTACTTGGTGGCTAGTTTCGAGGGACATGGAGGGACACGCGGGACGAGCCACCTTGCGCAGGGTCCGTGCCGTGTCGCGGCTGCGCAGAGGAGGCAGTGAGCAGACGCTGCCATACCTTGGCGTCCGCGGGCTTCGTGGAGAACTTGTCCCTCCTCTCACCGTGCTCGTCGTACAGCAGCACGACCCTGTCCACCGTGCAGACCGCAAACTTGGCGTTGTTGTGGGCCCAGGCCAGGCACGTGACCTTGGCCGCCCCATCCTGGGGAGACAGGCTTGGGTCACCGGCTGGACCAAAGCCATCAGGACCCGGGTGCCGGGCAGGGCTGGCTCCCGCAGCCCCACAACCCTGGAGCCACAGTGTTGGGACAAGGAGCCCCCAGGGCCCTGCCTGGCCGGCTCACCCCGCTCCCTCCTTCACCTCACCCCACACCCCCACCGGGACACCCCACCGTCTCCCTTGCCCACCCACCCTGCCCTG
>NW_017729028.1:28056416-28070943 GCF_001723915.1 Gavialis gangeticus | reverse complement strand
CGCAGGGGCTGGGTCCTCGCAGTCTTTCCTTTCCCAGCAGCTGGAAGCTGCGTGGCCCATCGCACTGAGCGCCCATCACGCCCGGTGCCTGGGGTAGGTGCGGTGCGGGTGCCCCGGGCTGACCCGCTGCCCTCCCGCAGGATCTCCTACTGCACCACGGACAAGCTGCAGAACAAGGTGTTCGCCTACGTGGCGCAGAGCCAGCAGAGCAGGGCGCTGGAGTGCCATGCCTTCCTCTCCCCCAAGAAGAAGATCGTAAGCACCGGCCTGCCTGACCTGAGCCAGCCGGGTCTGTGACCACCTGCGTGACCCCTGCCTCCAGCACTGTCCTGGCCCCGCTGTCTGCTGCCCTCCCAGGACTCTACCGCGTCCTCAGCAGCAGCCTCTGCCCCGCACAGCTCAGCCAGCTGCGAGTCCTCCCGCCCCACCTCTCAGCCAGGGACAGGGCCCGGGCTGGCTTCACCCAGAGCCCCCCAGTTGCAGCATGCACCCCTGGAGCTGGCCCCGTAGAAACAACAGGGGTAACAGCAGCGTCAAGTGCCTGCACGCCCCTGGGAGAGGGGCAGCAGGGGTCTCCGTCCCAGGACTCCTGGGTTCCATGCTCTCCACCTTGGGACCCTCTGGAGCCCCCCTGAATTCACCATGTTGCTCTACGAGTCTCCTGGGGCCCTGCTTTCCCTTCCCCCATGGCAGCCGTGTGGGGGAGGGCGCTGGGGTGCAGTCAGAGGAGTGTGGGCATGGACAGGTGTGGGGCCGCAGGGGACTGGCGGGTTTGGGGCTCTCGTTGCAGAGCTGCTGGCTGGCCCCTGGGCAGGGAGCCTTCCAGGCAGGGTCCAGGCCAGGCAGGTGCAGAGGCCTGGGGTGCTTGGCTGGGAGGGCAGGGAGGGCTGCCAGCCTCGTTCTGCTCTCGGCGCTCCCCCACAGGCCCAGGCTGTGACGCTGACCGTGGCTCAGGCCTTCCAGGTGGCGCTGGACCTCTGGGAAGCAGCACGTGCAGGTAGGAGGCGGCTCTGCCCCCATGCTCTGCGGAGGCCCCTGGACCCACATGAGACCCAACCCCTGGCTGTCCCCCCCCAGCCTGTGGTAGCACCCCAAGGAGCCAGTTTGGAGGTGCTGGTCCCTTTCCCCTTCCCGCCCTCCCAACGCTTGGGCTCTAACTGCTGCTTTTGCCCTGTTTTAGGCTCCAGGCAGGAGCAGCCCCTTCGCCCTTCCTGTGCCTTGGAGAGCAGTGAGCCAGGCAGCACAAGGGCACTGGCCCCCATGGGGAGCACCCCCCTCCAGCACCTCGGGGTACAGTATGGGCAGAGCCAGGCCTTGTCCCAGAGCTGTTTCGCACCCTGCCAGGAGCCGTGTGGCTAAGGGCTCATAGAGTCACCGACTCCCAGACCCGTGCAGCTGACAGGGAGCTCATATCCAGTCCAGCCTCCTGCCTGGAGAAGGATCAGCCCAGACAAACCCTGTGTCCAACCTCGGAGCCACACAACAGTTGCCCCTGACAGCCCCACGCATCACCCCCATCCCTGGGAAAGCCTGCTGCTTCCAGGGGGAGTCATGGGCACTGCAGAGAGCCCAGGCCGAGGCTGTGCCCCTGCTGCAGGGGAAGGCAAAACCCCCCAGTCTGCACCAGTCTGAGCAGGGGGCAAAGCAGCATCAGGCTGAGCCTGAGCACAGGGGCAAGACCCTCTAGCCAGGATCCTATGGGGTTAGTGCCAGCAGGAGCATTGGTACAGCCTAGTCCCCATCCCCAGCCTGGGCTGCAGCAACACCAGTGCCTCTGGGGGAGGCTTCAAACCCCCTGACACATGGAGCAGAAGGGGGCGGGGTTGGCACCTCCACAGCAGAGCACAGGCATTGCTGCACCTAGATCCCCCCCCGACCAGTCCAGCCTCTCCTTGACACCCAGCGACAAGTGCTGCTCTGCCCTCTCCCCTGGCGGAGACCCCCTCTCCTGACCATCTCTGCTCCCCTGTCTCATCGAAAGGTGGGGGCCTTGAGTGAGGCGTCCCCACCCCTCCACACCCCACTTCACTGTGCTGCTTCCAGGTGCTGGGGGGCTGGAGCAGGGACCCCTCCTTCCCGTGCCACCCACATGCTGCAACCAGAGCTCTGTGCCGGCACACGCTGGGGCCAGACGGCTGCTTGCAGCATCCTCCCCCTCCCCATTCCCATGGACTCCAGAGGGGTGTGCCCTGCCCTATCTGGGGTGCAGAGCCCCAGGGCTCCCCATGCCCCACGGCTGGGGCTGGGCATGGAAGCTGTGTCCCGTGCAAGGCCCTGCTCAGGGAGGGACTGGGGGCAGCTCCTCTGAGAGGGTTTAAACCCTCCCATCTCCTTCAGGAAGAGGAAGAGGAAGATGATGACCTGGACGAAGCATTTCCCAGGTAGGTGCTGCCCCACTACAGTGACTGGCAGCGGAGCCAGCCTGAGCCCAGCTCTGGAGCCAGGAGGCCAAAACCTCAGTAGCTTCCCCCACTGCCATGGAGGCATCCTGGGGCCCTGACCGCAGTCTGTGCCAGGGCCGCTGCTGAACATCGGGCGCACCGTGCTCCTGGGTGCGGGGAGCAGGACTGTCTCCCTGCCCATGCAGCAAAGGCAGGGGATGCCTGGGGGGCCCCAGCTGCCTGGTGCTGGGAGCCGTGGGTCTTTGAAGCCGTGCCCTGTATTGTCGGGCTCTGCCCATAAAGCACTCCCTGGCCACAGTCATGGGCTGGCCTGGCCACAGCTGTCCAGGGGGGCTGGTGCCTGGTGCTCCCCTGTTGCAGGGTCGACGCATGCTCTCTTTGTTCCCAGCTGCACAGAGGAGGGCGCCCCAGGGCTGGCAGGTAAACGGCCTTCGTCCCCCGCCTTGTCCTGCCCTACCGGCACATGCCCCCCGCCACAGCGGGGGCCAGTGTCACAGCACGGCCTGGGGAAAGGCCTCTCCTGCTGGGAGAGCCCCCCATGCCTCCCCAGCTCCGTGGCCTCCTCCGTCTTCTGTTCCAGGCTCGACGCTGCCAGCGCCGGGAGCAGGGGCCTCGTGCGCCACGCAGCTGGCAATGAGCTGGCCCCGCCTGGGCCGCCCCCCAGATGGCAGAGCCAGGCGGGAGGCGGGTGCTGGAGCCCGTGCACCGGAGCGATCCTGCCCTGCGGTGCCCTTGGGCTGACGTGGCTCCGGCAGGCTTCAGCACCACAGTCGCAGACCAAGTGCTCACCTCCACCCTGTGCCTGAGCCCCGGCCCCGCCCCCGCCCCGCCGGACGCTTGCACAAACCCTTGGCTCTGCCCCCAGTAGCCGGACCAAGCTCCCTGCCTCTGTTCCCCGCACTGCTTCTGGCTCCAGCCCGTCCGCTCTGCTCCAGCCGGCCCCAGTCCAGCTCGTCTCGTACGGACCTCAGCTCCGTTCCAGGTACACGGACCAGAAGAGTCCCCGCAGCCCTGCGGGCATGTGGCACTACGGTCTCTGCTCCCCTCCCGCTTTCCGTCGCGGGGGCCGTGCCAGGCTGGGGGCTGCCAGCTGCCCTGTGCAACCTCCCAGCCCCCAGGGAGCTTGCTTAGACCCAAGGGCCCCTGCCCACTGCCCCCCAGCCCCTGCCAGGCTGGTCCTGACCCCGTGGCCAGGTGAGCTGCTGCCTGCCAGGGCTCTGTGCTTGGGCTTTGGCCTCCACACCAGGCTGGCTGGCAAATGGCAGCAAGCCCTGCCCCACACCTGCTCCATGCCCTGGGGTGCTCTGTGGCAGGTCAGTGGGGTGCATGGTGCTGGACACAGCTGCCAGCCTGGGTCCCTGGCCCTTGCAGCCTGGAGCTGGCGTTGGAGGTGTGCTGGAAGGGGGTGAGCTCTGCTCTTGTCCCCTGGGGCATTCCCTCTGAGCTTTGGCCCACGGGAAGCGCCACTGGGCAGCAACCACTTGTGTGCAACAACAGGAGGGGGTGGCTGCTCTGGGACCCCTCACTGAGCACGTGGGATCCTGCACTGTGGGGCTAGGCCCCCGCTCTGCTGCTCCGTGCCCTCAGGGCAGAGGCCGCAACCAGCTGATTGTTGAGGCCTCAGCTTTGTAGAGTTCAATAAACCCTTTTTCTACTGTTGTAAGCTGGGCTGGGTGGCCAGGCTCTGCGCCACGGGCACCCCGAGGCCGGGATGGGGCTGCCTGCACCCATGGCAGACCCTGCATTGCGCAAGCAAGGCAGCTGCAATGTTCCTGCAAGTGGTGCCAGGGCTCCAGAAGTGGCAGGACGGCCCGTCTGCCCCTCCCCTTGCCCCTTTGCCCCAGGTGAGGACGGCCCTCCCCTTCCTCACACACAGGCAGGGCCAGCTGGGTTGTGGGCCGTGGCCACCAGGCCTGGGCAGGCTCCTTCCCCTCCCAGCAGGTCATCTTGCTCCTGGCCCCATCTCAGCCCCATCTCAGCCCCATGCTGCCATGGGACACAGCTCCCAGCCGCCACGGAGCCTGTCCTGCCCTGCCTCAGACCACACACTTTTATTGAAAAGCCCCCGCCACGGGCACCGCTGGCCCTGCCCCCTGCCCCTTCCCGCGGAGGAGGCCAAGTCCGGAAAGTGCTGTGCGCAAAGGCTTGATCCTGGAAGACGCTGTGATGCTGAGTCCTGGGGAGGGAGCCGTGGGCCCGCTCTGGGTTGTGCGTCCGGGGCAGGAGCCAGGCCGCCGGTACCTCCGTGCTGTCCTGGTTGCAGGGGTTTGGCTCGTGCCCTGGGCTGGCCCCAGGGTTGCAGTCCTGCTGGGGCAGCGTGGGGCCACCGGCTGGCTCTGCTCGGCTCCATCCAGGGAAGGGGGGGCTCAACCAGCAAAGCCCAGCACCTGGGCCCACCCTTGTCCCCCTGCCCATAGGCACCCCCTGTAACCCTCAGTCCCCTGGCCTGGCCTTGGTTGCATGGAGGGGAGCAGCCTTACAAACCCCGGTGACCCTTGCAAGCCCCCCAAACCCTGCACTGACCTGGTCTCACTGCAGCCAGTCCTGACCTGGGCCCCCACACCCAGCTTGCATGCGCCACCACGGCTGGGACCCTAGGCTCAGGGAAACCCCCGTGGGGAGATCAAGAGCCAAAGCTGCCTGCGGCCAGGAGCCTGGGCTGGAGCCAGTGGAGGGAGGCACTGGTGGTCTCTCCCCAAGGGGCCACGAGCCCTCGTCCCTTCCCCTGCGTGGCTGCAGCCGGGGGCTCGTAGGCGATGCAGTCCTGTGCTGCTGGTGCCGCCCGCGTGCTGCGTGCACCGCTCCATCCCATCTCCACACCCGGAGGAGTGTGTCCTGACCCTGCGAGCATCCTCTGCTCTGGCTGGACCGGTCCAGCACTGGCCCTGTGCTCACACTTCGATGATATTGACCGACGGGGACTTTTTCTGCCAGAAAGAAGGGGGCGTTGAAGCTGGCACTCGCCCTGGTGCAAGGGGCTGGCTCCTGCAGCCTGGCACACGCTGAGGAGCACTGAGCACCACGCTCCCCTGCAGCCGCAGCACCTGCAGGCCCGGTAGCCTGGGTCCACCTGAGAAACCCACCTCCCCCAAGCAGCAGAAGCAGTGGGCAGAGCCTGGCACAACAGCCCCCACCCTATGCAGGACCCAGGGTGCAGCCTAGGTTTGGAGACCCCATGGCAAGGCCCCTGCACAGGGGGCGAGGCACAGCCAGCCAGACCTGGGCACAGTCAGCTCTCCAGCCAGCTCGGGGGGGGCGTCATGGGGGTCCTGTTCCATGAGACACAGATGGTCATTGGGTCTGTGAGCGGCATCTTGTCCATGGCCACGCAGGCAGCAGGACTCTGCCCTCCCCTCCACTCCCCTGGGGCCGAGGTGGCAAAGGGATGGATCCTCAACCCTGTGCAAACCGGACCGGGACCAGCCCCCAGCAGCACACGTGGCCCCACAGCTGGGGCAGCAAAGCAGGGTCCCCAGCACGTGTCACCATGCACCAGGCCTCTTAGCATCTGGTCCCTCCGCCTGGCTGGTCCCCGCAGCCTGGCCCCCAGCCGTGCACGTGCACCCACCTTGCTGCGCAGGAGCCCCCCTGTGGGCCGCTCGGGCGTGCTGTGCTCCGACGACGGCTTCGCCTTCTCCTTGGCATTGTTGGAGTCGTTGTCCTTGATGATGTCGTACTGCCGGCAGAACAGTGCAATCACCGCTGCCGCGACACAGGGGGGTCAGGGGGCTCAGTCACACCCCCCTGCCCCTGCCCTCCACTGCAGGCTGTGCTGCCAGGGGCCCTCTGGACACCCCTCAGCCCCCATCAGCAAAGCCCAGGGAGGGCTGCGACCATGGGGCCAAGGCCCCCCTGCTGTCCAGGGGCCCAGCGTGTTGCAGCCAGCCCCGGGGGCTCCTGTAGTCTGCCCCATGCCCCCTCCCCAGGCTGCAGTGGTACCTGAGCACCCGCAGCCCCGCAGCATAGCCGGGACCCGCCACACACACCTGCCCACATGAGCAGCACAGCCACGATGATGACGATCTCGCCTGTCTGCAGCTGCCGCTCCTTGTCCAGCCCCTCCACCGTGATGTCGCCTGTGGGCGTGCACACCCCGGTCAGCCACCAGCCACCCCCTGCTCTGCTTGGGGCCAGCGTGGGGGGGGGATGGGGACTGAGCCCTGACCTTCCCCATGGGGGACAGAGGCCAGGGGGGCAACTGGCCCTTGGGACACGGGGCTGCAGGCCCTTTGCTGTGGCTTCAGGCTGCCCGGTGATGATGATGGTGATGGCAGGGGCTGCCCAGCATGGGGAACTGGGGTTGGGTCTTGCTGGACTGGGGATGGTGCCATATTACTCTGCAAAGCTGCGGGGCACTGGCCCCCCCCTCAGCTCCAATGCAGCGCCAGTCCCGGATGGGCTTGCAGCCTCCCTCTGCAGGGACATGGCGCAGCGCGGGCACAGGCCTGGGGGCAGCTGCTACCGGCTGCCACATCCTCACTCCCCATCACCGTAGAAGCGCCCAGCGCCAGGCCGGCTGCCCCTCAGCGATGGCGCAGGGCTTACCTTGGTTGGAACTGTTGGAGGGGAGGCGGTCGGTCTCCTTCAGGGTGCGGAAGTGCACGCGCTTGCTGGCCTGGCTCTCACCATGCAGGCCAATGCTCTGCACCTGGATGACGTAGTCAGCGTCCTCCGCCAGGTCCCACAGCACACAGGCCCGGTTCGTGGTGTTCACCTCCCGGATGAACCGCTGCATCTGCCCATCCTGCCGCTGTGGGGACCAGCCCCCGTCAGCCTGGCCAGGGCCCCCCCACAGCCCCACAGGGCCCCGAGGGGGCAAAAGCCCATGCAACTGAGAGCATGGTGCCCCTGTGGGCTTCTTGCCCAGGCCCCCAGGCCTCATGGGGCTGCTCAGGCTCCCCTGGATGCTCAGGCACCATCCCCAAAGAGGCTCAGTGCCTTGCTCAGAGCCCAGCCTAAAGCAGACCCCAGGGGTGGATCTGGGGGTGCAGTGGTTGCACCCCGCAATCCCTTCTCCACCCACACTTCACCTCCAACTGCAGTAGCATTTCTATCCAGGCAGCGCTGAGGGAGTCCATTGCCTTCATGGCTCCTGGTCAGCTCCCTGATTCCTGCTAATTTCTCTTCACCCCCCAGGTGTGAACAACCCGCTCCTTTGTGCAGGTCTTGATGATCCACCGTTCAAACTCCCCTTTCTCTGCAACGCTGGTCACCACTCCTAGTCACCTCTGTCTCCTATTGCACTGCCCTGCACACTGCTGGAAGCTCGAGCTATAGACCGGGACTCGGTGGGGGGGTCATATGAGCTCGGGGTAGAAATGACCAACAGGGAATTACTGGAGGCCCTGTCAAGATGCTCAAGAAGGCTCGATGTTGTTTGAAGACAGAGACACACATCTAACTATGGTGACTGCAGAACTAAGGATACAATCTCCTTTGACCTTCCTGTGCCTAGTTTCTTGTGTTTTCTTAAAACTAAATGTACTCTAGCAAATCAGTGCACATGCCAATAGGATCATAGGCAATGAGGGCTGGAAGGGAGGTCGCAACTAGTCTGACTCCCTGCTCCAAGCAGGAGCAGCCCCAACTACATCATCCCAGCCAAGGCTTGTCTAGCCAGGTCTTCAACACCTCTGAGGATGGAGACTCACCATCTCTCTGGGCAACCTGTTCCTGTGCTTTACTACTCTCCTCATGAGAAAGTTTTTCCTAATATCTAACCTCAGTTTCATAGTTTCATAGTTTCTAGGGTCAGAAGGGACCTGAGTAGATCATCTAGTCCGACCCCCTGCCATGGCAGGAAAGAGTACTGGGGTCAAACGACCCCAGCAAGGTGTTCATCTAACCTCATCTTAAAAACCCCCAGGGTAGGAGCCTGCACCACCTCTCTTGGAAGTTGGTTCCAGACCCTAGCCGCCCTGACCGTGAAATAGCGCCTCCTGATGTCTAACCTAAACCTACCCTCTGCCAGCTTGTGACCGTTATTCCTGGTCACTCCTGGCAGTGCTCGGGGGAACAGGGACTCCCCCAATGCCTGCTGATCCCCCCTGACTAGTTTATAACAGGCCACAAGATCCCCCCTCAGCCTTCTCTTTTGGAGGCTGAACAGGTTCAGGTCCCGTAGCCTCTCCTCATAGGGCCTGCCCTGCTGTCCCCTGATCATGCGAGTGGCCCTCCTCTGGACCCTCTCCATGCTGTCCACATCCCTCTTGAAGTGCGGCGCCCAGAACTGGACGCAGTACTCCAACTGCGGCCTGACCAGTGCCGCATAGAGGGGGAGGATCACCTCTTTTGACCTGCTTGAAATGCATCTGTGGATGCATGACAAGGTACGGTTGGCCTTCCTAACTGCCTCCCCACACTGCCGACCCATGTTCATCTTGGAGTCAATGATGACTCCAAGATCCTTTTCCGCCTCCGTGCTGACAAGAGGGGAGTTCCCCAACCTGTAGGTATGGTGCCGGTTGTTCCTCCCCAGGTGCATCACCTTGCACTTGTCTGTGTTGAAACCCATCCTATTCTCATCCGCCCACCCTTGTAACCTGTCTAGGTCAGATTGTAGCCTGTTGCTTCCTTCTAGTGTGCCCACGTCCCCCCACATCTTAGTGTCATCAGCAAATTTGAACAGGGTGCTTTTTACCCCCTCGTCCAAATCACTGATGAAGATGTTGAACAGTGCGGGCCCGAGGACCGAGCCCTGCGGAACCCCACTGCCCACGTCCTTCCAGGTTGAGAAGGACCCATCCACTACCACCCTCTGGGTGCGGCCCTCCAGCCAGTTGGCGACCCATTTGACTGTGTGGGTGTCTACACCACAGCCCCCCAGTTTCTTAATGAGAACGGGGTGAGAGACAGTGTCAAAAGCCTTCCGGAAGTCCAGGAAGACGATGTCCACTGCTACCCCTGCATCTAATGATCTGGTGATCTGATCGTAAAAGGCCACCAGGTTGGTCTGACAGGACCTGCCACTGATGAACCCGTGTTGGTTGCCCCTAAGCATGCAGTCCCCTGCTGGCCCCTCCTGGATGTGTGCCAGAATAATTTTCTCGAACAGCTTGCCTAGGATCGAGGTAAGACTAACTGGCCTACAGTTTCCCGGGTCCTCCTTCCTCCCTTTTTTGAAGATGGGAACCACGTTGGCCCTCTTCCAGTCCACCGGTACCTCTCCAGAGCACCATGAGTGCTCGTACAGCCGTGCCAGGGGTCCTGCAATGAGCTCAGCCAGTTCCTTTAGGACTCTAGGGTGAAGATCATCCGGACCAGCTGACTTGAATACGTCCAGCCTCTCCAGAAGCTCCCTAACTAAATCCTCGCTAACCCTTGGCCCAGGTGTGCCTCCCCTGGGGCCCGAGGGGGGCCCAGCAGGGAGGTGGCTGTTCTGGTCCCTACTTGCTGCTACTTGAGACCATTGCAATAGTGATACTGGTTAGTGCTTGAACTGACTAAGATAGTGCAGCCCCCGTCCCCCCAAACATATGAGTAAAGCTTTTGGTTTCTCTTTAGCTGGAGGAAAGTGTGTTGTGCTCCATGTGAGGACACACCTGCACCTCCCTATTCAAAATCCTGGATCTGCCCACGGCAGGCCTGTCCTGGGCTGTGGGTGGAGTGGGTGTCCCTGGGGCCCGGGGCAGAAGCAGCTGGGGCTACGGTAGTGACACGGGGCACATAGGGCTGAGCAAAGGCTCTGAGGGATGAGGCTGAGCAGGGTCTGCCCAAGCAGGCACCTCTGGGAACTGTGGCCAGACGGGCTCCCGGGCTGTTTTCAGCCCAGGTGCAAGCGTACCTGCTGCAGGATGGCATAGCCGATGATGATGTCTCCCTCCGGGACGTCCCACGAGACGGTGGCAGAGTTGGCCTTCAGCTGCGTCACGGTCACATTGACGGGGGACGGGGGATGGTCTGTGCACGCGATGGGGGAAGAGACAAGACAAAGAGGTCATTCCACTGCCCCCAGATCCAGCCGCCCCCCCCGGGCAGCTAGCAAAGGCAGAGGCAGCGCAGCCCCGTGGCCAAGGCCGGGCTCCCCCAGGGCCAGGGCACGAGGCCCCACATGGTCCTAGGGCCCCTCGGGCCCAGATGGGCTCTCTGTTCCCCCAGGGATGCAGCTTTTTCGGAGATGGGCTGGAGGGCTCCAGCAGGACAAGGGGTCCCAGCACCCCTCATCTGAGTATCCCCAACAGGCTGGTGCAGGGACTGCCGTGGCCTGCAAGCACATCTCTGCCCATGCTGCCCGCACTGCACTGGGCCAGCCAAGCTGTCTCCTTTTGGGCTGCCTGGGTTCGGGTTCGGGTTAGGAGCAGACAGGAGCCGGCATGCTTTCATGTTTCCCTGCCTCACTTTCCCTGCTGTGACCTTGAAATTGTGTGACATGCTGGGAGGGAATGGGTTAACTTCCCTCTGGACCAGGGCAGGGGGAGTCCTGGTTTCCCCAGGTCCTGGGTCTGGGCCAGTGTGAAAAGGGCCATGGGGGTAATTAGGGATAATAAGGAACACCTGAGGGGCAAACAGGCAAGCCCCCAGGCTGGAGACGGCACAAGGTCTGGTGCCGGGACTGAGGGTCATAGAAACACAGAGTGCCAGAGCTGCGGGGACCTGTGGGGGCACTTCCAGTCCAAGCCCTGCCTGAGGCAGGACCAGCCCCATCCAAACCAGCCCAGACAAACCCCATGTTCGACCTTGGAGCCGCACGACACCGTCATCCTAACACAGCGCCAGGCATCGCCCCCGCCCTCGCCCCCGCCCCTGGGATACAGGGGGGCTGCTGCTGCCGGGGGGGTCAAGGATGCTGCAGAGACCCCAGGGTGAGGTTGTGCCCCTGCTGCAGGGGGAGGCAAAACCCCCCAGTGAAGACCAGTCTGAGCAGGGGGAAGTCCCCTCCTACCCCCAGTGCAGCGCGGGGCTGAGCCCGAGCGCAGGGGCAAGACCCTCCCACCGGGACCCCGTGGGGTTGGTGCCATGGGAACGTGGAGGCGGTCGGAAAGTGCGGACTCTCCATCACTGGAGGTGTCAAGGAGGGGGTGGACAGCCACAGGGCAGTGACGATCAAGGCCCAGCGATGCCTGCGCTCACTGCGGACATTTCCCAGGCTCTGGGGCTCCCCTGGTTGCCCCTTGCCCCTTTCTGCTCCATGTGTCAGGGGGCTTTTCCCCCTCCCCCAGAGGTGCTGGGGCTGGGCTGGGCCAGTGCTCCTGCTGCACCGACCGCCCTGCTCAGACTGGGTGCACTGGGGGGCTTTGCCTCCCTCTGCAGCGGGGCACGGCCTGGGCCTGGACTCTGCAGCGTCTGTTGACATTTCATAGAAGCAGGACACTGCTGCCATGGCTCCCTGTGCCCGGTTCGGTTACGAGGTCTGTATCGTGTCAGGGTCGATGGTCGTCTTATGACCAGCTTACACGATGGTTTGCCCGGGCTGGCTTGGACAGGGCTGATCCTGCCTCAGGCAAGGCTTGCACTAGCTGTGATCTCTGGAGCTCCCTGCCCGCCCCACGGCTCTGGGACTCGGTGCAATTCAAGCCTGGACTGCATCAACCCCCGCCAGGCAGAGGGACGGGAATCTGGCGCTTGCTTCAACCAGGAGGACAGATTCTGAGGGGCCGGAGACCCCCCCGCGCCACAGTGAGCATGTCTGCTCTCCACTGGATGTCGCTGCCCTGGCCCACGCCTGATTGCTAATATCCCGATACACCGGCATGTGGTTTGGAGGAACTCGCTTTGGCTTCTCTTGTACTTCTCCGGATAAAATAAAAGACCCCAGCGTCATGCTGCGTGTAACGCAATGCACCAGGTAGCCCCGTGGCTGGCTGGTCTTAGCTGCTAGCATCTGGGCTGGTTTGTAGGCAATAAACCCGGCTGAGCCCTTGTGACTAAGACCTGCAGCCCGTGCTCTCTCGTAACAATGAGGTCGTGAAGGGCACCGGGTCCCAAGAGCACTCGCAGACCACCCCGAGGGAGCCGATGTGCCTGTAGCATTGCCCCTGAACAAGGGGAAGGTGACAACGTGGACCATGCCGTGGGATGACACCAGTACCTCCCTGGAGACCCACAGACCTGAGAGCCAGGGGACATCCCAGCTGCTGCTCAGCCCTCCTGGGCAATCCCTCCTCTGCACAGGACAGAGCCCAGCACCCTGCCCAACTGCCCCCCCCGGGGTAAGCACAGGGTCGATGCCCTGGGGACAGGGACCGACTCCCAGCCCCACCAGAGAGGCAGCGTGCATCTGTGCCACGGCAGGCGCCAGGGACAGCGTCGGCTCTCGGGCCCTGCAGACGCTGTTGCCAAGCTATTAATGTGCTGGGAGGTCGACGGCAAGGCAGGAGCTGCCTGACAGCCTCCCTGCGCCCCGCGCCACAGATGGGGTGTCCTCCCGGCTCCCGTGCACGCGCCGTCCAGAGCCAGCCGAAGCCGCGGGGTTTGGGGGCACCGTCTCACCAAAACCCCCGGGCCGGTGCAGGGGGAGGCAGCCAGCACAGCCCCGCTGCACCCCGATGGCCAGAGCTGCTGCAGGGAGCCACCGGGACCTGGGCGCTGCCCTTGCAGCCTGCGGCTTCCCCTGCCCTGACCGGGACGGAGGCACAGACTTGCACCAAGGGGCCCAGGGAGATCAGAGGACCAGAGCTGCAGCACAGCCCGGGTGCCGGGGCCTCCACAGCTCACCCACCTGCCTGCCCAAGGCAGGATCGGCCCTGCTCAAACCCTCCTAGACACGTCCTGCCTGCCCTGTTCCTGGCACCACACCCCAGCCCCGTGCACAGAGGCCCTGCCCCAGGGGATGAGAGGCAGTGCCCTGCTGCTGCCAGGGGGCTTCGATACACTGAGACCCCAGGCCGCAGCCATGCCCCACTGCAGAGGAAGGCAAAACCCCCCAGTGTGCACCAGTCTGAGCAGGGGGGAAATCCCTTGCTGCCCCAGTGCAGCGCGGGGCTGAGCCTGAGCGCGGGGACGAGACCCTCCCACCAGGACCCTGCGGGGCTGGTACCGGCAGAAGCACTGGCCCAGCCCAGCCCCATCCCCATTCCCCACAATGTGGGGAAGAAATGACACCCAGCGGGAAGAGGCAGCTCTGCCAGTGTGCGAGGGGCCCAGCTGTGCCTGGACACAGCCAAGTCCAAGGCCAAGAAGAACAAACGCAGGTCAAGCAGCTGCAGATGGCAACTGGTTGGCAAAGCAGCGTCTCTGAGGCCACGGGGTCCGGGTCAGGCACAGGCTCCCCGACTGCTGCAGCGACTGGAGCAGGCACAGCCGTCGGTGCCCGCACGGGCACAGGGAGGGCCTAGCAGTGCTGGCCGCATTAGCCCCCCCCTGCAGAGCAGGGACATGGGCAGCCTGCCTGGCCGCAGGGCAGCAACCGCAGGGGCAGTCGGAGGTGCAAGAGAAGGGAGCTCCGGGCCACAGACCCCCAGTCCCCAAAACCCCCAGGCAAGAGGACGGGCTCCCAAATGGGGCAGGAGGATGAACCGCCTGGGAGTCCGGCCCCGTGGGGAGTGCACCGCATGGGCTGCGCTGGGCTGGGTGGGCTAACAAGGCAGCTCCGTGGACTGGCGCAGCTACGGGGGCGATGGAGACTCCTGGGGTCAGAGGGCAGCTTGGGGTCGCGACAGCTGGTGTCAAGCAGCCCAGCTCCCGCCAGCACGGTGTAGACCCAGGAGCCAGCCCGGCCTGGGCCCACTGGGGCCGTCGGCGGCCCTGGCAGCACGTCCCGCCTGGGTGCCGCAGGCAGGAGCGGGCAGAGGAGGCCTCCCTGTGCCCCGCGGCTGGGGCGGGAGAGGGCAGAGGGGCCTGCCCAGGGTGCCCGTCTTAGACTGAAGCAGAGAGCGTGCGCGTAGCATGCGCGTGGCCAGGCCTCCTGCCTCAGGGCCCACCCGCGCCCTCGGGCCCAGCGGAGCCGGGGAGCGGAGCAGAGCGGAGCATCGCCTCGCAGCCCTGCAGCTTCCTGCAGGCCGGCGGGAGGGAGCGGTCTGCCCGGCCCCGGCCCCCGGCCGAAGGGGGCTGGAGACCCCAGGGCAGGGGGAGTCCGCGGCCAGAGCAGGCTGCCGTGCTGGAGGCGCCGGAGGCCGCAGCCTGCTCTGCGGAGCCGGGCTCCGCGCGGGGCTGGCACGGGGCTCTGCGAGGCAGCAGGCCAGGCCGGG
>NW_017729028.1:28049126-28055680 GCF_001723915.1 Gavialis gangeticus | reverse complement strand
GACCGGCCCCGCCCCGCCCCGCCCCGCCCCGCGCCGCGCCTCGGCGCCCGCACTGCTGGACAGCGCCTGTGCGGTGCCCCGGTGCCCCCAGCCAGCTCTGGGCTACCCCTCCCTGCCCCCGGTCCGTTTTCCACAGGCCGTGTCCATGGGAGTCGGGCGCCCCGCGCCGAGCGCCAGGCCCGGGCGGCGGGGTGAAGTGCAGCCCTTGCCGTGGGCTGTCCCGGGGCCTGGGGAGACTCCTGTCATGCCACGACGTGTTGACAGCGCGAGTTCTCACGGCTGGGGCTGTGCAGGTCTGTGCATGCGTGTCCATGCGTGCATGCATGTTGGCATGTGTGCGCGCATCCTCTGCCTCCGGACCATCCGCAGCCTCCCGCTGACAGCAAAGGGATGGGGCCACCTGGGTGTCTGGGCTGTCCCTGTGTCACAGTTCATATGTGTGCACGTGTGTGTGTATACATGTGGATGCGTGCCACGTGTGCCTCAATGCACGCACATGTGTATGCATTGATTTGCAAATGTATGCATATGTGAATGTGTGCCCACGTATGTGTGAATATGCATGTATGTGCGGCTCACGCGCTCACCTGCCACCTGCCACAGTGGCCCTGTGATCTGGGGCTGTGACCACTGGGCTTGCTGGTGTCCTGGGGGCAGGTGCAGAGGGCTCTGCCAGCCTGGGGTGCTCTCCTGCCCTTCGACCCAGGAGGGCTGGCACTGCTGCAGGGGCGACCCCGACCACCCCGTGGGACCGGACTGGGACTCTTCTAGCCCCTCCTCTGCCAGCGCCCGCCAGCAGCAGGCTCCGCGGCCCCGAGAAGGGCAGCACCGAGCAGCGCTGGGCACAGGACAAGGCCGCAGGCAGGAGGTGACAGCCGCGGGTCCAGCTGCAGTGCGCGGGTGGCTGCTCCGCAGCACTGACGGTGTCGGCTCGTGCCGGGGCCCGGGACACGGAGCATCCGCAGAGCAGCCTCCTCCTGCGCTCGCTCTGCGTCTTGCTTCCCGTCCAGCTCCGTCGTCTGGCCTCAGGGCTCTTGTGCCACCTTTCGATGCCAGGCTCAAGGCTGGCGAGTGCCCCGGGCCTGTCTCCCTGGAGGGCCTGGTGCCTGGTAGCACGAAGCAAGGCCAAGAGCACTCTTCCCTCAGGGCCAGGGCGCTGCCCTTGCATTTCTAAACTTCACGCTCTTAGGCACTTTCTCTAGTCTAAACTGCACGTTCACAGCTCCTCTCTGCCGCCTCTTCCAGCTTCCTGCATCCTCTGACATAGGGATGCAGCCCTCGCCAGTCTGCCAGCACCGTGTGCTGAAGTCACGTCCCTGCCCCGTTACTCCCCGCCCTGGCTATGCAGCCAGGCACCCCATTAGCCCGGGGGGTCTCAACCCAGGAGCTGCGGCACCACGGGGTGCCCTGAGACCCCGTCAGGGGTGCCGCCAAAGTTAGCTCTGCGAGGTGTGTGAGTAGGCCAGAGATTGCAGAGAGGCGTCCACGGTGCTAAAGCGTCCGGACCTCCCGGGTCCAAGCTCTCCACAGCGCAGGAGCTGCCCGAGTCCGGCTAGAAACGCGAGCCGCGGGGCATCCAGTCCAACGAGCCGAAAATGGTGGCGAGCGGCTGCCTCGGGCCTGTCCGCACCCCCAGACGTTTCCAGACGTCCCTCTTTCACCCCACCTTGGGGCTCGGGACCCCCTGCTCGACGGGAGCCTTGGGAGAGCACGGGGAGCAGAGAGCTGGGGCCGGGCGGCCCCTGGGCCCGTGGGAAGGGGCGCGGGGAGGCCCGCGGGCTCCGCCAGCCTCCCGCGACGGGCCGGGCGCGGGGGTAGGGGGGCAGCTCCTGCTTGCACCGGGCCTGAGGCCGACCCATGACCGTCGGCTCCGTCTGCACCCAGACCGACGGGAACCCGAGTCACGACAGACAGGCATGGACCCTGCCCCTGCTACTGGGCAGCGGAGAAGGGGGGGGTGGTTAAAGAGGAACCGCACCCCAATTAAGCAATTAGCTGCTGGTTCCCAGGTGGGGAAGGGGCTGGAGGGAGATAACAGGCAACATGAGCAAACCCCTACCCAAACCTCAGAGGGGGAAGGGGATGGGAGGCTCCAGCCCAGTGGGTGCCAGGTCCTGCAGGGCAGCCAAGACCCCCCGCCCCCCACCGGCAGAGCCGCTGCCTCCTCGTCTGGTCCCTGCCTGCCCGGCCCTTTCCTGGCCGTGTCAGCAGGTCTGCATGCTTTACTGATGTACGCAGATCTACTTTTATACATTTGAACATGGGACTTTATAAAGCTGCTAGCGGCCTCCTGCCTGCACTGAATGCCCTGCCCCCCACACTCCTGATTTTGCACAACCCTGAAAACTTAAATGGATGCAAATGGAAAGAGGGGTTTAAAAATAAACGTCGACTTCAACTTTTCAAATGATTTAAAAAATTAAAAAAATGAATTCTGCCAAGCCTGGTTTTGAGCATGCGGGAGGCGACACTGGGGGCATCCAGCCTGTACTGTGTAGGAGCCTGGGCAGAAGGGAGCCAGCGACCCCCAGCCTCCTTGCACCTTCTGCGAGGCTGCATCTGCCCAGCTGCCCCGGTCCCGGGTGCCCGCTCTGTGTCAGCCCACATCTGGGGCCCATGCGACTGCGCCTGGTGCCTGCGTGCTGGTGCCCTGTGGTTTTGCAAGCTGAGATGCTCTCAGGGTCTTTCCAAGCTGTCTCGGTGCAGGGAGACTGTTTGCCGTATGCGGGGGCTATGGGAAGGCATCAGGGGACCATCCACAGGGAAGGGATGGAGCCTGCGTCTGGGTCCCTGCGGCTCTCCTCACCCTGCCAGCTGCTGCATCTGAGCTGAGGGCACCTGCAGACCCCAGACCCAGCATTCCCCGAGTACAGGGGATGGGGCTCGCAGCCGAGAGCAGTGAGGGCCCAAGGCTGTCCATGCAGTGCAGAGCAGGGCCCTCAGCACTGCTGGGCATCTAGCAAGAGCCTCTGCCTGGGAAGGTCTTTATTCTTCTCTAAGGGAGGCAGCACCCAGGAGCTGAGAGGTGCGGAAAGGCCACATGTGCCAGGGTGGGGACGATGGCCGAGGAGGGCTGCAGCGAGGCCGAGGAGCAAGTGCAGTGAGTGAGCTGCGGTGCCGTGATCTCCAGCGGCAAACAGGTGCATGGTGCTTGACCCTTAGCAGCATCTGCCCTGCAGGATCGTGGGGCTGGCGGGACCCACTGTGCCGCGCCACTACTGGCACTGCTGGCAACAGGCCTCCCCAGGGACCTCGCACCTTGGGGACCTAGAGCTCTGGAGCAGCCGTGCCCAGGCAGGTTCAGTCTGCACCGGATGTGTCCCTGATCCCCCGTCTAGGGGAAGGAGGACGAGAAAGCTCCTGGCAACAGCTCTGAGAGCAGGGTGAGGACGCAACCAGGCCAGCAATTGCTTCTGCTGGTCCTGGAGCACCCGACCCCCTGCACTTCAATGCTGGAGGCTGCAAGGGAGAGAGGGGCAGGGGAAACCCTGCTCAGACCCAGTCACTCTCCCTTCTGGCCTCGGTTTTCTGCCGCCGCGTGACTCAGAGACTGGGCATGGTGGCCCGAGGCTCCGACTCCATCCACGGCAGCTCTTACATGCTTCCCTGGTGAGGAAGTCACTGAGGGCAGCTGGCGGCTGCTCCTGTCCTTCCCCTGAAATCTCTAGGGAAATCCAGCTTTGGGCCCATCCCTGGGGTGACCCCAGCCATCCTCCGGGCCACGCCACGGATCGTTCATTTATGTAAATAAAAGGCAAAGGAGATGCCTTGGCCAGGACACGCACGGCCATGCCTCCCCCTGCCCCACGCATGCTGCCCTGCCAGCCTGGATGTGGGACGGCAGGACTCAAACACGGGGATTTAAACCCGCAGGTGCCCATGAACACACCAAGGAGGCCGTTGTCTCGTAGGCCAGTCAGCCCTGCCCCAGCATGCACTCTCCAAGCCCCTGCCACATCCTCCCTGGGCTAATGGATGGTGCCGGACCTGGGTGCGAGGGACCGGGGCGTGGGTGGTCTGCCAGGCCAGTGGTGTTAAACTTGGGTGGAGCGGGGATCAAAGAGGCTGCAACTGCCCCAGTGCAGCCCCCAGGTCTGCACCTGCACACAGCCTACGGCGCAGCTGCTGGCCAGACCGGCGGAGCTGGGCCCTGCGAGGCCGGGCAGGGACTGGGCTAGGACCAGGCTTGGCAGCACCAGGTCGCGATGCCTCCTGAAGCAGAAGCAGAGGCAGCCCAGGCACGTTAATGTGGGCTCTGTTGGAGGTGTTCAGGAAGGCTGCACATTGTTTATGAAACCGACTGAGAGATGTACATCAAACTGTGGTGACCACAGCACTAAGGACAGACTATTCCTTGCCGAGCTGCTTGTGGTTTTGAAAACTCGATACATGATCTAGCCAACAGGCGCACGTTCCAATGGTTATGCCGGGTTTTGCTTTCATCTTCAACTTCATAATATAGCTCTGGGGCCCTGGCATCTTATAAGGCTTCTCGTTTCTCTTTAACTGGAGAGAAAGGTGTGTTGTGCTGCATGTGACGGTGTGTTGTGTTGCCACCCCACTTGTACCACCCTTGCCAAAACCCTGGATTCCACCCCAGTTGCATGTGGACAGGCCTCGGGGGCCCTGTCAGACCACCCTGGACATGCCCATGTTTTGTGGTTTCATAGTAGCAAGGGTCAGGAGGGACCTGAGCAGATCATGTCGCCTGACCCCCTGCCGCAGGCAGGAATGAATGCTGCGTTCACCAGACCCAGACTCAGACCCAGACAGGAGATCATCCAACTCCTCTTGAATTTGCCCAAGGCAGGGGCAAGGACCTAACTGTAAAATATAGCTTTCTGATCTCTAACCTAAACCTATTCTCCATCAGCTTATTACCATTGCTCCTCGTCACCCCAGGTGGTGCTGGGGAGAAAAGGGCTCTACCTATTTGCTGTTGATCTCCCCTGAGGAGTTTGTAGGCAGCCACCAGGTCCCCCCTCAGCCTCCTCTTGCTGAGGCTGAGCAGGTTCAGGTCCCTCAGTCTCTCCTCACAGGGCCTGTCCTGCTGCCCTCGCACCCAGCGCGTGGCCTCCTCTGGACCCTCTCCATGCTGTCCACATCCCTCTTAAAGTGCAGCGCCCAGAACTGGACGCAGTACTCCAGCTGCGGCCTGACCAGTGCCGCATAGAGGGGGAGGATCACCTCCCTGGACCTGCTTGAGATGCATCTGTGGATGCACGACAAGGTGTGGTTGGCCTTGCTGGCTGTAGTCTGGCATTGGCGGCTCATGTTCATCTTGGAGTCAATGGGTCCGAGATCCTGTTCTGCCTCTGTGCTTTCAAGAGGGGACCCCCCAGCCTGTCTGCGTGCTGTGGATTCCTTCTCCCCAGGTGCAGCACCCTGCATGTGTCTGCATTGAACCCCATCCTATTCTCATCTGCCCACTTTTGTAGTCTGTCCAAATCTATTCGCAGCCTCTCTCTCCCTTCAAGTGTGTCCACCTCGCCCCACATCTTAGTGTCATCAGCGAACTTGGACAACTGCTTTCCACCCCCTCGTCCAAGTTGCAATAAGGTGCCAGCACCTATGTCTCGTTTCCTTGAGATGGAGGCAGACCTGCTCTCCTCCCTGCCTGGGGCCAGTGTTACAAGGTGATGTTGCAAACCAGGCCCCTCAGACTACTATAAAACATCCCGCAGTCTGGGGAGAGGAGGCAGGTTCTCATGCTTGGGGCTGTGTCTGGGCTGAGCTTTGCAGATCAGGAGATGTTCCCTGCGGGGTGGCCCATGGTGTTGAGACATTCAGAAAAGTGGGTCTGGAGTCCCTGCTCCCTCTGAGACCTCAGTCAGAAGCAAAATTGGAGCAGAGTAAAAGCTTCTTATGATGACGGGCCGTGAGCCTGTGGAGCCGCCTGCCCTGGGGCCACGAGCCCAGCAGGATTCACAAGGGGGTTGGTTGGATGTGCGAGACACCTGATTTTAGGCCTGAAGCAAGACATATGAGGCCTATAATGAGGACTTGTGGCCTCTAGTAAGACAGGCTGAAAGAGTCTCCAGTATCAAGTGGAGTGCCCCAGGGCTCGGTTCTCGGTTTGGTTTTATTCACTATCTTCATTAGCTACCTGGAAGATGGGATGCAGCACACCCTCAGCAAGTTTGAAGATGACACCAACCTAGGGGGAGTAGTAGATATGTTGGAGACTAATGCTAGGGTTCAGAGTGACCTTGACAAATTGGAGGATTGGACCAAAACAAATCTCAGGAGGTTCAACAAGGACAAGTGCAAAGTCCTGCACTGAGGAGGGAGCGATCCCCTGCACCGGCACAGGCTGGGGCGACGGGCTGGGCAGCAGCTCTGCAGAAAAGGACCTGGGGGGGACAGGGGGCAAGAAGCTGAACAGGAGCCAGCAGTGTGTCCTTGGTGCCAGGAAGGCGACCGGCATGCAGGGCTGCATTGGCAGGAGCGTTGCCAGCAGATCCAGGGCAGTGATTCTTCTCTATTCAGCACAGATGAGGCCACATCTGGAGTCCTGTGTCCAGTTGTGGGCCCCCCCTGCATAAAGGATGTGG
>NW_017729028.1:28038831-28044126 GCF_001723915.1 Gavialis gangeticus | reverse complement strand
CCCCTGCCCCACGCATGCTGCCCTGCCAGCCTGGATGTGGGACGGCAGGACTCAAACACGGGGATTTAAACCCGCAGGTGCCCATGAACACACCAAGGAGGCCGTTGTCTCGTAGGCCAGTCAGCCCTGCCCCAGCATGCACTCTCCAAGCCCCTGCCACATCCTCCCTGGGCTAATGGATGGTGCCGGACCTGGGTGCGAGGGACCGGGGCGTGGGTGGTCTGCCAGGCCAGTGGTGTTAAACTTGGGTGGAGCGGGGATCAAAGAGGCTGCAACTGCCCCAGTGCAGCCCCCAGGTCTGCACCTGCACACAGCCTACGGCGCAGCTGCTGGCCAGACCGGCGGAGCTGGGCCCTGCGAGGCCGGGCAGGGACTGGGCTAGGACCAGGCTTGGCAGCACCAGGTCGCGATGCCTCCTGAAGCAGAAGCAGAGGCAGCCCAGGCACGTTAATGTGGGCTCTGTTGGAGGTGTTCAGGAAGGCTGCACATTGTTGATGAAACCGACTGAGAGATGTACATCAAACTGTGGTGACCACAGCACTAAGGACAGACTATTCCTTGCCGAGCTGCTTGTGGTTTTGAAAACTCGATACATGATCTAGCCAACAGGCGCACGTTCCAATGGTTATGCCGGGTTTTGCTTTCATCTTCAACTTCATAATATAGCTCTGGGGCCCTGGCATCTTATAAGGCTTCTCGTTTCTCTTTAACTGGAGAGAAAGGTGTGTTGTGCTGCATGTGACGGTGTGTTGTGTTGCCACCCCACTTGTACCACCCTTGCCAAAACCCTGGATTCCACCCCAGTTGCATGTGGACAGGCCTCGGGGGCCCTGTCAGACCACCCTGGACATGCCCATGTTTTGTGGTTTCATAGTAGCAAGGGTCAGGAGGGACCTGAGCAGATCATGTCGCCTGCCCCCCTGCCGCAGGCAGGAATGAATGCTGCGTTCACCAGACCCAGACTCAGACCCAGACAGGAGATCATCCAACTCCTCTTGAATTTGCCCAAGGCAGGGGCAAGGACCTAACTGTAAAATATAGCTTTCTGATCTCTAACCTAAACCTATTCTCCATCAGCTTATTACCATTGCTCCTCGTCACCCCAGGTGGTGCTGGGGAGAAAAGGGCTCTACCTATTTGCTGTTGATCTCCCCTGAGGAGTTTGTAGGCAGCCACCAGGTCCCCCCTCAGCCTCCTCTTGCTGAGGCTGAGCAGGTTCAGGTCCCTCAGTCTCTCCTCACAGGGCCTGTCCTGCTGCCCTCGCACCCAGCGCGTGGCCTCCTCTGGACCCTCTCCATGCTGTCCACATCCCTCTTAAAGTGCAGCGCCCAGAACTGGACGCAGTACTCCAGCTGCGGCCTGACCAGTGCCGCATAGAGGGGGAGGATCACCTCCCTGGACCTGCTTGAGATGCATCTGTGGATGCACGACAAGGTGTGGTTGGCCTTGCTGGCTGTAGTCTGGCATTGGCGGCTCATGTTCATCTTGGAGTCAATGGGTCCGAGATCCTGTTCTGCCTCTGTGCTTTCAAGAGGGGACCCCCCAGCCTGTCTGCGTGCTGTGGATTCCTTCTCCCCAGGTGCAGCACCCTGCATGTGTCTGCATTGAACCCCATCCTATTCTCATCTGCCCACTTTTGTAGTCTGTCCAAATCTATTCGCAGCCTCTCTCTCCCTTCAAGTGTGTCCACCTCGCCCCACATCTTAGTGTCATCAGCGAACTTGGACAACTGCTTTCCACCCCCTCGTCCAAGTTGCAATAAGGTGCCAGCACCTATGTCTCGTTTCCTTGAGATGGAGGCAGACCTGCTCTCCTCCCTGCCTGGGGCCAGTGTTACAAGGTGATGTTGCAAACCAGGCCCCTCAGACTACTATAAAACATCCCGCAGTCTGGGGAGAGGAGGCAGGTTCTCATGCTTGGGGCTGTGTCTGGGCTGAGCTTTGCAGATCAGGAGATGTTCCCTGCGGGGTGGCCCATGGTGTTGAGACATTCAGAAAAGTGGGTCTGGAGTCCCTGCTCCCTCTGAGACCTCAGTCAGAAGCAAAATTGGAGCAGAGTAAAAGCTTCTTATGATGACGGGCCGTGAGCCTGTGGAGCCGCCTGCCCTGGGGCCACGAGCCCAGCAGGATTCACAAGGGGGTTGGTTGGATGTGCGAGACACCTGATTTTAGGCCTGAAGCAAGACATATGAGGCCTATAATGAGGACTTGTGGCCTCTAGTAAGACAGGCTGAAAGAGTCTCCAGTATCAAGTGGAGTGCCCCAGGGCTCGGTTCTCGGTTTGGTTTTATTCACTATCTTCATTAGCTACCTGGAAGATGGGATGCAGCACACCCTCAGCAAGTTTGAAGATGACACCAACCTAGGGGGAGTAGTAGATATGTTGGAGACTAATGCTAGGGTTCAGAGTGACCTTGACAAATTGGAGGATTGGACCAAAACAAATCTCAGGAGGTTCAACAAGGACAAGTGCAAAGTCCTGCACTGAGGAGGGAGCGATCCCCTGCACCGGCACAGGCTGGGGCGACGGGCTGGGCAGCAGCTCTGCAGAAAAGGACCTGGGGGGGACAGGGGGCAAGAAGCTGAACAGGAGCCAGCAGTGTGTCCTTGGTGCCAGGAAGGCGACCGGCATGCAGGGCTGCATTGGCAGGAGCGTTGCCAGCAGATCCAGGGCAGTGATTCTTCTCTATTCAGCACAGATGAGGCCACATCTGGAGTCCTGTGTCCAGTTGTGGGCCCCCCCTGCATAAAGGATGTGGACACATTGGAGAGAGTCCAGTGGAGGGCAATGAAGATGGCTGGTGGGCTGGGGGACAGGATTGGTGAGGCGAGGCTGAGGGAAATGGGCTGATTGAGTCTGCAGAAGAGAAGACCGAGGGGGATTTGATAGTAGCCTTCACCTCCCGGCAGAGGGGCTGCAAAGAGGATGGAGCTGGACTGG
Organism: Gavialis gangeticus; assembly: GCF_001723915.1. Taxonomy (NCBI): domain Eukaryota; kingdom Metazoa; phylum Chordata; order Crocodylia; family Gavialidae; genus Gavialis; species Gavialis gangeticus. Next base: position 28,041,186 of record NW_017729028.1, on the reverse strand, counting down.
TCTCAGTGGGGGCAGATGACAAGACAAGGAGCAATGGGCTCAAGCTGCAGCAAGGGGAGTTGAGGTTGGATATTAGGAAAAACTGTCTTGTGAGGAGGGTGGTGAAGCACATGAACAGGCCCCCCAGAGAGGTGGTGGAGTCTCCATCATTGGAGATTTTTAAGGCTGGGCTCAATAAAGCCTTGGCTGGGATGATGTAGTTGGGGCTGGTCCTGCTCTGAGCAGGGGTTGGACTAGATGTGACCCCTGAGCTCCCTTCAACCCTCCTTGTCTGGTTCTATTTATCCTGGAGAAGAGAAGCCCGACGGGACGTGACCTCAGTCTGCAGATCCCTGAAGCGAGGGGACAGAGGGGATGGAGCTGGACTTTTCTCTGTGGCCACAGGGGCAGGCCTGGGAGCAACGGCAGCACACTGCAGCAGGGGAAACTGAGGCTGACTCCGAGAGGGGTCTGGTGTTGGAACAGGCTGCACAATCTCCATCCTTGGAAATTGTCAAGAGCAGGGTGCACAGACCCATGGCTGGGCTGGTTTAGTCAAGGATAGTCCTGCCTTGAGCAGGAGCTGGACCAGACGTGACCTTGCGAGGTCTAGCCCAGCCCGGCCTTCCTATGATGCCACGTCTGTGGAGAGTGGGACTAGTCCACAGGAGAGCGGTTAATGACACCACAAATACTGGCCAGGAGTCGACCCTCCTGGGTCTGGGCTCCAGACCATCCTTTAGCGAGTGCTTTTCCACCTTGCCAGGCTCCAGGGGCCCTTGAGAAATGCCAGCACTTCACTTCCACTCAGCTTTTGACTACAGAGAAATCCCAGCACAATTCTTCTGTGCCAAAGTCCTTGGCCCGGCCCCACCAGGCAGGAGGGTTTGGACCCCGCGGCATCCCCGGGAGATCTCTCATTCCTCGTGGGGGCTGCGGAGGTGCTTGCACACCTCAGTGGCACCCGGCGAGGGTCTCGGGGCAGCGGGGGGGCCGCACCCCTGGCTGAGCGCTGCAGCTGCCACCGTTAGAGCAGGGAGGACCTCTGCGCTGGCCAGCTCTGACCGCGTGGGGCTGCCCCTGCTCCAGTATCCCCGGGGTGCTGAGCGCTGCGCTCCCCCTTTCCCGGGGGGACCGGCTGGTCTGCAGTGCCCCCGGCCCGCTCCAGCGAGGGCGGTGCGGTGCCTTTCCTGGCGCTCGCCCCACGACGGGGATCCTGCCAGAGCTACATCATCGACCCTGTCCCCGTGCCCGGGCCGTCCCTCGTGCTGACTCTGCACTCGCCTCCGTCAGCCCAGCGCCAGGAGCCAAGCCTGGGCCCGTGCCACCCGCCCCAGGGGAAGCACAGCACTGCGGGCTTGGGGGGAGCAGCCAGGCCCCGTCTCCTCCTGCCTGTCTGCGCCACGTCAGTCTCCCACCCCGGGGTTTGGCGCGTGACCCCTGCTCCCCACCCCAGGCTGCGTTCCCCTCCGTGAGCCCCCTGGGCTGCTGGGTCCAGAGCCCACCAGCTCCTGCGACCCCATCCCTCGTTCGCATCGTGGATTATCATGCGTGCTGCAGCCGTGCTGCGGCCAGGCCGCGAGCTGGGCTCTGCGCACACAACCTGCACAGGGACACCCTCCCGCCACCTGGCCCAGCTGCACGTGCAGCGGCCGGAGGCCTGGGCACAGCTGGACAATGCCAAAGCAGGCCTGCCTGGCCGGACGCAGGCACCACGGGGCAGGGGTGGGCACGGCCGGAGAGGGGGTTAGGAGGAGGTGTTTTACTAGGCATGTTTCCCAGGCCGCTGCGCTTTGCAGGTGGGCTCATGGGGCCAGGAGGGAATTCCCCTTCTCCCCACTCTGCTGCTACACAGCAGGAGGGATTTACGCCTCCCCCAGAGCCACTGGGTGCTGGGGATGGGGCTGGCCTGGGCCAATGCTCCTGCTCCCGCAGGGTCCTGGTGGAGGGTCTTGCCCCGCGCTGCACTGGGGCAGGAAGGGATTCCCCCCTGCTCAGACTGGTCTGGACTGGGGGGGTTTGCCTTCCCCTGCAGCGGGGCACGGCCTGGCCTGGGCTGGGCTCTCTGCAGCGCCCATGACCCCCCCGCAGCAGCAAGATGTCGGTGGCTGTGGCCCCCTGCTTTCCCGGGGGCAGGGGAGGGGGCGATGCCTGGGGCTGTGTCAGGGGTGACGGTGTCATGCGGCCCCAAGGTTGCACACGGGGTTTGCCCAGGCTGGTTTGGACAGGGCTGATCCTGCCCTAGGCAGGGCTGGGACTATTTGATGTCCTCACGATGTCGCAGTGTAGACCGCCAGTCTCTATGGGTCGCCCGCGGATGGCGGCCGGCGGTGAACGTGCACCCCGCACCCCCAGTGAGGTGCGGGGACAGAACTG
>NW_017729028.1:28031696-28033831 GCF_001723915.1 Gavialis gangeticus | reverse complement strand
TGGGTCGCCCGCGGATGGCGGCCGGCGGTGAACGTGCACCCCGCACCCCCAGTGAGGTGCGGGGACAGAACTGATGTTAAAACCACCCCCGGAGGGTGGGTCCCGCTGGTCGCTGTCGTCGGTAGGCGTGTCGCTGCGGCGAGGGACGACCAGCACCAGAAGACATCAACTAAAAACAGTCTGGAAACGGGTAGCTCGTTGGCATCTGGCACTCGTCTTCCTGGCAGTTTTCTAAAAGGCTAAAAGCTAAAAGCGTAAAAGCATAAAAAACTAAAAGCCTAAAACTGCCACAGGGCTGCCACTGGGTAGGGCGACCAGCACCTTAAAAACACCAATAAATTATGGGGGACAACAAAAGAGAAAACAGGGCGTGCCCGTGCGGGTCATAGGGCCAAAACGAGCGCTCCCCCGGGGGACACCGAGCAGAGACCCCGGACAGCACCCACCGGCTCGCAAACTGGGGGAGCTCGCCGGCGGCTACTGCCCAGGGGTGCTCCGCCCTGGGACGCGCGCCCAGGACACCGAGGAAACATGCCCTGAGGTGTCCGGGAGCCTTCCCGGCAGCCCGCGCGCCGGCTGGCCAGGGGGAGGTGAGGGCTGTTGGCCGGTTGAGCACAGGGTCCCTGCTGCCGGCCTGGAGACCGAGGGAGGGAGAGCGACCGAGCCCGAGATGCTCGGCTCACCTTCCTGCTGGGGAGGACACAGGCATGGGCAGGGGAGCGCCTGAGACCCCTGCCCTGCCCGTCCACAGCGCCTCATCCACCTCTGGTGCCGGTCCAGCCCCTGGCTCCGGCTTCCTCCCTCCCTGCCAGCCCCACTCTGCTCAGCCCAGCCCGGGGCCCTGGAGAGGAGGCGTCAGGCCCAGAGAGGCCTCCCTTGGCCCTTGCAAGCTCATTAAATTCCTGGCACGCGGCAGGCACTGCACCACGCCTGGCAGTGCGGCCCCCTTAGCTAACGAGCCCGTGGCGCTGAGTCAGCATGGGGCCCGGGGCCACGCTGCGCACCACGGGCAGCTCCAGCGCGGGCGGCCCCGGCATTGGCCCCCGGCCTGGGCACCTTGCCCATGGACTGAGCCCATTGCCGTAGAGTCTGACCCCTGACTGGCGGCTGGGTGGGGGCAGCGGGGTGCAGCATGCACTGGTGTACCCCCCCCGCTTCTGCTCCTGTGCAGCTCCTGGGAGAGCCCGCGAGTGCCCCTGACGCCACCGTCTCACTCCAAGATGACCTGGGCGAGGTGGAGGAGCTGGTGGCTCTGGTGAAGAAGAAGACGCCCAACGTGCAGGCGCTGTCGCGTGCCCCAGCAAGCCAGCACCTCCTGGCAAGGAGCAGGACCGGGCTCCTGCAGCACAGCGGGGGATGCAGGGCAGGGCGAGGGGCTTCAACCCAGGGCCGTGCAAGGCTCTGTGCAGAGTCTCCCCACGGGACCAGAGAGACGCTGATGGCTCAGCTGCAGCGGCAAACCCCGACTCCTCTTCCCAGGCAGAGCCATGTCTAGGGTGCCACAGACCGGCGGGGGCTGGGCCGGCAGTGCCCCGGGGGTGGGCTTCAGGCCCGTGGCTCCTCGTGGTGGAACCGTGGCCACTGCTCGTGTGAGCTGGCTGCTCCGCACCCTGCAGAAGCTCCAGCGGGAGCTCGGCACCAAGTGGATCCTCAGCACCGGGGCCTCGAGGGCAGGATCCTGCGCAACTGCGCTGTGGACTGTGGGTCAGCAACTCCAAGCTCTTCTGGCGCACCGTGGCCATCCTGCACATGCCAGTGCCACGAAGCACGGCACCCCCTGCTGGCAGAGCAGGCAACCTCCTGCGTTCCTGGTCTGAGGAAGGACCTGGCAAGGTCGGGGCCAAGGTGCCCAAAACCTCAGCATGGCCCCTGCTCTGCCCAGCCCATGCCCAGGGAGGGGGCTGCTGGATGATGCCCTGAGGCCATGGTGACAGGTTACCACGCAGGACCTGGAGACTGGGCGGCAGTATGGTCTGCGGGCCTCTCTGCCCCTGTGCTGAGCCCCTGGCGCTGCGCTGGAACGGCCCTGGGGCTCCGAGGGCGACGCTGTCCCTGCAGCGGTTCACAGGCACTCTCAGGCGCGGTGCCTGGATCAAATTGGGAGGATGAAGAAGGCGCCGGGTAATGTGGGACCC
>NW_017729028.1:28031267-28031685 GCF_001723915.1 Gavialis gangeticus | reverse complement strand
TTCTCATCTGCCCATTTCCTGAGCCTGTCAAGGTCAGACTGGATCATCCTCCTGTCCTCAGGTGTGGACGCTTTACTCCAAAGTTTGGTGTCACTGGCAAACTTGGCCAGTCCACTTCTAACTCCAATGTCCACTTCATTAATGAAAATGTTAAATAATTTGGCCCAAGGACAGAGCCTTAAGGGACCCCACTGGTCATAGCGCACCACAACGATTGCCTTCCATCAACCATCACCCTCTGGGCCCGACCACGGAGCCAATTCCCCAGCCAGTGGATCGTGGTGAAGCCGAGGCTGCAGTTGGCCAGTTTTGCTAAGAGGTGATCATGGGATACCAGATAGAAGGCTTTTTTAAAGTCAAGATATATGACATCAATCTCCTCTCCCTTGTCCAGGCGATAGGTCACCTGGTCGTAAAA
>NW_017729028.1:28022793-28030990 GCF_001723915.1 Gavialis gangeticus | reverse complement strand
ACCAGCTGACTTGCAGGTGTCCAGCCTCTCAAGGTGTTCCTTCACAAGGTCAGCATTGATGGAAGGTAAGGAATCACCCTCACCCAGGCCTTCCCATCCCATAATGGGCAGGGGCATCTCATAGGACTGGTGAAAGACCAACACAAAGTACCCATTTAGGAAGTTGGCTTTTTCCTGGGCGTGGCATGTCAGTTGTCCCATCTGGTTTAGCAGGGGTCTAATGTTGCCCTTGCTTTTCCTCCTCCAGAGCAGAGTATTTCTCCTTGGTGGTGGTTCCAGTCCTCCATCCTTTGTAGGTCTGTCTTTTTAGACACAGGAGGTCTGCTAGTTCCCTGCAGAGCCAAGGGGGCTGCTTTGCCCTTTTGCTGCCTTTCCTTCGAGATGAAATAAACTTCGCTTGTACATCCAGGATCGCTCCCTTGAGGAGCAACTACTCATCCTGAACTCCCCTCCCCTTTGGATCGTGGTCCCTTAGGGCCTCACTGACAAGCCTTCTGAGCTTGTCCAAGTCAGCTTCCCTGAAGTCGAGGACTTCTGTACTGCTGACTGACTTGCCAGCTTTACAGCGGATGGTGAAGGTGATCAGATCATGGTCACTGTCACCCAGCTTCCCTTTGATCATTAGGTCAGTGATTAGGTCGTTCCTGGTTGCCAGTACCAGGTCGAGCAGCACTTTACCTCTTGTTGGCCCATAGACTTCTCGAATCAGATAAAGGTCATCCACACACGTGAGGAAGCTTTGCGACCATTCGGATTTAGCCGAGCGCTCCTCCCACAAGATGCCTGGGTAGTTGAAGTCTCCCATGACAACCACGCACCAGGAGCGTGAGGCCTCAGCCAATTCCCTGGCGAACTTCTGGTCAAGCTCTCAATCCTGGGTGAGAGGCCTGTAGTAGACTCCCACCATTGTGTCGCCTGTGCCATGTTCCCCACAGATTTTCACCCAGAGGGTCTCCAGTTGTCCACCCCAGGCACCAATGTCGGCTTGCAGGGAAGCATAGCTTTCCTTGACATAGAAAGCTACACCCCCGTCCCTTTTATCCATTCGATCTCTCCTGTACAGGGTATAGCCATCTATACCAGTGGCCCAGTCGTGGGTGGAATCCCACCAGGTCTCCATTGTCCCTATGACATTTGAAGGAGTTGAAGGCTGATGGAGTATGGCTCCTCCACAATGAGAGTATGCTCCGCTGCACAATGTCCAAGTGACCATGAAAACCAACTAGATCCTATATTTAGGGTCCTAGCCTTGCACCAGATGAATTTCACTTATTTCGTCCTCTAACAAAGCCACAGAAGGCTGAAGATTCAAGTCCAACAGCAAAGGGCAAGAGGTAGTGAAAAAATAGCTCTGGGAGAAGCCCAAATCTTTCTTTTTAACTGGATTAAGAGCCTTACTGGGGGATACTGGCAAAAATACACTGAGAAGCAGAGGATTACGTATAAAAGGGAAATGAGCATCACTGCCAACCAGCTACTTTAGCAGGTTATTGTTTTATTAACTCTAATAGATTCTTTAAGGGGATTTCAATAAAAATGGTATACTTTTTATTGTTAATGCAGGATCAGTATTTGCAAAATGGACCCCTGGCAAGCTGGGATAATGTCTATGCAGAGGTTCATATTTCACATATCACTCATTCTCTAAAACATAAACATCAGTGGCACCTGTCTTTTAATCCCATTAGTCTTATAAAATAGTCAGCAGTTTATCCTACCAGTCTGGAATTAAAAAACAAAAACATGCAGCAACAAGTTGGTTCTGTGCCACAAGAGTGATGCCCACTGTCAAAGGTATTCCTGGAGCCTCAGGCAAAGAGGAGGGCATTTAATGATCATCTCATCAGTCAGTGCTTTGCACGCAATGGAAAAGAGGCCTTGTGGGTATGGCGAGGTTAATCACACATGACTCCAACAGGATGTACACTTCACGGCTGGTCTGAACAAGCCGCAGTGATTATAATCCATTGTCACGCAGAATAGTCCCTGCTGTTAGGATGCTGTTACTGAAAAATATTTTCCTTCTTTCCTTTATTTACTTTACAATAAATGTCAACACTGGTTAGCGCGTGATGGAATTGTAATCTGTAGATCATAAGGTCAGAAGGGGCCAGTTGGTCTGACCTCTGATATAGTCCAGATCATAACATTTCACCATTATACTTGCACTGAGTCCAATGACACCTGTCATCCAGAAGGTCATGCTTTGCTTTCAGGTTGTTTGAAAAATCATAAAAAATCAGCTATATTTGGATCCTTTAGGTTAGCTTGTGACCTGTTCTATGGTTCTGCAGCTACCAGTTATCCCAAGGGGTGATAACATTACCTGGAGGCAACCGGAATAATGGAGTATGCTAGGGATCAGTAGAAAAGTAATCAGTATGCCTTTAAGCATAGACTTTCTCTCTGCCCCTCTTGAGGATGCCCTAATGAGAGTAAATCCATCAATGACTTGACCACCTGGCTTTAGAGCAGTGCAAAGCTGGCATACAGCAGGATCTGACCCACTTCACACTGGATTATAATAGGGACAAAGCAAAAGAAAGTCAGGGTCATGGATTCCATGCCACTTCCCTCACTGACCTCTTTTGTAGTCAATGGCAGTTCAACTTCTCTGTTCCCCCTCCATCCATTGCAGGTGTTGGCAATCTATGGCCCATGGGCCCAATCTGGTGTGTGGGGCCATTTTTCTGGCCTGCCAAGCCAAGGGACCTCTGCAGCATTTTAATGGCAGGGGGCTTTGCTGAGCAACAAGGAAAAGCAGCAAAGGGAAGCAGCGATGGCAGCACGGCAGGGAGAGTGGTGGGTGTCTAGCTCTGGCTCCAGCAGCGGCATAAACTGGGTTGAAAACAACTCATGCTCTGAGCTCAACTCCATTAAATTGTACCATTAGGCTTGGATGAACCTTTGAGCTTGATTCCCACATTCAGGAGACCTAATCCTACAGAAGAACCTGCTACACTCTTCACATTCCCATAGCTGCGTCAGGGTAGCCATAATTTGAGTTTAGAAAAAATGACTGTCCTCAACAGTTTTTAGGCTACACATAAAGTATATTTACAATGTATTTCAGAAACTGTTGTCTACAGCATCCTTTTGAAGTGACTATATTCCATCCCTATCTATCCAGCCTGCATTATTGCAGTCTCATGCTCTCAAGTATTATTCCTTGCAACAGGGAAGTGCTATTAAACTGAGACACAGGGAGCCAGAGCCTTGCTCACGTTCACACCAGAAATCTGTAGCAGAACAAGAATGTAAACTTGAGTCTCTCATGTCCTAGGCTAGTGGCAAACCACTGGGCTTTATTTCATAGAATCATAGAAAATGAGGGTTGGAAGGGACCTCAGGAGGTCATTTAAGCCAACCCCCTGCTCAAAGCAGGACCATCCCCAAGTAGATCATCGTAGCCGAGGCTGTCTACCTGGGTCTTCTTTTCTGCCATACAACTATCATTAGAGAGAATCATCATTAAACCAAATGCGTTTCTAGTAGAATTATGCATATTAAATCCATCACAATTCAACATTTTCATCCATGATCTGGAAGTAAACATAAAATCACTATTGATCGAATATGTGGGTGACACCAAGATTGAGTAAGTGGTAAATAACAGTTAGGGCAGTAGAGTTAGGGCAGCTCTACAGAGCAATATGGACCACTGGGTAAGTTGTGAGCAAGCAAACAATATGGGCTTTGATATGGCTAAATGTAAGGTCACACATCTAAAAACAAGGAATGTGGGTCTTATGGGATATTGAAGGACTCTATTCTGGGAAGTAATAACTGTGTAAGAGACAGGGAGAGCATGTGTACGTGGACACTTAATAGAAGTATGGAGTTTATATTACTCCTCTATTTGGTACTGGTGCACCTATGATCGGAAAATGGTGTCCAGTTGTGGATCATTCAAAAGTAACACTCAGAGGGCATGCATACATGTGCTGTTAATGTGTTGAAAGCTTACTGGGCAGTATTTTACTGCCCAGTAAGCTTTCCCTGGGAGTGTATCTACACATATGCTCATCAGGAGCAGTTCAGTGCAGGGATATTCCTGCCCAGCTCTGCTCCAATATGGCAGCCAGTGGGAGCTCTATGCTACCCTGTGTGGCAGGGAGTACCAGGGTCAGACCTGGGCTCTGGCAGGGGACAATGTCCTGGCTCCGGTCTTGGAGCTGTGACCTGGCAACTGCCTACTGTAGGGGCAGGGGAAAATTGCAGCAGGAGGCCTGGGAAGCAGGCAGGTTCCCAGGGGAGGAGACACTTCTCTCACCTCATCGTCTGGGCTGATCAGGAGCAATTTGCTTCCAATCAGCTGTCTACCCCTGCACTACAGCGCAGTAGCTGTTGCATGGTAAGAAAGAGTGCATTAGCCTATTTTACTGCACAATACTGCTGTGCATGGTTGCAGTGACGCTTTACTGCATGGTAGTAGATTAGTCTACTACTCAGTAAAGCGCCTTATGTGGACATGCCCAGAGAAGAACTATAAGGACAATTAAAGGAATAATTATAGTGATAACCTACAGGCTCAAGGGAGCTGAATTTATTTAGCTTTTCGAAGTGGAGGAGACTAGATAATTAGCTACTTAGGGAACAAAATATTTACAATAGAGTGTTCTTCAATCTTGCAGGCATAGGTAGAAGGAGGCCACAGCTAGAAGTTCAACCTAGACAAATTTAGATTACAAATAAAGCACAAGCTTTTAGCAGTGATGACAATTTGCCATTGGAACAACTTTCCAAGTAGTGAATTCTACATCACTGCAAATTCTTAATTCAAATTAGGTATTTTAAAAAAAAACCCAAAAATTCCAGTTCTGAGAGGAACTGACCCAGGAAAGTCTTAGTTACCACCACAGCTCCTGTAGGTCCAAACCACTGAAAGCCAGCACCAACCCCTGATTCCTGCCCTCTTCCCAAGTTCCACTGCAGTCCCTGCTCCCTCCCTGAGTGCTGCCCTCACTCTCATTGCTGGTGCCCGTTAATTCAGTGCCCAAGGCTTGTGTATTAAATACATGGCTGCTCATGGCTATTGTGGCACATTTAGCCACTGCTGATCTAGATGATCACTATGGTCCCCTTTGACTTTATAATCTGTGAATTACCACTGTGCTGCTTGTTTTAAAAACGACAGGTTCATTTATTGTAATCCTGAATGATCTGGGTTTGTGGTCTGTTTCCTTCTTTGCAATAGATAACAAAAGGTGTGATAGGAAAGTCTCTCTCCCCACATATCCGAAGCAAAGTGAGTGTGGATGGGCTGTAAGTACACATCAAACTAGAGGGGACAGCACTGGGATGCTGTTATGGGATGAGCTAGACCAAGTGAAAGAAGGTAGTGATAGGGAAGGCCAGTGCTCTGATGCTGTTAGGAATGCAGTCAGCAATGGTGGAACAAAATGTTAGTAAACTGTTTTCAAAGTGAGGGGTTCAATGTTTGGATGCTAAAATCTTCTTCCCTGAGGATTTCTGTAAGCCCAAGGTACCCAGTTTTCAAAACAAGAATCCATACAGGCCTGGGTGGTAACCTGCCCAAAGTCATTTGGGCCACAGTGGCTGTACCATATCACTTGTCTCATGCATCCTTCTCCCCTCGAGTGTTAGCCCCTTTCCCTTCCTTAAAAAATCCTCGTCAAAGATAAAAGAGAAGTCAAGGTAGCTAAATAAGACACGTATTGAGCAGAAGCTTTCGTAAACTCAGGTTCATAAAACTTTGTGCTCTGTATATATATCTTATTTAGTCTATAAGGTGCATATCTACCCTGCCTTCAGACGAAGATGGATAACTAACTCTCTCTCTGCTCTAAAACAATATCACTAGTGTGGGTTTCTGAGGGTTTTTATTTTAGAGGTTAGAGTGCCCCCTCCTGGAGCCTAGACAGTCAAAATATGAACCACTTGTATTTTAAATCAGTGAATGCAAGAAGTGCATCACCTTCTTTTTCTCATCTACACCCCCTTTTACATTGCAGATAAGGATGGGAAGAGCCAACACCTGGTTGTTTCTCACCAGCTCACAGCGCTTCACATGACAGCAGTGGCTCACACTGATAAGGCCAGCAGCTGCATAAACAAGGGCCCAAGAGCCTCATGCGATTTAACTTGCCAACTATCTCAGGCGTGTTTTGGAGCAAATTCTTCCCATCTTTGCTGGAGGCAGAACGATCTGTTACACTGGGCCACCAATCCTTGCCCTCCCCCTCGACAGACTCGAGCACCCCTGGACAGTCTCAAGGCATCCTTGACAGACCCAGGGCACCCCCTCCGTAGACCTGAGGCCTCCTCTAGAGACTCCAGGCACCCTTCAATGGACACAAAAACCCCTTGAGGATCCCTCTATAGACTCGAGGACCCCTCTATAACCTCAAAGCCTGTTTAGACAGACTCAAGACCTGCTCAACAAACTCAGGGACCTCAACGGATTCCAGGCCCCCCTCAATAGACTCAAGGTATCCTTGACAGACTCAAGGACCCCTTGATAGGCTTCAAGCACCCTCAACAGACTTGACCCGTCAATAGATTCGAGGACCCCTTGATAGACTCTGTGCCCCCTCGATAAACTCAAGGTACCCTTGATAGTAAATGCACCCCTTGATATACTCAAGGTAGCCCTGACAGACTCAAGGACCACACGACAGACTCCAGGGCCCCTCGATAGGCACGAGGTCCCCTTGACAGGCTTCCAGCCCCCTCAGACAGACGTGAGGACCCACCAACAGACTGGAGGACCCCTGGCCAGACCCCGTACCCCCTCCATAGACTCGAGGATACAGACTCTAGACCCCCCTCCATAGACTCCAGGAGCCCTCACTCGGAGGGGCCCCTCTCAACAGACCCAAGGACCCCCTCCCCCCACCATGGACTCGAGGCGCGGGAAGGAGCCGACTTCCCAGCCTGCCGCCAGCTCCCCCGGGGACGCTGCGCTTTCCGCAGTAGTTGGATCCGCCGCGCACACCGTAGCCGCTCTCACGGAGGGGGCGTGACCACGCGCCGCAGAGGCGGAAGTGAACGAGGCGAACATGGCGGCCGCCGGCAGAAGCCTCCTGGCGCGGAGCAGCGCCGCGGGATGCAGTAAGAGGCAGCGGCGACACCCCCGGCGGATAGGGCGGCAGGCAGCAGCCTCAGCGCGAGACCGGGGGGGGCGCACCTGACCGGTTACGTGGAGGGAGGTGGCGGGTGTTCCTCAATGCGCCTGCACGCTGCTGCCCCGCTGGCCAGCCAATCAGAGCGCCCAGTGCAGGCCCCGCCTCCTGCTGCTGGAGGCATGGAGGGGGAAGGGTGCTGCTCGGGTGTCGCTAACACACTGTGTGTCCCCTCCCTCCCCCCCATCCCCAGGAGGCTTCTCCACGCGCGGCAGCGCCAACAAGGACCCTCCCACCACCTTCCAGTCGCCCCCCAAGCCAGAGCTCTCTGCCTTCCAGCCACCCGACAAGCCGGTGTTCGTGGACAAGGCTACGCTGGAATCGCAGAGGAGGTGGGCGCTGTGATGGCCCTGGAGGACGAAAGGCCGCGGATAAACCTGTGGCTGGGCTGTCCTGATGGGGCTGGTCAAAAAGAGCTGGTGGCCTGCCGACACTGATGCACTCCACGCGGGAAAGTCACTGGGGGCAGGCAGTTAGAAACGTCGGCTCAGCAGCTGTCCGGGAAGCCAAACATTAGGGAAGGGAGCGGGAAACCAAACAGAAAGTATCGCGGTGCCCCTTTGTCCATTGGCGGCGTGTGGACGATTTGAAGACTGGGCCCGGTTCTGGTCCCCGTGCCCCCGAAAGGACACGGGAGAAGTGGAGAAGGGCAGCAAGGAAGATCGGTGTGGAGGGGAGGCTGAGGAGGCCAGGCCCGCTCGGTTTAGGGAAGAGATGCTGAAGGGGGGTACGATGAGGGTTTACAAAACAGCGAAGAGGAAGTCGGCAGGGGTTTACTATTTGACGCTAGTAGATGATGAGTTTAAAACGACAAAAGGAAGTGCTTTTTCACGCAGCTCATAATTCAGGTGCGGAAGTCGCTGCCACCAGGCACTGCAGAAGCTGGCAGTTTAGGCAGGTTCAAAAGGGGTTGGACACATGCTTAGAGGAAAGGGGCATCAGTAGCTACTGGGCATGGGAGTCAGGGAGACAGCCTCCGAATCAGAACTTTCTCATCCTTAAATGCTGGAGGCTGCAAGTGAGAGAAAAACAGTAAAAAAAAAAAAAAAAAA
>NW_017729028.1:28019731-28022623 GCF_001723915.1 Gavialis gangeticus | reverse complement strand
AAAAAAAAAAAAAAAAAATCCTGGTCATACCCAGTTCACTCTTCCTTTCAGCACCTGCTGTCTGCCATGTGGTGAGGGCGGGAAACGAGGCAAGACAGACCTCTGGTCTGACCCAGTAAATGTCAGTTCTTGTCTTATGTTCTTATGCTCCCCAGACTGGTCTGCGGTCAAGTTAACTATATGAGCGTGTCCTGAAAATGATTACACGTGCTGTGTTAGTACACAAAATAGCGAACACCATTTATGAATACAATAATATAATAAATTATACTGCTAAATAAGGATTTATTGGCCAGGTTTTAGCGAAGATGATGCATGATGAAAAACATAGGCTTAAAATACCGCTTTCCTTTGTATCCATGAAAGCAGTGAGTTGAGAGTGGGAGTATGTAGTTGTAAACATAATTTGCGCATAGGATGTGCTGTGAGCTTTAATGAATGTGCATGAATTTTCAAAACATAAGAAGGAGGCAGATGTGGGGAGTCAGGACTTCTAGGTTCTGGCTTTGCCACTGACCTTGTGCTTGACCTTGAGCAAGTAACTGTAAAATGGGGCTGATGACTGTACTAGTTGCAAGTCCCAGCACAGTTGTGAAGAGGGCACAGCTGTTTTCTTTGGCTTATTGTTATACTCATTAATGTTCTGATTTTTCCCCACAGGTTCTTGAGCCCTGAATTTATCCCACGGAGACAAAGAACAGCGCCTTTTAAATTCTACATAGAGAGACTGGACATGATCCAGAGGAGGAAAGTAATTAACATTCCAGAGTTCTACGTGGGTCAGTAACAGCGCTGCGATTGTAATGCTGTTGTTCTAGTGTTAAGCACACTTTCCTCCTAAAGAACTGTAAGAATTATATTCAGCTTATACCCAGGGTCAGCCTGTAATCAGGAGCCCTACAGTCTTGACTTGAGTATTCGCAGTACATTTATCTATGCAACAGTAACATTGACTTGCACAGTCATTTCAGAGGCAAGAATTCTGTAGGGTGGTATCTTTTACTGGACCAACTGTAGCTGGGATTAAGTTAACCAAGCTTTTGACAGACTACATTTGGTCCAGTAAAAGATGTCACTCTAAGAAACCCTTGCCTCTCGCTTGATCTGTGGATCAGCATGGGTACAACATCACTCTTGCACTGCCATATTTTTTTCAGTAATCTTTTTTTAAAAATATTTTTAGTGCATTTAACCTTTTGGGTCTTGGTCTTTTCTCCAGCATTGGAGATTGCGGTAGTAAAATATAGATCATGTTTCTTTGCAGACCTTAATGTGTAGCTGTTGTAGGCTACCAAAATCATGGGACACTGCAGAATGTGTGATTCGTAGATACGTTTCTATTTAGGGGTGACGTGTGGGGGGTGCATGTGAACCCCCTGAGTGTGGCGGTTCACTTCCCACAAAAAGACAGTGTCGGCAGCACCTGCGGGCAGTCACCTCTTGCCCCGCACTAACACTGCCGCTGGCATCTGCGAGCAGTCAGCAATCCCCACTGGCTGCTGCTGCCGGCAGTGTCTGCGGGTGGTCGCCGACCCCTGGTCGGCACTCACCACACCCCCTCCACCCTCCAACAGCACCTGCAGCATCTGCAGGAGCTCCTGCTTGCCGCCACCATGCTCCATCCAGCTGCCAGAGGGACACGTCATTCACATTCCTATTTCCATTTAACAAAAAAGGAATGTGGATATTTTCTATGCATTGCTTCCAACCTTAGTACTGGAACATGCAGCTTCTGTGTGAAGCCTACTAAGTGAAAGCAGACTAATCTGCCTGTATTTTCCAAGTTGAATAGATTAAAATAACAATAGACTGCAATAATTATGTGACTTTAAGGGCAGGGAAACTTTCAAGAGACATGGCCAGGTTAACTGTATCCTGTCTGCCACTGTATATATTTTTTGTTAATTCAGTGTGTCTTGCAGTTTCTGTAGAACCTTAACTTGCCGCTAGATGTAATCATTCTGGACGTTTTTCTCATGCTTCAGTGCCTAGTTTCTTAATTAGCTTCTCCTTTCTGGCAGGAAGCATACTTTCTGTTACCACCGCAGATCCGTATGCCAATGGCAAAACAAGCCGTTTTGTAGGAATTTGCATTCAGAGAGGAGGAAATGGACTTGGTGGTACCTTTATACTTCGGAATGTTATAGAAGGGCAAGGTAGGTTTTCATACAACTCCCATTATTATGGGGGAGAGAGGAAATGGAGAAGGTATGGTACCTAAGCTGTATAGAAAATAATGTAATGCTTTTGCGATATTATTAGTTTAAAAGAGACATATCAGCTGCTACATACACAGGTATGCTGTAGAAACAAGGCACGTTGCATAATGCAGTAAGACCTTGGTGTATGGTATATTTCAAAGCTTGAAGCCACACGGAAATCTGGCATACCTGGATCACCTCTGTTTCATTGTTGGTCACAAATACAATATGTGTTCATTTTGCAGCAGGCCTGGATTTAAAAATTGGCACAACAACAATTTAAAAAAACCTTATAATAGTGTTTGTGCCAGGCACCGCACAGACAGAACATAAGATTCATAGATTCATAGATTAAGGGTCGGAAGGGACCTAGTAGATCTTCTAGCCCGACCCCCCGCCAGGGTGGGAGAACAACAAAAAACCCCAAAAAGAGAAACGGGACTCAAATGAATCCAGCCAGGTAGGCATCCAGCCTCTTCTTAAAGACCCCCAGGGTAGGGGCCAGCACCACTTCCCTTGGAAGTTGGTTCCAGCTCCTAGCCACCCTAACTGTGAAGTAGTTCTTGCGGATGTCCAATCTATACCTCCTCTCCATCAACTTGTGCCCATTGCTTCTTGTTATGCCAGCGGGCGCTAGGGGAAACAGCGTCTCCCCCAAACCCTTCTGGTCCCCCCTAGTGAGTCTATAGAC
>NW_017729028.1:27991672-28014731 GCF_001723915.1 Gavialis gangeticus | reverse complement strand
TAAACAGGTTACTATCCACCCCAGGATAATAGTTTATGTCCCATAGAGTTTAATCTTGATTCTGATCTTGCATAGTCTCCTGATTGCTATACTTTAAAGTCATCATAGGGCAGGTTTAGTATTTAAATGGAAGCATTACCAGAGAAAAAGCAGAAATGACCGTACACATGGCTACCAGCATTGCGATCAAAATACATCAGGTGAGTAAAATCCAGTCTTTAGTTTCCTTGTAGATTCCACTAAAAACTGTTTTTATCTCAACCTAGTGCAGACCTCAGACTACTGTATGTGTATTTTTCGTGCTTTTTACAAGTCCTGTATTTTAAAGCAGATGCAGAATGCAGCTTAGTCACTGCTGTATGTAATAAGCAAAACACTGCCCTGGAATAACATAAGGATATGAAACATCAAGGTTAACAAATTGCATTATATCAAACTAACCAAGTTAGGTTAGTTAACAGGAAAGAGATCTGGAAGTCACTGTGGGCAATTCATTAGAAACATCTGCCCTGTGCTCAGCAGCCATCAAAAAGGTAAACAAAATTTTAGAGGTTATTAAGAAAGGGAACTGTAAACAAAACAGAAAGCCCCTTGATAAATATGTGGTGTTTTCACACTTTGAATGCTGTTCCCAGTTCTGGTCCCCACACCTCAGAAAAGACATAGGAGAACTATAAAAGGTTCTGAGAAGGGCAACAAGGATATCTATCTCTGGATGGAGGGGCTTCCATATGAGGAAAGACTGAAGAGGCTAGGCCTGTTCAGTTTAGAAAAGAGGCTTGAGGGAGGCCATAAAGGTTTACAAAACATGGAACGACAAAAAGAAAGTCAGCAGGGATTTTATATTTGCCCTTTGTCACAAGGTAAGAACAAGGGGCTACAAAATGAAGCAAGTAGGTAGTCGGATTAAACTAACAAAAGGAAGTTCTTTTTCATGTAGTGTGTCATTAATGTGGAACTTGTTTGTTGCCACTTCTTGTGGAAGCTGACAGTTTGGCCATATCGTAAATGGGACTGGACAGATTCCTGGAGGAAAGAGGCATCAGTAGCTCTTGAGTGTGGGAGTTAGGGATACAGCTTCTGAATTGGAACTTCCTAGAGCTTAAATGCTGGAGGCTGCAAGTGAGAGAGGAATAGTGGAAAAAACCCTGGTCATACCCACTTCACTTTCCTTTTTAGCAGTCACTCTCTGCCACTGTGACAGTATGCCAGTGACAAGATGGACCTATGGTCTGACCCAGGAAATGTCAATTCTTATGTTCTACACACAAACGTAATGCTTTAGGGGTTCCAGATTCTCTGTAAATGAAGTAAATAATTCTGTCTCCTTTTAAGGTGTTGAGATCTGCTATGAATTGTATAACCCTCGAATCCAGGAGATCCAGGTTCTGAAGTTGGAGAAGAGGCTGGATGACAACCTGATGTATTTACGGGATGCTCTTCCTCAATACAGTACTTTTGATGTGGATATGAAGCCTGTGCATATTGCAGCTTATGAGGACGTTCCTGTAAACACGGTAGGAGTTTACTGTGACTAACTTTGTGGGGTAAAGGAGGATGATTTGAAGGATTGTAATGAAATAAACAAGTGGTGCTCAACCTTTTGGTCCTGCAGGCCAGATCAGGCACCATGCTGTCTCTGTCTAGTCCCAGATGCTCAGATCCGGTCCCTTATGTCCTCAGCTGGCCCCAGCACACCAGGATTGGGCCCTGTGCTATCCCTGCATGCCAGGATTGATCCCTGGAGTCTCAAGTGCAAGTATGAGGCCCTGTACCACCCTGTGCATCTGATCCAGCGTGCTGGGCCACACTGTCTAGCCCAGAGGGCTCCCAATAATCTCATCACTCCCCTGCTACCAGAAGCTGTGGAGAGCATCACGGGCCAGATAACATAGCACCAGGAGCCAGATCTGGCACGCAGGTCAAAGTTTAGCACCACTGAAGTAAACTATTTGTATCTAGTCTGCAGGTTTGAATCCAGACAGGTAAGACCATCGAACAGTCACCAGGTGTCCCATGTAAAATGTGTTTGCTTTTATTCCATAGGTATAATGAATAAACATCCACAAGGCACCTGAAATATCTGGACACCTTGTTAGCTGTTTTAGTACAGACCAAGGATTGATGGGCCTGGAACATGCAATTTCTTGTAGAGATGGTCACCTGTCTTCAGAGTTAAGGCACATGTGGGGGGTTTTGCAGTGAAGTCTTTGCCTACATTTTATCTGTTCTTTAGATAGGATTTAAATGTCAGGCTGGAGCCATTTGTGAATATTAACTGGTCTCTTTATGAGAGTATTTTGGTGTGTACACTTAAATGGGGAGAAGGTTAGTGGCAAAAGCACAACATACATTAAGGTATAATTTCAGTAAATGTAGAGATTTTTCTTTGTAAAAGACTTAACATTAGCTGTCTGCCATCCTCTTTGCTACCTCAGGAAGAAAGTTAGACTCTATTGGGCATGTATAGGCCTGCAGTGTCTGTCACGTGCTACATACAGTCCTTTCAATCTGAAGGTTGTAATTCATTTTTATATCTACTCTTAAGTTCTAGTTTTAATGGCTATCACTATGGTAAAGCACTGTGGCCTGGGTATTTCCACATGCAATGTATTGCCTTGTGCAGAAGTTGAGGTTCCTCTGACATACCAAAGAGGAAAACTAGAAAAGAGTGGGTGTCAGGAAAGGATAGGAGGATGAAAATGAACATGTGCCTCCTTGAGCAGATGATGGAGGGAAGGGTCAGAGAAGATCCAATAATGGTCTGATGAGTGAGTGAATACTTTAGCGTAGGAGTTCTTGACCATTTTAGACTCACACCCTCAGAAAATGCCAGCTCCTAGGCATCACTTGCTTTTCTGACAACAGAAGAATACTAGAGCAATTTTTTTGTTGCCAGGAACTCAGAAAGATGCAACAGGTCAGAATGTTTTTAACACTCGTGGTTCCTATTTGAAATCTCTGGGTTTATGTTGCAAATCATGTTTGCGCACATCACAGTACTAACATCATGTGGTGCCCTGCTACACCCTTGAAAGGATCTCCAGGCATCCCTGCAGCGAAATGGGTGGGAATCACTACTTTAAAAAGAGAGCAAATATTTTAAGTGGTTATTGTACCAGAGTAGGGACCAAGAGCCCTGCTTTTCTTCTTTTTTAAAAAAAAAAATTAAATCATTAAAGTAGCACTTGTTTTCCAGTTTAATTAGTCAAGAGGAAATGTACCTAGCACAAAACCAGTCAGACTTTGTATTTCACGTATACTTCATTTTGTTTCCAATCCTAGCTAAAAGTCATAATGAAGCCTAAGCCCTGGTCAAAACGGTGGGAACGACCAAAATACAACATTCAGGGAATCCAGTTTGAACTACCTAAAGAAAAAATGGAAGAAGCCAAAAAATGGAGCAAGCCCTGGGTACCATTTGACATGTTGCGAGAGTATGACACTTCAGAACTAGAGAAGGAAATATGGGAAGAAGTGAATGAAGAGCTGAAAAAATAATCCTATTTTTTATATGGTGGAGACCTGTTATGAGGCCCTGCCTTTGAAGCTAATACATAGTTCCATAGCTGTATATAATATATACATAGACAGAAACTACAATAAAGGTGATCTTTTCAGAGAGTAATATTTTGTGTGCAAGTGAAACAATTATATCCGTTTGGGGGTGGGGTAGGTGTCAGAAGTGTAATTATCATATCCATTCTTCTCCAGAAGTCTTGCCTGGCTTCAGGGCATTATTTTTACACTTTTCTTTCCCCTCCATCACATGACTCATTTGATAATAGGCCCCAAACAGCTCATTTGACAACAGGTCTTTAATAGTTACTCCAAGGACTATGATTTCTTCTGGCCATTTAACTGTCTCAGCTAAGAAACTACTTTATGTGCCCACTATGAAAAAGGCAATTTGAAAGCCCTGTTCATGTCTTATTTGTCTAAATAAGTCTGTGAGTGATGCAGCAGGATTAGTCTAAGGCAGCAGTTCCCAAACTGATGTATGCATAACACCAGTGGTATGGAGACAACCTGAGTGGTACATGGAAGGCCAGGTGGAGGGTGCATACAGACACCCAGCTGCAGCCTGCTGCAGGCAGCCAGGAACAGCCCAGAAGGTACATGGTGTTGTGCACAGCTCCTGAGGCAACAGCAGTGGGATGCAGAGCCCAGCGTGCAGCAGCAGCCTGCCTAATCCCCATGTGCAAATCCGGGCAGGTGCCATCCGTGCCTACTCTGGGATGCACGCAGTGGTGGGATTCTCTCCACGTCCCTAGAAAGGCCCAGGTTGTCCTGGGAAGCACCTGGGCAGCAGAAGCCCTGGATCTGGTTTTGGGGTTTTCCAGCAGACTCGGATCTAGATCCTGTGTCCTGTGCTGGCCCTGCTGGGGGAATGGAGTCAGCCAGCCTGAAGGGAGAAAACCCCCAGGGAGCAGCGGGTTGCCTGCTGGGTTCTGCACCCTGCTGCCATGCTTTGCCTCCTGCCGCAAGGCAGGCAGCGATGTGGTGCATTCAAGCCCTTGGGAAGGTGGGGGCGGGCAGGAAGCAGGGGCTGCTGTGGGACTGTGCACAGTCAGGCCATGGCAGATGGGGGTGCCCAGCTGCACCCAAGGTGGGGCCTGGGCCAACCTGCACAGCTCCGCAGGGATGGGCTGCACCCGCCCTGCCCATGAGGGAACACTGCCTGGCCAAGGCAGGATGCCAGGCTCTGGGGGTTGAGGGCTTCCTGCTCTGGGCTCAACCTCTGTGCACGACGCGGTGGCACAGTGTGAGCAGGGTGGAGCCACCCCTGGTGCAAGGACTCGGCCATGAGAGCTCCTGAGAACAGCTACTATGGCTGCCTTGGCCGGCCTGGGCCCTGGCCTTGCCCACCCATAGCTCCCCTCAAGGGGTCAGGGGCAGAGCCGAGGCAGGCACTGCGCAGGGCTGCTGTGCTGCAGGTTCCTGGCCAGCTCAGCGCTGAGCACCATCTGCAGCGGCTGTTCCCAGAGCCCAGGGGGGCTCTGCCCTGCTCACACTGCACAGAGGCTTAGCCGGGATCCCCTGAGCCTGGTGTCCTGCCCTAGCCAGGCAGCATTCCCTCATGGGCAGGGCAGCTATGCCCCATCCCCGTGGATCTGTGTGGGCTGGGCCAGACCCCACCTCCAGTGCCGCTGAGCACCCTCGCTGCGGCCTGAGTCTGCGGAGCCCCAGGGCAGCCCCTGCTTCCCTCTCCACCTCTGTTTTCCTCTAGCTGCTGCCTTGCCAAGGGCCCAGCCAGGCCAGTCTGCCCCTGCACCTACTCTGCCCACGCTTCTCCCTCTTCCCTGTCCCTCTTTACATTCCCTCTCCTCCCTCTGCATTTTCTCTCCCTTCATTTTCTCCCCTCTTCCCTCCCTCTCATCACAATGTGCTTAACAAAAAAAGAATACACAAGGACAAAGGTAGTATATGAAGTTTTATTGGTCACCAGGTTTAATATTTTTAGAAAACCTGGTATTTCCTGTAAAAAAAAGAAGAAAGCAAGCAACGTTTATGATTATTAACTATATTAATATGTAGTGCATCCTGCCATGTACCCCCTGCCCCAGTTTTGTTTTTCTGGTGTGCTGGCACTCTGGCACCTTACAGGGTAGACATTGCGGTTTTTTTGGCACTCCGGCCAAAAACGTTTTCTACTAGTGGTTTACACTGTCTTTTTCTAATTTACAATTGTTTTATATGGCTACCATAACTGGTAAAACAATGTTTTATGATTACTAAAGATTTTTATGTTGTTTTAATACATAGTCTGTTACCTATGTATATGAAAAAATTGCTGGTCGTACTTAAGGCTGTATCATTTTAAACTGGTGGAACAAAATCTGTCAGTTTGGGAACCGTTAATCTAAGGAGTTGTGAAATAAGGTTTTTGTAGATAGTGACCCCCAGCAAGCCTAGCTATTTGTCTGCAGGTTGCACAGTGTGGGTAGTATACCTCCCTGAGGTCTCCAATTATGCTCCAATTGGCAGGTAGGGATTGTCTTTAGAGAATATACTCAAAAGATTAAGGAACAGGATATACCTTGTGGACTCAGTGATCAGGGGACAACTGCTGATTTTAGTTTTGTTGGAATTTTTTTGAAGTGATGTAATGCACAAAATCCCACATAAGAATCAGGCAACCCCCAGTAAAGTCATAATTATTCCTATCACCCTCTTTAACATAGCAAAGCAGAGGAATGCCTCTGCTTCTATGCTGAATCTTCATTTCACTGCAAATTTCAGCCTCAGCCTGTGCCTAAATATCTGGCTTACACCAGCATAACCTCTCTCATTCTATAGCAGGGAAAGAGGGGCCTCTTGCCAGATTGCTCTCAAAACAAATCAGAGCACCCTACTGCAGTCCTCCCCTTTCCATCCTTGGCATCCCGTACCTACTGATAGTAGGTGACATGACCCAGCTGTCAGTGATGGAACATGTCTAACACAGTCCGCTGTTGATAGTAGGTAACGTCTAGAAATCAGCACTTCATGTAGTCTCCTGTTAAGGGGGAAATGTTACTTTGAACAGTTTCATAAGCTAAATTCAGTCCAAAATAAAGCTTGAGATTCTTCTGTTAATGATGTTTATCTCCTTTATAAAGGTCTGTAAGATCTGCTGAAAAAACACTCTGTAAGGACAGGCTACTTATCTGTGGAAGAGAATGAGGTCCTGTAACTGGAGGGGCTTAACTTTAACAGCAGCTGTTTTACCTTGTACTCCAGCCTTCAGAATATGGTTGAGACGATATCAGGTTTTTGTATACAGGCAACCCCTGCTTAACACTGTTTTGCTTAGCACTATTTCGCTATAACACTTTTTAAAAATTGATACCTGATTCCACTTAGCGCTCAGTGAGTTTCATTATAACACTCACGGTTGCTGTCCTGGGTTATTTAAAACACTTGCAGTCGCCATCTTGGGTCATCAAAAACTTTTGGTTTCGCTTAACTCTCGCTTCACTTAACGTTCGTTTTTTCAGGAACCAATTAAAAGTGATAAGCGGGGGTTGCCTATAACAAGAAATTCACCTTTGTGGAAGTCCCACAGAGTTGGCCCAGAAGCAGGAGATTTAGGATTCTGCACTAAGGTGAAGCAGGATTTATTTGGTAATAGTTTATTGGACGAAGTATAGAGTTGGGAAAGATGTTAGACTAACTAGGACACAAAATGCCCTTCCTCAAGTCACTTGTTTTAACATCTCTCCCAATAATAGATACCAAAACATACCAAACAAATCCTGTTCCTGGCATATTCCCTGGATTGTCATGACTTCAAGAATGTTGCCCCTAGGCTTTTGTTTCAGCAGGAAATGCATCAAGTAAAAACTTGATTTGTTTTTCAAAACAAATCAAGTTTTCTATTTCAAAAATACATTTTGAATTGCAAAAGTCCCAGTAAGAATGGTCCTTTAAAATATGTAAGTACGCTTCAGTTAGGTATGTAAGTAAGCACTCTGGAAGCATAGGTGCTTATCACATTAGCTAGACTTCACTGGGAGGTGAAAAAGTGCAACTGTTTAACAACTCAGTATTAATGCGAGACAATTTAGAACAGAAACAAACTATGGGGAAGACCAGGGTATGCAAAATGCAATTACACAAATTAGACCTTTACTGGCCATCACCATAAATACTCCTTACTTTTATAGTAGTCTGACTATATCCTTGACCCTAAATAGTAACTACTTTACAGCACTGGGAACACCAATAGGTCAACGCTACTAAGAGGGAATGTTACCTTTAATTAAACCTGCAGGACTATGTCAGGAGCAAGGCTTTAATGTACTGGCTCCTGTACAGGTCAACACTGCTCCTTTCCTGAAGATGCCTGTTTTACTTAAAGCAAAGCGAGTCTGAGAAATAGAAAGGGAAGGTAGGACAAAGTAACTAGATCACCACCAGTTCTGGATGCCCAAACATTTTAATTGGAAGAAAATCTACCAACTGCTGGGCAACCTCATCTTCATGAGTAAGTGAATCCTGTGTAGTCATCGCAATAGAAGATTATTGCTTTCTACAAGTGCAGAAGCATATAGAGAGACAGCATTGTAGCAGTCTGCTGCTTCATCACATCAGACAACAAAATAAGAGAACGCCCAGAACTGATGTCAACTTTAACAATAAATGGGAAGCTAAATGCAAACCTGTTTTATTTTACGAACAAGCCCATTCGTAATGAGTCTAAGCAATCAAAAATCAAAACTACATAAAGTTACTTACTATTAAATATTTATTTTGCAAAAAATAAGTTCATACACCGTTTAAAATGAAATATAAAACTGGTCACGGAACAAAGATCTACAAGAGTTAAGTTCTAGCGTCTACTGTAACAAAAATATATCTGTATGTTAAACAAGGTTTGAGAAAATACAGGTACAAATGATTCCATATCCAAATGTGTGCTGCCCTCTAGATTTTTATGGCAAATTCTTTCTGTTCCACTGCACAGTGACCCTTATTACATACATACAAAACCTCACTACAAAAATATACACAAACTATTTAAGAATTGTCTGATAGAAGGTGGGTGAGCACATTCTGATGGGAAGCAAAATAATAATTGCAAAGGGAGATGCCAGTTCACAGGGAATAATGTGAAGATGCTGCTAGTCCATGTAATTCATACATCTCACTGTCTACCACTGAAGTCTGTACAGTTATTAAGTCTGACAAAACACAAACTTGCAGATCCCAGGCCCACCCTCCTTGAGCAAAAAATCCACATCAGCCTCTGAAGTAACGTTACAACATGCAGTAGATGGCATTCTTACAATGAAGTTGCAGTGTTTTGTTTCTATGCCAAGTGTAATGCACATGTTGACCATCCCT
Organism: Gavialis gangeticus; assembly: GCF_001723915.1. Lineage (NCBI taxonomy): Eukaryota > Metazoa > Chordata > Crocodylia > Gavialidae > Gavialis > Gavialis gangeticus. Next base: position 28,005,902 of record NW_017729028.1, on the reverse strand, counting down.
GGCTATCTCTGTGCTGTTCCTAAAGGTCTATGCCAATCAAGCTCCGTGAAAATCCTATCACAAACACTGGAATCATGACAGATCTTCAGGAAGGGGAGCCTGGTAATCCCCCTGAGACAGACTGATATTAAACAATACTGTTACTCCGTTCAAAATTGAACGTACTAGTCAAAGCTATTTTCTTATAATGTGGTTTCCATGATACATTTTTTCAAACACTTTATCATTTAAATAAATCTCCCCAAAAAGAATAAAGTATTTCCACATCTTTGCAGGGCCTAAAACATGGCTCCAGTTTGGCAGCCAGTTGTCTGACAAATCCATAAACATAAGGAAATTCCAGGCATTTGATTATCAGTTCATCTCCAGCCAGTCTGTCCTCAAACAGTGCAACTTGTGCTGGACTTGGTCCTGCTTTCTTTGTGCAATAAGTTTTCCTGCTAATTTTGGTGAGAATTTTGGATATGGAAAAAGTGCATATTTGAGCCAATTACAAGCAAGACCACAAGGCCCTTGAAATATCTAAATCAACAGAACAGACGTAAAGATTAAGGGGTTGCCCCAAATCCTTAGTTTATATATATCCTCTGTTATAGTCAAACAGACCTGTTCGTGGAATATTAGCATGGTGAGCTGTGGCATTTTAAACATTGTATTCCAGTCCTATTGCTGCATTTCTACTTTCCAATCATGGATTTCAGGTGTTCTAGTTTGTATTCCTCAATGAAGTCCTCCACAAGACGTAATGCATTAATTTTCACCAACAGAAGAATCACATCTCTTGTTTCATCACTGATAAAAAAAAGTGTAACATTCAAGTATATTACCTCTTCTGTATACGTTTAGCTTATATACTTTTTAAATCCAGATAAACTGTACTGCATGATGGAAATGAACCTGGGCTATGATGACAGACTAAGATGTCCATATACAATTTAGATCTTCTGAATTTTGGCCATCAAAGACTAGACAAGAACATCCCAAATGCATATCTCCCATTTTGTTATGGAATTATATGTTGTTATATTAATGTTTTATGAGGTTAAACTAATTTGACAACTGATTTGCTTATAGAAACAAGACTTAAGAAGACAGCTTACAGTACAAGTAATATACTGATTGAATTTTGAGCAACACAGCAGCTCTCGACACCTACAGCAACAATATGATAGAACAATTTTCCCAATTCTCTAGAAACATAATCAGTAGTGTTATAAGAATGATTTCATGTAGAATTGACAACACGTCTGTGCATTGATACCAACAAGTCTGGCATATGAAATTACACTGGCCAGGGCTCCTCCTTTAACAAAAAGAACCCCCCTTTTCTCCATTATTCTGTATGTCAAATAAATTTTAATTTGTTGTTGATTAACAGCTCTGACTCACCTTTCAGTGTAAATGGCTGACAATGCAGTCATACAAAGCCCCTTTAAAGTGCACTATGTCTTTATTTAGGCACAAGGCAGCTAATAAATCCCCCCATCAAAGACAATAATATACAATGCATTCCGAAGAATGCCAGACTGATTACCTGCAGTTACTTCTGTACAGGGTATGTGCAGATTGCAACAAATGCTGGCTGAAATTCACCAACTGAGGCAGAGTTGAATCACTCTTGAGGTCTTGAAACCATCTTCCTGGGAAACATGCAACCACCTGTGCAACCAAGAACATATTTTGCAAAGATCAAACATTCCTTTAACAGCGTTAACTCACACTCTGCTATCCGTGAAAGGTACTTTTGCTTCCTCTTTCCTTGGTTCCGCGGTTGTAATTAGTAAGGAGTTCTGTCAGATGTAGAGCCAAGCATCAGCACAATGGACTACGGCTATTCTTGGCATGCACAAGAGCTTTGAGCATTTACAGGCAGATGTTTGTTGTAAGGATTGTGTGCATCGTGTAAGGAATGTCAGGATGGTACACAAAGTACTAAGAAAGCAGTACACAAAGTACTAGGAAAAGCCTTTCAGCACCTTTTATTTTGCCTCTGTTCTTCATTTGCAAGCATGTATTAAAAGAGACTCCATAAAGACATCTTTTTTCTCTTGACGTAAGACACTGTTAGTTACTGTCAGTTTGAACTCCTGACCTTCAGAGCATATTAGCACACACTGGCTTTAGGAAAAACCACTTGCTCATATTAATCCCTCAGGTCAGGGAATCAAAACATACACAGCTGAAAGAGGCTCTCATCCTTTTTCCCATCAGCGCCAAAGGATTAACAGATATGACATTTTGTTGCTAAAGGAATAAACCCTCTAGCGACTAAACAACTTACACTAATTACAGCATTAGGAAAATGGCTATTCTGGAGCCAAAAGCTAAATTGCCATTCTCCCTTTTAGAAAGAGTTTATTCTACTCTCCAGTGGTTACAACTTGGAAACAAGAATTAGCATTTCCCCTTCTCCCAGCTATGGCAAGCTCTAACTCTGGAGTAGGACATCAACCACTGGCATTTTCAATTTGTAATGACTGAATGCAGCTTTGTTTGACCGATCTTTCCTACATGCACACTCACAGCCTGCTTCAGCCAGAGAGGGTACAAGCCCTGTAAATTGCAAGTCCGACCCAGACTCCAGTGAAGTCAATAGAAGTCCTTTGATTTCTTCAATGGGCTCTAAAACAAGTCTTAAGGTGACGCTGATTAAATGGTTAATTACCCGGTGTGCTACAGCCAGCAAAAATGACTCTTGCTTTGTTAGTGAATCACACCCATATAAGAATTTACATTTTTTCACAAGGATATTTACAGTGAAATGCAGGCCCCCTTGAAAGCAATGGTGAAGTAATCATTAAGGTAAAAGGCATTTTCCTTCGGACTGAAGCATTTTCCAAGTAGAGTTACTGACTCTGACTGAAGCTATTCCAGGAGATTTTTTTTCCAACATGACGTAATGTCATTAATTGTATTGTTCAACCCGTTCACAATATCAATCTCCCAGATTGCTTTCAATAGTCACCGAGAGATCGATGCCAATTCCGGTAGACTCCCAGCCTACCTGGGAGGGTTGGCAACTCTATTTCCAAGGGAGGTCAAATTATGGTTCAAACATACCAGCTATGCCTTTCTAAAGCTATCAACAGCTTTTAGTGTTATTTTTAAAACTATAAAAGCTGAATGATTTGTTATTTATCTTATCTTCAGACACTGTTGCCTTCATCATAAACTATAAAAATTTTTTACTACATATAATTTTTACCTTGTTACATTTTTCTATATTATCTGGTCCAGATGGTGCATTAAGGAGTATTAAAAGAAGGTAACGATTCAGCAGCTTGCTTAGTCCAAGTTCATGTAGAGTCTCTTCTGGTACAATCCGATCCCAAAGAAGAATATTACATAGTAACTAAAATGATCAAGAAGTGTAGAATCAGCATAGACAGTGGAAGGTGGTAATATGAAATACAAAACTATGATGTAGATGTTTATACATTTTCATGAGAGAAGACCTCTGGAACACACGTGGGTTAGGATTTTCCTTACAGGTTCTCTCAACTCAGCCTTTTCCAAATTAAAAAAAAATGCTGCTGTGTTAATTTGGAAACACAGCCACTGAATTGCATGCTGACATCAGTGTGGACATCTGTGGTACGGAGACCTTGAACTGCATGCTGACATCTGTGTGAGCATCTGTGATATGGAGACCCTGCAATCACTTAAGTGATTCTTAACCAGGGACTGTAGCATCCTGAGGCACTGCAGCATCCCTGTAAGGATGCTCTGCCACCTGGGCACTGTGGAAGGAGGTAAAGTGCTCCTCCCCACATCTAATACCTTGTGCCTGTTTCAGCCCCTCATGGACAAGTGGTGCTTGCAGCTGCTCCTAAGTACTGCCACTGTTGCCCTCCCCTGCCTTCTGACAGTTCCCTTGCCAGCTACCCCATGGTCTGAGCAGCATGCTCTGCTGTGGGCAGACAGACTGATGGGCAGAAGTAGAGCTGCAGATCAACAGTTTTCAGTCCAGCATATCCCCCCGGCCCCCAAGCTCCTCCTAGAGCCAGTAGAAGAAGCCACGGGTGCAGATGGCTCCAGTCATGGTAGTGTGAGACCTGGAGGAGAAGCCTGGACAGCGAAGCTGCCCTTGCTCCCTCATATACAGACCAGGGGCAGGGAGAAGGTAGATGGTAGAAAGAGGACACCAGCTAGGTCAATGGTTCTCAAGTTTTTCAGCCTCATGGCTCCCTACAGAATTTCCCTGAATTTAGTTTCCAGCTTAGTAATTCTCACCCAGGGCGATGCTAAAGTCAGAAAAGTTCTGGAGGGATGGCTGAAGCTAACAAGCTTGACAGCCGCTGAGTTAAGCACAATTTGGAAACACAAACACACAATATAAAGACCACCAAACCTTGTTGGTCCTCATAAGTAGGCTTTTGGAGTGAATTATGGGAGGGGAATTATGCAGGGTAAGAATAGTGGGCCAGCTGAGAGGGAGACTTGCCATTTGAGGCAATGCATAGTTAAGCACAGTAAATACATGGCACATTCTTAAACAAGTCTCTCTAGGCTTCATAAAGCACATATTCCTCAAGAGGGTGCACCATCTGTTCCAGTGCAACCTTGGATCCCTTGAGTGTGTTTTAACATTGACAGTGCCCTCATCCTCCTGCTTTACCCATGGCGAGTTAGGGTGTTGTGTTGATGTTTTCAGGCATTGTGCCTGATAAGCTGTGCAAGAGGGTTGTGTCTGTAGTTTTAAGAACAGGTTAGAAAAATACCTGCATATGATGGTTGAGAAAGGGATAATCCTGCCTTGAGCAGGAGGTTAAACTAGATGGCCTCCTGGGTCCCTTCCAGCCCTACTTTTCTGATTCTATGAACACACCAGCACCTTAGATTTCCGACTTCCCTGATAATATGTTTTGTAGCTGAGACTGAGCATGACTCAATTAAACCTGAATGATTTTTCAACTGGAAATTATGTACATCTTGATTACCTTTACAGCAGACCAAAACTGCCTTTCTTGGAACTTCGAATGTGGCGATAGTCTGTCTTCCACTGTACTGGTCATGGACAGAACAAAAAGGAATATGTAAAATAACCTTTTCACAGCATTTGCTTAGAGAAATTGCTTATCTTTTCCGTGTGCTCCTGGATGTTAATTTTAGTACACCTTTAGCAATCAATGAGGCTTGCAAAAAGAAAATAGGTCTTTAGCCCACCACAAAAGAGCCTTTTTCAACAGAACGGGCTAAAACTGCCAGGCAGCTTTAGCAATGTATTTCTCCCAACACAGCTCTACTCTAATTGTACATCTTTCCTGGAATGAGATTTCCTTCATCCCAAACTGAGAAATGCACAGAACCTGCTAAAAACTCCAGAAAATAAGCACAAAAACCAGATTTTTTTCTTCAAAGTAAAAAGTCTCAAGGAAGCCATAACAATTCATGGAAGTGAAGTGAAGATGAATCACAGGGGAGAAAAAACAGGCATCCTTTTAACAATCACCAACACGTAAAGCTAGACCAGACTGTGGCACTTGCGTGCAACACTTACTTAGAGGAAATTCCTCTAGTGAACAGGACTACTCCTGTGACCAAGCATTCACCCACATGAGTAAGGGCTACAATAACCTAGTACCTACAATTTCCAAGGTATGCTATTTATAACAAAAGTGAAGGTCTACAAAGCCACTGTGTTGTCAATCCTGATATATGCATGCGAAACCTAGATAGTGGGTGATGCCATGCTATGAAGCTGAACCACTTTTACATGGGCTGTCTGAAGAAACCGATGAGGATATGATGGCAAGGCAAGGTCCCAGACACTAAAGATCTCACGCAGACAGGCTTTCTAAAGTATCCACACTGTGTTGATGAAATCACAGGTGAGATGAGCCCATGTTACCAGGATGTCAGGTGAGCGACTGCCAAAGAAGATCTTCTATGGCACACTCAAGGAGGCCAAAAAAAAAGTTTCAAGGACTCCCTCAAGTCATCCTTAAAATGCTCCATGCTAAATTGACCCAAAGTCTTGGGAAGATCTCGTTCATGATCATTCCACCTGGTGAAGCCTCATCCTTACTAGAGCTACAGGGTATGAGTACAGGAGAACTGCTAAGACAGCCAGAGCTGAACTGCAACAGCACAAATCTCACAACAGCAGCTCATCTGCTGTTGATCAAACAACCCAAAGCAGAATCTCTTGCTCAGCATGCCACAGACAGTTCAAAGCACAAACTGGCCTGATCAGTCACTCATACTCACAGAAACCAAACCAACCAGTGATGTATGGTCATCTTTGAATTCAAAGGACAAACAACAACATTTCAAGAGAGGCTTCTATGCAATTAGCTTCTAATTCATGTCCACAGCATGTTAGACTGGCACCTTCCACTCAATAAAGTGATATTACTTTATAGAACTTACCTTTTAGGATACACAGGAATAAAGACGTCTTCCTCTATTGATTTTTTCATTCTTGAAACAATCGAGTTTATCAGATCCTATTAAAAAATGAATTAATAACATACCACTGTCTTCCCACTAGAAAATGCAATATTTCAACTCTCGCTTTTAGGATACAATTTTAAAGATGGCGTAGGAATAGTATTTCAAAGGTAAAATACAATGGCTGTGGACAGACATACACTGAACCATTTTCAAAGTGGAAAGAGGGGACTTACCATCCAAGACTGCAAGTCAGATGAGCCACTGTAACTGTTTCATCTGTCCGCTCTATAGCACTGCAAGTTGTAGCTAAACTGCTACAACCTAAACCTGAATGAAACAGGTTTGAAGTTACAGTGGTTAAGTGTTACAATGGTGTAACTTCTATGTAGAACACAAGACAGAGGACAAACGAAGCAGTTGCAACAAATCAGTGCTATAAGTTTGAAAGTACTTTTACATCTGTCCACAACTTTTTGTTTTATAAATTAAAATCCGTCTATAAACTAGTACAGCTCACACAAGTATACTCTTTTTAAAGGCTTTCTTTACTTCTACAGTAATTTTAAACTACAAAAACTAAGCTCTGAAGCATCCTCTGATTTTAACAGTTAAAAGTGTTTAAGGTTCACTGTGTATTGTTCAGAAAGTCAAATGTGAACTAAATATTCTGGAAAAGTTCACCTTCATGGAAGAGCAAAAAAGATTAGCCTTATGATTAGCCTTTTGCTAATAAGAGCTGTGAGTTTTCCAATAATAGTCAGAGCCTGCTTCTGCCCAAAGCAACAGACATCTCCCACTGACTTAAAAATAGATCTGAATCACAGAATCTGTGAGCAAAACAAATGTAGCTTAAACCTTTTGCTTGTTACAGATAAGCAACAAAGAAGGTAACCAAAGCCCAACTACAAACTGAATACAGGTAGTGAGAGTAGGAATAGTATGCATGATATAAAATGACTTGAAAATGTCGAAGTATTTTCTTGGCTTTAGAAACTTTTACCTGTTTTGTTTTACTGGATTCTTTTCTAGAAAGGGAATAGTCTTCAAAGATTTTTTTGCAGAGTTGTACCAAATTCTCCGTCTGTGAAGTTGACAAAGGATCCCATATATGTGCTATAAAGCCTGAAAATAATATTAATTATATCAGCAACAATGTACAATTCATTATTTGCTTTGAAAACTTAATTTGCATATATGTATCTACCATAAAAAAAGAGATCAATGCTATTCCGTTCTTCACCTCTGCAAAAAGCTCATAGTAGAAATGTTTTGAGGGATAAATTTAAGCATACTACATATATATGTGTGTACACACACATGCACAGGCATGTGTGCGCATACACACAAGCACCTCCCTCCAGAGCTACTTGTCTAAGGAATGGGTATATTAAATGGAGATACAATGGACTTAGGTTGTGTTAACTACTACAGATAAATAAGTCTACTTTATAAGCTTGCATTTATTTGTCTTTCTGTTTTTTGCAGGCAAATACCTTCTCCTACAAAGATGGGGACATGGTGGCATAACACGTTAAGTAAGCCAGGGATGCTCACCCCCCCAGCCCATGGAGCCATGTCATCCAGCCTGTGGGGCTCCCCACAGATCTGAAAATTTGGCAGCAAGAAAGCAAAGGCTGTGTTAATTGTTACTCCCCTACTGCCAAATTTCTGACCCTGGGGGAAGCTCCACAGGCTGGATAACATGGCCCTCCATGCTAGATTGGTCACACGGAGCTGACGGGTTGTGTGGGACCAACCTGGACAGTGTGGAGCCCGGTCCCAGCATGCATGGCTAGACAGCGGTAGCATGGGGCCCAATCCTGGCATGCGGACTGGCCCTGTGCTGCTCATCTGGCCTGTAGAGCCAAAAGGTTGAGCACAACTACATTCAGCCACTTCCCACAGTTTTGCTACACTCCAAACTTTTGCCAAAGGTGATGACCTTTAGTCAACTCAACTGAATGGTTCCCTGATCATTTGGGTTGGAGAGTCAAAGGGGACCAGACGTGATCTTATCCATACTGCTACCTTGTGTGCTGCTGGATATAAAAACTAGCATGCTTTAAGTACATTAACCCAGTGAGACACTAGATTCTGGTGGACCTTCATGGACCATAGGAAGCACTTGCAGATATGCCAGGAATACATTTTTATATCAAGATCACTTATGACCATTTGTAAATTGTCTGGGATCACTACATTCTAATGCACGTGCCTCTACTGCCTTGAGCTAAGAGCCCCAGGCTGATTACGTTCTTCAGGTTCTGTTGTCCAGTTATTACTAGAGAGGGACAAAATGCCACAGGGAACAGGCATGGGTCATAATAACTATGAGCTTTTCTTTTATATGAATCCCCCTCCCTTTCTTTTTACATGAAACCTAATATAAAAAGATCACCTTCCTACTTACAATGTGTTTAACACCACAGACCCATGGCTTCGTTCTGAACACCCAGAAAATCACTCCTGTCCCTACCTGCCCCTCCGCCCCCAAGGACTCAAGCTTTACCATTATTAGTACATAAAAAAATACAGTTAAACACAAAAAGAAAATTCAAATCTGAGTTGCTTCCCTGTATATAACTACATTAATGCAGCCTCAATGTACCTGTAATTTTCGGAAGAATTGTTTTTTCAATGATTGCAGGCAAAACTGTTTGATCGGGGTCATTCTCTCTCCTTGATTCAGACACATTTTTGGCATCACTAAATTCTACTACATCTCTGAACCATGGCATTTCTTCCAAGTCTGTGAAGCTCTCCTAACAAAAAAGGGTGAGACGTCAGGACTACTTAAGACTGATGCAAAGCATTTCTGTCAAAGCATTTTACTGATATGTTTCTCAGTGAGAGTTTTCTTTCAGGACGATAAATAAAAAACAAATGATTTTTCATTTCACATAGGAAATCTAAGCTGAACCACTGAGCCACAGACAGAAAAGATGCCAGTTTCAAAGGCAGAAGACCCAGGACAGAATCTATTTCACCTTGTGGATGACCAAAGTGCAGTTTCAACAAACTAGGAGTCAGGATTGCCCTCTGGATGCACAGATGCCTTCTATAAAGGCACTTATGCCCCTATACAGGATTAATGTAATTGCTCCATCATTTTAGTCAGGTAACTCAAGAGCTCAAGAGCTGGTCAAGCTGTACTTTGGTGGTCCACTAGGTAAACAGAAAGACTAGGAATAAAGCTGAGAGTAAAATACTGGGATTTTCAAAGTGGCCTCAAAGAGTTCAATAAAAAGTAAAGGATTTTGGTTTTTTTTGGAAAAGCAGATTTGTTCAAATATGAAGATAACACAGTACATCTTTATCAGCTTTTAATGTAGACATTACCATGGTATCAAAGAATGACGAGACAGGAGTACAGTACAATCCCACTTCCTTTACTTCTATTTTATTATAATAATATAAGTTAAATAAGGATGCACCATCAAAACTATTTAAGCTTGTAGACTGATTGTCCAATATTTATTGAAAGTTGTAAACTTAGACTGAGGCAGACCCATTTGGGAAAAAAATTCTGTTTGTAAATCCTTCACTGCACTGACCCTGGTTTCACTCTCCAAGTACAGAGTCTTCAGAAACTATACATGAACTGGTATATGTGATCAGAAACCAGTTCAAATTTGTAAAACAACAGAAATTCACGGCATATAAACTGCTTTCAAAATGGCTGAAACTGGTTTAAGATAAACCTGGATGGATGTAGTATCAGACTTAACTGATTTAGATTCAATCAGTTTACTGAATTTGTCCCAGTTCCCATCCAAATTCAAGTGACCTCACAGTCTGCCAGCATTGCAGGATGCTTTGCACCTCCCCTGCAAGCCCCCCCTTGCAGGGTGGATAGGCTAGCCTTGGCCCAAGCTGTCTGCTCCAGCTGAGCAGGAATGCGTACTCTAGCACCCCCCGGGCCACTACAGTAATGTGTCTGCATTTCCAGAATCAAAAGTGAATGTCTGTTCACTCGCTTATTGGTTCAATCTATGTAGTTTAGACTAACCTGTGAAGATTGAATCAATTCAGCCTTGGGCTTTTTGACTGTCTGTACTTAGCCCTAGTGATGTGCCCCTCAGCTTTCATCTGCTGCAGCGGTGCTGAAGGACAAAGGCAGGTCTCTAAAATATCAAGGACCCAAATCATATAAAGCTTTATAGATCAGAACTGGCACCTTGAGCTGTATATCCATGCAGGTGGAATACTACGGCAGCACTGAAAAATGAAAAATCTCTGGGGAACCTACCTCAACAGGATTCCAATTAATTAATTGAAGTCGGATTAGTGGATTTAAGAGTTTAGGCAGACATAAACTAATGTAAGCATCATAGTAAGAATCAGGAAACTTCTCTCTCCATTGCTGGAATTTCAACAGGATATTTCTGATGCTGCAAAAATCCACTTGCACATCTTCAAAGATTCCCTTACTTTCCTGTAAGATATTATCTGTGGATAATATATTTATCAATTAGGGAAACACCAATCACACTAGTGATACAAAACATAAAAAGTATGCATAGACAGTATTCACAGAGGAGGAATGTGCATGGTAAACTGTCTTTCTCACTTCCTCTAATCCAATTCTACTGAAATTTATTATAAAACATTCCCTGAGCTGCTTCTAGCAGCTGTCATTTTTTAAAAAAATTATTTCCCCTCCAATAATATTAGAACCTTTCACGGACACATCTCCCAACAGACAGTGATCAGTCTTGAATTATCTGACAGGTTTAAAATGGCAAATATCTTGAAATAAAGGAAAGGGGAGGTCCCATTTTTTCAAGGCAGGGCTTACTTCAAGCTGCACAGTACTCAAGATATCAGATATTAAAACCACAATGTTATATTAGAAGCTCTATAAATGGATTAGTTATCCTTTTCCTTCCCTTTTCCTCATGGTTATTAGAGGAGCTTGTTTTTATTGTACAGAACCAGTCAGTCCTTATTTTTTAAAAATTAAAGGAGGAAGACGCAAAACACACAAAGCTGTGGTAATCCTTGCAATAATCTGTATAATTCACTCGTAGCCTAGCCATATGCAAGTCATTTGGCTATTTCAAACCCACAGAGAAAAAATTACAGGAAACCACGTCAACATGTGCTTTCCATATCCCTGTCATAAAAAACCCCTGCTAACTTAGAGTCAAACTTGACTGAGAGTATTTCATCACCATAAGTGCAAGACTATTTAATCAAATTCAATTTAGGAGTACTCATTCAAAATAAATTTTCTTTTCAAAAGCATTTTATTTAAAAATGTGAAGGGACTTTGTTCTAAGGCATTACATAAAGGTTGTCCCTCACCTTTGTTCTCCTGGAAATCCATTATCTCTCCTGGAGACAGCTCATCATCACTGGACATACCCTCATGGTGATCAGATTTCCCAGAACTCCCTCTTGCTTGTCTTCTCAATCTCCTGTATTTTTGTAACAAATTCCCATTAGTGACCCTTCCATGTACCCATATCCAAGAGAAAACTTTTGTGGTGAAAGAACTGCTTTCACAAAAGTGGCATGAGTTTGCAAAGTAATATAGGCTAAGGTACAGTGTCAAACTCCCTTGCTCTCTCTCCTCCCCCACTGCAAGCCAGATCCAGACCACGGGACTTCCTGTGGGGTGGATCCAGACCCAATTCCAACAGCAGGACAAACTATGGCAGCATTAACTGCTGAAAGTTCCTGTGTTGACTCACTGACCTGTACCTGTTGCTTGTCCACTGCCACCAAAATATGGCCTCAGTAGGGCTCCACCTCAGAATTTGATGGTGGACCCTGTCCCTGAATGTCAGCTCCATCCAGGAGCCCCCTAAGCCAGATGCCCTGGCTCCACAGGCCTGATCTTTGACACCCCTGGCCTAAGGATATAAGATCAGCTCTAAGAAATACAGAGGAAAAATGGCTATTGGGTAATAATCTAGAGTTAAAAGGGTATACAATGGGTCTAGAAATTCAGATTAAAGAAATCAAGATGTCAGTTGCTGGGGATGGATTTTTCTTCTAATTCCTCCATTGTTACCTTTTATCCCCACATAATGAGACATCAACCACTCCATCTTAAGTACTGAAAATTGTTTTCAGTTGCTTCTCCACTAGACTGCACTACTTTTATTGGAGTGCTCTGTTGCATTGTGGATTAAGGGGGACTGTAAATGACACAGCCTGAAAGACCTAGAACTGGAACACCTGAAGGCCGCATCCAGCCAAGTGCAGGTGGCATCCAGACACATCTGCAATGCCATATGCTGCAAGTTCAGTTGTTCTCCGCACTGCAAGGGAGCAGCGCAGGGAGTATTTTTGATCCTTGGATATCCAGGGCTCAAAAAGATGGCGGGGAAAAAAAGCAGAGCAGTGCATGTTGGGGCAGAGTGCACTGCTCAGAACCAGAGCCTGGCCAGCTGAAACCATATTCTGGACAGCAGGATCACCGCTGCTGCAGCCCCAGGAGGCGCCCAGGACCCCAGGTAAGGCTGCTGGGGCCAGCACAATGTTGGCCCCAGCCTCAACTACTCCACCCGAAGTAAACTGCCGTGCAACAGAAGGCACGTGGCACAGGTTTTCCCTGGGGACAACTAAGGAACAAGGGAACCAAACGTCCACACACATGTGGATGTGGCCAAAGACTCTTTTGCATAACAGACCAACCTAAACATTTGGAGATGCAGCTGAACCCCAATTCCCAGAATCTGTGTCTGCTTCAAGAAAATGTTGAGTGGTTTACATGCAATTGCATGATCCTATTCATAGCTTAGTTGTTCTAAACATTTACCGGAAGGGAAGGTACTTATTGCATCATTTTCATTTATTTTGCAAGTGGGCTAGATTACATACTAGGTCATTTTCATCTCCAGTTTCCATGATTCTGTGACTCTCAATCTACTAACATTATACTGCTCCTTTTATCAGCACTTTGGCAATCCACACAAATTCTTCATACCAATATATTAGGTTTTCAGTCTCAGAGAACAACACACTGATATGCAGATCCTAAATAACCAGAGAATCAGGAACAGGAACAAGTAACAGGAGAAAGTCTGTTTCTAAATAGTCCTATCCTAAGCTTTAAAATGTGGTAAAATTCTTGGGAACAAATTATTAGATATACTACAAGTAGAATTACAAAATATAAGCTTCATATTTAGTTATCCTGCTGTTTGACATGCACTGTAAACAATAGGAAGTTACTCTAACATTGTGTAACGTTTGAAGTAACATGGATTTATGTTTTATAGTCACCTTCGAGCTTCATAGTCTTTCACCTGTGTTTCCTGCTGTGTTTTTGCATCAACTCCCAACCTGTCTTCAGTTGATTTGCTATACTTACCTGTCAAAGAATAGATATAAAATATTTTTGTTTGTGTTTATTTGTTCTTTGCAGTGTTTAGAAATAGAAGGAAAAAAGACTTTGCAAAACCTAAACAGTGCCCTCTGCAGTGTTAAAGCACCTGTAAGGACGGTGAGAGGTGGCAGTTTCTGAGTACACAGTATTAGGTCAGAGATAAGTATCACATTAAAATAAACTTGATACCGCTAGTGGGGGTGTTGCTTCTCAGTATCTGTTGGGAAACAGAAGTAAATGCTTTATTGAGAACTTTGCTGACAGGTGTCAAAGTGGTAGGAAGGGGGAACTGAGTAATAGAGACTTCTTGTAAATGAAAACTTAATCTCTGTAATGTTTATTGCAAATTCAACAAATTATTCTAACTGTTAAACATTATGAATGACGGACATTCATTTTGGAAGCTAGATCTGGTGATATAAACCACAGCTAGACTAGTCCACTAACAGTACTGCCTACCGCTGCCATTGAGTATTCACTTTAACTGAGTTCACT
>NW_017729028.1:27981900-27986672 GCF_001723915.1 Gavialis gangeticus | reverse complement strand
TCTAACTGTTAAACATTATGAATGACGGACATTCATTTTGGGAGCTAGATCTGGTGATATAAACCACAGCTAGACTAGTCCACTAACAGTACTGCCTACCGCTGCCATTGAGTATTCACTTTAACTGAGTTCACTCATGAATTGTTCCTGGTCAGATTCGTTGATCCAACAGACAGCAACCTGACTGGCCCAGTCACTAACTGTCAGATTTTCTTGTTTACTGTGTGCACGTGCACACATACACACACAGTTTTAATGAAAATAGTTGTAGAAAATCTACAATTTCCTGCTGTGGTATAAAAGGCAATAAGAACTGCTTTTCCACCACATTAAATAAATGAAGGGAGGTAACTTAGTGATAAAAAGGCTTTGCTGGATATTTATGTGCACTCTTATTTGTTACAGAGTTGATAGTATTTAAATCTAATTTTAGAGGCAACTACTAAACATAGAGCACTATCCTATCCTTCCTCACCTTATACTTATTGTCAGTCTGCTAGAGCCCATTACAAACTGTTTACTGGCTTAATAGGTCAATGTTTTAAATTCCCAGGCAGCTTTGTGGAGTCAAAGTACTGAGCCAATATGATTGATGGTTACTGTAGCTACATGTTTCTGGCATCCACATGTTCAATGGCAGCTTCAAGCACAGCTTTGTCTCTAGAGACCCAAAATGTTATGAATGACAAAGGACAATAAAGAAACTTGTAACAGTCTACAAATGATGAACTCTCATTATGGAAAAAAAGATGTTACAATCTTAATATTTACTAAACCTATTAGCAAGAAGGAAGGACAAATATGAAGTTGGATAAAATTGTTGCAATGTCTCTTTTCTGTTGCCCTGAGTGAATATCATGGATATCCAAATGCTGTATCCAAACTTCAGACAACTAAAAACAAAATATGGTTGTCATAAGTTTGAAAATGCATGTCAGTATCCTGAATTGTCAAAATTGGGATATGAAACTTGTCTCAGCTCTTTTTAAATAATCAATCATCAATAGCACTGAGATTAACAACACAAGTTCAATTATAATAATTCAAGGTGATTGCCAGAATTAGCTTTTCTTTCTAATATTATATATGGTGTAGAAACAGAAGAAAAAGTGAAGGAAGTTACTAAGTCAGTACAATCCCAAGTCATAATTCAAATAAATCTGGTCTTCCAAAACAGTGCGATGGAAAACTTGCCACACAGACAGGGCAACTTAAATTATTTTAAAAATACCCACTAAATTTCCATCCCTGTACAACAAAAATTATTAGTAGACATGTATTTCTGTTCAGAAAGTACAAAGTTCAGTTGCTGAAAAGATCATTTTTAAAATTTCATACTAACTTGATAGCTGTTGAATATAAGCAGATTCATTTCTCAGATCATCTTGCCTTCGTTTCAAGAGCATTTCAGCTGGTTGCTGGAGAAGCGTGTGCATAGCTGATTCTAGTTCATTAATTTGAAGTAGCTGGAATACAGTTAATCATTATCACATTTTCACTTATCTAACAAAAAGAGAAGCCAAAATAAAAAATTTGGAAACGTAACAGTAGTTTCCCAATTATTTTTATACAAAATCATTAAATATTATTATTTTAAAAATATTATGTATATGTTAAAATATTCCCTAGAGGTTAGGTAACCAGATTCCTGTTCATTTTCATTAGATTTTCAAGGTTCTAATCATGACAGATTGAGAAATGCCATCTATTGAGAATTACATAGCATAACATTGAAAAGTGCAGTTCTACACAAAAAAGGAACTGAAAATGGTATTCTGAAGTCCCACGTCTGTGGAGACCTGACTTCTGCATCCATTCAGATTACATATAAAAGATGCTTATCCCTAAAGCTCAGTACAAATTCTGGAAGTCAAGCTGCTACCTTCCTTGCATTTCACACAAAACCACCAGCGATATGGATTCTGCAAACCAAAATTCACTCCTAGTTACACATACATAACCCTACAGTCTTTGGAGCAGACCCTCTGACATCTTTGTAATTTCAATGCCTTAAATAGATTTGTATAGGTGTTACAGATTAGGATTTACTATGCATTTTTTTGATAATGCAGAAGATGAAATAGGCCAGCTCATTCCTAGCTGTGCGGGTTCTCATGGGGGGGATACAAGGCAAATCTTACTTTGCTACTAAAATAGATGAGACTTGGAGCATTCACAGGGAAATGTAAAGAAGGGTCGCATTAACAGTCATTTTTAAGAGTAGAACAGTACTTACTGGGATTGTGGACACTGTAAACCATCCCAATTGATACCTTGTCATCCACAGAGTTTCGCTTCCAGTTTCAAAATCTCAACCAGCAATTTACAGAAAAACTGTGATGAAACTTTCTCTCTGATTTAATTAATAATAACACTAATACAAACTACCTCAATTGTTCAATACTAAAAAGAATCCCAATTATTTTGGCAGAAACAATTAGAAGAGGTTCTCATTGTAAAGGGTTCAGCAGTTCAAATGGGCCCACTTTCCTTTTGCAAGTTGACTGAAATGAAGGAGCAAAACTGATATACTCCACTCCATCGAGTATATATAGAGAATGCTCATAACTGTCACTCTTTGTAATTCAGACTGCACAGCATTACCTTAGGGCTGGCACAAAGGCAGTGCATTCCTTGCCTCACCCAGGTTGCAAGTTTTCTCCCCTCCAAAATGTGTGTGATGGTTATGGTGGGAAAGCTATAGCAAACAGCAGTGGTTCAGTTAGTTAGATATGGCCCAGACAAGTTGGGCAAAAGAATTTCTGTACAGATTTACAACTCAAGAACCAACCCAACATGAAACCTTTCACCTCTTCCATTCTTTAATATTGAGCAAATTCCTACAGAGTATGACAGGCACACAAAAGTGATTTAGACAAGACCTTCTGTTAGGGTAGCTTGTCATAGTTTATGCTTTAAAGTTGCACCTGGTTATAGAGTGGTGAATTATAGCATTGTTTAAAGTGTTCTTTTATATTCAGCCTAAAGTTCTGTATAGCCTCATTGTTATCTGAACTTTTTATTTTGCTGATATTTGCAATATCAGCTGGCCTTGTTTCTTGCAAGCAGCTTATGGCCTTGAGTTTGCTCGCATGATGTTTCTTTCCTTCTTCTATCACTGTGAAAAGTTTTTCTAACACAACATGGTAATAGTTTTGTTACTAGCTCACATTAACTGAACCTGGCACTAACCAGCTGAATCAGAGGGATGAAATGATTGGATATGCTCATGAAAGGTGATAAAGGAGACCAATGGACAACGCTTTAAGTAAGACACTGGAAAAAGGCCAAATTAAGAGTTGTGCTCGTAATGGAGCTGTTGAACAAAGGAATATGCTGACTGCAGAGAGACCAATCCAAAAGCAAGGAGTCATCAAAGGAGGCAAGTTAAAGAAAAGCATAAAAGGGGGAAGCGAGAAAGTTAAGTGTGTCATCATCATCTTTACATCATGAATCCAGCTTTCAACACCTGTCTGGATAATACCAGCCAACAATGCACCCTTTGCTTCAGGAACTGAGTGGCCGTCTTTTCTGTGAAGCAAAGTAACATCTGAGATTGGGTGAGATCATTGTACTAAGTGTTTTTCTCTCTCTGAATATAGAAACTGAATATAGAAACTGCTAAGATGATAATACTAGCTGTATTAATAAAGTTAGACTTTGATTTTAGGGTACTGAGTTGTCTGTGTTAATATTTCACGTTCCATTTAAGGGTTAATTGTTCTTTAATGATCCCTAAGCACTATCTGCTGGTCAGTGGTGCAAACGTTCCCATTTATTTTGTATTTGGGTCAAAAATAGGATAATTTATAGTTAACACATGTCTACACATAGCCCCATTCCTGTTAAATATTTACTTTGGAAGACATTCCTGTGTTGGCAGAGCAATAAAGAAAACCCAGAACATAGACAAGTAGGGCTGGAAGGGACCTCTGGAGATCATCTAGTCCAATCCCCTACCTGCAGCAGGGACATCCCTCTCTAAACCATCCTTACCTATCCTATTATTAAAACTACAGAGGCAACCCTCTCAGATAGCTAATCCTCAACCCCTCTGCAGCAAGGATAAGCACAAAAGCACAAACCCAGCAAAGCAGAAGGCTCCACAGCAGAGGGGGGGCACTGCAGAAAGGATGATGGCATGTGCCATTGTCCCCCACCCATACTGCACTAGACCTTTGCAGCTATTCTATTCACTAAATATTGTAAACCCAGTCCCATGCCTTTAAAAAAAAAAGCAATATATGTACCTTTTCGTTCAAACAGTCTATCAAATTTTCCACAAAAGTTTTCATAGCCCTGTAGAATTTGTAGTTCTGGCCAACGTCCGAAGACTTCTCTAACTCTTGAATAGTTGTTTTTGAGCTTTCAATGTCATGCATGTATTTTTCATATTCCCTCTGATGGGCCCGGTGGATATCCTGCAGTGATGTTATTCTAAAAAAACACCAAAATGTGTAAACTAAGCACAACTGCTGGCCAACACATTAATCCACAGTAAGCATTTCTCAGTTATGTTCAAGTATCCAGCCTAATGTGAGGTGAGCAATGATAGTGTTTACAGTGTTTCCCTTTCCATTAGTCCTCCTCAATTTAAGTCTTCTATACTATACCAACATTTTTCAGACAGTGGGGTGGGGACAGGTCACACCATTGTTCTCCAGTCAGCCTTACCTCGATCCTGGGCAAGCTGTTCGAGAAAATTAGTCTGGCATGCATCCAGGAGGGGCCAGCAGGGAACGGCATGCTCAGGGGCAACCAGCATGGGTTCA
>NW_017729028.1:27971253-27981260 GCF_001723915.1 Gavialis gangeticus | reverse complement strand
GGTCACAAGCTGGCGGAGGGAAGGTTTAAGTTGGACATCAGGAGGCGCTACTTCACGGTCAGGGCGGCTAGGGTCTGGAACCAGCTTCCAAGTGAGGTGGTGCAGGCTCCCACCCTGGGGGTTTTTAAGAGGAGGTTGGATGACCACCTTACTGGGGTCATTTGACCCCAGTGCTCTTCCTGCCATGGCAGGGGGTCGGACTAGATGATCTGCTCAGGTCCCTTCCGACCCTAGAAACTATGAAAATATGAAACTATGAAAGTCTCATCTTTTGTTCAAATGGTATGGTTGTATTTATCAAATGTAACATTATTATTTCAGCATTCCTCAGATCACAAAAGAAAGAAGAGAAAATATGGTCTCATGAAGAGCTGAACAATCTACTGTGAGGGTATATGTGGGTCTGCTTGCAGCACATGCTGACACATCTGGGCAAGTTTAATCTAATTCAGAAGAATAACTATAGCTGTGAAAATGCAACAGCGTAGCCTTTAGTGTGTCCTAGCTACTATGGGGGCCTGTGGCACACACTCATGCTGTTAGCATGTGCTAAAGCCTAGACTGCCATATCTTCACCTGATATAGCTATTGTTACCTGATAGATTAAGATGGCATAAGAAAGCTAGTTTTATGTCCACCACAATAATATATAGGTGTGATTGTAGCATATGCTAAAGTAGACATCTAACTCTGTATGACACAGATGAAATTGTTATTGGTTTATCTTTATTTTCAGCTTTCAAGGGCAGACAGGTAAAAATGATATCATAACACTATTAACCTATAGATCTAATTCTCATTTCTAAATGTTATTCTATATGCAAGAGAAGTCAGAATTTAACTAATCCAACTCAAAGTGTTACTGGGCAGTTCTGTGTCTTGGATGCCTATGTCACAGCCAGAGACTGGTGCCCTGGTCACCCCCATTTAATTACATTACTGAATCCAACCAAGTCTTAAATACTGAAATCAACGGGATTTTCCAAGGGAGCGGCAATCTGTCTGCACATAGCTCACCACATGACAGGGACCTAAAACTGGTGTTAAGTTGTAGTACTGTTCAGATACAGCAAATACATGTAAAACAATAAAGCTACAATCATCTAGTACTTGGGAAAGATTGCAAAATGGTTTATAAAGACATTAAACAATAATGTATTTAGCACAGGTTGCTCAATATTTATTTGCAAACCACTAGCATTTACCTTGTAGTCAGTCGCTTCTTTACAATTTCTAAGTCTACAGGTGGCAGTGAAACAGAGGGATCAAATGTTATCTTCATGGTTCGGGATTTATGCAGAAAAGCATCCTCATTAATTCCCTGTAAGAATTAGCTGTGTTATTTTTTAGTAACTTGTTTTCTTATGCATAGACAGGCCTTACAGTTGGAATATGCAGCAAACTGGGCATATTTCTAGACTGAATGGAGAGTGTTTCCTGGGCACAAGTTTTGCAAAGTAAAGTTGAATAAAAGGACAGTTCTTCAGTTTGGAGTACCCTTACTTTCTCTCTCTCTCTCAAATTATATCAATAGTTTTCTGGACTGTACAGAACACCTCTATACTGGCAAGTATAACCTGACTAGTATTTTGGAATATAAAAGCTCTCCTGTGTAGGGGTGTAACAATAGAGATTTTTGCAGCCGATACCGATAGCAGATTTTTAAGGAGACATATTGGCTGATCCTGATCTGATTTCCGATACTCAGCTCTTCATCTTGAAGAGTTGCATCCAGCTGGTAAGTCTGCTGTGGTGGAAGGGGAGGGAAGGGGTGTGTGGAGGGGCAGATCAAGGCCCCAGCGTTGAGGGAGGGAATGGGGCTAGGGAAGGGGAAGGCGCTGACCAGCCAGGGCAGGGAGGGGCAAGGGACAGAGCCAGAAGCAGCTTGTGGGGAGGGGTGGGAGGGTTGTGTGTATGCCCCCTGGATCTGTGTGGCGTGAGGTGGGCTGCAGCTGTGGGTGCGGGCCAGGGCAGGCACAGAACAGCGGCATGGCTCATTGGGGCAGAGTGGGGGTGGTGGCTCCCAACACTGCACGTGGCTTGTCTGGCAGCTCCTGCTGCTCGTCTGAGAGGGCAATTAAGAAGATGGTCTTTTGGAGGATGAATTTCCCCAACCAAAGGGTCTACAACAAGCTGAATCCTGTGCTCTGGTACTGAAAACTAACCCCTTGGAGTTACCCAAGAGGTAAATGTGGACACTGGCCTTATACTTCTTCCTATCCCAGGAAACAAATGACTTACGGCGAGTGAACGTCTTAGGGGCGGGAGACTCTCCCAACGAGTACAGGCATTTGGTATGCTTGTCCACAAAAAGGATAGCTTCCTCACAGAAAGGACAAAATGTGAATCCTAGCAAGCTTAGGATAGCCATATCAGCAGACAAAGGACAGGTATGGCAAAAGAAAATGGCCCCGCTCAACTAGAAAAGCCATGTGGCAAAGGTCAATGGAGTGTTAGGTCTCATCGGAAAACAATGAAAACTGTGACAAAAATGAGAGAGAGAGAAATAAGAACTAAAAATCAAAATGGATCTGCAAGCACAGGAGAAAAAAAAGCATGGGTCAGAAGGCGACTTCAAGGGCTGAACACACTTTAGTGTGGAGCAGACTACAGAAATTCCGTTCTGCACCAAACCAACTGGGAGGAACTGAGGAGCAGAAGGTGTTTATCACTCTCTGTGCCCAGGCGTGGAGCACAGGGAGGCTAAGGCTATGTTAGGACAAAAAAAGTCTCCAAACTTAAATGCCTGAGAAGCACGATGCACAAGCAGAGGAACATGTGAATGGTCAAGTGCTTGACAAAGAATATATCCTGTAAGGTTAATAACAGGGTTTGTCCTTGGACCATTAGCAGACTCTTCCCCTGTCTTTCTCTCACTTAAAGCATTAATGTCAGCTCCCCAAAACCTTGTCTACTGAACATGGAAAAAAGAAGTTTTAACACTGGTCCCCCCAAAAATTCTCTTACATTGGAGAAGAGAGCAGGGACAATAGCAGGAAAAAACATATTACCTGAGAAAGTTTGAGTGCCTTCTTCATTTGCTGTTCTTCCCATTCATTTTGAGTTTCCTTATCTTCACTTGATACTCCACTCTCAGATACTGGAAATAAAAGAAAAAATAATTATGCAATCTATTACAGACTGTCTTCCCATCTATACCTCCTACCCAGCAAAAAATGGCTTCTGTTCCCACAAGTTTTACTGTAGAAATGATATGGGTAAACAGAAGAGCACAGATGGGATTCTCAAAGTGGGACACAACAGGAGATGGCTGCAGAAATGCATAAAATTCAGAATTACGCCTGAATGCTAAATCCCTAGAATATGGTTTCAGAGTGAACTGCTGCTGCAGAGCCACTGGAATCATGAAGCACTGTATTCTACCAGCATGCTGGCAAGTTTTTATTTCTCGAACAACACTGTACATGACCCATAATAAAACAAGGTAAATAGAGGTAGTAGTGGTACAGTAAGAAGGACTATAAACGTGGTAACTTCATAAATGAAATTCCTTATGCATATTCTATATTGTGTCAGCTTATTTCAATGACAAAAATGAATTTTGCTTACTATTTGTTCCCTTTTGCATATCAGATCTAATACAGATATGGGAAACTAGCCTGGATTCTATTCAAGCTTACTCATCAAATGAATTGTTAACTCAGTTCACATCTTGCAACGCTTATTAGTGTAAATAACATAAGGACCATGGGTCTAGACTCTCTAAAATTTGAACAGCAGAATCTTTATGATTAGCCAAAGAACACGGGTTCAACTTCTAAGATCCCCAGCTGAGCTCGCAATACTTGCAGTTAGAGACAAAACAATAAGCACCTTTACTTGTATATGGCAAAGTGGAAATTATTTAAATGTCAACAAACATGGGCTGTCCCCAGTGAAACTTTAACAATGTCACTATTCAGAGCATAGTCACAATTTTAAGAAGTTCACATTTTGGCCTTGAACTACTTGATTCATTCCTTTTAAGGATGTCTGTCATGACCTTCAAAAAGCAGGCCACAATCAGTAAGTCTGACCTTTTCCTGAAGGTTGAAATAGCAGCAACAGAGAATGGAATGACAACTACAAATATACTTTACATGAGCTATCAGAAATTGATATAGGACTACAAAAAAACTAATCTCAAAGGTCATTCATCTAGTAAAGATGATGCTCAATATTAAAAAAATGTAATTGGCTTGAATAAAGTAAGACAAGGTTTAAGTTTGGAAATAAGTCATTAACAGTATTTAAAACTGACAGTATTTACTTTGAAATAACCAAATGACTAAGAGTTAAAAAAATATGTAAGCGTCTACCTGGGATATAAATGTAAGATAAACTGATATATAATAGAAAAGCAACAGAGCAGGAAATCATTTAAAGAGCCTCGAGTGATAGTGAGAAAAAAATAATACAACGGAAAAAGTAAAACAAACACATTCATGATGATGAAACACTCAACATAGGTACTGATTTCTTAGATGCTCTGGGTCTCAATCACCCACTGAAAAATGTTAGCAGGTGCTCAGCACCCACAGAGCTGCTTGCAGATGTTAAAAAAGAAAAAAAAAGAAAAAACACACACTTTACTAGAAAAAAAATACATGACTTCAACCCGGCTCTGCAGTGTCTGTAAAGATTGGACACTTCAGCAATGCTTCTTGGCACTTTTAACTAAAGCTGATTCAATCAGCTATTAGATAAAAGTGCCAAAAAAGCCCCACTAAAGCACTCAATCTTTACAGACACAGCAGAACTGGGTAGAAGTAACATGTTGCCTCTTCTGGGCATGCATGGGGCTTGGCACAGGAATGCACCGAGTTAGAAGTAAAGTGCCAGGTTTTTACTGGGCTCTTTTTTTCCGGGGGGGGGGGAGGTTTACGCCTGCAAGCACCCACCAGCAAAAAAAAAGCTGGTGCCTATGAACAATCATTTACTGAACATTAAATAGCCAGTTTAGCGAACATTAAATACCGTATCTTCTCACAGACCACGTGCCCCCAAATAAGACAAGCATCTTATTTGTGGGAAGTCAGAATGAAAAAAAAGTTTTTTCCAGAGTTATGGCCACATATAGCAGGGACACGGCCTAATCATCAGCTCACTCACCCTTCCTTTTCTGCTCAGGCAAAGGCTACAGTTTTAAACCTTTCACAGCTAAATTATCAGAAGCTCTTAGCTGCTCTGCCAAAAGTTGAAACTAGCTGCTGCTGAAAACAGGACTCCAGCGGTGTTGGGCCCAGGACCCAGTCCTGGCATGCAAGGGTCAATCTGGCTCATGGACCAGTCCCATCCCACTCATTTGGTTTACAAGGCCAAAAGGTTGAGCACCACCCAGCTAAGCCATTAGGCAGTGATTGGTGGAACAGGATAACAATTAAAAGCTAAAATGACCAACAGCAGCAGAACCACAGTAAAACAAGAAGCACCTTCCTAAAAAAACTGCAGAGCTTGGCCCAGAACAGCAGCTGACCATGAAAATCCCCATCGGCATGGAAGTTGCACTGCAATCCAGAAGCTCACAAACCCTAGCTGTTGCTATCAGTAGCTAACCACTTAGGAGTGATCGATCAAACATCAGGGCTGCTGTCATGGAAGTCCACAGTGCTAGGTCTAAGTTGTCATTGTGCTATGCTACAAAGCCTGGCACTGCACACGTTCTTGACAGCTTTGCACAGATGAGATTCCCAAACTGCAGTATGCCAAAGACTTTATCAAAGGGAAATGATATTAATCTGTGCTGCTGCAAGGGAGGTCTATTTTCTATTGTTTCAACAGTTGGGAGAGATGCTAGACAAGCTTTCAGGTCTATTGTTTCAACAGTTGGGAGAGATGCTAGACAAGCTTTCAGGCACAAAGTGCCCTTCCTTGGGTCTGGGAAAGAAACAGAAGCAACCTATGCTAAAGACAGTATAATGGAGATAAACACAATTCATTGTTTTATCTGCTATATATTATCTAACACAATAAGGAACACCTGGTATTCAGAAAACATTGAAAATCAGAAAAAACAGCCCCTTGTCCTATTAATTTTAACTAATACAGGAAACCCTTGTTATTCGCGGGTTCGGCATTCGCGGTTTCAAATATTCACAAATGCCGAAAATACCGGTACCCCTTATACACTTCCAGAAGCTCCTTGGGAGCTCTGCACTTGCTGCTGCTGGGCTCCTGCCACCAGAGCTGTGCCCTTCCCAGTGCCTTATTTGCAGATTTCACCATTCGCGTGGATCACAGGAACTTGTCACCTGTACTAGTAGAGCCTCACTTCATGTCATTTTCCACAGCACAGAATGATAGTAAAGTCCTGTTCCCCAACAGTTTCAGCATGGTTATCCACCTGCGCTTCTTGAGTGACCTGCAAATTTCCCAGGTCACACTTTTTGACTAGCCTGATAAGTCTTTTCTTGGTCAGCGGACATGGCATTCTGTTAAAGGTGTGCCAATGCATCAGGCCAATATCGGATTGGCATCGATATAAAGAAAAATGTCTGTATTGGAAAATTGGCCCGATATGGCCAATAATTTGTCCGATAAAAGCCTGTCCGTAGACACAGTGGCAGTGCAACATGTAGGCAGTGAGGAGCAGAGCCATCAGCATGGAGTGCTGCATGCAGCTGGTAAGTCTGGTGGAGTAGAAGGGGAGGGGGAGGACGGGTGTGGGGGTGCAGATCAAGGCCCCTGTGGTGATGGAGGGTGTGGGGCTGGGGCTGGGGCAAGGGCTGCCCAGCTGGGGCTGGGGTGGGTACAGGACAGAGGCATGGCTCGTCAGGGGACATGGGAAGGGGGCGCGGCTCCTGCCACTGCACATGGCTCGTCCGGTGCTCATCGGGCGCCCCCCGCCACTTGTCCAGGAGGCACTGGGGGGGGGGGGGGAGGGGGGCCCCCGAATCTACCCAGGGGGGGGGGGGGGGGCCCCTGCCATGGCACATGGCTCGTCCGGTGCTCATCGGGCGCCCCCCGCCACTTGTCCAGGAGGCACTGGGGGGGGGGGGGGAACGTGTGCCCCCGAATCTACACAGGGTGGGGAGGGCTGGGGCTGCAGATCTGGAGGCACACACCCCCTTCATGCTCTCTTGGATGAGCAGCAGGAGCAGCAGCAGGAGCTGTCAGACAAGCCATTCGCAGTGGCAGGAGTCTCCCCACTCTCCCTCCAGTGAACCATGCTGCTGTCCTGCACCTGCCCTGGCCCCAGCCCCAGTCCCAGCTGCAGCCCACCTCGCACCACACAGATCCAGGGGGCACACGCACTTCCCCTCACCCCCATGCATGAGCTGCTTGCAGCTCTGTCCCTTGCCCCTCCCTGCCCTGGCTGGTCAGCACCTTCTCCAGCCCCATTCCCTCCCTCAATGCTGGGGCCTTGATCTGCCCCTCCACACGCCCCTTCCCTCCCCTTCCACCACACCAGACTTACCAGCTGGATGCAACTCTTCAAGCTGAAGAGCTGCATATCAGAAATCAGATCAGGATCAGCCAATATGCCTCCTTAAAAATCAGCTTTTGGTATCAGCTGTAAAAAATCTCTATCAGTACACCCCTACATTCTGTGATTAGAAGAGCTTTTGGTGGATTATTTTTCCATGTCAGCAATTATATTCTGGTTTAAGAACAGAATAGGTTCCTATTGGAGAGAGTTCAGCAGAGGGCAATGGAAATGGTTTGGGGTCTGGGGCACATGACATATGAGGACAGGCTGAGGGAACTGGGCTTATTTAGTCTAGAGAAGAGAAGACTGAGGGGGGATTTAATAGCAGCCTTCAACTGCCTGAAGGGGGGTTCAAAAGAGAATGGATCTGGACTGTTCTCAGTGGTGGCAGATGACTGCAGAAGAAGCAACAGTCTCAAGTTGCAGCAAGGGAAGTTTAGGTTAGATATTGGTAAGAAATTTCTCACTAGGAGGGTAGTAGAACACTGGATCAGGTCACCCAGAGAAGTGGTGGAAGCTCCATCCTTGGAGGTTTTCAAAACTCAGCTAGACAAAACTCTGGCTGGGATGAGCTAGTTAGGGCTAGTCCTGCTTTGAGCAGGAGGCTGGACTGGATGAGGTCCCTTCCAGTCCTCATGTTCTACGATTCTATACAACACTCATTACCGTATCACAGCACTTGTTGGTACCACATTACTAATCACATGTGCAGGCTAAAAAGCACATGTAGCAGTGTAGCAGGTTGTCTAGGTTTGAAAGAGTTTCAGGTTTTTAAAATATGTTTCTTTGCATTTATGCTGGAGAAAAGAAGGTGCAAGAAGTACACCCTGTGCTTGGAATAGAAAGTGATGATGTTTGTGACAGTACCTGTGGGGGTTTCAGTTTTGGACTGGTTCCCAAGGAAGTCTTGTATTCTATGTGAACAAACTCTACAACTGTCTTGCAGAATTATATTGCCAGGAGCACTGTTTGGCCATAGTTCCATCCCAGAGCTTGAGGTACTTTTACAGTACGTTAAAAGCACTTTAAAAAGTGGAATTTGAAGCACTTCTTAATTTGTACCACTATCAGCAGTATACAGACAGAGTCCCCTCCCAGCAAAACTGACTCAAATTTTGTCAGAACTAGTGACAGTATATTATTTCACATCCATGGGGTGATGAGCAGGGATCTTAGCATCTCTTTGGACATTTCTATGTCCCATAGAGAGCGGATGGCTTTGGGTCTCCTTACCTTGCATGCACTGAGTGAGCAGCACCATCAAGTATTGCTGGTGCTCTCTACTGAGCTCACACCAGAGTTTTGACCTTAGCCATGCTTTCCATTGTGTTCAAGCACTTTTGCCAGCTAGTATGCCCTGACATATAAGCTTAGAGCCCAACAAAAAGTCATAAAGCCATGTTCTATGCTGTGCAAGTCCACGAGTGATGTGCCCAGAGAACATA
Source organism: Gavialis gangeticus (assembly GCF_001723915.1). Lineage (NCBI taxonomy): Eukaryota > Metazoa > Chordata > Crocodylia > Gavialidae > Gavialis > Gavialis gangeticus. The sequence goes on along the minus strand of NW_017729028.1, from coordinate 27,972,386 downwards.
TAAGAGATTCCAGCTTAGCAGCTGCTGTACAATCATAGGACATGCCTTTGGATACCTTGAGGCATGGTGGAGAGTACATGGGGTGCACGTGAATACTAATGATCATTAACTGTCTGAGGGCATTGGAGACCGCGGGTGGCATCCACATCCCCATCTTCTGCCCAGCCCAGGCGTTCACCAACCGCAATGGCTACTTCTCCATCATCCTGCGCTGTCGACCACTGGGGATGCTTCACCCACATCTTTGCTGGTTGAGTGAACAGTGCCCATGATGACTGTGTCTTCTGCAACTCCCACTCCCTGGGCTGATGGGGAGTGGGCACTACACTACTGGGACCCCCAACTTTGTTATCAGCAACATCATCATTCCCTCCTCCTCACTGGGGACATGGCCTACTCCCTTCTGCCCTGGCTGATGAATCCGTACAGGGCCACCTGGACTACCAGAAGGAGGACTTCAACTACTGCCTACGCAGGTGCTGGATGACAGTAGAGTGTATCTTCAGCCACCTTGAGGCATATTAGTGGACATTTTGAGGTGGAGGAGAACCTGATGCAACCCATCGTTACCAGGTGCATACTCCACAACATCTGTGAGACCAGGAGGAAGGTCGTCCACAAAGCCTAGGCCATGGAAGACCTGGGCCACAGACCAGGCCTAACAGCGTGAGCACATATGGCACAGTATGAGTGAGAGGATGAGCCCCAAATAGCCAGTACCTTCCTCATCCTCATGGACAGAGGTATGTAGGGCCAGAGGGCTGAGTTGCCAGTGCCCTGGCACCAGGCCACAAGTCTCCTGCCCTGGGCTCCTCTGGCCCTGTGTCCCAGACAGCACTGCCCACAAGTCAGGCTGCTCAGGCACCATCCCCCTTCTCCTCTCCCTCACCCAACCCCTCTCTCCCCAAGAGGTGCAGGGAAATGGTGTGAAGAAGAGATGTGCCTTGGTTTAATAAAATGTTGCAGCTGCCGATTTTTTCATGCATTTATTAAAGAATACCTGCTGAACACTGCCCATGGCAGAACTTGTCCCCTTCTCCCAACTACCACAAAACAGCAAACCTTTGTAGGGGTGGGGGAAGTAAGAAGGATGCAACCTAGAAGGGGTGGTTTGGACAGGGAGAGAGGTGGGG
>NW_017729028.1:27968947-27970113 GCF_001723915.1 Gavialis gangeticus | reverse complement strand
GTTGTCCTGAGAGGTCAGTAGAGCAACTGCCTGCACCATGAGACCCGGAATCAGCTGGCACCCAATGGATTCTACCCATGGATCGGATCAGAGGAGAGGGGGAGAAAAGTGCTGTTGCACCACTTGCCAGACTCTCCAGGTGCACAACCCAGGCCAGTTCCCAAGCAGGGCTCCTGCCATCACATCTGTCCATGTCTTGGAATGAGATGAAGACAGGGAGGGAGGGAGAACTGAGGGCTTCTTTGCAAAGGGGATTTTTTCTCATTCCTGCTGTACCACAACTGTAGTTGTCCTCATACACGGCTGCATATGATCTCCTGTCCCTGACCTTGGGGCACTCTCTGCCAGCTGTGCCTGAGCCAATGCCAACTGGCCACCCACAGTTGTACCTTCTTTTTACACTTTGCCTGCAGAGCTCAATAAATGCTTTCAGTGCCTTTCCATGACTGCTTGGGAGGAAAGGGAGACAGAACACCACAGAGAAGAGGAAAACTAATTAGATACACTGGAGGACAGGGCTAGGATTCAAGGAGACCTAGACAAATTGGAGGATTAGGCAAAAAGCAATCTCATGAGATTCAACAAGGACAAGTGCAAAGTCCTGCATTTAGGACAAAACAATCCCATGCACTGGTACAGGCTTGGGGCTGACTGGCTAGGCAGCAGCTCTACAGAAAAGGACCTGGGGGTTACAGTGGACAATAAGTTGAATATGAGTCAGCAGTGTGCCCTTGTTGCAAAGAAGGCTAATAGCATCCCAGGCTGCAGTAGTAGCAGCATTGCCAGCAGATCGAGGGAAGTGATTATTCCCCTCTATTCAGCACTGGTGAAACCACATCTGCAGTACTGTGTCCAGTTTTAGGGTCCCCAGTACAGAAAGGATGTGGACAAATTGAAGAGAGACTAGCACAGGGCAACAAAAATGGTGAGGAGGTAGGGGACATGACTTCTGAGGAGAGGCTGAGGGAACTGGGGTTATTTAGTCTAGAGAAGAGAAAATTAATAAATGGGAAGATGGGATTTAATAGCAGCCTTCAACTACCTGAAGGGGGGTTCAAAGGAGGACAGAGCTGGACTGTTCTCAGTGGTGGTAGATGACAGAACAAGGAGCAATGGTCTCAAGTTGTAGTGAGGGAAGTTGAGGTTAGAAATTAGGAAGAATTTTC
>NW_017729028.1:27966341-27968936 GCF_001723915.1 Gavialis gangeticus | reverse complement strand
CCAAGAGGTGCAGGGAAATGGTGTGAAGAAGAGATGTGCCTTGGTTTAATAAAATGTTGCAGCTGCCGATTTTTTCATGCATTTATTAAAGAATACCTGCTGAACACTGCCCATGGCAGAACTTGTCCCCTTCTCCCAACTACCACAAAACAGCAAACCTTTGTAGGGGTGGGGGAAGTAAGAAGGATGCAACCTAGAAGGGGTGGTTTGGACAGGGAGAGAGGTGGGGTCGGGGGAATGCCACAGCAGCTGAACTCAGCAAACAAAACTTTGGAGAAGAGGCACAGGGTAGGAGGCTTTTGATCTGGCAACTACTTCAGGGGTCAGGAGAGCAGGGACTTCTCCATGTAGGTGGACAGGTATATGATCCCAGACCCACTGTTTGTCTGAGAGCTGCAGTGGTGAAGGCAGCTGCGAGGCACGAGTCATCACCACAGCAGGTGCTGTGGACTCCTGGCTCTCCCACACAGGACCCTCAACCCCTGCCCCCAAGGCCCAGTCTCCCCTTTCATGGACCCCAGACCCGTCGCCCTCACCCATGCCTAGGGCTCATGTCATGCAGTTGGCCTGGGCCCAGGGGCTGCCTATTCCCACTGAGGCTGTGCTGCTCCCCTGCAGCAGGACCTGGGCCAGGAGTGAGACCACCAGGAGTGGAAAAGCTCCCTCCTGAGCCCCACAGCTGATGGGTGGATGAGCTAGGGCCAGCAGGCTCCATTGCCAGACACTGTCCTGGCGATAGTCTGGCCTGGTAGGCTGGTGGGCCATACTCTCCGCCCCATTCTGAGTGCTCCTGTGCCCTCTTGGGACTGGCCTGGAATCGCTTGGGGGACATGCACATGCAGAGTGACTTCCAGCACTCAGAGGTAGTGGGCTAGGCCTGGGAAAAGGGGTGGTGTCCCTGACGGCCCCACCATTGGGTCTCGGACAACCCAGTCCCACTCCTCTCATCCACTACTACCCCCGGGAACAGGCCCCACCAGATGCTTCCCTGCCTCCTCAGATCATAGGTCAGCAGCTCCCACACGCCATGTCTCCTTTCCTGGCTTCCTCTCGCCTCCCAGAATCTCCTGGTCAGGGCACAGGGGGAGTGTCCCCCTCACCTGTCATTCAGGGGTCATTTCCGTGAGACACCCATTCCTGTTGCCACTGGGAAGAGTCCCTGGAGTGGGGCTCACTATGCCATAGGGCACTGAGTTGCAAACTGTCCCACCACTCCTGCCCAGGAGGGCTATGGACTCTTCGTGGGAGGCTGCACTGGCGCCAGTCACGGGTGTTGTAGGTGGACCCCAAGAGGTCCGTGACCCTGTGCATAAACTCTCTATTCCTGCACTGCAACTCTTTCCAATCTGCAATGGTACGGGTTGTCACCTCCAAACAGTGAGTGACAATCTGGACCCCTGTTCCCGTGCCTCAAAAGCCTGGATGTAAGCATTCCCCAGCTTGTCCATTTCCACCCACTGCATCTTTAGTCCTTCCTTGTGCTGGCCCCGCAGCTCCTGGTGCTAGGAGTCCAGAGAGCGCATCCTGAACTCAGAGACTAAGACCAGAGCTTGTAACAACTCTTCTTCACTTCTCTGGCACCTCCTACACTCATCTCTCATGCTCTGCAGTTGTTTGGCTGGCGGTCCTTGAACCATCATCCTGGCCACCCAGACCTGGCTTCCTATGCACAGGTGTGGAGTCTACAGACAAGGGAGACAGAGCCTTTGTATGAGGTTGCAACTTTCAGTGATAAAAATGAAGTGGTAACTATAAGTGTTTTGGATTCTGTCATCACTTCCTGGGCACTCACAGACACACCAAGGGAATTATAACAATTCCCCTGCCTGGAGCCTTCCCCTGCCCAGGGCAGGAGATATGCAGCTGGTCTCCACCTGGCACAGTGGAGACCATGGGTCCTAGACGTGCTGCGGGTGGGCAGCACCTGCAACAGGGCACAGCAAGGTTGCTAGGGAGGTAGGGCTTAGGTCCCTCTGCAGGCACTGTGGTGGGCAATTGCTCTGCTCACAAACCAGGGTCTAGGGACCCTGATTCCCACAAGGACTTGGACTATTCCTGGAGTAGGCAGGGACTGACTACACTGGGGAATGCTGGCAGGGCTCTAACAATGCTCCCTTCTTCCAACCTTCCCTTACAGGAAAGACATGTCAGTGCTGGGTCACTGTGGAAGTAGCACTTAAGTAATGACATTTCCGGGATAAGACACAGCTGGGACAGCAAGTTTTTTACACCCCCTGCCCTGTGCTTCCCTTTCAAGAGAGACATTTTGGCCCCATGTCCCTGATGACCCAGGTGTACCTGTGCCTCCATTATGATGAGCAGACACCCCAGGAAGAGTTTGCAACTTCTACCAGTACTGACACGCTGCTAAGCCCATGATCTGACCCAGAGAGAATTCCCCAAACTGTGGATGCCTAAATACAGTCCTGCTGTACACCGCCCTTGGCTTTCCAGCATCATTCTTCTATTAAGAGCACTCTGGGAGGGGGCTGGGGAAGGGAAGGGGCTGCTTTGCTTTCAGGGGTTGTGGTGATAGTCCAGGGCCAGGATGGGCCATGATTGCTTGGGTGTGGCTGTGATGAAAGCTGGAAGCCA
>NW_017729028.1:27962322-27965633 GCF_001723915.1 Gavialis gangeticus | reverse complement strand
TCAGCAGTGTGCCCTTGTTGCAAAGAAGGCTAATAGCATCCCAGGCTGCAGTAGTAGCAGCATTGCCAGCAGATCGAGGGAAGTGATTATTCCCCTCTATTCAGCACTGGTGAAACCACATCTGCAGTACTGTGTCCAGTTTTAGGGTCCCCAGTACAGAAAGGATGTGGACAAATTGAAGAGAGACTAGCACAGGGCAACAAAAATGGTGAGGAGGTAGGGGACATGACTTCTGAGGAGAGGCTGAGGGAACTGGGGTTATTTAGTCTAGAGAAGAGAAAATTAATAAATGGGAAGATGGGATTTAATAGCAGCCTTCAACTACCTGAAGGGGGGTTCAAAGGAGGACAGAGCTGGACTGTTCTCAGTGGTGGTAGATGACAGAACAAGGAGCAATGGTCTCAAGTTGTAGTGAGGGAAGTTGAGGTTAGATATTAGGAAGAATTTTCTCACTAGAAGGGTAGTAAAACACTGGAACAGGTTACCCAGACAGGTTGTGGACTCTCCATTCTTGGAGGTGCTGAAGACCTGGCTAGACAAGCCTTGGCTGGGATGATCTAGTTGGGGATGGTCCTGCCTTGAGCAGGGGGTTGGACTAGATGTGACCTCCTGAGTCCCTTGTGACCCTCATTTTCTATGAGTCTATGGTTCCACCTGACTGCTCAGGGCAGCTGTGGTGAGTCTCACTTCTCCCAGGAGCTCAGCATGGCCCTGAGAAATAGGGCAGACAGGTGTCAATTAGGCAGATTGATATTCCCACAGAACGGGACATGAACGGCTAAGCAACCGAGCCGTGGAGGTGGGAAGTTGGAGGTAGGAGGACACTGCCACTTCAGCTGTGTGCCAGGATGGGAGGGTGGGATCGTGGGGGAAGCAAGGAGATGAGGTCACTGCTTTGCTCAGTGCTGAAGGACAGGAACCTTTGTAGCATGCAGAAGCCTGTGGCCCTGTGCTGTGAGTGGGCAGGATGCGGCAAACCACCTACCCCCCATGCTCCACCATCCCTGTACTCCCCGCCCCAACCCCACTCTGGGCTTCTCAGCCACAGCAGCTCAACAGAAGGTTGTGACCACAGGGAAGTGCTGTAAGGGCTGCGGTTCCTGCCACACCATCTTCCTTCCCCTTCCCCCCGACCTTTTCTCCCAGGGCATGGTGCAGGGGTGAACCATACTGTTCTGGGCTACACGATGTCCTCATTTGGGGCCCAAGTCATCAGAAGTGGGAGGAGGGCTGGCCATGGATCATGCAGGTGCAGTGGCCACTGTAGTGGTAGTGTGGGGGCTGGTATGCACTCTGCAATTCTGGGAGGGAGGGAGCAAGGTGTCAGAAGAGTTGGGTCTGGGACAGCCATGGCCCATGTAGGGAATGGTATCCCACGGCCCACAAAGCTCAGCTGTGGGCTGCCGGGTCGAGGTCTGAGGTGGGGGGGCTCCTGTGAGGCACAAGGCACATGACCAGACATCCATGGTGTTGGAGCTCTCCTCCTCATCCTGCATGCTGTGCTCCGTGCTCTCAGCAACAGGCAAAAAGATCTTCTCGGAGCATACTTGGAGCTACAGGTGCACCTTGGCTCCCACATCCTATGATGATACAGGGACCAGCAGCAACACTCCTGACTCCTCAGGGAACAGCTCCAGCAGCTGTGGTTTTGCCCTGGGGACCTGCTCCTGGGCACCTGGTTGTCCCACCATCCCAGGGCCTCCCTGTACATCTTCCTCCAGCAGCGTTTCTACTGGCAACTCTTCCAGCCCCCAACAGTGCCGTAGGTGTGCAGGGTGTTGACAGCCCTGTCCTTGGCGAGGAAATGGGACAGCTCCTTGTACAAGGGCATGGCCTACCTCCAGGCCCCAGACCTCTTGATGGCATCATGCATGCGATGATACCAACTATTCATCACCTTGGTCTTGGTGCAGCACCGTGACTAATCCTTGTTGTGGCCCTGCTCCTGCATGGGCTCGGCAATGTGCTTGAAGACATCCCTGTGGCAGTGCCCTTTCAAAAGTTGGCACTGGATCTCCTTCCTTACCCTGGATAGCAATAAGATCCCTTATTTCCCCACAGGACCAGCTGTATGCCTGGGTTTGGCTGGTGAAGATGGATGGGGCAGGGTCATCCATGGTCCACAGCAGTGCCCTTGGGGTCTTGGCATCTGTGGGTGAATGAGGATCCGGCTGCAAGGGGTGGGGGGGATGGAAAACTGGATGGCTGGAAGCAAAGGACACACAAAAGGTGCAGATCCTGGCATGTGCTTCTCTTTCTCACTTCAGCTGGGTGTGGACCCTCCTCCAGAGTAACTGGGGCTCTGCTGGTCAGGCCATCCCCACAACCTTGAACTTTCCAGGTACTTAGAGTAGACTACTTGATTCTGACAACAACCTTCACACCAGGCTGGAAATTTCCATTGTCCTCTAGCTGCAACAAAGGGAGCTGGCCACACCAGACCTGGTCCTGAGGCTTGCTGGCCCTGGCATAGCTGCTCAGTGTCCCCTCCCCCTTGCCTTATTAATCCAGGACTCCAGAGCTGAGCCAAAAAAACCTTACAAGCTAGATGCCTATGGGCCAGGTACCTGCCAGCAGCGTCCAAGCTGCAGAGGCCAAAGGACTGCTTCCCTGCAGGCCCAGTGCCAATGTTCTCCCTCTTGACACCCTGACCCAGCAGAGGTAAGCTGCCCACACCAGCTCCTGCTGTGTCCAAGGCTAGAGTACTTCCCTGTGCAAAGCCACCTGGGATGTCAGAACGCAACCTATCTTGAGGTGCGAAGGGATGAGGTACAGATGGGGAAAAAAAAAGGACTCCAACCTAAAGCACTTCAGTCTGATACCACATCTACCCAGAGTTAACTTAGAGTCCTTTAAAAATGGCAGATCCCGCTCTATGCGCCATGAATGTCTCTAGTCCTAGTGATTTTTCTCCATATAGGCCTGAAGATACACTTTCTAAAAAAGGCAATTATGTTTAGAGTTTCTGAAGGAGTCTATGTCAGGCAGGGGCATGACTGCTATGATAGGTGTACAAACTCACACTCATCTTTAGGGACCTACTTAATTCATGCTTTTGCCGATTTCATGGAAACTGCGAAAGCAGGGATTATCTGCAAAATTGACAAAAAAACCCCACCCAAAAATAAAATACTGGCATCCCAGTAGAAGCCAGTGGTCCTCACTGCCAGGAGAGGAAAGCATTGGCTGGTAGGGTGGCACAAAAAGCAACAGACAAGATGGTGAATGTCCCCTCATCCATCTTCTCCCTGCCAAGCCAATCAGCGCTGAGGAGCAGGGCCACATGAAGGGTAGCCAGCAATCAAGATGGC
>NW_017729028.1:27934635-27962002 GCF_001723915.1 Gavialis gangeticus | reverse complement strand
TCTCCCACCCACCCGCCCCCAAGCCTCTCCACCCATCAGTGGCGATAGGCAGAGATACTGTGACATAACCATGGAATTAGACCTTTATGCCACAATCAACCCAAGAAAACTAGTAAGTGTCCCTGCAATTTAGGTAAATCCCTAGTTACCTTGCATTAAAAAAAATACTTAGAACGGCTCACGGAGACAACATCTGTTCAAGACCACTTCAGCTCACTGCAAGGTACACATGTGCGAAGGCATACTGATCCAGGTGCAAAGCTATTTTATGTGGGATACTACGTGGAGAATTAAAACCAATTTCACATTCTGCATATGTAAGGTTTAGGAGAACAAGGCTTAGAATTGAACTTTTCTGGTACATTTGATATTTTTTAAACAAGTAAGGTCTTGTTATCTTTACATCTTAGAAAACAGGCATAAAAAAACCCTTACCTATATGCTCAGCCATCCTCTGCCTAAGAGACTTTGTTTTGGGAGCAAAGCTGAGTTTCCTTTCATGATCAGATTCTTCTTCACTCTCAAGATCACTGCTTTCCTTTCTCCGAGAAACCTGATGACAATCTGAAGTATCCAGTGAAATATAGTCTCCTTGAGTCCTGGCCAGCTGACGTTTTCTTCGGGCAGCCTGAATGTAAGCTGCACTAGGGAAAGTACCTACATTGAACAGAATAAAATTAAGATAGGAACCAAAATTACATTTTTTGCCATGAGGAATAATATTGTATTATACAGTGCTTTTTCTACAAATAATTGATAGATTGTAGATTGTTAACCTAGTATATTTTAGACAAAACAACACACTGATATAACTAAACACTATTTCAATTATACAAAAGGGCACAATTTGAAATCTACAAATATTTAGGGCCACATCGATACCCCCAATTATTAATTTTTCAGAGTGCTCCCAACAGTCTTCAAGCCCTTGAACAAGACCAAAAGCAGTCTTAGTAGGTAAAACTGCCTAAAGCGTCCAGTACTTATGACATAAATGCTGATGGAGCAGGCAAGAGAGAAATGCCAGCTTACAACTTCCAAGTCCCAAAAATTACAAGCACAAAGACATTAATGAGTTTTAAATTTGAAAACTTAGGGAAAATAAGAAAATGGAAAATATTCCTGTATCATGCATGCAATGTAAAAAATTCTATGTACTTTACATTTTTCATTGTTGTTTGAAATATGTAACCTTCCTATTTCAGAAAGAACATTTCAGTGCATCTAACACCATTGTTTTAAATAGAATTTAAGATTATACCATCATACTTTATACCATGATGCTTACTTTCAATTTTTTTTATTTTGATTACTACAAATATTATTTTTTTTGTCTTTAACATAATATCATTCTGGAGGTTTATCCTAAATTTCAAGAGCCTTGCTTGCCAATAAAAATTTTGTGAGATATTATATATTCTGTTAGTGCCTTTTTAAAGTATACTTTGATGATTTGTGCAAGAGCCAGACTGCTCTCAGGCTGCTTGCAGACATTAACAAAACAAAACAAAAACAAAAACTGTGCTTTGCCAGGAGGAGCAGCACATTACTGTGACCTGGCTCCGCAGCGTCTGTATACAACGGGTGCTCCAGTGGGGCTTTTTGGTGCTTTTTTCTAAAGCTGAGTCAGTCAATCAGCTATTAGATAAAATTGTCAAAAAGCCTTACTAAAGCACCCAATCTATACAGACGTGGGGTGAGCCATGTCCAACTAACATGCTGCCTCCTCAGCATGGAAACGTGCCAAGTTTAAAGTGCCATCTTTTTTTTTTTTTTTTTTTTTAAATGTCTGCAAGCAACCACAGTTACACTAGTGTAACTCTAGACTATTTCCTTAATGCTTAGTGACTCCAGTGCAGCTACTGCAGATTTGGCAATAGAGAGAACAGACTGAAGTTTAGACAGTAAGAGGCATTTGGAAAACCTGCAATATGTAAGATTATCTAACTACACTCTCTCCATGAAACACCATTTATCACTTTAAGGAGGCATTTCTTTTTTTTTTTTACAAAAAATTCTTTACAAACCTGGTGGTAAATCCTCCCTTTTCTGCGGGGAGCTGGGTAGAGGTTCAGATGCCGTGGATGAATTGCAGTCATCTTCATTTGCTGAAGAACACTGCTCGTCCTCCTCATCTGACTCAAATGCATCTTTGATTTCAGTGGCTCTAGATTCTGATTGAAAGATTTCTGTAAATCAAGGGAAAAAACAAAGCCCACAACTGCAGCCCGACCTCTTGGAAGGGCTTTCTGATTTCATATGGTTTTGAATGGTTAATCGATAATACTCAACCCAGCAAAGATTTACACACTTGCTTCACTTATATATGGTAGGGTGTCTGACTGACTTCAAGGATTTTATAAAAATATTTTTAGTAGTAATAAATTTTAACAAAAGCAGATTTGTAAGACACTGTAAGACCATGTATGCTGTGAATCTATACAAATTCACCTCCTTTTCACTTCTCCTGAATTTAGAATTAAGAGTAGATTTTAAGAAATTCTTAACACAGTTTAGACCTTTTATTGCCAACATTCATTTAAAAAAATGCTGATACAGCACAGTATAAATAGTATGTAGAGGTGCACCAATAGAGATTTGGGGAGCCGATTTTTAAGGAGGCATATCTGCCAATACTGATCCAATTTCCAATACAGCTGCGTGCAGCTGGTAAGTCTGTTGTGGTGAAAGGGGAGGGAAGGGGCGTGGGGGATGCAGATCAATGCCCCCCACGGTGAGGGAAGAGTGGGGATGGGGTAGATGCTGCCCAGTTGGGGCAGGGCAGGCACAGAATGGAGCTGCGACTCATCCAGGAGTGCAGGGCGCTGGCGGCTCCTGCCGCTGCATGTCGCTGGTCCAGAAGCAGCTTGTCCAGTTGCTCATCAGCTCGTCCAGCAGCTCCCGCCGCTTGTCTGGGAGGGCATGTGCCTCCAGATCTGCACAGGGCAGGCTGGGCTAGACTGGGCAGGCTGCAGCTGCAGGCTGGGGCCACGGGATGCATCGTGCTGTGCTCGGAACGGGCGCCGGTGGCACTGGGAGCACAGTCCCCAGCCCCAACCCACAGCTGCAGCCCGCCTGGCCCAGCCCGTGCAGATCTGGGGGCAAACCACCCCCCCAGACGAGTGGCAGGAGCAGTGGTGGGAGCCGCCAGATGAGCAATCAACAATCCATAACTATTCCTTAGATCCCAATGCCAGATGATAGTAAATTAAACAGATTGCAGGGGGAGAAAAAGAGGAAGGGGACAACTGCCTACCTATAAAAAAAAAAAAAAGGAATAAAGAAGGAGGAAAATTATGTTTTTCAAAAAGTTAATAAAACGTTCAACTGACCAATACTTAGTACAAGGGCAAATAATGAATTATCACTGCTTGGAATAACATACAACTTTAAAAAGCTGATGTTTAAGTAAAAACTTAAATACATCCATAATACCCTGAAAATAATCATTTTTGGTTTTAGAAGCCACATTAAACTCTATCAGAAAACCCTCTCTGGCTTTTTCAGGTAAAAATCAAAATGTATTTTGTGTTAACCCAAGTATCCTTATCAAACTTCAATTTCAGATTGATGGGGCAAGATGTAAATACCACAGAGTTTAAAGGAGCTGCTGCTTGTGATACTAAGACATCACAAAGTTTTTTAATGTCCACTTACTGTGGGAGCTCTGGATACTCAAAGATTAGCTCATAAATGCTCCTGCTGCTACCAAAGTCAATGGGAGTTTAAAAGATAACGTCAAGAGGTTCAAGGTCAAATTTAAGCCAGTTTTGCATTTGGGAATATGGGTTTCCCTCGCTTTATGCTGTACATGTGTTCCTGGAAAATGGTGCACAACTCCAATTCATATAAAGGGAACCCACTTTACAATGTAACAAATAGAGATATGTTCCAAGACCACAACTGTACTGAGCCATTTCTACCACTTTTACAAGACAATTTTGGTACTCACCAACAACAGACAGTACACACAAGCACAGGGTAGTGGTGAATGGTACCATAATGGGGACGGCAACTACAGAAACGTGTAGCAGACAATGACCAAGGAGCACAGATCCACGCAGGAGACTGTATTTTGGTGTGCATCACTCCCACGATGCACTGCACAAAGCAGCTGACTGCCAGTTTCCACCACATCAATCGCATAAGAGTGAATTTACCTCTCATATAACAAATTTTTGGTATAAAAATGTTTATCACATAAGACCAAATTTGCGCACACAGAACCCACATAAAGCGAGGGAAACCTGCATATATTTAAGCTTACTGCTATTCAAATATAAAAGTATCAGGGTTTATAAGAAGAAACATATTGGATAACATGTTTAATCTGGGATCACTAAAGGCTTTCAATTAAATCTACAAAGCATTCTTGGTAAACATCTACCTTTTCCGCTTTCAGTTTGCTCTGCAGAAGCCACACTTCCCTTCTTCGGAATGTTAAATTTGATGGCATTGAGTGACGGTTTCTTTACTTGGAAGTGCTCTTCACTCCCTAGTGGGGAGAATAAAACAAACCATGAACAGACTTCCCAAGCAACACGTTGTTTACTTTTTGTGGCAATGCACCTTTGGGTGTTTGCCATTTTAAGGGCTGAAGCAAGCAGGCTGCAGACCAGCCGGCAGGTGGGAGCAGACCCAATTGGGTGGTCACATGGCACCCAGGAGACTGCCCGATTGGTGGAGTGCTGGGCAGCCTGGGTATAAGACCAGGCCCCGAGACCACAGCTGGCCACTTGCAAGAATGAACATCACCTGACCTGAATACTGCTGCTCCCAGGACATCTGGAAATCAGGTTAGGAACTGTAGGGATGGAAGAGGTCCCTGGCCCTGGATAAGACTTGAAACTACAACCTGCGGGGTTTAGATGGTGTGGTGGGGCCATCTGTGGTCGCCAGGAAATGCCACACCTGTGCCTCCCCAGTGAAAGGCAAGGATGGAGCGCCATATAGCCTCAGCCCCCACCACCTGATGGGTAACCCCACACAGGGAACAGATTAGGTGTCCAGGCATGTCGACAGACACCTGAGGCCTAACAGGTGTAAAGCCCAGAAGCTACAGTGACAGGGCAGAGTAGTGGCCCCAGTGAGGGGGCAGAGTGAAAGCTGGGGGCCATGTGGAATAGGGCCCATGGGAGCCTGAAGGACTGCGCATAGGTCAGCCAGAGTAGTGGCCCCAGTAAGGGGGGCAGAAAAGGCCAAGGTACATCTGAGGACACCTGAGGCCAATTGTGGGCTGGAGGCCAAGTGCAGCCCAGCAAAGGGGCCAGGGGAGCTGGAAGTCATTTTAGATGTCATCTGTGAGGCATGGGATATGGTGTAGGAAAGGTTCAGAGCTGTGTATTACACCCTTGGCATCAGGACACTGAAGGGGCAGCCTCCTGCCTAGAAACAACTATTCAGTTCCAAAGGTGTGGTAGGAGTCAGGTGGGTGGGCCAACTATGAGGCTGGCCTTGCCCCCTGTCACATTTGTGAATGCTGCAATTCCAAACCACATCCTAAGTCACAAGCACAGCAGATGAAAGAACATAGAATATAAGAACTGCCATTTACTGAGTCAGAGAATGGGACAGTCTTGCCCAGTGCCCCGTGTCCACAGAGGGGTGCCACCACTTCCCCTGGCTGCTGCTGGAGCTGCTGGGCCAGGAATCGGAAGGAGCCCTGCTGAGCTGCTGTAGGCTCCTGCTACCCTTACCACCACTGTGCCTGGACCTACAGCCCACCATCACCACCCAGGTGCCTGAACCATCTCCCCCAGCCCTGATCAAAGCCACCCTTGCCACAGACTCCAGCACATCCTACGACCCAGTACAGACAGGGGAGAAGCAGGGTCCCTCACCAAAAACCATTCTAACCCTGAGGGAGATGCTGCACAGACCCACTGCCGGTTGTCCTGCTATTCCTTGTGCTACCCTCTCCCCCACCACAAGGGGCTGTATCTCTCCCTCTCCTGGTGTTGGGGGATGTAGTGAACTGGGTGGTTCAGGCAGTGCTCTGCTGGACCTTTGCCCCCATAGGGGCAGAGGAGGGGGAAACGCCTGCCCCACCAGGCCAGTCTCCAGAGATGGGCACTGGGATTCTTCTGGCTGGAACAGCACTGGGTCTCTGCAAGTGTCCTGAGCCTCCCCTTGAGGGAGAGCAGACAGGGCCTGGTGAGCCTCTGCATCCAGGCCCACACCTACCTTTAGGCCTTGCAGAGGTTCCCATACAGTGCCAGTAGTCAGGCAATGTGGTGTAGCCTATGCCCCTCATTTGGTAAGTAACTCCAGGCTTTTAAAAGCTATGTCAAGGCCTAAATTCTTTTGGAAAAAAACCTGCTTTTTGCTGCTGCCTCTACAAACGCAGTAATCTTCAAATAACCCTTTTAGGATGTGAAACAAGACTAATGGTTAACTATATGCAACATTATGTACTAACACAGACAGAATATGTCTGGACTTAACCATAATAAGGAAGAGGGAGGAAAACATATAGAAAACAAATTATATCACAGTTAAGATTAATCGTAGACTAACACAGGGATCAGCAGCCTCCAGCACACGTGCCAGAGCATGGCATGCAAGGCCATCTTGCTCAGCATACCACAGAGGGCCTGGGCTCTGGGCACATGTTGCTGGCCATGGAGCCTGGGATGTTCACAGCAGGTGGCTGAGAGGCTGCAAGCTGTGCTGCATGCAGCCCAGGCTCCATGGCAGGCAGCAGTTGCCTAGAGCCCAGGTTGGCTGTGGCAGGTAGCCAGGAAGCTGCAAACAGCTGCACCGGACTCCTTAGTGACCACAGATGCACATATGCCTCTGGGTGCAGGGCCAGAAAGGGGCTGCAGAATGCATGGATGGGGAAGGGCTGGAGTTGCTGAGGCACAGCTGCCACTGCCACAGAGCCCAGCCATACTAAAGACCAGTACAACTTGTTTGCAGCCTCCCAGCTGCCAGCCACAGGTGACCCGGGCTCTAGGTAGCTGCAGCAGGCAGCTAGGAGGCTGCAAACAACTGCACCAAGCTCCACAGTCCCAGCACTGGCTCTGTGGCAGTGGTGGCAGCTGCACACATGCCTCAGAACACATGGTAGGGAAGCAGCCTGGGGCAGCACAGGCGGCAGGCAGGCTGCCAACAGCTGCATAGCTTCCCTGCCGTACTAAGTCCCCCCTCCCTTCTACCTGTCCTGCCACCTTCCGAGGCATGATGCCACTTCTCTTTCTCCCATTCCCTCACCAGACTGCTCCTCACCCCAAGCTAAAATATAACTGGTAGGGCATTACCAGTTATCAATACGTGAATGGTTAAGTGTTCACATCCCTATTTGCCACAGCCTAAAATATTTTCAAATGAGGTCCAGCAAAAGAAAGTTTGAGAACCCCTGCACTACTTAAACTGGTTAAAAGGCCTATACGTACTTAGTCATGGATAGTAAAAAACCCAAGCTGGATACCTGAACGTTTCAGGCAGCATGGAGAGAATTGTATGGTTTTGTGCAGAAAGGGGATCATGTTGTTTGTGGCCTGTGCAGTAAAAGAGTGGTATCTTGTACTTTCAGCATCCAGTGCCATTTCAAACTTGAGTGCACCAGAAAAGCTGTTGATTCACTTGAAAAACAGACCCCTGGCTTTTCTAAGTTTGTAACTAAATGTGTTCTTTCCACACAGGCAAGTTACATTGCAGCTGTAGCTATAGCTCAGAAGGGCGAGTGCTTACAGATGGAGAGGACTTAAAGGAAGCTTTCTGAAACCGTGCTGAGGAACTGTTTCACGATTTTGTGAATAACAAAGCCATGAAGAAATGCCATCGGCAGCCAGGACAGCTCAAAAGTGAGTAGACATCCATGAGTTCCACCCTGAAGTTACAGGCTGAGAGAGAAAGAACTACCTTTTGTTAGTTTTAATCTCACCACCTAGTGTCATTCTGTGACCCTTACTTCTGTATTGTGAGACAGTCAATAACAAAACCCTAGTGACTTTCTATACACCATTTCGCATTTTGTAAACTCTTAATGTTGCCCTTCAGACCCCTCTTTTCTAAACTCAGCCAAGCCTGGCCTCTTCCCCCGCCCCCTCACACAAGCCCTCCCCACCACCGATCATCCTCGTCACCCTTCTCTGTGCTGGCTCTAGCTGCCTATACCCTTTGTGAGGTGTGAGGACCAGACCGGGGCACATTATTCAAGGTGCGGATGCACCACGGATGTCTAAGGGGCATCACGATACTTTCTGCTGCGTGGAGTCAGGCAGTCATTGCTACACACCAGACACTTGGCATGGGACGAGCAAATGTGAGGCCAACCCTTGTGCCAGACCCACAGGCCTCCTTGCCCGCTCCCTCTGCCCAGCCCCAGGGGTCGAGACACACATTCAAACGAAAGCTAGCTGGAAACCTCTTCCAGAGCCACTACATGTTTCCAAGCACTAATTCTGTTGCTGCCCGGCCCTCAGGGCAGCAGGAAAAACGTGGTTATCACCCGACTTGGCCCATGGGGCCAGTCCACGATTATTGCGTGCTCCACCAGTGACTTGCGCCATGCGGGTAAGGTGCAAAGGGGCCAAGCCCGGACGCCTGCGGGGAGGGGGAGGAGCTCTACCTTCTCGCTCCTCGTCGCTGCCGAAGCTGAGCAGGTCCCTGCACCCCCGTGCCTGCCGGGCCCCGCCTTCGCCTCCATTCTCCGCCGCCTCTTGGCCCCTCACGCTCACCGTCGGCGCTTCCGGGAGCCGCGGGGGATAGTGGTCGGGGCTGGCAGGGCCCTGCCGCCGCCCCTCCTCCTCCTCCCCCCCCTCGACGCCGGGGCCCGGCTCCTCCTCGCTACTAGCGGACTGCGCCCTGCGGCGGCCCCGGAAGTGACGCGGACGCCGGCGGAACATTCTGTCCCGTACCGGTCACGCAGGCCCCGGTAAAACCCGCCGCCCAATGCGCATGCGCGCCGCAGCCCGGCTGGATAAGGAAGCAGGGCTGACCAATCACCTGGTGCTGGCCCCGCCCCGTGGTTGTCACAAGGGAAATGGGAGGGGCAGAAGAGGCTGCTGGCCAATGAGGATGAAGTGTCTTTAACCCTCCCCTGGCTGGGACAAAGCCGGGTGCAGAGTGGGGGAGTCTTCAGTGCTGTAGCGGCGGGGGCGGTGCCGGCAGAGGAGGCCGCTCAGCGCGGGCAGTCTTTCCTGCAGGACCACGGGGGAGCAGGTGCGGGTCGCGGCCTTCTCCGGTAAAGCAAGTGGGACCCGTGCAAACTAAGTACGGCAGCACGTGTCTTCTCCCCAACGTTGTTGTCTCTGACTTAGCGCTGGGGGGCTGGAGCCCCGGGGAGAGCCGCCTGCCCGCTCCCCCGCCCCTGGCTTCAGATGATTTGCTGCGGAGTAAAACCTGGGGTTAGTTGCACCACAGCAGTGGTGGGAGGTGTCTGCGCCCTTCCTCTTTGCTGGGACGCTGGCACTTGTATGCGCTTCAGATCTTCATAGGATGCATTTGGTAGCCTGAGATGCAAAGAAATGCAAAAATCTAGAGCTCTTGATTCAGAGATAAGACCTTTTATTAGACCAACGAGGAAATCACAGACGCAATTATTTTTTTTTTTTGCTGTGAGCTTTTCGGCAGGGTAAAATTAATCTTTTTCTGCGAGCAAGGACAGCCCCAAAAATAAACGTCAAACGCCCTTTGTCAGCCTCTGGGAAAACTAAAGATAGTGAAAATTCCCCATAAGTAGGAAATAAATTTCACTTTTGCACAGACAGGGAGCTGAAGATGGAAATCTGTCCCTCTGGATCTATGAGTGTGTGGTTGTGAGTTGTTCTGGGTTGCTCTTGGTTGTGTAAATCAGGTACGCCTCCTTCCCTGGAGGTGTCAGATGGCAAGCGGGGAGCTTAGAAATCTTTCTTGTTGTTAAATGAAGTTTAAAATCCAAAATCAGCTAAAATTCAAGTCTTCATAGGCAGGCAAGGTTCTTTGGGTAGATGTGTGATACCTTTTACGAAACCAACTAAATAGTTGGGAAAATTATTTTTTGCAAGCTTTTGGGCACAAACACCCTTCCTAGGGCCTAGGGAGCCTGCTGGTGTGATGTGTGCTCTCCTGGGTAGGATAGAAGCCAATTTGCAAAATTAGGGTTGTGAAAATGCAAATGCCTGGCAGTGAGGATCAGAGGGAATGGGAGACAACAGATGTGAGACTGGTAAGTTGTGGGGAAGGAGGATGTTGACCTGGTGATAGAATCGAGCTGGTAAAATGCAGACAGGTTACCTGGGGTTATCGGATGGCAAACGAGTTATAATGTGCCATAAATCCAATGTCTGCATTTACTGCATGATTTTTTTTTTTTTTGTATCCAGTAGATTGATGAAGTGAAGTTTGTAGACTTGCCTTTAAGGATTAGAATTGGGAGATGGGAGAGAGAGTGGTTGTCTTGTGAGAAGTGGGTACCCACAGGTAATTGGGTAATTAAGTCTCCGTAGAGTCATAGAAAACTAGGGCTGAGGCAGGATGATCCCTATTCGAGCCATGCTATACAATTCACTAGCTAAACTCTACGTAAGACTACTATCAACCCTGACACAGCATAGACCTAACACCCTAACCTGCCACAGGTAACACAGGGGAATCACAGCAGACAGTGTCCTGCTTCTTTTCTTGTCAGTATGAGCTCAGGAGATACCAGGCAAACATTACTGCAGTTGTTTCTTTCTGGCTACTTAAAAATTCAGTAGTAAGGCAACCTCTCTTATCCACTAGACAGCAGTTTATGACCTACATACAAGCTGTGGGTCATGGTGAGGAAATCTTTCCATACAGCTGGAATCAATTTCTGCTTATCAATATCTTTGTTTATTCCTCACTATTAAATAGTTTAAACCAGGGGTGCTCAACTCCTGGCCTGTGAGCCAGATCCAGCCCACAGATCTATGTAATTCAGCCAGAAGGGCTCCCTAAGTGGGGAAGTGGTGGTATCATTAATTGCTCACCCCCTGCTGCTAAATTTTCAGACCCATGTGGCACTCCCTGTGCCAGATAACATGGCCCTGTGTACCAGATCATGCTAGATCACACCAGTGCGCAATTGGATCCAGGCATGTGGGGGTCAGGCTGGTGTGCTGGACCCCGCATGCCAACCCTGCATGGGACCTGGCCAGCATGCTGACCCTGTGCCACACATCCAGCCTGCTATAAGGTTGGGGCCCCTGGTTTAAGAACGTGATTGAAGGGATCTGGCTATCATTAATCCAATACACTATCTGGTCACAGAAAAGGTATGGGTTTTGGACCTGAAATGCAAATCACTGATGGTTTCTAGCATGTCTGGACAAGCACCAATACTGCAGAGTAAGTGAGCCAAACTATGAAGTATGCTAGAGGCATAAGATAATTTTGTTCCTTCTGCTTCCGTTCAAAGAATGGACAATTTTATCTATGATCTGTTCAGCTGACAGTAGGGATTTACACCTATCACCTTTCAGGACATTGTGCTGCCTATAACTGGAACTTGCTGACTGACTGTAGGCAGGGAGCCAACTAAATTTCAAAGGGAAGGCACTGAAGACTTGAAAAATATGAAAGATCTGGTTGTTTTAAGTATTTCTAGAGCCTTTATTTTCATATCTTGGCATATTTTGTTGTTCTCTCTCAGCTGGAGAGAATTAAGTAAGAATAGAAAAAGAATCTGTGGTCACTGTAAACAGTATTTCATACTCCCTCCCTTCCTGCTCCCTCCACTCTCCCCAAGTCTTTCATCTTAATTAGTCTCTTCTCAATCATTGTTTCTGTAGCTGCAGTCATCCTGTATCTATGTCTGGAACAATCTCCTTGTTATTCAGCTGGTCTCTTCCCCTTCCCATCGGCCTTCCTACCTGTTCATTACTCATCTCTTTGCCTTGAAATGCAGTCTAGAATCCTTATTGTATTTTCTTTCTGTGATTATAAACTCTGTGGGATAGGTACTATTACTTGACTGGTTTGTAAAATTGCATTGTAAGTATACATACCACAACTTATAATAAATGTCACTCTCACTTGTGTGTTAGGCCGGGATAGAAACAGTTTAGATTTTTTTTAAGTGCAGGGTAGTGGTGTACAGGTCTGGGGCAAACCCTGGGGGGGCATGCACAGTTGCAAGAGTGTGGATTCTGAGAGCTGGGGAGGGTGAGACAGCATGCAGATCCACCTTCTCTACTTGTTGCTGGCTTTCTGGCCCTCATGTTTCCCACATATGAGCATGGTGACACTCATTTCATCATCATCAGGGGGAGATCACAGCCCCCAGTGCTGAAGCCACTCCTTCTTGGACTTGCATACCAGTGACTAGAGCCACCTTTCCTTGCAGGCCCTCCCACAATGTCCAGGAGCCTGGGAAGAAGAAGGGAATGAGCTGATCTGAAAAGGAGAGCTCTATAGCCAAGTATTCATCCTTTCGCATGGGGGAAGCTGGCACTGGGACTGGAGTAGGGTGGGGGCAGGACTAGGAGCCTCCAGGGGTGCTGTTTGCCTGCAGGACACTGGGGTGTGTGTAGGGTGTCCAACAGCAGGAGGAGCAAGGACTTACTTCCCTTTGAGGGTCCTGCAGCACCTGGCCCCTGTGGGAGAATCTTGCAGCGACCCAGGGTGCCAGTCACTGCCTTGAAGGATGAGGACATAGATCATCAAATACAGGCAGTTCTCAGACTTATGACACAATTGATTCCTGAGACCGCATTTTAAGTTGAAGCCTTGCAACTCAGAACTGATTTTTCCCCTAGGAAACAATGTTATAAATGGGGGATTGGTTCCTGAGCCAAGGCCCGATACCCTGTTTTCACCAAAAATACCCCAGAATTTTGTACTCAATCAACTATAGATGAGTAATATAGCTACATTAATGTATTTATATTGTAAATAGCAATCATATTGATTTGGAAGGACTTCTTTGAGGTGACTTGGCTGGACTTCTTGAAGGGCTCCTGGCTGCAGGTTTTTCTGGAGTCTTGGACACTTTCTTAAAACTCTCTAAGGAAGTTTGGACAGACAAGAGATGGGCGACGCAGCGAACTTATTTGCTGACGTGGCGTGGCGTCGGATCAAGTGTTGTAAAGTCGAAACTGAGGTCAGAAAGTTGAAACAGTGTCAGTTTATAAACCTAAGTGCAAAACGTTGTAAGTCGAGGACTGCTTGTGCATCCAAAAGGAAAGGCTTCAGTCTGAGGCACAGAACCTGTGGAAAAGTCATTGCCTGCCCTCTCTGGAAAAAATCCAGGGAAAATTTTAAGGGGAACATTTAAAAATGTTAAATGTTTTGTTAGTGCTGGAACAAAACCGGACGACCAAAGGCGTTCGGTGCGCGCCTTGCGAGTTGCGGTTCTGCTGCCTGGTGTCCCAGTTCTCCCACGATACCACCCTGCTTGAGGCCGGCCACGGAGCTGGGCCTAGACAGCACAGGAGCATCCCACACGTCCCGACGCAATTTGCCTGCAAACGTTTAGGATTTCACAACTTGGATTTTCACTGCAGGGTTTGCCAGGCTCTGAGCGACTTCTTTGGTTTAATTTTTCAGTCAAATACTCTGCAAAAAAAACAAGTTGCCAAGCGGCTTTGACAACCGGCTTTTAGGACCAGGACCGAGGGGGGGCCTGGCTTCTTTAAGGCGGGGGGCAGGTTGAAAGACCTGCAGCCTTTCAACTCGGAGCCCTTTCTCCACAGAGGCGCGTGGGGGCTTCTCACCCGCGCCCCTCCCGGGCTGCTGGGGTCAGACTCGCCCCACCCGTGGGCTGGTTTTGCCTCGCAGGTCCGGGGAGGCGGCTGGGCGGCCACATTTTTGGATTTGTGAGGCCAATCCTGCACACGGGTCAAGCGTGGAGGCCGGGCCGGGCAAAGGAGAGGGGCTGCGGGCCCGGCCCCGCGGCGGGTAGCGCTGTGGGCCGGCTCCGCCCGCGCCGCCGCCGCCATGTTGTGGGGCTGAAGCTGCGGCCGCAGCAGCGGGAGGCGGAGGAGCTGCTCGGCGCAACAGGTAGCGGGCGAGGCGGCGGTGCCGGCGGGGGAGCCTGAGGGGCGGGGGTCGCTGCGGCCCGGCCCGGCCTGAACGTCTCTTCGGGGGGGGCCGCGGTTGGAGTTGGGTCGGAGCCCGCTGGCACCTGTGGCGGGCGCGGGGCACGTGTGGCTCCGTGGCCTTCGTAGCGCGATGGTGCGGGTCGTGGCCCTCCGCGTCCGGGCCGCGATGGCTCCGGAGGTGCGAGTGCGACTCTGCCGCCCTTATGGCACCGCTCTCCCGCTCGTGAGGTGACGCTTCCTTCGCTGCCAGTGTGGCCTCGCACCAGTCGGGGGTCGTGGCACCGCAGTGCCTTTGCCCTTGGGCCCGGGACGTTTATTGCGTGATTTGCCGTTGCGTGAGGTGACGGTTCCTTCGCCTGTGTGGCCGGTCTGTGTTTATCGAGCAAGTTGCAGTTTTGGGCATGATAGATCCTTTGCCCATGTAGCCGGGCTGCATTTATTGCGCAATATGCCATTTCATGATGTGGTTCCTTGGCCCGTGTAACTGGGCTACACTTATGGACTATTCATTATATCATGATATTCCTTTGCCAGTGTGGCTGCGCTATGTTTATTGCACGATTCACCATTTCATGATGTTGTTCCTTTGCCTTTGTGGCCCATTTATCGCATGATTCGCGGTTCATGGCATGATAATTCTTTTGCCCATGTGGCCTGTCTGCATTTATTACGTGATTTGTCATTTTATGGCAGGATGGTTCCTTTGTCTGTGTGGCCAGCCTGCATTTATTGCACAATTTGGGGTTTACGGTGTGATGATTGCATTGCACGTGTAGCTGGTCTGAATTTATTGTGTGATTCACTAGTGAATTTCATAATACAGGTGACATGTGGCAGGGGCTGAGGGCTGCAGGAGGCCAGGGAAAGATACAGCTAAATAGATCATTGCCATGCTGATTTGCTTCTTGTCTAATACTTGTCCAACCAGTAGTTTGAAGAAACTTAACAACGGTTGAAGATGTATGTTGTTAAACATGGATTTGTCACATTTTCTCAGTCTTTTTTTTTCTTTTGTCATTGTAAAGAAAATAAAGTGTGGTCACCATCTGGCTAGAGTGCTTCATTAAGCTCCTTAGGTCTGAAAGCAGTCTGAATAATGAATAACAATGCTTTTAAAGGAATCTGTTTCTCCAAGACAGTGGGACACCACATTAACACTGAGGCAAGAGGCAAGGCTTTCTTAGGGTGATATCTTTTATAGGACCAACTGTCACCTGGATAGATCAGCTTAGTTTTGAGTAAGATGCACCACCCTACAAATGGAGAGATTGCCCTAAGAAATCCTTGCCTCGCAGAATTTCTGAACCATCACAGCTACATCACTCTTACTTTACAAAAATGTAAAGGCTGATTTTACTTTTACTAATTCTTATAAGCATTTAACTAGTTTTCATGCATGTAAAACTTTTTTTTTTTTTTACAAATACTACCATAACTAATCTGTCCTCATAAAGCTCTTCTCTTGTCTGTGTTATCAGTCCTTTTTCATAGAGGAAGAAACAGGGGGGGTTAAAATAGCTTGATTCTGGCTGCGAGGAAGACTGATAAAGGTGGGATTACAGATTGGGGTATTTTGGCTCTTGTCATCCTAACACGAGATCATGTTTGTTTCTAGGGTCTTTTGAGTCACTGCTGAGTTGACGTGTTGTTCAGACTCCCAAGGTCGTGTTTACACATGTCCTACGTGGTCCTTTCATTCTCAGCCAGGATGCTTGCATAACTCGTATTGATCAAACAAGTGGTCAGCTGAGGCTTTTCATTTTTTATCAAACATTTTGTTTCCCATTCTCCCACTTTCCACCATGTATTGTTTAATCTTCCCGTTATGTCCTTACTGACACCTAGGCTCCAATCTCTTTGAGGTGGGATCTACTTTTCTTATCAGTCTGTAGTATACAGCATCTAGGACAAGGGGCCTGATGCCCTATTACGATCTCTAGGTGCTTCAGTAGTATAAATAAATCAAGGGTTCCTCCAGTGATAGTGGAAGTTGTGCTACTCCTCACGCCATGTTTACTATCACAAATTATAATCTCCTGAAGTTTGTGCTAATAGTGAATTATGGTGTATTTTTTATCCCTGTCCTTGGCATGGACAAAGTCAAATAGATTACAGTAGAAGTGAGCTGTTAGTGATTTTCAGCACTGCTGGTAAGACAGCTATTTGTGAGCTTCAGAGAAACACTCATGGTGTAAAGTAGTTTAGTTTACAAATATTTATGTTGCCATACTATTAACAGTAAGTGAATAAAGTTTACTTCAGAATATGAAGTATTGAATATTGTTTGCTTTAACACTTTTCACTCAGCTGTTTGCTTTGTGTTCTTGTTTAGTCAGTGATTCTTCCACAGTGACTAGACCTCTTCCATATACTCCCGTGATCCGGAGAAGCAGTGTTTGCTTGCTTTGCCTCCAGAGTGCACTTGGTGACATTCAGGCAGATGAGAACAATTTGTGTCAGAGATTTTAAAGTTCTTAATGACCTGAGACATCTTAAATGAGCACCATCCCTTCTAAAATCTGGCACCTGTGAGGGGCCAGAAGTTGAGGACCCCAAAGCTGAGGTACTCGTAATCAGAAATCACTGTTACAGACTGTGGACCTGGTTTTTTCCCCTGGCTAAGTTGCACAGTAACTGACACTTTAGAGCAGTGGTCCCAACCTTTTTAAACTCAAGGCACCCTTCAGAAAATGCAGCTCTTAGTTTTCACTTTGACTACGGAAAAAAATAATACAGCAATTTTTCTGTTGCAAAACCTCAGAAAGACCATAACAGGTCAGAAGGTTTTAGCACTGTGGACTCCTATGTGAAATCTCTGGGTTTATCTTGTGAATCACATAGGTATTTGCACACCTAACTGTGCTAATACTGTGAGACAAACTGTGCTGTGGCCCCCTGATAGAGAATCGCTGCTTTAGAGACAGGGGTGCTGACATTGCCTAGTAATATGTCTGTTCAGTCCCTTTGCAAAGCTTGTAAAAAGAGGAAGGAGGCAGTATTCAGTTGTTTAAAAACAAACTGGACTCCTGACTAGCTCTTCTTCTCTTAATTCTGTTGGATCCTCAGACGCTACCATCTTGACTTTGTATTTTCATGTCTGATTTATTTTCCCTTTCATAACATTCAACCCCTTCCTTTTCAGTACTTAAAACTAGTTTTTCTTAACTTATTTGTTTTGTCATCTAAAACTTGTGTTTTAACCTTGCTTATCATACTGTGTAAGTTTAACTCCTGTGTTTTCTTTTTTTGATCCTATGGTGTTTTCAAATAATTTGTTTTCACTCTTGCAAACCAGCTTTTATCTGCACTGTAACATCTTTCCTTTCATCTGGTCCCCTAGATAATATTTCCTGGCATTTCTCCACATCAGTGATAGCAAGGATAAGTACGGTGCTTTAAAAAAAAAATTGAGTGTTTGTGCTGCTGTGTGCATGAAGACCTGTTTCTACCTTTTATTCCTTGACCCTGAAACTCCTGCTTCAGGTGGCTGGACAGTGCAAAGTGATCTGCTGTCCTCTCTGCATCTCACTAATAAGATGACTAATTTTAGCTATCTTTTCCTTTTGTATGTAGAGATGCTTTCAAGTTGTAGGAGCACTTGTCAGAAAAGTAGGGTTGTTCTGATTATATGTTGCAAAGGTGACTTCTAGCTATAAAATGAAGTAGTTAGCTATATCTTTGAATACTAAAAACCTTCTCATGTGAACCTCAATATTAATCTTATTCAACATCAGCCTAGTAAGATCAGGTTTCCCCATGCCTGGGGCTTGTGACAGATGATGCAACAGATTATTCTAGCTTGGCTGAGCATGCAGCTTCTGCTGTTCTCTAAAAGCCTGATGTATATTTTTAAAGGTGTTACATCACAAAAATGCAGGGGTTTTGCAAAAGTGCCTAACTCCAGCTGGTAAATCAGTGTAATTTAGACACAACCTGCTTCAGGTGCTTTTGAAAATCTCATTAGTCACCTAGCTGCATATTAAGTAACTGAAAATCTAGCCTTAAGTCCCCATCAGCATGGAACTGCAGGACTAATTGGTATTGCTTGAATAAGAAGCTAGTGAAAACTAACTTTAAAAAAATGTTCTTTATGTTAAGTACTGGCATACTATTTTCTCTTTTTGATTCATTCATCTGCTTTCCATTTGCAAACTTGTTTTCTGCTGTTGTTCTTCTGTAGCTATTCTTTTTCCAGATGTAGGCTGTTAAAAGGTAAAAACAAAGTCACAAAGATACGGGACTGAATCTGCTTCTCATTGAAGTCAGTGGAAATGGCTCTTAATGCTTATTGCATCAAGTATCCCTCTCAAGAGGGCTGAGCCTATTTTTGATAACATATGTTTGCCCCCAAAACATTAAAGAAGCACATTACTAGAAAGTGAATTAAAATGTTTTCAATAAATAAAATAAAATCCACTGGAGGATTTTTCTCTAAAGGTTTAGAAATGTTGTGTAGGCACTAGCTTAAGAGCCTGGAAATTACTAAGTTCTGACATACTAAGCATGTTACCTTCAGTATCATCATCTGAATAATTGGGATAATTTTTGTGTGTTTCATAGTGAAAAATTGTAGGGAATAGCTAGTCAGTTTTTGTTAAAATGCTTTATTAATGATACAGATTTTAGGGTTAAAAGTTAAATCTTTATGCCATGTCCTTTGTTATGCAACTTTACTTCTGGATAATATCTGGATAGAAAAAACAAACATAATTGCTGATTTTATTTTATTATTGATCTTTGTTTCCTTCTACAAAAACACATAGAATTATTAAAAAAATTAGGGTTGGAAGGGACCTCAGGAGGTCATCTAGTCCAAACCCCCTGCTCAAAGTAGGACTATCCCCACCTGTATCATTTCAGTCAAGGCTTTCTCTAGCTGGGTCTTAAAAACCTTCAAAGATGGAGATTCCACAACCTCTCTAGGTAACCTGGTCCTGTTCTTCACTATCATCCTAGTGAGAGAGGTTTTTCCTAATATCCAACCTAAATTTCCCGTGCTGCAACTTGAGCCAATTGCTCCTTGTTCTGTCATCTGCCACCACTGAAAACAGTCTTGCTCTGCTTTTCTTGGAAGCCCCCTTCAGGTAGTTGAAGGCTACTGTTAGTTTTCCCTTAAGTCTTCTCTTCTCCAGACTAAATGGCTGCTTGCAAAACTGAAAAAAAAAACCCACCAAAAAAACCCACACTTTATATTAAACTCTGTGCAGTCCTGCGCCAAGCCAAGTGCATGCCCAGAACAGGCAATGCATTAGTTTGATCCAGCTCTGCAGCATCTGTATAGATCAGGAGCTTTAGTGGACCTTTTTTGGCACTTTTATCTAATAGCTGATTGAATCAGCTTTAGTTAAAAGTGCCAAAAAGCACCCAATCTATACAATCTATACAGATGCTGCAGAGCCAGGTTGAAATAACACACTGCTACTTCTGGTAACGCCTGTTTTATGTTTTGTTTTGTGTTTTACACGTGTGCAAGCAGCCAATAAGGCCAGTTCCTTCATCCTCTCTGCAGAAGTCATGTGCCCCAACCCCCTAACTATTTTCATTGCTCTCCACAAGACTATCTCCAATGTGTTCACATTTTCTGTATCTGGGGGCCCAAAAATGAGCACAGTACTCAAGGTGTGGCCTCACCAGTGCCGAGTAGAGGAGGAGATTTACTTCTCCTGATCTGCTGGCAACACTCCTGTGAATGCAAAGCCATTAGCAGTCTTTGCAACAAGGGCACACCGTTGGCTCATATTCAGCTTATTGTCCACTTTATAGTGGACAGGCTAGTACCCAGCCTGTCCCAGTGCATAGAATTGATCTGTCCTAAGTGCAGGATTTTGCACTTGTCCTTATTGAACTTCATGAGATTTTTTTAGTCCAGTCCTCCAACTTGTTGAGGTCTTTCGGAATCCTAGCCCTACCCTCCAGTGTATCTACTACTCCCCAGCTTGACGTGGTCAGCAAACTTGCTGAAGGTGCACTCCACCCATCTTCCATATCACTGGTGAAGATATTGAACAAAACTGGCCTCAAGATTGATTCCTCAGGCACTTGACTTGATACCAGCTGCCAAATAGACATCGAGGTATTGACCATTACCCTCTGAGCCTGACAATCCAGCAGTTTTCTATACACCCTACAGTTCATTCATCCAATTCATTCTTCCTCAGCTTGCTTGCGAGAATATTGTGAGAGATGGTATCAAAAGTCTCGCTAAAGTCAGGGTGTATCAAGTCCACTGCTCTTCCTGTATTCACAGAGCCAGTCATCTCATCCTGGAAGGCAGTCAGGTTGGTCAGGTATGATTTGCCCCTGGTGAATCCATGCTGACTGTTCCTAATCACTTTCTTCTCCTCCAGGTGCTTAGAAGTGGATTCCTTGAGGACCTTCATGATTTTTTGCAGGGACTGAGGTGAGGCTGACTGGAACCTTCTGGGCACTATATCTTCCCTTTTCCAATCATCCACAACCTCTCCCACTCAGCATGAGGTTTCAAAGATAACGACTAGCAGTTGTGCAGTCCCATTGCCAGTGCCCACAGGTGCATCACATCTGGCCCCATGAAGTTGTACATGTCCAGCTTTTCTAAATAGTCCCTAACCTGTTCTTTCACCACTGTTGGCTGCTCACCTCCTCTCCAAACTGTGCTGCCAGGTACAGAGCCGGTGAGTTCAGGATCATGAGGAAAGGAAGGATGGAGAGCGGCAGAGTAAGGACCCTGGACTTCTGAAAAGTAGACTTTGACTCATTCAGGGAACTGATGGGCAGGATCCTCTGGGAAGCCAGTCTGAGGGGGAGAGGAACCCAGGACCGTACTGAGTTGCAGGAATAGACCATCCTGATGTGCAAAAAGACTAGCAAGTATGGAAGAACATCAGTTTGACTTAGCAGAGAACTCTTCAGTAAGCTTAAACACACAAAGGAAGCTTACAAGAAGTGGAAACTTGGACAAACAACTTAGGAGGAGTATAAGGGTATAGAAAGCTGGCTGGATTGTCAGGCTCAACAGGTAGTAATTAATGCCTCCATGTCTAGTTGGCAGCTGGTATCAAGTGGAGTGCCCCAGGGGTCAGTCCTGGGCACAGTTTTGGTCAGTGTCTTCATTAACGACCTGGAAGATGGCATAGAGTGCACCCTCAGCAAGTCTGTGGATGACACCAAGCTGGGGGGAGTAGTAGATGTGCTGGAGGGTAGGGCTAGGATTCAGCATGACCTAGACAAATTGGAAGATTGGGCCAAAAGGAATCTTATGAGGTTTAACAAGGACAAGTGCAAGGTCCTGCATGCAGGACAGAGCAATCCAGTGCACCAGTAAAGGCTTGGGGCTGACTGGCTAAGCATAAGCTCTGCAGAAAAGGACCTGGGGGTTACTGAGGACAATAAGATGGATATGAGTCAGCAGTGTGCCCTTGTTGCCAAGAAGACTAACGGCATACTGGGCTGTATTGGAAGGAGCGTTGCAGGCAGATTGAGGGAAGTGATTATTCCACTCTATTCAGCACTGGTGAGGCCACATCTGGAGTACTATAGAAAGGATGTGGACAAGTTGGAGAGAGTCCAGCGGAGGGCAGTGAAAATGGTTTGGGGGCTGGGGCACATGACTTCTGAGGAGAGGCTGAGGGAACTGGGTTTATTTAATCTGCAAAAGAGGAGTGAGACTGTCCTCAGTGGTGGCAGATGAAAGAACAAGGAGCAACAGTCTCAAGTTGCAACAAGGGAAGTTTAGGTTAGATACTAGGAGGGTAGTAAAGCATTGGAACAGGTTGCCCAGAGATGTGGTGGAAGCTCCATCCTTAGAGGTTTTCAAGACCTGGCTAAACAAAGTGCAGACTGCAATGATCTAGTTGAGGATGGTCCTGCTTTGAGCAGGGGGTTGCACTAGATGTGACCTCCTGATGTCCCTTCCAGCCCTAATTTTCTATGGTTCTATTATTTATGAATTCATAGATAAGCACAGCTTTGTGGGGGCTGTTAATTTATTTTCAGAATTTAAATGTAGGCTGATGACAATAGCAGCACAACACAATGGATTTGTTTAATGGAGAAATTAATAAGACCAGTAGCTGGAAAACTATTCATTTTGTGCAAGTTATGAAGCTAGGTCCAAAATCTCTGCTTCTTTGTAGGTGCAATTTCATTTAAGTGGAAGCTTAAGTAGAACAACATTAAACTTGGTTTGAAGTATTTTGCTATGAATCTTAATAGCATTTCAGCTATTAGAAGTAGTAGTTTGTATTTTCAAGTTGGTTGTTGTAGAGGTAATATTGCTACACCTACACAACTGAAGTTTATGACATGCTTTGGCATTAATTATGACTGACATACTTCAATGTTCATGTTGTTGACCCATTAAAACATGCAGCAAAGGTTGGAAAAAGCAGGAAATGAGTATCATTGTCTTTTGAAATTTATTCCTTTCTAAAAATATTACAGCTGCAGCATAGAAAACCTACTTAATTTAAGTTTACCATAGCATATTATGATATAACAAGCTGCTTTAGGTTTTCAGACTTTTTCTTTAGCAATACTTTTGGAAACTAAGAATTTTGGGAGTCAGATTTTTGCATGCCTTCTTACCCTCTCAAGCTCTCAACATACTCATACGCATACAGACAAACACAATTATTCATGTTAATAAAATTTGAGTCAGATAGTTACCTTTTTAATGCATATGTGCTCTTAGTACAATGACATTTTAAATATCATTAGAGTATGTAAGTCAAATCCAAGATAAAATGGTACTGAAAGTTTTTTGCCCTTTGTTACAACAGATGCCATTTTTAATGGTTGTGAAAGCATTACTACTAAAGGCCCAATCAGTTTTCTCCATTGTGCTCTAGTGATATGTTGTACTATGGCTAACACAATCCATCTTCATTTAAATAATATAGGCTCTATGGATTAAAACAGGGTTGTTAAGAAAATAAAAATCGTAGTATTGCCAGTTAATGAAGATTAGTGTTTTCTATGTAAGATTCTTTTTATTCATTTTTGTTAAGCAGCCCTTGCACGTTTTAGCATGTTCAATTGAGAACTTATACTTTATTCCTTGTTTACTCTAAAACTGAAATAACTACAGTTGTAAACTAATATCAAATTGATAGCAGGGCTTTTCATCCCAGGATAGATATAGTTGTGGGGTTTTGGCTTTTGTTTTACTGAGAACTGTGTTTGGAGCTGTGGACTTAAAAATGCTACTGTTTTCCTTCCTGGGCAGTGTATTTCCTGGTTCTCAGACACAGTCTGTTACCTCACATCTCAAGTACTACAACATTTTTTTTTCTCCTTAGCCATGACCCATACTATTTTGCCCTGCTCATAATTACTGAGTGTTGCTTCAAATCTCATTTTCCTAGCCTGTTATGTTTATATCTCTCCACCAAGTTTACCTTCTCTGTCTCAACAATCATAAGCTATATACACTTCTGAGGCCCTTTGTGGCCTCTCTCTCTTCCCTTCCTGTTGCTTCTCATACAGCATGGCAAAATTACTAAATACTTCAGATTTCAGCCTCTAATGGTGACTTGTTAAATTTTCAAATGCACATTTCTGCCATGCTACCCCTCACACTAAGGAGCTCCTCAAAAATACTCACAAAGCAACTTCATTTTTCTCTTTACTTCTGTATTACTTTTCTTTGCTCAACAGCAGGTAGAGTGGTGATCTGTTGATCCCACCGCCTGTCATGCTGACTGATGTTGTCTCCTCATCAGGGAGCTGGGTTTTCAGTTTCTCATGGAAAAACAGGAAAAAACCCCCACAGATTTTCCCTTTTGGCCAAGAAAAAACATGGATTTTTCATTTTAAAAGAGAAACACTGATTTTTCCACTTTTGCAAAAAGCTCTTGGCAGACTGGCAGAGTTTCAGCCTGCAGAGGGCTGGGGGGAGTGGACCCAGAGGGTGGTTAGGCTGGGGCACCAAGTGCATGTGTGCACGTACACAGATACCTGGCCGCTAGACAGCCTGAGCTCGTAGTCCTGAGGGCTGGGGGTCTGTGGGTGAGGCGCAAGGGCCACCAGCAGGACTGGGGGGCTGTGGCTTGAAAGTGAGGGGCCTGGACCTGCGTCCTGGTTAGCGAAGGGGGCAGGGGAAGCTCTGATTTTTCCATGATAAAAAACCCAAAATCAAATACCAAAATTTATAGGTACTTAGAATTTGTTTTATTATAGTGATTGAGGTAGTGGTAGGCAACAAAGTTGCTTAAAGATTATAAATATATCAATAAAACATTGTGTTCAGTTGATACCTATATATACACACAGTAAAAGTTCCGTTATCCAGCATCTTACAAGCCGGCATGCTCCACTAACCGGCTTGTAAGATAAAGTGAAAGTGGAAGTGCCCACCGTGGCACTTCCGGTTTCTCTGAGCCCCCATGGCTTGGAGCAAAGCAGCCTGCGCTGCTGAGCCCCCACTGCCTGGGGGCACAACAGGCTGTGCGGGACCTGCCTCCCTGTACTGTGGGGCCCTGTGGGCCCCGTGGGAGCAGCAGTGATGCTGCACGAGGGACATAGGGACGCCCCAGATGCGGTGTGAGAAGTGGCGGCCAGGCCCACTCCGTTAACAGGCGTATTTTGTTATCTGGCATCCCCTGTTCCCCGGGGATGCCGGATAACAGAGCTTTGAGAGAGAGAGAGTGTTATAGTGGTGTTTCATTTTAATTGTGGATTTTGGATTTTTTAAAATCAGAGAATTTGCCATTTTTAAACAGAAAAACCAGGATCCTTGCATGTTCTGTTCTTTCCTGTCTGTTTCTAGCTATCTATGCTGTGGTAGCTTGTTTTACACTTGGATCATAAGCTCCTTGGGACAGGGACTGTCATTTTGTTCTGCATTTGTAAGCACTTAGCACAATGAGATCTCTGTCAATAGTTGGGCTTCTTAGGTATTGCAGTAATACAGATAATAACAAAAATAACTGCCTGTGCTGGTTGATGAAACAAGGCTAAATCTGTTGGTAACAGTTGTAGCCAGTGATTCTTATGACCATGACATAATTTATATTTTTATTCATCATCAAACCACAAAATTCTTCAAGGTAGAAATGTGAATCCAAATTTAACTGAGTTTCCCTGAAAAAAAATGCTATAAGAATCTTAAGAGTATGTAAAATGTATCCTCTTGTGATATTCAATATAAAGTATTGCCTTTCATATGCTTTTCATATATTGTATCTTTCTATGCTTACCTGCACCAGATTCCTTTGATCAGAATACTCTACTCTGAACTTTCTTCTGGGATTAATGCTGGAGTAACAAATTGAGAAACAGCTTGCTGCTGGGATGTTTGCTGCAGTGTCCAGATGTCTGAGATCCCTTTTTTCTCTATAATACGGTTTCCAACGTAAGTTTTTATTCCATGAAAGAAAGGAAGAGGTCTCTTGTAAATTGTTAAGCTTCGAAGAGGTATGTCCAGAATAGAAGACTGAGAATAAGAATATTGGTAATAATAGGGAAAAATCAGCAAAAGTCCTGGACATCAGCTGTGGTTCAGATACCCAGAGACTTAGGCATTAAAAGTGTGTGTGGAACGCGTAACTTTTAGGAATCCCTAACATTTATTTATTTATTAGCTTTATATGTCAGCCTTCCCAAAAAGGCTTAGGTAGCTTACAAGAAAAGAGAAAATGAATGACAGAAAAGGAATAAAATACTAAGATGAGAACAAACTCCTCCTCCCCTTTCACCCTGTCTCGGTCTCTGCCAAAGGGTGCCCTTGCCCAATGTACTTTTCTTTTGTTTACTTATATCACATTGATGTCAAATGCAATAGGCAAACAGTTCGAACCCTGCCATGGAGTCATGCCAGCCTTCAGTCTTCCTGTCTTTGTTCCTTTTACTCTGGCAAACGCACATTGGCAGGGGTTGGGCCCTTTGCAGAGTGCATTATTTTTAGATTGAGGCTTTTATCTTAAGGTTTAAGAATAGGCTTTTATCTTAAAAGATTTAAGAATTACACAGAAATTTAGGAAAATAAAATCAGCACAAATAAGAAAAAGCTTTCGTATTGCTAGAGTGATCACATATGCTGTTGCTGTTCTCCAGTCTTTGTTTCTGTATATTTTTCATCATCAGTGCTCAGAAAATCTGCTTTCCACAGAAGCAGAGGACGGCTGAAGCTGTACAAGTACTGACTCGTACACATGATGGCATTTCTAAGTACATGTTTTGTTACCACTCTAACCTTTGCTCTTTTCATGCACATACCATGAGCAGCAGTTTGAAGGTTTATGTAGTTAGACAAAATCGGTTCTGACTGATGCAGCAGCCACACTTTAAAAGCCTCTTCTTTTTAAATGTTATACTGTTTTGGGAGAGAATCTTATGCTTAGAAGAGGGTAAAATTGAACAGGAGCTATAAAAACACAAGAAACTTCCAAGTGCAAGTGTTGTACTGGGTAGAATTAGTGGTTCATAGTGTTAATGTGGAGTAAACCTTTGGTGTGGGTAGTCTAGGAATTTAGGAAATCGTGATACACTCCCTGATAGGTATGCAAGTGTATAAACTTAGAGTTTATGTAGTGCTTTTAAAATTTTTAAGTAAATTTAATTGAATATTTGGAGTGAAATTTTCTGTAAGGTTGTCTCAAATGGCTACATTTGTTTCTTTACAAGCCCCCTGTCCCTGTAGAGTCCAAGTTAAGGTGTTTTGGTGCCGCGTGTATATTCCAGAATTGTGTGAGTTTATTCTCAAATCTCAAGGTCCTAGTTTTGGTAATGTTTGAAAGCAAGTGTAGGTTTTTGTTTTTCTAATTTTCTTTTTAAGGCCAGGTCTGCATTAGAAGTACATTTTTAGAATTTGTGAACTGGAGATTTGTTTGCAGTATGGCACTAATGCTACAATTAGCACTGATGCTACTCCCTTACTGTCAAATTTCCAGACATGCCAGATTGTGCCAATGTCCAGTGTCAAGTCAGCGGGCAAAATTACTCTGTGGCTGGATCTGGTGTGTGGGGCTGGGCCACGTATGGGGTCACGCCCTGGCTGGATCTCATGTGCCAGCCCCATGCAGCCTGGTCTGCAGACTGAACCTGCCTGCATCATCTGGGACCAGCCCCCTATATCACTCACATGGCCCGTGGGCTAGATGAAAGATGAGCACCACTGTATTTAATGTGTTGTCACCATTTTGATTTGCACATATTGATGAAGTCATCAGTGGCAGGTCCTGTCAAACCAACCTGGTGGCCTTCTATGATCAGATAACCAAATCATTAGATGCAGAGGTGGCAGTGGACATAGTCTTCCTGGACTTTCGGAAGGCCTTCAACACTGTCTCTCACCCTGTTCTCATTAAGAAGCTGGGGGACTGTGGTGTCGACACCCACACAGTCAATTGGGTCGCCAACTGGCTGGAGGGCTGCACCCAGAGAGTGGTGGTGGATGGGTC
>NW_017729028.1:27930256-27933865 GCF_001723915.1 Gavialis gangeticus | reverse complement strand
GAGGTTAGATGAACACCTTGCTGGGGTCGTTTGACCCCAGTACTCTTTCCTGCCACAGCAGGGGGTCGGACTAGATGATCTACTCAGGTCCCTTCCGACCCTAGAAACTATGAAACTATCTTTGCTTTATCCAATTAAGAAGGGTTTAGCAAATCAGTCAGCTCCTGCTGGGATTCAAGTTCTTGCTGACTTTTTTTGGTGCTGTGCATACTTTTTTCCCCTTACTTCATACATGTTGTTATTAGGAGTATTGGCATATCCTGCCTCCAGAATGGTTGGCAGTCTTTTTCCAGTTGCATAGGTGTGACAGAACTCCATTCTGACTTAAAAGCAGAATTTTACTAGTTTCTGTTTGGAAAGATGTTGATAAAATAGATTAAAATATAAATTAAATATTATAAACTCATATACATTCTCCATAGAGCAAAACACAAGTAAAGGTACTTAATATGGGAAAATAACTTTATTCCTATGTTGAATCAAATTCTTTTCTTACCCCCTTCATGTTTGGTCTTGCTGTTTTTTTCCCTCCTCCCCCCAGTTCTTTCCTTTTGTCTCTTGTTTTTTTCCTCACTTTTCAGCTTTAATAAGCATTGTGGAGAGAAACTGCTCTTGGGCAGGTCAGGTTGTGAACACAAAATTGCTGCTTTTTGCTTTGAAACAGGTTAAATGATTATTTACAAGAATGGACAGATCTTTTGTTTAACCATAATGACATCCAACTTTTCCTGTTTTTCCTATGCATAGCAACATCCTTTGCTACAGGCTGTAAACATCTGATAGAAAAGTCTGCATCTGGCTGTGGTCCTAAGAAAGTCTGGTACTTTAACTGGTGTGAAATAGTTTAATGCCCTTTTTATTAAAATTTCACTAATTCCTGCTTTTATGCCACTGCTCCTTATGCTTGGAACAGTTAACAGCTGATGTTCACCAAAAACACTTCTTCCAAAACACTTCAAAAAAATCATCTTTTCTATGAGATGTTCCAGTTTTAATGCTCATTATCTAGTATATTTGCTGTAATCCAAGTGTGTATTTAATTATAAGCTCTTGTAGAAAAGGCTTGTGTTCTTTGTTGACATTTTTGTATAGTATTGTATTTATTTGTCTGTAGTACTGTAATAAAACGTTCTTTGGAGTTTTCCAAATTTGATTATGGATTTAATAGTTGCCAAGTATCAGTTTTAATACAGGAAATACTGTGCCGCAGTGGGAGCAGCTGCTTGGCGCAAAGGAAAGCAGTCCCCCCGGGCAGCGTTTGCCACCGCCACCTCTGGGCTGCCCAGCGCACAAGCTCCGGGCGGGTAGCAGCAGCAAACGCTACCCGGCGCGGGAGGTAGGGGGGCCGCTTTCCTCCACGCTGAGCAGCTTCTTCCGCTGCGGCGCAGCCCTGACGGGCAAGCCTGGAGCCAGTGCGGGGCCCAGGCTGGCAGCAGTGGCGGGTTACAAGCTGGTGCTGAGTGTGGGGAAAAGCAGCCGCTCACCTGCCCTGTGGCCCGCGCCCCTCACTGCAGCTGCTCACAGCCCACATGGGGCTGCTTGTGCCTGCTCAGGACAGCCCCGTGTGGGTTGCGAGTGGCTGCAGCAGGAAGTGCCGGCCACAGGGTGGGTGAGGGGCCGTTTTTCCCCATGCTCAGCACCAGCTCCTTCCCTACTGGCGAGCAGGGGGTCAGGGCTGCACACTGCCCCCCACCTGTATTGTGGGGCTGGGGAGCACTGAGAGTGAGCAGGTGGGGAGCCAGCAGCAGCATGAGGTCCGGAGCAGTGTGTCCTGGGGCCAGCACCAGCAGCGCGGAGAGCAAAGCAGCAGGAGTACAGGGTGGCAGGGGCTCTGTGGAACTGAGCCAGCTCTCCCCTCTCCCTGCTGGTGCAGCCCAGCCCAGCTCCACAGACCGCTGCCACCCTGCACCCTGCTTTGGGCCCCACTGGTGCTGGCCCTGGGACATTGGTCCCAAGATGGTGACCAGGGGAAAGGCACCTGTCAAGGGGCGGGGCTACCCATGCAACCCTCAACAGCTTGCCAAAACTGGGTAAACAGCCCTCTGCCCAAAATAATTGCCTGCCCTGGTGTAAAATAAGCCCTCTTCCTTCAACAAGTAGAGTTTCAGGTGCAGTCATTTATTAAAATAACAAAGAACCAAACCCTGCAAACAGTTACATGCACTAAACTTTACACATGTGCAGTTTCATTAAATAAGATTTTAGAGGTAATTAATTCTAGTTGTTAATGGAAAATAACTTACTATGCAAAATAATGGTACTGTTAAAATGTAAACGTAATTCCAATATAATTATGGAATTCTTCATTTTCTAAAACTATTTCCAGCTTTTCTTCAGAATTTCCTTTTTCAAAAAATGGTTTAAAGTTTTTGTAGTTGATTTCATTACTTAAGCATTCCATATGTTAAAAAAAATCAAGACTATATTGAAATACATTGTATCTAATGGTGCTTGATAAGGTGAAACAGTAATGTTCTCACTTTATCTTTTTCTTTGACTTTTATGTTACCTTGACTTGCTTTTGCTTTTGGCCAGTTTACCTTCTTATGATTTGAAGAACTAGTACTTCTCTGATACTAATGATACCCTTAGTAAAGGTTCACATAGACTTCAGAAGGTGTTGGATTTGACCTTTCGTTTGAAGTTGGCAGAAGTTGGATCAAACCCTAATTGAGCTGATAATCCAGTATAGCTATAGTTTGATACTATACCTGACATCAAATTAATTAGCATATATTGCATTTACTCTCCCTTTCAGAAATGAGGCAGCAGGAGTGTTAGTAGTACTCAGTGAGGACATCTACATGTTCATTAATGTGCTTTAGGTAATGCACGTTTAAATTTAGTACCTCCAGCGTAAGGTGCTAAAAATGCACATTAGCCTATTTTGATGCACATTGGCTAAAGAGCGTGTTTTTTTGTGACACTTTAATGCGCATTAAAATAGGCTAATGTTCATTAAAGGGCATGTGTAGATGCGCCCAGTAACATTTTTTGTGTCTTTGTTTTGTTCCATTAGAAAGTGTGTAGTCTTTCTAGTACTTTAGATTATTTTTAATTACAAAAGTGATAATTTTTTATGTTGTTTTATAGTCCTTGAAAATGTTACTTTGAAGCCAAGGAAGGAAATGCCTGAAAGCAGGAGGAAACATCAAAACATTAGGACAAGGAAGTGGTTAATAATTTGAGGGCATAGGCTGGAGGAGAATGATACTATAGCTTTGGAAATAAACAGTGTTTTAAATTTTATTGGTATGCTTGAAGAAAATTTGAGAACTTGTAGTTGAGAGAGAGGTACACCAATATACCAGTGCCATATCAGATAGGCACCAATAAAAGGAAAATTAATATTATTGGCTGTCAGCTTTTTTTTGGCCAGTATATCCGATAATGTACCGATAAATATAACATGCCTTCTGGCTGACATTCCTAGACACTGCGTGCATGTGTGCAGTTGGACGCTGCATGCATACACATGGTTGCACACGTGCATGTGGCCAGGAATACAGCTGGGCAGTGTGGAGAGCAGCACCCTGCAGGTAAATCTGTGGAAGGAAAGGGGGGGGGGGGGGGGGGGGGGAAAAGGGCCCCCACGGGGGGGGGGGGGGG
>NW_017729028.1:27929499-27930194 GCF_001723915.1 Gavialis gangeticus | reverse complement strand
ATTTATAAAAGAAATGGTGGGGGGGGGGAAGGGAGATCAAGGCCTCCACAGTGAGGGATGGAGTGGGACAGTGGCTGGGGTTGGGGCTAGGATAGGGCAGTGAATGGGACCACAAGCCAGGGAGTGGGACGGAGCTGCAGACAGCTTGTCCAGGTGGTCAGGGGCCCAGCACTTAAAAATGGTGGTAGGGGCGCTTGAACTAAAGCTCACTGAATTAGTTTTAGTTCAAGTGCCACCACCATCACTTTTAAGCACCAGAATGCTTTTAACCAGAGCGAGGTGAGGGCGGAGGCGGGCTGCCTGCTTTTGCCCTGGGAGCTGTGCACTGGCCCCGCTGCATCCCCTGCCCATCCAACAGCAGTGGCAGCAGCGAGCTGTGTCTCCTACTGCTGGACAGGCAGGGGACGCAGCGCAGTCAGTACATAGCTCCCAGGGCAAAGGCAGCAGGACAAAGAGCCCTGAGCCTACAACAGGCCACTTTAGTTCATGCTTTCCTGCCGCCATTTTTAAGTGCCAGGACGCTGATCTCCTGGACAAGCAGCCTGTAACTCTGTCCCGTTTCCCACCCTGGTCCCGGGGTCCCACTCACTGCCCTGCCCCAGCCTCTGCCCCACTCCCTTCCTTACCATGGGGGCCTTGATCTGCACCCCCATATCCCTTCTCCACAGACTTACCTTCAGGGTGCTGCTCTCCAC
>NW_017729028.1:27918820-27924499 GCF_001723915.1 Gavialis gangeticus | reverse complement strand
CCACATCCCTTCTCCACAGACTTACCTTCAGGGTGCTGCTCTCCACACTGCCCACCTGCATTCATGTAAATGAGTTATTGGATTGGTATCAGCCAGTATGCCTCATGAATGAATATTTGGCTATTGGTATCAGCCAAGAAAATCTTTATCAGTGGACCCCTAAATTGAGACATTAAACATATCAAAAGGAATTTCTTCTGTCTCCATATTTCAGATTTCTAAGATTTGAGGGTTGTTTCCTCATTTCTACAATCTGTTTCTGTATGTGGGGTTTATTTTCCTGGGATGTATTTACATTAGAAATTCAAGTATGGTAGGTCTCTTTCCAAAGAGACTCTATGCCCACTTAAAGGACCCATCATAATCCCATTCTTCTTTGCAGTAAATCACCTCTTAATATATATTTTAAAACAGAATACAAACCACTTCACCACAGTGTTTTGTAATACTAATTTAATTCAAACTCTATACAAACTTCTGAAAGAAAAATATATTTTTAAATATCAGTGCCCCCTTGCTGCTTTAGTTAAGGGATCATTAAACTCGTAAGTTTACGTGTGAGATATCTGCACCGTCAAACAAAACTGAGAAGTGCACAATTTGGTGGTGTTGATAACAGAAACGGAGATTT
This sequence comes from Gavialis gangeticus, assembly GCF_001723915.1. NCBI lineage: Eukaryota > Metazoa > Chordata > Crocodylia > Gavialidae > Gavialis > Gavialis gangeticus. Next base: position 27,923,868 of record NW_017729028.1, on the reverse strand, counting down.
GTTGGTAGTGGTGAGTGGAATGACAAGCCTTTATTGTATACCAGGAAGAAGCAAAACGGCACGTTCCTATTTCAGAAGTAGTGATCCACAAAACAGAAGGGGATCTATGACAGGAAAGGTCATGTATCGGTATCAGTTACAACTTCAAACTTCCAACACCACCAGTTTTTTGCCGTACCATGGAGTGTTGCCCTGACCATTTGCAATGAGGTGATGATGTAGCTGACTTTCAGCCCCAAACACGTGCCGATAGTCATAATCAAGACAGAGAGCCTGTGGTGCCTGGGGAGCTCTACTGTAAGAAAGCTGTACTGATTCATTTCCAGGATTTGGTGCATGTGCAGTGTAACAAGTAGACAAGTCATGCTTCACAGCAGTGCTCTTGGCACAGCACAGCACAGCAGTGGTGCAGATAAGTCCCAGTTCTGTCATAAAATCACACAGGTGGATCTTTGTGTCTACGCAGAGTCCCTGCTGAGTACTCTCGATTTACAGCAGGGTTCCTCATGAATGCATCCTCTTGAAGGATCTTAGCCCTTTTCTAACCTTTCCAACAGCTCATCTCACTTTATAAAACTGTGTCCTAGTAGTGTTGACAACATGGACCAGTACTTCTGGACAGACAGCCTGATCCCTGATGTCACTTTTGACACATCAGTTGAATTTACCTTCCATTTCTGTGATACTATTGGAAAACGAGTCAGATAAAAATAAGCTCCAGTTTTTAAATCTTTCCTTGTTGGGCAGTCGTGACAGCAGCGTATCATGGGTTGATTTTAGATAAAGCATTGTCTTCCTGAGTATCTTAGTATAATAGATGGCTGTGTAACGTACAAACCAACCAATCCAGGTCTAAAATTAGATCTTTAGAATAGAATTATTATAAATATTGTATGCAGATTGTTCCTGTAGTGAAATGGCACAGACTGATTTCTAGCATTTTCCATTTATTTTATAAGCATATAGTAAGTCCAAAAGTGTTTTGCACTCTGCAAGGACATTTTTCAATGCCTCCAGAAAGTAGCCCCGTGTTCTTTGCAATCGATAAAGCAAGCAGGTAGGCAAAAGTAAGCAGCCTCACTTAAGGAAAAAGTTTCTGCATTTTAATACTTCTGAAAATGTTTGATTTGTACTTTTCCCTATTATGTAACTGAGGGGAGGGATGATGATAATAAGGATCTGAAATGTGATACAAAAATGAAAACGTTAGAAGTATCTGAGCACTGGGAAGAGAGTAACTGTGCAGCAAGGTTCTGCTTTTGTCAGTTGCCAGCATTTCTAGGGGATTTTTTTTTTCATTTCCTTCTGTATTCCGTTGCTTTTTTTTCATGTTTTTATTCAACAAAATGTGCCATATTCGTTGCTCTTTCCTGAACAGTAGTTACAGATTTTAGTCTCAAAGTAGAAGGTGAGGAGCCGTATACTTTTCCATGTCAAAGTTAAAATGATTCCCTTGAGGCACCATCTTATGCATGGTGTTTTAAGTCAAGATTGTTCAGCTGGCAGAGCTTGGGCTGCATGCAGCCCAGGAAGGGTTAGTTTGCAGCCACTGAACTTCCACCCTATCACCACTCCTGCCATCACTCCATCTGCAGCATCAGCATCAAAAGGCTTTGGGGTCTCCCTCCCTTTGGATTCTGATTCCTGCCCCACCCCAGGGCACAGGGCAGAACAGCCCACAATGCTGGAGAAACCCATGGCATGGGGCCCTGGCATGGTGTGGTGCAGCAGAGCAGTCCACAACCAGGGAGCTGAAATTGTGCTTGGGGCACCTGTGCCCGCACATGGTACAGCAGTTGGGCGGGAAGAGCCCATGTGTTTGGCTCGGGGGGAAGTTCCCAGGTGGCCTGTGGCCTGCAGCACACAGCCTCTAGCTGCTAAGAAGTTGGAGAGCTTTGTTTCAGGTCATTATCTGAGTTCATTATCCGTTAAAATGGTTAGTACCTAACTGAGGCACGTTGTAAGTATATTAGTTAATGTTTTGCAAATATGGAGAACTAGTAAGTGTTAAGTACTCCTGAAATGTGACAAAGCAGAATATACTGTAGTCATTAGTAAGGAATATAGCATGTCATACCAGGTCATAGTAAGAAATAATTGCATCTTATTTTGAAAGGATATTCTATTGAGAACTATCAGACAGTGATTTCTTCTGGTCTTGATAAACTAGCAAAAAAGCAATGACTTCATAATAGTATTAGGTACTGGTGTTATGTGCAGGAAAATTGACTGTGCAATTTCATTATCAGTTAGTTATTTATAGAAAGCAGTGGGTTTCTGCCGAAACACTTGCAGGTTCTGTGGAAAGTCATGTATGCAATATTGAACTGACAAATTTGAGTATCACGCTTCCTTTTGTTTTATAAATAGAGAAAATCTATAAATTGTAACTTCAAAAAATATTAATGGAAGTCAGGAAAGGTCTGTTAGGTGGTCCAGGCCATCCTCTTTCCAGTGAAGGATTGTTCTGTGCAGCATGTGTCTCGGTGTGTTGTCAAGCCTGCGTGGGTGGGTCTTAAGCAGTATGCGCACGGTCGACACAGTTTTCCTTTAAGAACGTGCTACTAGGTTCAAAACTACACTGCATACCCAGTAAAAATCCCCCACTCCCTTCCAAACATAAATTTGGCTTGTTCAGCAGAAGCCTGAAGCCCTGCATTGTTTGCTGTCAGAAGTATGAGCTAAGGGGACAGACATTCCCTCTGCTCAGCCGGAGCACTAAGCTGCGTTCTGCCCTTGTTGCATTATTAATGGGACAATGTTTTTATGTTGCAGATGGCTAAAAGCTAGCAAGGCACATTCGGGACCATGATGGCTCAGTTTAACACAGCCATGAATGGTAAGCAGCCTGAGCAGGGTGCATGTATGTGGGGTTGGGGAGCCTCTGTTGTCTTTCTATTTAATATTATGAGTAAGTAACTGGTTGTAATGTATGTATCAATGTCTTAGTCAACTTACCGTAGAACATCTACTGTTTGCTGTCTGTCTTCTCACTTCCAGTTTGTGTTCTACGTAAATTGGAGAATTTCAGCACAAGCGTTGCTGCAGTATAATCTAGAGTGCAGCTATGCCTGGAGCATCTAGTGAGCTGAGATTTAAAGTATTGTTGCATACACACTAAAGAATGTGTGACTGTATTTTGAATACTGAATGACTTCTAGTGAGGAATAGGCTAGGTAATAATCAGTTAAATTCATGTACCCATTCTGTTACGTAATCTGACCTAAGGTTTTGATATCTTAATTTAGATATAACCAACATTTCTGTCTCCTGTATTTCAGCATATTGATTATTCATAATCAGTGCAGCTTATGCTTAAAAATCATGCAGATCACCTTGTATATTTTTCCCCTCCTGATTTCATATTCTGTTGAAATGTGAAATGCAGAAGCTACTTTTCTCCCTATTTCTTTTCAAAGACATGCTCCAGATAACTTTTTAGAAGGTTAATATGTTAAGAGCCAGTTAGGTAATGGTCATTTGAATCCCTTTATTTCTAAAGATAATAGTTTATCTTAAAGAAATAGGTTACTGTGTTTGCTGAGAAATTGGATATTTTAATGTGTTACTGGATGACTTCACAGTTGTATACAAAGGTACCCAAAAAGGGAAAGGGGTGGAGCAAGATGCATGCACTTTGAATTGGCGGAAAGGGGGAAATCTGGTATTGTGGGTAAAAACATGCAACATGTCTGGTTTGTTATTAGAAGAAGCAAATTCAAGGCTGAGTTTTCATTAACTAATTCAGAAGCTGATTACTGTTACGATACATTAGGATAAGGTGTTTTTATGCTAAAGAAAAATAACTTGTCTTTGTAAGATAAAAATGTAGTTGATGAACTGGGTTGATGGATCTGTAAAACAAAATGTTGCTTGAAAAAAAACATTATGGTGATGTTCACCAGCACATTTTTATGCAGTGTCAACTGTAGCTGCATCCAGTAATAGCGTTTGTTTACTTCACAGACTTACTAATAATTGATATGCTAGAATAAATGGGATGTGTGTGTTGTATTTGTCAGTTGTCAGGCAAAAGAAGGTGAGCATCAGATTGTCCCTTTCACCTTCTTTGACAGAAGACAAAAACGATAACAGAGCCCTGCGGTACTCTTGTATTTTTCCTTTTTGCTTTTGTCTTTTATTTGTTTACTTTTCATTTCCTCCCCCTTTCCTTATCCTTTGTATGTCATTTTTTCCTGTCTGTTTAGTACCTCTGCTTTCTGCAAGTGCATTCATAGCATGTGAAGAGGTAGGCTTTCACCTATGAAAAGCTTTTGCCTTTCTAAATGAGTTAGGGCAGGGTGGCACCTCTGAGACCTGTCTTCTGACTGACTTCAGACCAATATGACCAAATTCCTTTCTTTGCTTGCTTTGGTAGTGCTGTCTAACCTGCATGCCACAGAAACTGTTTTGGGTGCTCCAGAACTCATGATCAGGCAGGGCTTACTTATCTCCATCATTTTCCCTTTATTCTTCCCTCCCAAATTTTTGTTATTTTAATGCTTTTTCATCATATGTCATCCATACCCTCTTCTCTTTCTCCAGCTGAGCACTGGGAGAGGGTGCAGACAAGCAACATGTGAGGCAGAGGGCCAGGAGATCTCATAGGTTTGCTGGCTCAGGGAACTCTGCTCTGTCTGTACAGAAGCACACCTTGTTCCTCTGTACCGCCATCAAAGGAAAAATGCCAAGGAAATGTAAGGGGATTCCCCTTACAGAGTTGGCTACCTACTGTTTGGAAAACACGCACACAACAGAAAAAAATATGGCTTTAATTTAAAATATTTCCTCTCAGAACACACTGAATGAATGCATGTAGCTTTTCATTCACGTTTAATCAGAATTAATTACAGTTGAAGGAAGTCAGCTGGGAAGAAGATAAAGACTTCATGAGATTTCATGATAATAAGCATTGAGTAACCTTATAAGGAGAAGAGTTTCTACAGAAAGCCTGTGTTCTTTTTCATTGTGTTTTATTGCTAATGCTGTTTCCATTCAAATAGATCATTTGCTTTTACCATTTATTAAACACTTGAGGTCCTCCTTCA
>NW_017729028.1:27918256-27918787 GCF_001723915.1 Gavialis gangeticus | reverse complement strand
TTTGGGGGAGACGCTGTTTCCCCTAGCGCCCGCTGGCATAACAAGGAGTAATGGGCACAAGTTGATGGAGAGGAGGTATAGATTGGACATCCGCAAAAACTACTTCACAGTTAGGGTGGCTAGGAGCTGGAACCAACTTCCAGGGGAAGTGGTGCTGGCCCCTACCCTGGGGGTCTTTAAGAAGAGGCTGGATGCCTACCTGGCTGGACTCATTTGAGTCCCGTTTCTTGTTTTGGAGTTTTTGTTGTTCTCCCGCCCTGGCGGGGGGTCGGGCTAGATGATCTACTAGGTCCCTTCCGACCCTTAATCTATGAAACTATGAGACTATGAAACTAATTAAGATTTCTGACATGGGTGGTGCCTCCAAGTGCTAGATGAGTAACAAGCAAGGCAGTAGGCAGCTGAACTGCCAGGCTATCCTGAACCAGATGGCAAGGAGAAAGGGATGCTGACCATGTACTTCTCCATCCTTTTGTATCAGCAGAAATCTTAGGGGACAGCCCTCTTCCATTTTTTTTTTTTTTTTTTTTT
>NW_017729028.1:27891911-27918227 GCF_001723915.1 Gavialis gangeticus | reverse complement strand
AGGAATTCTTGGCATGCTCTTTCATTACCTCATTTTTAGTTTGTTAGTTATGTAAAGACTTGAAATGTTCTGTTTCAGCATTCTTTTGAGTGCCTGCTGGTTTAAAAAAGTAGCAGGTCCTTTTAGTGGATGTGTATACAGTGTACCAGATGTCCACAGAAATAAAAGACTGCATTATAATGGTGTACAATAAAATTAAGTTTGAGATGGCAAACTTGCTCATGAGTGAATAAGATGGATCATCTCAATGAGTGGCAATGAAATGTGTCTAGCACAGAAAATATGGCTGTTTAGATTAAATTAGGTCAGAAAGTTAAAATTCACAAGTAGTCTTGGTCAAAATGGATTACTGGACTGAGTGAAGTTGGGCAGGTTAAAGGAATATGACATGCAACTTGCTGTATAGTTCGGTGATTTGTGCCACACATAATGACACATACATTAACTACAGTTGGGTTCACTGGCATTGTGGGTTGTAGTCTGAGCTCTGCCATTCCATTGCTCTGCAGCTTTCAGTAAGTTATGCTTTCTTTTGTACTTGTGCCAGTACACCATAGTTTCATAGTTGGTAGGGTCGGAAGGGACCTGAGCAGATCATGAAGTCCGACCCCCTGCCATGGGCAGGAAAGAGTACTGGGGTCAAATGACCCCAGCAAGGTGTTCATCTAGCTTCCTTTTAAAGACCCCCAGGGTAGAAGCGAGCACCACTTCCATTGGAAGTTGGTTCCAGATCCTAGCTGCCCTGACTGTGAAGTAGTGCCTCCTGATGTCTAGCCTGAATCTACTCTCCATCAACTTATGGCCGTTATTCCTTATTACTCCCAGTAGTGCTCAGGGGAACAGGGACTCTCCCATTGCCTGCTGGTCTCCCTTGGCCAGTTTATAGATGACCACCAGATCCTGTCTCAGCCTCCTCCTGTGGAGGCTGAACGGGTGCAGGTATCACAGCCTCTCCTCATAGGGCCTGCCCAGCTGCCTCCAATCATGCAAGTGGCCTTCCTCTGGACACTCTTGATGTTGTCCACATCCCTCCTGAAGTGCAGTGCACAGAACTGGATGCAGTACTCCAACTGCAGCCTCACCCGTGTCATCAACCTTTATTTGCTGTAGTTCCCAGCTCATAAGGCCTTCACTTTTGCAAACTGCTTGAGGGCATATTAATGAAAAGTGCTAGTTTGCTATGAGTGGTTATCCATATGTGTTTTCTTTAGTGGGTGTGTATTTACTTCCTAGGCTTGATCTTGGAAGTATGGGGCATGCAGGTATTCCAGCATCACATAGTTGTTGTTTAGATTTATATCCTGCCTGATCCAAAAAGGCTCAGAGGAACGTACAGTAACAAGCAACCCACAAGATAAGAATCAACAACAGACTTGCCAATCAACACCCTAAAACTTTAAAATGTACCTCATCTCACCCACTCCCTCTTCCCTGCCTGTCACCCAAAAGAGCAAACCCTCCATCTCATCCCAGCTATATCTTCTAGCTCCCATTCACACATGGAAGTATACAAAACCTTGTCTCACCTCCCCACTTCCCATTCTCACTCCACTGCCTCACACCCAGGGGGCTCTCCCACTGCCAGTGAACCTCCCAAGTCTGCAGACCCTCTCCTACAGAGGGTCTGTAGCTGTACCCAAAAAATGAGTCCTGCCCCCCCCCACAGCAAACACAACATTAATTTAAAACTATAACAGTGTCACAGCCAAAAGACACTCCATTCCTGCTTCCATTCCCACCTAACAACGATGTCATAAGGCACTCTCAAGTGTTGACTTTTGGGAGTGCCTGCCTGACTATCTGTCTAGAGAAGCAGGTGGCTCTGCAGGTCCACCAAGTCTTTCTCCTTCAGTACAGGTGACCAGAATGATACTTGGATAGGTCCTGGCTCTGCCCCAGAGGGGACGGAGTGAGGGCAGCAGTACCTTGAGGGCACAGAGGGCAGTGCATGCTCATACTTCTCAGTTTCCTCTTCATTACCTTTGGGCTGTAGACAGAGCCGTCTGCTATCCATCAGTCCATAGTTCTTTCCTCTTTATGGCTTGGAGTTAATCAATTTTATTGAGAACGCTTTGTATTTATTTAGAGTTCATATTATCTTTTCTGTTGCCCACTGGAACATTTTGTTCGTATTGGCTCAGCATTCTACAAAGTTGGGGCAAACAAGGTCATGCTCTGAGTCTCAAAGCCAGTCTTTTGTCTCAGCCTCACGTGCTGCCTTCCAGCCAACACTTGCTCTGTTATGTCCCAAGTAGGAGGACTTGCCTGAAACCTGTTCCCATTTCAAAGAGTCTGGGGGCGGTACCCAAACTTCTCTCCTCCTGGAAGGGCCACAACTTGGAGGATTTAATAGGTTTCTAGGATTTGATGAGGCAGGTGGTGCCCCTACAGAAGAAGTGATAGTGACGTTAACAGACACATAATACAATTGATCAAAATGGCTTTGCCCATCTGTGGAGCCATAATGGACCCAGCCAGGGTAGATCATCAGTCGCTGCCTCCTCTTATCCCATAGTATAGGAAATGGATAAAAGAGATCAGGTTTCTTTTATTTTTATACCTACTTCACCACTTTTTCCTCAGTGGCAGCTAGAGCAAATGTAATATAAATCTAGATAGATAGATATATTATATATTGTAGTATATTTGCAGTTTGCTTCCTGGAGTTGCTGGCTGTCTTCCTAATACATATAGCTCTTAAGGCTTCTGATATTGGGTATCTCCAGGGATCGGGTACAAAGCCCTCAATAGCAGCTACAGCTTCCAGGTTTGAGAGATTCTCAACCTCCATTAATAAAGTGCTTTTCAACTCCAGAAAGAACTTAACCTCTTTGATATCTAAAGGCCAGACCGTAGCAAAGATGAACCTGTAAAAAGTCTTAGATGCAGTCAAGAGCGCCATTTGCTATGGCACCTGGCATGGTGATACAGAAATAGTAATGGCTGTAAGGATCTAGACTTCCATAAAAGTCCAGAATACCACAGAGGACCTACCATTTAAGGTGGAAACACTTTAGTGCTAAGACTAATGCAGCTGTACTTGCTCTTAAAGACTCTGGGGTGAAGTCTCTAGCTCTTAATTTCTGGTCCCAAAGAGAAGAGAAGAAAGATAACTCATCTTGGATTTCAGGAAACTTCAAGTCAATTGTCTGCAAGCTAAAGCGAGGCAGAGCGGGTGTTGACACCTCTCCGTTTTTAAGATATACTCTCACATTTCTGTTCTATTGCTGCACAGGAATATTGTGCTTTGTGGCAGATCAAAGTCAGCATCAATACAAGTTCCTGCCAGTCAGAGTTTTGACAGGCCAAGGGTCTTCACCAAAGTCATAGAATCACGGAAGATAGGGATGGACAGGACCTTAAGGAGTCAGCTACTTGTTTAATCTTGTCTAACCTGCTCTTAACCCCAGTGAAGGAAGAATTCATCACTATTCCAGCACTTAGCCATTCTTGGAGGGGTTCAGTGATTGACGGACCTTGTTGCAGCTCAGGCAGGTGTTTCCATGTGGGGTAGATGGCTCTGGGTTCTTGGTTCAGTCTGTGATGCACTGTTTCTGCTGCTTCCATTTTTCTGTCTCCTATTTTCGTCATAAGGTTTCAAAATACTGAGATCCTTGCAGCAGACTATTCCTCCATTTGGGGTGGTCCTGGATGATAATCTCCCGTGAGCTGATATCAATGTTGCATTTTTTAAAGTTGGCTTTGAGGATGTCCTTGAAGTGCTTTCTCTGCCTCCTATCAAGCATTCACCTTGACTGAGCTCAACAGGTTTCTAGGATTTGATGAGGCAGGATTTGATGAGTCCCGACAGAAGTGATGGTGAAGTTAACAGACACACAATACAATTTACCACATGTGGAAAAAATGTCTTTGCCTCTATGGAGCCACAGTGGACTCAGCCAGGGAGAATAATACTTGCTTCAGGAGTTTGTAGCAGGGCCACATATGGTATGGTTCTTGGATGATTCAAACTGATTTGGACCTGATATGTTTAATTTGACCTGGGACACAAAAATTTTTCTTTAAAAAAAAAATCTTCGTCTTTTGGCTCAGATCAAGGAGAAATACCATGATTACCAGGCTGAGATCCTCTTGAATGCCATTGTGTAGTTAAGGGTGGAGACTTGTCCAGTGCACTGCAGGCAGGCCTCCCTACAAAAGTCTGCTATAGCCTCTGGGATGATCTCAGCCACATGCTTTAGTTTTATAGAGATGAGGGATTTCTCTCTCACTTGTTCCTTTGGCCTTTTTGGCTAAGGGCAAACAAAACTCAGGGGCATCTGAACTTCAAGGCCTCTGGGCTTGAGGCCTGCATGTAGAAGGATGTCTGCCAAAAATGTGGGAATATATGGAGCCCCAAGCTGAGGAGTCTGGGAGGGAGGGTACTTGCTGGTGGTAGCACCACACAGACTTCTACAGTCAGTAGAATTCAGAACTGATTTGGATAATTTGGACAGAGACATGAAAATTTTTTTAAAAAATTGGCCTTTTGGCTAAGATCAAATGTAGCAGCATTTTTTGACAGCAAGGGGAGGGTGTCAGAGCTGGCTCTGGCCATCTCACTGCTGGCCTGGTGTTGCAGTCCCCCCAGGTCTGGTGCCAGGTCCCTTCTGAGGCAGCAACTGCCCATTTTGGGGGGGAGGTTGTTTGTTTGTTTGTTTTTAAGGGCCGCACCCCACACACACCAACAAACAGTACAAAAGGTTACCATTGGCATGTTTGCCCCATATGAGCCATGTACTTTGTAGTCATACTCAGTGTTTGCTATGTTTAATCAGCTTCATTGTTTTCTATTACTGAACACATGCTGCTTTTGGCAGCAGTTCAAAGATAGTGTATTTAATGTAGTTTCTTTGTATGTAAATGTAAGGCATAGGCAGGCAATTATTTTGGGTGGAGGGCTGCTTACCAAGTTATGGCAAGCAGTCAAGGGCCACATGGGTAGCCGCCGCCCATTGACAGGTGCCCTGCCCCCTGGTTGCCATCTTGGGACCAGAAGCCCCCCCCCCAACCTTTGAAACCAGAAGTTCCTCCCCTTGCCCCTGGAAATACTCCTTTCAGCAAGGGGTTTTGCTATCTCAGAACCAGAAAAATACCAACAGCTGCCTGACCCCTCCCTGGTCTACCATGTGGTGCGCACACAGGCTGCCCATGCCACTAGTGGAATATGTGCTGCAGGTTGGCTGCCCCAATCTAGTCCAACCTTTGGCTCAAGACACAGTCACTGCTGATTTAAACCATCCCAGTTAAGTGTTTTTTCTAACCTGCTTATGTGGAGATTGTACAGCCTCTCTGGGTAGCCTGTTCCAGTGCTTAGCCACCCTTACGGTCAGAAAGTTCTTCCTGATATCCAACTGAAGGTTCCCCTGCTGCAATTTGAGATCATTGCTGCTGGTTATGTCTTCTGCACCCACAGAGAATAGTCTGTCTCCAGCCTGTTATAACCACTTGTCAGGCATTTGAAGTTATTAAATCCCCCTTCAGTCTTCACTTGTACAGACCAAATAATCTCGGTGTCATAGATTTCATAGACATTAGGGCTGGAAGGGACCTCAGAAGATCATCTCTCATACTTTTACACATCCTTTTAAATTCCTTCAGCCTTTACTGTAAGTCATGTTTCCCAGAACTCCTAATAATTTTAGTAGCTCTCTGTTGGACTCTAATCTGTCCACATCTTTCTTGGAGTGAGTGGCCCAAAGCTGGATACAGTATTCTAGGAGAGGTCTTGCCAGTGCTGAATGGAGTGAAAGGATGAATTCCCAGAGTATGCAAATGACATTCCTATTAATACAGCCCTGCTACTAGCTTTTTTGTTTTTCCCAGCAAATGGTCTGTAGTAGCTCATGTTCATCTTATGGTCCGCTGTAACCCCCACATCCTTTCCTCAAGTACTGCAGCCTAGCCAGTCTTTCCCCAGTGTATATTTGTCTTTACATTTTTCTGTCCTAAATTCAGATCTCTGCACTTCTCTGTTGAATTTGATTGGATTGACTTTGGACCACTTCAGTTTCATAGACATTAGGGATGGAAGGGATCTCATAAGGGACAGGAAGTCAGCTAGGGTCAAAGGATCCCAGCAAAATAAGCATCCAACTGTTTCTTAAAAGTGTGTCCAGAGTAGGTGCTTGCACCACCTCTGGGGGGAGTCTGTTCCAGGCCTTGGGGACTCAGGCAGTAAAGAAGTTTTTCCTTATGTCCAGCCTAAAATGGTCTTCCAGCAGTTTGTGACCATTAGACCTTGTTATTCCTTGGGGTGCTCTGGTGAACAGGCACTTATTCTCCCAGATCCTGATGCACATCCCTTATATACTTATGGGCCGCTACCAAGTCACCCCTGAGCCTGCATTTCTCCAGGCTGAAGAGTCCCATGGCTCTCAGCCTCTCTTGCCCTCTGATCATGCGCATGGCTATCCTCTGGACTTTTCAAGGTTCTCCACGTCCTTTCTGAATTGTGGAGCCCGTAATTGGATGCAATACACCAGTTCCAGCCTGACCAAGGCCGAGTACAGCGGGAGGATGACATCCTGGGTCTTGTAGTCAGTCGTGACCTCCAACTCTCTTTTGGTTTATTAAGGTCACCCTGCATGTTATCCCTGCCCTGCATAATAGCTGCACACGTCCAGCCAATGTGGTGTCCACTGTATATCATTCCCATCCTCCAAATCATTAATGAAAGATCACAAGTCCCTTCTAGTTCTGTTTGTAACACGTGGTAACTAATATGAAGTAAAATCCTAGTGAAATAAAGGCAGCTTGTAGCTTTTCTGTTTGTTAGGTAAAGACTAGAGAAAGTATACTCTAGGGAATTATATGTAGAAAAAATGAAAACTATGCACAAAAAATAAAAAAAATGTAAGTTGGTTTTTGGTTTTTGGTATTTTTACAAATTAAACTAAATATAACACCTTTTGAACCTTCTTTAGAATATATGCAGGAACTATGTATTTATGCAACTATGTAACCCATTTTATAACATGGTGTGTGGGGAGGTTGTGAAGGGGCGTGGGTGTGTATGGAGGGGGGTTGTGGGGGGTAGGGCTTATGTGGGGGTGTGAGTATGGGAGTATGGGGTTTTGTGGGTGGGTATGGGGGATTTGGGGTTTGTGGGCGGGTGTGGAACCCTCTGCCACACACATTCCTGGAGTTGTGCACCATTGGGCCGGGCAGACTCCATGCCTCCACATACGTCTTCCTGTTGGAGTCCTGGAAGCCCCACCTGGAGGCACGGAGCCAGCTGAGCCCAATGGCGTGTCTTCTGTACCCACCCACAAACCCCAGGCTTGCCCATGCATCCACCCACAAACCCCATGCCTGGCCCTACTCCCCCCGCAGGCAGGAGCTCCCTTCCCTGCTTACCCCACTCTCCAGTCACCCGGCTCTGTGCTCCACATGGGGCTCCAGGCCCCGAGGAGGTGGATGTGAAGAGCTTGCTGGGGTGAAATTATGCAGAATTGTGCAATTATGCACAGTCCTGCCTTTTATGTGCAAAATTGTGTGGGTGCATAATTGCATAATTCCCTGGGGTGTAAGAAAGGACTTGGTGTTAACTTACATTAAAGGTAGGGTTGCCTTGCCTTTAGTAGGATTTTACTTTATGATAGTGCTTACATCTTCCCCCAGATGTTTTCTGGGTCTGAAAAAATAGCTCTGCAGCGGCATGAGCGGCTTCATTTATTAAATTGTTGATGATACTAAATTGTAAACATTGTTACCAGTTGTTACTGATTCCACTGCTCATCAAAATGGATTATGAGACTATATTACAGACACTCTTGAAATGATGATGGAGCATGAAGGGAGAGGCCATGGGAGATGTATCATTCAGCAGAAGTAAGGGTTTCACAACACAGGGTAGAGATGCAGATTCTTGGAGGAGGGTTCAACCTTCAGCAATCTGAGATATACTGTAGTAAGCTGTTATAAAAAGTGGTATAAATTATTGTAATTTACAGATAACTACTTGTGAATCAAATGGTGCCTTTTTAAGCTTTTTATAGCTTCTCTCCTCTGGTCATCATGGCCTACCCATTTTGAACAATGATTCAATAATATTAATTGGTACTGGCAGAATGAGTTCAGATTTAGCCCTCTAATTATTATGCCAATAATAAACCCAATTTTTCTTTGCAGTGTTCTATCAAATGTATTTGCACTATACTATGTTCCTTAAATTAGAAATTGTGTAGGTTCAGGCCTTTCAACATACCAAGTTACTTCTATGGTCCATTTGCTGTTTTGATTTTGATTATACAGTTATCTTAAATCTTCTTTGAGAAAGATGGTAGGAGTTGGTGGAAACCTTTCCAGATACACTGAAAGATTAACAGACACGAGAGTTGAACTGGTTCTTATTTAGGTAGAATTTCATCAGTTAACTTCAGAGAGAAGTTTGGGAAAATGTGTACAATGCAGTTTAATTGGGCATGTGCAGTGTGTATTTATATGTGTATCCATGAATCTCTAAAAACAAGTAGAGCAAAAAAATTTCCATAATCAAAAAAATATTCTATACCCTGGTTATTGCCTATTTGCAAAGTTATGCTTACCTATAAACCTTCATCTCTAAACATAATTTCTTCCCCTGCCCTTTTTTTAATGTAGGATCCAGAATACCCTTTTGATTGGCTTATAAAATACTTACTTTTGTAAAATAAGATCTGGCTAGACAAAGCCTTGGCTGGGATGGTCTACTTTGGAATGGTCATACTTTGAGCAGGGAGTTGAATTAGATGACCTCCTGAGGTCCCTCCCAACTCTAATTTTCTGTGATTCTGTTATTTGGAACATTCTGTATGCTATTTGAATTCCTGTATGGCTGAGCATTCAAGGTGCTTCAGTCTTCTTATTGAGTGCTGGAGTTGGGTTGAGTCATTTTGTAGTCAGCAGAGTTTTGCAAGGGTTCCTCCCTTGAGAGTAGGCATTGGGATCCTTCTTTGTTGTCAAGTTGGTATTGGAGGACTTGCTACATAGCAAACTTTTCAAAAGGGAGGAGAGACTGTTAGAATATAATAAGCCATAGGGTATACTCTAACTTCAGTATAATTTTGGCAGAGCCTAGGTCAATAGATAACAGTGGATTTGTGATTTTTCTACCTATGTTAAAGTGCATGGAATCATCTGCAGCGTGTGTAGGACTCCATTTGTCGTGAACAGAGCAGGTGCTGTCTGTAGTGGAAAGTAGCAGGTGCTCTCCAAGGCTGAGGAATTGTTATTTAAGTATATGTAGAGGATGAACTGCTTGACTCATGTTTGAATCCAGAGACTAGAAGAGGTACAGTTCAACCAAATGTATATACCAAGATGTCAGGGCAATAGAGAAGAAACAGTAAGGTACACTTGCTTTCAGAATAGACTTCCACTGGGAAATAATGTTTTTTGGTTCATAATGAACTTCAGTAAAACATGATTGAAGGAGTTGACAGATACTTATTACCAAAGGAACCAATATAATAAGCTTCAAACCTTTTGTCTCTTCATTGTTTTGATTGTTTGGCAGATTGTTCTTATTATTGCAATGGATCTCAGTTATACTTTTGTTAAAAACGACTTCCAAAAATGGATGGATGGAAAGGCTCAAACAATTCTGTGATTTTTTTTTTTTTTTAATTGCTTTGGAGACTAATGCAAACAACATTCTGTATTTTGTAAAAGTGCTTTGATTAAATGCTAAAGATATTAATCAAGTGTTAATTGAGAAAATAAGTATATTAAAATCTTGTCGATGCTTGGATAATTTTAACGTGCTCTGTTATATTCTTAAACTTATTTTTAAGAAGCAGGATAATAGTTAAATTTCAAGCTTATTCTTAAATATATTTATATATAAACTTGTATGCAGGGAGAGACTTAATTGAAATCATCAATTGAATCAAAGGTTTTGGTACAGATCTATTGATTTAGAAAGAGTTTGGTTATTAAGTTAAAGATTTTGAATTTGAGCTTATTTTATCATTGGACTCTACTTATCAAAGGCTTGGTCTCTAGACCATAAGAAAAAAATCTTAGCGTATTAAGTAACTAGTTTTCTACTTCGTAAAGCACAGTGTCGACTTAAATAGGCCCAGCATGATTCTGCAGTCAAGTATTTCTAATGCAGCCATTGCTATAATATCTAGCAGCTCCAGCTGTAAATGAGAGTATAAATTGTATCCTAAAAGGCTGTACAGCTGACATGTCTGCATTCCTGATTACGCTCTGTTGGTCCAGTCATTAGTGCAGTCATTAGTATCTTGTGTCATAACCATGCCCCATATCATCTTGGTTCTTCCTCCCAGTGTTATGATGGTAACACCCTGAATGACTCCTCCCTGGCAGTAAGAAGACTTTGATAACTAGCTGTTTGCCCTGCTGAATTTTGCCTTACAACCTTGTTATAACTGCACATTGCTTCTTATTCCTTGGCCTTCAAGGTTACCTTGTTCTTTACTCACCTGTGGAATACAATGTACAGAAAGTACTATCAAGAGGAAAATTTGTCAGACAACCGGTCATATAAGATCTTTACCTAGTAATACAAGAAGCTTAGGGAATAAGCAGGAAAAATGGCAAGTCCTAATATGAACACAAAATTACGATCTAATTAGAATAAATGGGACTGGCTGGGATAGTTCACATGATTGGAAAAATGTTCCAAAATGAATTGGATGCAGGTCAGCAAGGATGAGTGCATAGTACAACACTTAAGATAGAGCACTTAGATGCACAGACACCAACTGGGGAATGATTGGTAAGACTCCAGTATTGCAGAGAAAGACATCAGTGGATCTTAAACTGAATGAGTCACCAGTGTGCTCTTGTTAAAGGGGAGGGAGGAGCATACCAGGATACATTAACAGCAGTATCTTGTGCAAGTCACCTGGTGCAGTACTCGCATGGATTATTATGTCCAGTTTTGGGCCCCACACTTCAAGAAAGATGTGAACAGTTTGGAAAGAATTCAGGGCAGAGCAACAAAAATGGTTATGGGTCTGGGAGGCAAGACATGAGGATTGGCTGAAAGAATTTGGGCTATTTAGTCTGGAGAAGAGAAGATGGAGTGAGGGTTTAATTGTAGTCTTCAGTACCTGATGGATAATTGCATAGAGGATGGAGATAGGCTTTTCTCTGTGGCTGTAGGGCACAGGAATAGGAAAAATGGCCTCGTGCTTCAGAAGGGGAAATTTAGGCTGGTGATTAGGAGGAACTTTGTGACTATGAGGGCAGTCAAACATTGAAACAGGCTACCTAGAGAAACTGGAATCTCCATTCTTGCATGTATTCAAAATCAGGTTGGACAGGTATTTGGCTGGGATGCTTTAGTCACGGATGTGCCTTCCTTGAGCAAGGTGCTGTACTAGATGACTTCATAAAGCACATCCACGTGAGTGCACATGTGCATTTTCCTGTGGATAAACAGCAGCAGCACGTCCTTGTGCTGCTGCTGCTTGTCCTCAAGGAAAGCTCATGCACATGTACTCTGGCACATCACAAGTTGCCCTGGGTGGGGTAGGGGAGGCTGGGGCCAGCACCTGGGCTATCCGCAGCAGCCCTACCTGGGATCCTGAGGGCTCCTTCCCAGGGCTCCAACAGCAGCTTTCCCCATGTGGAGCCTGGCCAGCTGCTGAAGTGTAGCTCAAGCCAGCCAGTCTCCTGTTTTGAACAGCGTACGCTGCCTCCACATGCACCACCCCACTTTTTTCAGGTGTGTGTTTAGTTTTTGTTTTTTTTATACAAAACCCCACTGTGCTTCAAATGAGCAGTGCGATGAATACCTACATGTGCGGCACGTGTGGTTTGCAGTGCCACGTTGCGCACACGTACATTTGTCTGGACACACCCATGGAGTCCCTTCCAGCCCTACTTTCCGATGATTCAGACTCATGTAGAAGAGTCACTTCTATCTATTCAGTCCTTGGTGAGCAGTCACCAGAAGCGTCCCATTTTGGCCACTGAATTTTAAGAAGCATGTGGACAAGCTGGAAAGAGCCACAAAAATTGTCAGAAGCCCAGGAAACGTGACCTACAAACAAAGGTTGGAGGAGCTGGGGCTGTGGAGGAGAGAAGACTGAGGGGGATTTGATAAGTCTTCAAATACAAGAACAGATGGATACTTCTTTATGTATACAGGAGAGAGGACAAGAAGGAACGGTCCTAAATTGCAACAAGGGAAATTTAGATTGGATATTAGGAAGAACTTTCTAACTATGATGGTGGCTAAACACTAGAAAAGATTACTTAAAGAGGTTGTGAGAATTTTCATCCTTTGAAGTTTTTAAGACTTTGACTGAGATTGTCCAGGCAGGAATGAACTTGCCATGAGCAGGGGAGTCCCTTCCAGCCCTATTTTTTTTCATGATTGTATGAATACAAATGTGACTTGGTGTTCTGGCATTACAGCATGCATATAACTGAAATGTAGAAACATAGATATAAATCTCTCTTCTTGCTTGAATACGCAAACTAGATGTTTGGATAGCTGTAGAACATTTATTAGAGGTCTGCTCAGGAAGGACAAGTGGGGGAAAGGTAGTGTTAAGGATTGACAAACAGACAGTGGAAGAGTGGAACTAATGCATTTGTCCTAATATACTATGAAGCTATGAGAAGGACCTGATAAGTCAGCTTATTTGGAGCAATAAATGATAGAAACAACATAGTGAGGTAGTTGACGCAGGGGTATGGGCTTGACAAATCTGTTCGTTTTGCAGCTTGAGGCAAACCACTGCTTTAACATTTCTCACTAAAATGGGGCTGTTTAGTAGCTTCATATGGTCATCGTGAGGCTTAATGTTCTGCTTTGAGAAGCTGCAAGGCACTATATAACTGCTGCTCATTTGGAGTCATGTAGACCAGGAACTGTGCTTCAATTTAGATTTATCCTCTCTGGAGAATTAATTAAATCTATAGCTTGTGGGAACATAGTTTTGATTACAAATAAAGCCATTCAAATACAAAACAAAAACAAGAAAGAAAAACTCCTCCAAGAACATTTCAGGCTGGACATAAGGAAAAACTTCTTTCCTGTCCGAGCCCCCAAGGCCTGGAACAGACTGTGTCCAGAGGTGGTGCAAGCACCTACCCTGGACTTCTTTAAGAGACATTTGGACATTTATCTTGCTGGGATCTTTTGACCCCAGCTGACTTCCTGCCTCTAGGGCAGAGGGCTGGACTCTGATCTTCCGAGGTCCCATCCAGCTCTAGCGTCTATGAAATCTATGAAAAAAATTACCATCAGCAAAAAGAACAAAAGTCGCTCCTCTGACACTTTGTGGAAAATATGAAGACTTCCCTTGGGTGAAAAGTCAGGTTTTGTGCCTAGATGTCCTTCATATAGGCTGATGTGCAACTGCCCCAAGTTGCAACCTCTAAGGCAGGTGTGGGCAAAATGCGGCCTGTGGGCTGGATGCAACCCACCAGGCCATTCTATCCAGCCCATGGGGCCTCTAAAAAATTTAGAAAACCCTGGCTGCCTGTCATGCGGCCCTCAATCGCTTGCCAAAACTCAGTAAGTGGCCCTTCACCCAAAATAATTGCCCACCCCTGCACTAAGGAGTTTTTAACCTCTTCAAGCCTCTTTGTTCTTTTTCTAGGCTCAGAATTTGTTTTTCTGTGTCTTCTGTAGTACCAGTTATTCTTTGTGATTGACCTTTTTATTAAGAAAAGCAAAATCTTTTTCCTTCCTTGTCTGATTCCACTGTATTCTAGGAACAAAAGGAATGAGATGGCCCATCAAAGCAGCCTTTTGAAAAAAAGGAAGCATATCAGACTATTGATGAACTATTGAAGCGATATTTGGCTGGCCATAATATAACCACCCTTAAGAGCATCGTTTTAATCGCATACTGCCTCTTGGAATTATGAATGTCACTGAGAGCGTATTCTGTAAAGGAAAAGGAGTGATTCTTGTGATCCTCAGTAAAAGTGTTTGTATTTGCCCTCTCCCTGCCCTCTAATGGCACTGCATTGAATATTATATTTTGCTAAAGGTTTCTGGCTTTATGTGTTTACCTGTCAGGATGCATTGATGTTGGATTTTCAAATATATTACAGGGCTGAGAGTCTGCATGTCTGCCTTTTTCCTACTCCTCTAGTTGCACATGTCTGAGGAGGAAGTAAGATTGAGGTGTCTCTGGACTCTGAGCTCAGGCTTCACTTTTCTGACCTCAGACATTTTTGGTAATAACCATTTTTATTAAAGTATAACCAGAGTCTTCTCTAAAACTAAAATCCTTTTCTAGAAGAGAGACAGAATAATGCCTTTTTTCTGTAAATAAAAATAAGTAGGAAAAGTATCCTTTTGACCAAAAGGAACAACAAAAGGTTAAGATGGCAAAAACTTCTTTCACACAATAAGCAAGGGGCAGATTTGTATGGAGTAAAATTCAAAGTTTAGCTCTTTCCAGAGTTTGACTTCTAGAAATATATCATTTGAATTTATATTAGCTTCAGACTTGAGGCCAGATACTAGTCAGCGGGCACATCTACACGAGATGCTGACTGTGCAGTAGCCAAATAATATTGCACAGTAACTCGTGACAGCATGGAGCACAGTAGCATCGCTTAAAAGACACTCTCCAGTACTACTGCACAACATGTCCAAATGTTTTTGAATCTGGGAGTCCTGTGTGCCATCTCTGTGTTTATCATCTTGTGATATAAACCCTTGAAAGGCTAAGTGTATGTAGAATTATAAATGTCAGATGGGCCAGTGTGCCATTTCTCTTGCATGGTATTTGTATGGTACTTGTTGCTTTCTGGACCAATCCCAAAAGACTGTGCTAGACACCAGGGTTTACGTGCACTATACGGTATGATACTTTCAGGACTTTGGTTTACAGTGTTAAAAAGTGTAAGTTTCCTATCTAGCAAGGTATCAGGACTTTGGATCACTTTTTAAATGTTGTCTTGTGTTTTTTTCTTCCTCTAATTTCTGTCAGGAATTCTGCAAACATTTTCTTTCTTAAACCATCAGAACTCCGGTACAGTGCTTTAATGGCTTGAAGGCAACTTGGTGGGTTTTCCAAACTATACCTCTTGGATGTTGATAATTCTTGCGAGATAAGATGCAAAGTCCTCACTGACCTAAACTTGTTTTGTTTTCCCTTGAAGTCTGATAGTAATCCAAGTGATATGATTTTAAAGATCTGATTTGTTATTAACTTGCTTAGGCTAGAAAAGCTGTGGTAGACCAGGCTAATTTTTAAAGAATTGTCACGTGTTTCTCAGCATTCGTCCTGACCCATTATCAGAGAATTTCAGTCCCTGTCTGCCGTCAGGTAGTAGTTTTGGAAGTCTGAAATTCTAGCCTGTTTTTGAAAGCACATTATTTCCAGCTTGATGTTTACATTTGATTTCTCCTCACTTCAAAGTAATCAGGAGACAAAAACATCCACATCAGCCTGAACTGGCCTTTTGGGAAATGGTTTCAACTTTATCTGTAATAATCATTCACTTATATAATGAATGCTAAAGCTCAGTTTTGTTTTCATGGGTGCGATATTCAAATGGATGAAATATATGCCACCTTAAACATGCATTTGACTCGCATCTGATAAAATGCCAGTGATCTTTGGTTAAGGCCTCAAAGTGACAGTGGCTGTTTGCAGGCCTGTCTTCCATGCTGTATCTTTAAGGCAAGGTCTACATTAAACATTTTTGCCAGTGTAACAATATTGGTTTGGGGCAGGGATTTTTAAATTACATTTTTACACTGTTGTAGATGCTGTTTATCCACAACAATTTTTTCCAGAGATAGTTTATTTAATTTAAAGAGATGATATACTGTATTTACTCAAGTCTAAGACAAGGTTGTTTTTTTTCCTCTGATCAACATGGGGAGGGGTGTGTGTGGAAAAGTCTTGTCCTGGATTTGAACTGGCTTGGGGCAGGCAGCTACTGCAGCCCCAGCTCTAGGCCCTGGGGGTGAGGGATAGGCAAGGGGCTGGGGGATGTAGGCAGCAGGGAGGCAAGGTGAAAGTGTCAGAGTGGGTAGAGGGCAAGGGGCAGTGGTCTGTACACCTGCCCCTCCTGCCCTGCCCCCCACTGCTTTCCCTGCTGCTGCAGTGAGGGGAATGAATTCACGGTGACCCTCCAGTAATTAGATTCAATACACAGAAAACTGTAACAGATTTCTGACTTTCCATAAATAGAATCTAATTTATTGGGGACTCATCTTACATTTGAAGTCATCTTGGATATGGATAAATATGATACCTTCTGCCAGCAAAAGCACAATTCTGATAGTAAAAATGGTGTCTGAGAGCTTGCTGGTGTTTCTGTACTGCCAGACCTTTTTCTAGTGAAAACTAGAACTAAGAATCAGCAATGCAGAGTATGCAGCAGTTAAATGCCATGGGGCTAGGGTTACATAGTGATGTGTCAGTAGTTCACTTCACACAAGTGTTACCTTCATAGAATAGCTCTGTGGGCTCCTTTCAAGGTTACTGAGGCCATGGCAGCATTCTTAAGATCTTGAAAAATATGTGTCTGGTAGGAAAAGGTAACTCACAGCACACAATTAGTACATTTTTCCAGCTGCAGGAGTGCACAAAAGGCTCTGGTCAAAAAAAGTAATGATTATCTTACACTACTTTGTAGGTAAAGTGGTTGGGTTTTTGGTTGTAACCATGTTGGTCTAAGGACACAGGCAGGCAAGGTTCTTTGAGTAGATGTGATATCTTTTATTAGACTAACTGCGTAGCTGGAAAGAAGTTCTTAGCAAGCTTTTGGGCACAGTCACCCTTGTGAATGTGAATGAAGGGGTGAGCCAAAATCTTGGAACTTTACATAGATGCATGGTAGTAGTTCAGGTTTAACTCCGTGTTAGTAGACCTATCCTTGCACCTTGGAGCCATGCAGAATTGGCAGCTTTGGAGAGGTCAGTATTTGTTTATAGTTTTTTTATTTTGGATTTGAGCTAAATTCACTTGTAACTAACAGGTTTTTTGTCTAGTTTTTAAATGAAAACTCATAAAATCAGACCATCTCAGTTGGATGGATTTAGCAGATCTTTAACTTAAATTGTGCTGAAAAATACATGGAGGCTTTCAAGTTTTTTGTTGCCAGTGTTTTGCCCAGTTGATGACTTAATGAACTTAGTTTTTTTCTATTGAATGTTGAAATGAACACCCCCCTGAAGTATTTTGGATTCAGATTTGACAACAAAATGCTACTTGATGAGCTGGGATCTCCGTTTTCTGTTCACCATGAAAAAATACAGTAAAACCTGGATTTTCTCATTTTAAGGAGAAAAACCTGGACTTTCTCCTTTTAAGGAGAGAAATGTAGGAAACGGTGAGTTTCCACTTGCAGGCTGGCAGAGTTCCAGCCTGCAAGGGGCCTCAGGGAGCAGGAGGATGGTGGTCAGGTAGGGGGGCTCCATGTGCACACGTACACATGGCTACAGGCAGCCTGGAGAGCAGCTCCTGCAGGTAAATCTGGGAGATGGGGAGGATTGAGGCCCCATAGTGTGGGAAGGAAGGAATTGGGCAGGTCTGGGGCTGGGAGTGCTGCCCAGCCCAGACAGAGTGTGGGGCCCAGGGCTGGAATGCGCAGCTGCAGGGCCTGGGCAGGGAGCAGGACAGAGCCGCAGGCGGCTCATCTGGGGGGTGGCGGGGTGGGGGGTGGCTCCCCACTGCTACATGCATTCCCGGAGGGAGCATGGGGGACACATGGCCCCCAAATTTATGTGCAGTGTGAGGGGCAGATGTGGGCTGCCAGCTTTGGGCTCAGGCTGCCCCCACCCTCCCTCCGGCGCCTAGCGGGCAGGACCAGGCACAGCAGGATAGAGCAGGGCGGGAAGATGGGATCTGCTGCTGCAACCCCCACACCACTATAGCGAGGTACCCCCTGCCCACCTGGCAGCAGTGGGGGCAGCAGTGCAGAGTTGTGCCCCTCACTGCTGTGGGGCAAGGGGTGCCTCACCATAGAGGCATGGGGCTCCTGGCGGTGGCATCCAGCTTCCTCATCTGGCCTCGCTCTACCCTGCCATGCTGGGTCCCATCCACTAGGCCAGGAGGTCCTGGGCGGAGGGCAGCAGGGCAGGGAGTCCCATGCCTGCAGCGGGAAGCCTGCATCTGCCCTCCCCCCATCCAATTGGCTCTGCAGCAGCAGCAGCTGCCTCTCTGGGAAGCAGCCAAGGCTTGGGCGCTGCTGTGGACCCAGGTCCCTGGCCCCTGTAGCCCTGGCAGCTAGGGGTCCCCTTCAGCGGGCCTGGAGGGGATTAGGGACTGTGGGAGGGGAGTGAGGGATAATGTCATGGGCAGGGCACCGGCATATCGGGGCTGCTTAGCACCACAAAGCAATGTTGAGGGACAGCTGCAGCTGGGCCCGCATCATGGTGAGCAAAGGGGGCAGAGGGTGCTCTGATTTTCCATGATAAAAAAAAAAAAACATAATCAAACACCAAAATGTATAGGTATTTACAATTTACTTTATTATAGCGACTGAGGCACTGGTAGGCTTCCAGATTGCTTTAAACTTGTAAATATATCAATAAAACATTGTGTTAAGCTGAAACCTATATATAGTGGTACTTCATTTTAATCATGGAAACGCATGGTTTTTGAGGGTTTAACCAGAGAATGTGCAATTTTTAAACAGAAGACAGTGTTTATGAGCACTAGACAGTGAAACTGCCATTTGACTGTCACTAGTTAAGCTGAGGGAGGTGCAGAGAAAAAGAAGCATTATAAGTTGAAAAATTAGCATCTTAAAAGATCAGATGGTGAAAGTAACCCCATGTAAGGAACTGTGAAATCACACTTCCGGCTTAAAGTGGCTGCTACCCTGTGAATGTTGTCGGGTTTCTGACCCGTTCTGTTCTTGATCATCCCTTGAGCTCTTGCCACACAGTTGGTTTCAGAAGATAATGAAACCTGTATTTGTATGAGACAGAAACATGCTTGGGAAGTTGCACTGACAGTAATTTTCTCCACCTCTGTAATTTTTCTATTCATTTTTTATGGCACTTTATCCCTGGTGCCTTTAGGAACGTACATTGCTGTTGCCCAGACCAGTAAAGTGCTGCGTGAGTACAGTGCTGTACTAAGTACTTTGAGTGTGGGTCTCCCACTTGTGGGTATATTTAGAAGTCCTAATCACTGCTTCTACTGCTGCTGCTGTCAGCAGGAGTTGTAATTTGTAGATTGTGTTTGGTATCTCACCAGGCTTTTGGTTGCTTAGTCATGACTTATTCCATATTAAATAGCGGAAGTAAAAGAATTCTGCGTAGGAAAATCATACGGTAGGTATGGACCTCAAGGGTCATCTAGCCCAGCTCCCTGCAGAGAAGCACAACCCTCCCTGACAGATGCTTATCCATGTGGATTAATAGACGAGACCAGTTATATTCCTAACAAGGTCTTGTCATGAGAAGAGAGAAACTCTCCTTGTTCTGCATACATAGGGGAGCAGCAGGTGTTTGACATTCTGCGTGTTAGCCTCACACAGGTTGGCTTTGCTGTGAGCTCTGGAAACTGTAAGGGGTTCTTTGGAAACCCTCCAAAGAATGAAATACCTTCCCCATTTTGAAACTGGAGCAGTATTTAGGGAACATGGAAGTGCTGCAAGTGTTGTAAAGAAATACTCTTTCTACGAGTGCTGTAGGCTTTTTTTAAGGCAACTTGCTGAGTGTACTTTTAGTTTTCCACTGGGCTAAAAAAATTATTTGAGGGACAGTTGAATAATTTTATAGAATTCCTGATGTTGAGCTCAGTGTGTAGTGGTGGCTATCATTGCTGACCATTAGGATGATCTATGATGCATATTATCACCCTGATCTTTTGAGATGTTTTTGGCTCCCTTCCCCACACCCCCATTGGGAATGTTGGCTAAGTCTTAATTTGGTTGAATACACATTGACAGCTAGCCAAAAGCTATATTTGGATTTTATATAGCACTTATCCCACTCAGTAACTTTTAATCATTCCTTTTCTCTGCCAAGTGCATCAACCTGCACTCCTCTGGTGGGATTTGGCACATCTGAGAATTCAACCCTTTGTTATGATCTATGCAACACAACACAACTCTTGGTTTTATCCTTTAGAAGGAACCAGGGGTATAAATAGGGAACATCTAAAGCAAACAGAAGGAAATAACTGTCACCCTGGGACTCTTGTTTTCTTCTTAATTTAACTTTTTCAAGAGTAAGTGAAAATATATGCTATCAGTTTTGAAAGGTGATGCACAGCTCCACCACTTGTTGTTGCAAGCAACAATTGTGATTTTGCTGCATGGGTGAGAAGTAGCACAAGTCTATAGTTGGCAGCTGCCATACATTAGCCTCCTGTCCAAGAACCTTTAAACAACATTGACTCATATTTGTTTACCAGTGAATCAGGAGAACAGTTTGGTCACACAAATTAGCCCACACAACATGCTTCCTGCCTGGGCTATGAACAATCAGCAGTGGCAGGAAGCTGCCCTGCACCAGCTTTTGAAAAAAATATAGCTTGTTTGAAAACAGCATATAAGCAAGCCAGATGCAACACTGAATAAGTCTTACACATCACGTTTCGTAAGTGTTCTTGCCAAGCTGGTAGGAGCAGGGTGTGTTACAGAAGCTCTTGGTCTAATTTGGTCTCTTAAGAAACAAAGCTTGAATTTCTCAATTGACAGAGACCATTTTTTGTTTTTAAATATCTTGTAATCTGTGTTTTTTAGGAGGGCCAAACATGTGGGCTATCACATCTGAGGAGCGGGCGAAGCATGACAAGCAGTTTGATAGCCTTAAACCCACAGGAGGATACATTACAGGTTGGTTTGTGCTCTACAGTAACCCTTGTGTACCTGAAGTACCTATAAAACAATTTAGAAGCTTTCATTTTCACCCAGTTCTTCATTATATGACTAATAACTATGCACAAAGTACTGCTGGGGGTTATAAAACTGTTCTACAAGGTTTGGTCTACAGTCTGGCACAGAAAGTCTGCAAAAGGGTTTATTAAAATCTTCACTTGGAGAGCCAACCATCTTGTGCTGTCATCCCATCCGGTCATAGACTAAATAGGACAATCAGTGGTCATGTGAGCAGCTGTGAAAGAGTGCTTATTGTTGTTGCTGTAGCAAATGACTGGTGATTCAGGGAGTGGCACTCTTCTCTCCACATTAGAGGTCTCTCTGCAATGGCAGTTTTTATTCTTTGGTATGCAGAGCAAAAATAAAGGGCCTGACACTTGGTGTTTCTTCAGGAGCTTATGGAATTTATCAAAAGCAAGGGAATATTAAGCTTTTCACCTTCCACAAATTTCAGCATGCGTAATTGTATTTTGCCTAGGTGTAGCCTTCTGACAGATTCATTTGCATTCAGTATTTTTCTTCTCCGAAACTGCTGAATCATTTTGCCGAGCACTGTCTCTTCCACCTGAAAAAAGGCTGGACTTTAGGGGTGAAGGATTACTGACCTGGCTGTAAAGTGCTTTACAATGCTATGTGAATGTAAGACGATTTTCTGCATAAATGCAGGTTCTGACTTGAAAACTCGCTACTATGCAGGTGCAAAAACTTCTATTGCACTGTCCACATCCCATATTTACTTGCATTTACGTATCACACACACCCTTTCTCCAAAAATTAGCCATCCAAACTTGGGGTGCTTGTTTTAAGGGGGGAAACTAATTTCCAGGCTGGAATGGAGGCATGATGCTGGAATAGTGGTGGGGGGCTGTGCTGCTTTCCTAGGTTTATGCAGGAGGGGGTGGAGTCCAGTTTTCAGTGTTGCTCACCCTCTCCTTACTGCTCCAAAGCTAGAGGTTTAACCATGTCACAGCCCCTTCTGAATTGGTAGCAGCTTGTGCCCAAGCAGCTGTGCTGAAGTTAAACCACGGTGATCTGGTGCTGTAACAGGGAAGACTCTGGAAAGATCTTTTTTCTTCATTCTGTGTTCCCAAAATAGTATAGTGTCTTATTTGGGGCTGTGTGGTGCTTGAGAAAATATGGTGCTTAATAATGTGATCTGTGTTTTATTGCTGTGAAACTTGGTATGGAGTTACATAGCACATCATGCCCCATCCCTGCAATACTGAATAAGTGTTTATTGGTTGGAAATGTGTTCTTTGCGTACAGAATAATGTATTTTACAAAGCTTTCTTTTCTAGTTGAAAGAGCCTGTACTGGATTGAATTAGAATCAGTTAACAGCAGGAAAAAAAACCCTACTCTTCCTTCCTCCTTAAAAGTCAGTGGGGCCAACACTGAACACTCAGTTCTTTAAATTTTACCTTTGTTTCCTTAAATCTAAAATTATACTGTACAAAGTTCTTGGTTCCTGTGGATTTATGATGTATGCAACGAACCTTTTTTTTTTAGTTAATTTAATCCACTTCCTGAAGCCAGGAGTCAGGACTACAAAATACATTAGCACTTGCCAACTAACATCACCAAGGAGTTGTGGTGCAGAATTTTCAAGAGCTTAATATTCAACATTTTGAGATCTTTTGGAAATCTGGCCCGAAGTGGGAGTGCTGAGCTCTTCTGAAAGCACTGACCTTGATAAATATCTGCTGCTTCATATAAGACTTTAGTTTTTCTTTTCTTTTCTCTTTTTTTGGTCATAGGTGAACAAGCACGCACCTTTTTCTTACAGTCAGGTCTACCAGCTTCTGTCCTGGCTGAAATATGGTAAGATTTTTTTTTTTTATTTAGAGGTTTAAGATGTTTGGCTCATGTACTGACATTGGTTTGTTGTTTACTAAAACTCCATTTTCCCACTCTCTATTTATAGTGGTCAAACAAAAATTTGGGGGGAACCCATTTATTTCTTGTTTATTTTCCTATTAGCTAAGGTTTGATCTCCTTTACAATACCAAAAGAAATACTATGAGAAACAAAGTGATAATGGAATTTGAGTACTAAACAGTGAATTACATAAAAACTGGAGACAGACACCCTGGATTGTGTTTCTGGCAGAATCAGTGGATTAAAGGAACTCAGTAGATGTATTTCTTCAGGCCCTGATCGCACCATTTGACTCAACAGAACTGTTTGTGTGCAAAGGTCTGCGTGAGCCACACTTACTTTTGAATCAAGAATTTAATAAAATTAATTTGAAGTGGTTAATTTTGAATTATGCTCCAGGGATTAAAAACTGATTCAAATATCACAAACAAAAGGTAGGAATAAACTGGAGGTATCCACTGTGTGGGACGGGAATGGTGGACTGTCCCAAATAGCATTGTTAGGCCTCATGTAAGGATCAGCTAGTAGAAACATGCTGGTCAAATGCAGGTAAAAAAACAACTGAATTCCTTCTCCCCTACCACCCCCACCCCAAAATATAGTATTAAACCTCAAATGCAAGAGAGATCTACACATGAAGAAGGAGTGTGACAGGTCTTTTCATTGCAATTGCTGAGTCCATTCCAGGGTGCTGTGTTCAGTGTTGGGGACTTTTTGTCGGAAATATAGACGAATTAAAAAGCTCAGAGGAAAGACCCATAAGTCTGTAAGAAACTGGAGGAACTGACTTGTGAGGAAGCATTAGGGTAGGTTTTTATATCTTGATTAAATGTATATTTTTCTTCATCTTTACACTCTTCAAATATTTGTAAATGATGAATGGGGAGGAATTGTATCATATGCTGTGCAGCGCACAGTAAATGGGAACTGTAGCATGAACAGTGAAGGAAAATCTGGGCTAAACACCAGGAAGATGTTGACAATAAAATATATTGCTTTATGGAGTTGTCTTCTGAGACGATTGAAGTTTCTGGGAATAGTTTATGTCAGCCTTCTCATTTCCCCCTCATTATGTCTCAACCCTCTCATTATGTTGCATAATATTCATAATATAACGTTCTACCTCTTTCTCTTTTTTTTTCTATTTTAAAGTTCCCATATGAGATCATTACTTGTTAAAGTGCACAACAGCTTGTCACAGCTTCTCTCACTTGCTCACTAGTTTTGTTTTCAATTCTAATACTTGCACGTCAGTAGCCCATTCTGTTTCAACACACACAAAATTGTATGGTGTTCAGGTTAGGGAAGTACCAAGAAAAATGGGTGAGAATATAAGCTTTAACAATATATTTTTACATACTAATTAAATTTTAAATAGTGATAATTTTTTTATTAAGATCTATAACTACATTTAATTGATGTTATGTATAAGAATGTTGATGTCTTGCCATGCCAAATCTTCATTTAAATGATCGGTCTGGCTTGTGCTAAGGCAAAATTGATGCAGTAAGTGTTGCATCAGACTGGACCTGAAGGTGATGCTTTTCCAAATAGCCTTCTAGTTCCATGAGCACTGAATGTTTTAGCGTGTAATAATTTCAGAAATCGAGTCACATCAGTAGGTGCCAGGTAGCCTTTATTAGCATATTTAAAAAAAACTACGGTCACCAGTACAGCTTGACTTTCAAAGTGAACACTGTATCTTCTTGCATACAGCCCATCCCTGAATATAATATGTCTTGTTTGGAAAGGTAGAATGAAGAAAAAAAGATTTTTTTTTTTTCCCCAACTTGTGCCTTCATAGAGCAGAGACAGAACCTAATCTTCAGCTGACTTGCTCTCCTTTTCCTGCTTAACTAAGCTAAAACCCTGCATGCTACTGAAGACTAGTCCGTTTGGGTGGTCCTATTATTTGTGAAGAGAGCTAAAGAATTTCCAAGCCTATGAAACAGAAGGAAAGAGAAACCAGGAGCAGCTCTCAGACAACTGAAAAAAAAGACAATAGTTGACATCTCTGGAGTGAAGAACAATGAGCCATTATGTCAATTGACTCCTTCAGCTGCCTAAATAGTAATGCAACAGCTGCTGCACTGTGAGCAGAAATCAAAATAGCGTGCTTCTGTCCCAGTCAGAAAATCAGCTTCCCCTCTTAATATCCCAGTTTTGGGGGCCTGATTTTGGAGGTAAAGGTTTGTGTTGTGTGCAAGAAAATATGGTAGTTTGGCTGCTAGAAAAATTGGGATCTGCGACCTGAGGCTTTGTGTGTTGTGGAAAGTCATATCTAACTTTCTATAAAATCAATAGCAGGTTAAACTCCAAAGCTAAGTACAGACAATCATAAAGCCCGATGCTGAATTGATTCAGTCTTCTCAGGTTAGTCTAAGGTGCAGAGATTGAACCAATAAGCAAGTGAACAGACATTCTGGAAATGCAGCCACTTGCCTGCAGTGGTCCAGGCCAGAGGTGCTAGTGCATGTCTCCCTGCTGGTTGGAGCAGACAACTTGGGCCAAGGCTAGCCTGCCCACCCTGGGAGGGGGGTGGGTTTCCAAGGGAGGTGCAAAGCATCCTGGGATGCTGGGGGAACTGAGTTAACTTGAATCTGGAGGGGGTCTAGGGCAAAAGTTCAATAAGCTGATTTAACATAAACCAGTTAAGTCTGATACTACATCCATCCAGGTTTATCTTAAACCGGTTTGGGCCGTTTTGAAATTGGTTTATGTTTACTGAATTTCTGTTGTGTCACTGATTTGAACAGGTTTCCAACCACTTATAGCAGATTATGAGTAATTTCTGTCCTTAGTCCAAGTGTTAACTGCTTCTTTGTCAGAAAGATAGATACTAAAAGAAGCTCAGACAAAAGACACTCAAGTAAGGAAACGATTAGGCGTGCCTTCCAGTATCTATTTTCTGTAATAGAATAACAAAACAATCAAATCATGGAAACACTACCTTTTAGTGAAAAAGTTTAAGCTAATGTTTCTTTCACTGTCTTTTTCAAGGGCTCTATCAGACCTGAACAAGGATGGGAAGATGGATCAACAGGAATTCTCCATAGCCATGAAACTAATCAAACTAAAATTACAAGGACAGCACCTCCCAATGGTCCTCCCTCCTATCATGAAACAGCCTCCAGTAGTATTCTCTCCATTAATTTCTGCTCGCTTTGGTACATACGAATATTTAATATGCTTACTGGTTTTAAGAGTAATTTGCCCAATTTGGCTTTTTTGATATAGACAAATGAGTAAATAGGGTTATTGTATTGTGCCCCAATTGCTTAAAGAGCCAGCAATTGCATAGAGGATATTCTGATTCAGAGGCTTTTTGCAAAGATTTTTTTCCCCAAAGTTATGAAGCTTTGGATATTTTCCTTCATTGTGTTTTCATTAGATGCCTGCAGTGTCAGATGGATTGCAGATTGGCTGAAGGGTCGTACTCAGAGTGTGGTGGTAAATGGGTCATATTCGACCTGGGGAGAAGTGGGCAGCGGAGTCCCCCAGGGCTCGGTCCTTGGGCCCGTGCTGTTCAATTTCTTTATCAGCGATTTGGACGAAAGGGTGAAAAGCAAGCTGTTTAAATTCGCTGATGATACCAAAATTTGGGGTGAGGTGAGCAGGCTAGTAGGGAGGGAAAGACTGCAGCAAAACCTGGATAGGTTAC
>NW_017729028.1:27879487-27886911 GCF_001723915.1 Gavialis gangeticus | reverse complement strand
TAGTATTCATAAAGAATCATCTTACTGAATTTAAGTAAGAATGGTTTGTGAGATGCATGAAAACTTTTCACGGTTGGCATATAGTTTGTGGTCTGTTCTCTTGACTTGGAGATATTATTCCTCTCTCTTCAAGACGCTAACCAAATGATAATTTTAAATGAATAGAAAGCTGCAGTTTGGCCAGTACATAAGATCTCTCTTGAGAAAGTTCATTTGAAACATTTTTGCAAGTCACCAGACTGAAACTGGTAGTTAAATCAGGGCTGTCCAACTTCTAAGCAGCTGGGGACCCCACACTGTATAAGCTACACCAGCATGAGCCACTGGCACCCTGCGCTGAACATGCAGGCACTTTCTCTCTGCGCCTTGCACATGGCTTCAACTTCAGCTCCTTGGCTGCATGCTCCCTTGCTGCACCATGCCACATGGGCTCCCCAGGCTGCAGGTTCCCCCAGCGCCGGAGGCTGTGCTATGCTCTGCCACACCACCCTCTGGGTTGGAGGCTGGAAGAAAAAGCCAGAATTAAGGGGAACCCAGAAACCATGAAGCTGGATCAGTGGGGGAAGTGATGTCTGGGAGTGAGCATGGAAACTGCAAATTAACCCTTTGCTGGCCACCAGTTTGACAGCCCTGACTTAAGTGAATCATTTCTGTTGCTTGGTTTTTTTTCCTGCCTTTACTGTTTAGCAGTCCATGTGCACATGACCCAGTATTTCATGAGGTGTTTATAAAATAGCATGTTTAATAACTTTCACTAGAGTGCATCTTGTACACATATTTGTATGCATCTGTCACACACACGTATGCGCATGCTTTTTCCACAAGAGAACTTAATTACTATATTTACTCGACTGTCAGACACATCATGTCCCCCCCTGTAATCAGCATGGGGGAAAAAAGCCCCAAACCCTGTGTTGTTTTTTTTTTCACACATAAGAAAACCTCCTTCATTAAATACATTGCCTATCATTAAACTGTGCTCAGTAATGAAAAACAATTTTAAAGTTGATTGAATGCATCCCAAATGGAGCATGTCTGTAAAACACTCCATCAATATCAAGCAAACATACCAGTTGGAATTTACCTTTTCATTTTTTTTTTTAAATAAAATTCTCATGTTCCCAGCCAGATCAAGTCCAAATCCATGAGTCAGTCCAGAACTATAAGTCACCCTACAACCGGCAAACATACTGCACCCCTACCAGGGACTTCAGATATTTCCAGTGTCTTTTGGCAGTCAGCCTACGTGGTGTAATAAAAGATATCACTTCTACCAAGAGTTACAGTTCCTCTCATCTGCATGTACACTTTTGGACAGTCTCAGATCTCATGACAAGAACACCTGGTACCAGTCATGAGTGGTGGGTTCAGGATAAGCAATATTTAGACTTGCAGCAGCGGACATCTCTTTTATACATAAATTATCATAACTTTAGTTCCATTATTTACTGTCCCTTAGAGGCTACACTTATGAAAAGCTTATAGAGAAATAGTTTTAAAATGGCTGTTTGTGGAAACCAGGTAGAAACGTTTAAATCATACTATTTATTTCTTCATTTGTTCTTTCATCTGCATTCCTGGTTAGAACATGTGAATTATGTGTCCAAAATGAAGAGAGAAATTAGATTTTATAACTGAACATGTATGAATAGTTTAGACTAGGGGTGTCAAAGGTATGGCACCATGTTGCATGGTCTGCAGGGCTGGTAGAAGGACTCAGCAGGGGTGGAGACAGCAGGGACAGGACCTGCTGCTGAAATCCAGGGCATACAGCTCTGTTCAGGACACTTGTCATTGATGGAGGGATACGGGAAAACAATGGCTGTGTAAACCCCTATACTGTTTCTGTGCTACAAAATTAAATGTTGAATTATTTAGCTTAATTATTTAATTTGTGCTCTAGGAATGGGTAGTATGCCAAACCTGTCCATCCCAACATCTGTGCCTACAGTTGCACCTTTAACTCCCATGTCATCCCTGGCTTCGGTGACTTCAGTTCCTCCTTTGGTTATCTCTGCTCCCCTGGTGCCTTCTGTTAGTACATCATCATTGCCAAATGGAACATCTGGTCTCCTTCAGCCTTTATCTCTGCCTTTCTCTTCAGGTAAGTACAGTACAATGAGTTACTCCGTTTTAGACACATGCATCTAAGTCTTAGTTTATTTTTAGATTGGCAATAAGAGATCTTATCTGTATGCAGAAAGAATCTGTATTGTATGTAAAATTCTAATTTGTTCTATAAGGCCAGTTGTAACTGGTGTGGCCTGCTCAACTTCCTGTCCATACATTTGAACACACACAAAGTCATGAGTTTGTTATTGAAATAACCTTTAATCACCTTCAGACTGTTGGCAGTAGGATATAACACAGAGCACATGAATTTCAATATTCCTTTGCAGCTAATATTTAGTTATTATTTATGTATTCTACTTCATTTTTACACCAATTATCACCTGGAAAAAATCAACATTGCATAGCTGTCTTGCTGCTAACAAAATCTAGGGCCTTCACTACAAAGTAGCCATTAGCTTGTATCCATGTTATTTTATTTTCTGTTTCAGCATTGCCTCATACTGGCTCCTTGAGTCCCATGACAGGAGGGTTTGGTGGTACTAACATTCAAAAGGCACAGTCTCTGATCGATTTAGGATCTAGCAGGTATGAAACTTAAGATTCCCAATTTGCTGTGTCCTAGACTTCAGCAACAAATGAAGTTTTGAAAAATACAATGGATGCATCTTCTCAGCTTCAGAGCGCATATTATAAAAGTGTTGCATTTCTAAACATTGATAGAGTTTAAAGAGATACATTCAGGGTTTAAAGAAGAAAGTGTTTGGATACACACAGTTAATAACATTGTCAACAAATGTTATAGGAGAGTTCTAAGTAGGACAAAGGACTCAAGCCAAAAAGAATGGGATGTACAGTTAGTAAGAATGGGATGTACAGTAAAATAAACAGGCAAAGCATACAAAGAGGTGATAGAAGCCACAGACTAAATAGTCTTCAGACAACACCTGACTTCTGAGCATGTGCCCCGAAAGAGTGATTTGAAATGATCTGTTTAAGCATTGAACATTTAGGTTTAGGCAGCAAAGAGCTCTCTGTAGAGAATGGGGGGTAGTTCTTGTTTTCCTCCTTGCTGCATTACTCTTGCTTTCTTGTTTGTCCAGTTCTACTGAATGTTCTCACTTATCTTATTCAATGCCCTGCCAGCCATGCTGATCTCCTGGGAAGTGGAAGAGGGTGAAGGATGGCTAGAAGGAGAAGCCCATATCCTGCACGAATACTTTTAACTACTATACTTTTAGCCATATGGTGGACAGTGGTATTACCAATGGCAGTAGTGTGGAGGTGAATTCAGTGGTTTTTTAATACAAGTTGGTCATGTCTTTTGTCTGCATATTAACGTGGCCCTTTCTAGGGTTCTAAATTGCACTTGGCTACACCGGGCCCAGATATGAATTCGTCCAAAGGTTAGGGGAGAGTCAGTTGCCAAGGTGTGCGTTCTGGGTTGTATCTGAGCAGATGCCTGCCCTGAAGCATAGCTGCCCTGAGATTCTTGTATTTAAACGGAGGCAAGTACTAGATATAGGCACTTGCACTGTCTGTAGATATGCTCATTCATGTTCCAATTAGAACACATCACAACAGACTCAATTAATCGAGTCTGCTCCGCCTTCTAATTAGAATGCTTCAGCATCACCTCACTGTCACATGTACGAAGCCCCCCACATTTTAAAATGGCTCTGGGGGCACTTTAACTAAACCTTGTTGAATGAGTTTTAGTTAAAGCGCCCCCCCCCCCCATGGCCATTTTAATATGTGGGGGGTGGGAGGGGCCTTAATACATGTGACTGTAAGCTGTTTTTATTAGAGCAGCTGTCTGGGAACCACTCTAATTAAAACGGCTCCCTCTGCCTCTGAGCATGTGTATAGGCAGCCATAAGTAGCATTTAGGGTGCTTGTAGCAAGCCAGTTCGAATAATTCTATAGAGATTACACATCAAACTCCTGTCTTAGTTCCATGTCATTACAGCAGTGTGTTCATTCATGCTGATTAGATAGAAGTATGTTTGTAGAACTTGTCTAAATGAATAGCCATTATAAATATTTATCTAAGAGAATTTCAAAAATAATGAAACTTAAGTAAGAATTGTGTATAAAGTACATGTTGTAATTTTAGTTTCAGAGGCATGGAAGAAATACAGTGTGGTCTAGGGTAGTGGTAGATTGGTCTAGGTAGTGAGATATATATAACCATTGAACAAAAATCCATACTGATGAGGGTATAAGAAAAACAAACAGTCTGTGCTATTGTAGGATTAAACGTGTTACTTGTACCAGTGTTAAAAACTAGCAAAGAGATTAATTTGTGAACCTATTGATACCATGAGGTTTAAGCAAGCCAATCAAGAATAACTATGGGTCCAAATGACTTCTACTCCCTAACACAGAAGGCAAACAGCCTTGGAGAACGTCAAGAAAATGGGAACTTTTCTGGCAGTGCTGTGTTTTAGAAAGGTAGGCCATCCCTGGCTGAACAGTAACCAACTTGACTGGTTATGACCAGTTTCTGGAATGCGTATTCCAGAGAATTAAAAGACTGGAAATCTTGGGAGAAGAAGAAACTAAGTCCCTGTCTACAGAGTAAACTTACCATGATATTGGATGCATCTACATTGGACGCTAAAGGCACAGTAGACTAATTCTACTGTGCATTAGCATGGCCAGCAAAAACTGTGCTAACATGCAGTAGAATTAGTCTACTGCGCATTAGCATCATGAAAAAGCATGCAACTGTACAGGTGCACCGATTACCTCTCATTAACATTAGTGCCTGTAACTATGGGTACTAAACTTAATGCACCGTAATTATGGTGCATTAATGAACATGTAGCCACGGCTACAGAGCAGCATCTTGAAGAAAGTTTATGCTGAAGAAAGGCTAGGTTGCTCCTAACAGCCTGATTGGCTTCACATGTTAAAAGAAATCACGTAAAAAGCAATTTGGTTTTTTGGTTTTTAAAATAAGTTTCTGACTGAGTCGATGATGTGGTCTATCAGCAGAAATGACAAACGTTTTCAAACAGAAATTTGCTTTTTTGCTCTGGACTAGTATTTTTCACTGAAGTTCCCTGTGTAGTCAGCAGGTTTGTACTATGTAGTCAGTGAAATCATATATTGACATCATATATTGTAAGAGCAGCACAGAATCTGAGCTAAATGGTATGAAAGAGGCCTTTTGTTTGGGGGTATTGGGAGGAACAGTGATTATAGAAGCTCTAGATATTTTGGGGGGTGAGTTGGTTGGTTGGCTGTTTTCTATATGAATGTTTGATTTTTAGATGCAAGGATTTTTAGTGATATTGTTTATTGGACCAACTGTATAGCTGGGAGAGATGTTGGACAAGCTTTCAGGCATCCAACGTCCTTCTTCAGGTCTAAATATAATCTAAAAGCCAAGTTTTTATGTTATTTTTAAAAGTTGCTTCTCAGACTTTCTCCTTAGGCCTCAAGGTTATTCCACAGGCTTTAACAAGCATTGTGATGTATTGTCTCATTCTTTCTGAACGTACTAGATATGTCATTTTGTCATGCTTTTCTCAGATTTTTGGTTTTCTGGCATGTTATTTATCAGTACTATCAGTAAAACTTTTTTTTCTGTTGTATTTATCACTGCAGTGCTCTAAAAAATCATGGTGCTGTATTTAATGCTGTATTTAATATAAACGTTCCCTTTTTTCATCAAGAAAGTTATGCACAGCTGTGTACACGTATAGTCACAAAAGATGTAATCAAAGAAGTGCAGAAAGGGTCTACTCAGATGATTAGGGGTATGAAGAACCAATCTTACAAAGCAGACCTGAAGAGTTTTGTCTTGTTTACCCAAGTTAAACAGTGACTGAGGAGGTGTCTGAATGCTCTTTCAAATATATCAGCTGGGTAAACACAGAGGAGCACTGCTATTTAAAGGACAATGTTGGCACAAAAACAAAAAGATGCAAACAAGCTATGAATAATGAGAAGAAGGTTTCTAATCATCGGAGCAGTTTGCTGCTGAAACAATTTACCAGTAGTAGCAGTGGGGGCAAAAAAATTACTTTTAAGTTGAAGCATGATCAGAATATGGTGGGAATTATATAATATAGTTGTCTGTGATAGCAGAAGACTGGAGTTGATGATAACCTACCCCCAGTCCCTTTTAGTCCTGTGTTCCTAATTTCATTGCAGGTTTGAAAACATTGTGTAATGAAGCCATTATAAGCCCTTTTGATAGGGTGGGGTATACATCTAAATTACCAAATAATATTTATATTACGGTAGCATCCTGAGGCAGGATGAGCATCATGTTATGCTAAGGGCTGCATGATGTATAAAAGAGAAAAACAGCGCTGTAACAGGATAAATAGCATATAATCTAGGGTCTCTGAAGGGAACCTTTATAATTTAGAAGATTTGTTTTTTCTTTTAAACATTTGTATTGCAGTTCAAATTCTTCCTCTACTACTTCACTAACTGGGAGTTCACCCAAGACTGGATCCTCAGACTGGGCTGTTCCTCAGGCCTCCAGATTAAAATATAGACAAAAATTTAACAGTCTCGATAAGGGCATGAGTGGATATCTATCAGGTCAGTATAACATTTGAGCTAGGAAAAAGAGCTTCTTAATTGTTAGAAATGTAGGCCAATGGAAGTTTTTACAATTTAGCTGTGTGTTCTGGGGCTCACAGTGTTAAATATAACACTGACCAACAGGTTACACATGTTAAGTAATGGGGAATGGCTGAATTGATCTTCATTCTCTCTTCTCAATCTAGCCTGATACTAATGGGGTGAATATACACTATATAATCTCATACACAGGTGAATAAAATAAAAGCCATCTGCAGTATCCTTTTTTTACTGTGCACTGATGTATACAGGCACTCTGTATTATTGTATTATGTACAAGCCATAGAAATTGCTCTGTTATATACTTTTTAGGGGTGTTTTTCCACTTAGGCAAAACAAGCAGTGCAAGAAACATACTATTTCCCCAAGGAATTGAGGTAGGAATTTTTCAGAAGTCCCTGTATGCTTTGGGAGCACAAGCTCCAGTGATATTTTTTTTCAGTGAGATATTTTGTTTCTAAATAATTGATTTTGAAAAATGCCATACATAGTCGCTAAGAAAGCATGGATTTCTATAAACTCCTTAGGCAGGAGGCTAGGAAAGGTTTGTTATCTGCTCCAGTCCACAGGCCTGTGTTCACAATTGATTTTTGTTACATAGAGCAAGTCCATTTCCCTTCTCATTTGTAGACAGTTTCCGTGTCTATAAAATGGGAGCATTTTCACCACTGTTGTAAGGGATGTTGAGATTGAAGAATGAGATGCATTCTCTCTTTTTTTTTTTTTAAAGCAGAGGTGTTCTTTAAAAT
>NW_017729028.1:27848507-27879405 GCF_001723915.1 Gavialis gangeticus | reverse complement strand
TTTTTTTTTTTTTCCTCCTGATTTGGAGCCAGCTGGTAATAGTAGAATCTAAGGCTGAAGGGCTTGGGAACTTGCCCAGCAAGCCATATATTTCTGGTTGCTGGGAAATGCCAGTGGCCCCATGCTTACAGCTCAGACTGTGGGCTAACAACCAGTTATATTCAACATACAACTTTGAAGGTTGCTATAAACATTTACATTTACCCCAGGTCGCCTGTCCTGGGACTAGCTGAGTGAGAACAGGTAATCCCGAGAGCTCCAATTATATTTCTTTATGTGTAAAGAGACACTGGTATTTCCAGGTTTAAAAGAGGACAGAAGTTGAAACTACTAATGTTAATTTAATATCAGCACAAATGGGTCAAGTAAAATTTAAGAATTAACATGTGCTTGCCCCAGGTTACAATGCACACAATTTTAGTATCCATCTTTTTGTCTAAATAAATGTTTTATTATAATTATTAAGAATTTTCATACCTTCGCTTAGGTTTCCAAGCAAAAAATGCCCTTCTTCAGTCTAATCTTTCCCAGACTCAGCTGGCTACAATTTGGTAAGTTTAATTCACTGGCCCATAAGAGGTATATTGTGTGATGAATGTAATCTGTTCTTCAAAAAGGAATGTTAATGAGGTAAGTACAACTTAAACATTAATGAAAAATTAACCTGTTTCACAATTTTGCTAATTTTCTGTTTATTAAAGCTACAGTGTTTGAAAAGTCCGCTTTATTTTTCACTTCGTTGCTATTTTGCATTTCTCTCACATCAGACTGTAAATTAATTATATTCATTTCAGGTTCAGTGAAGTGAGTTGTAAAACCTGGAGGGTTTGTTTCTTTAACACAATGGGTTAGATGTAGAAGATCAAAATTCTGCCGAAATTGCAAAGTCTGTTGATTTCAGTTGGGGGTAGGAGGGGAAAGACTTTGTTTTAATCAGTGGTCCTTCAGTTTATTTGTCACTGTGTGCTAATAGCTCTACGCTTCACTTTGATTAACAGCTGTCCTTGCTATGGTGGTAGAAATAATTGCAGTCTTCTGAAGACTTGGATAATGAGTCTTGGAACGTCTAGGTTTTGCCTTTTGACACGACTCGGAGTGAGCTGTAAACTTTACCATCCCAGAGGAATCCACAACCCTCTGCAGACAACCCTCTGAGTCACAGGTTTCCCTCTTCCTTTTGTCCCAAGAGTAGTTGTTTACTGTTGGCTCATAGGAGCAGCAAATTACAATTTTACCCTGTTGTCTCTGCTGTTAGGTGGTACATTGTAGGATCAGAATCAAGACTTGAGGTTCTGTGCACCTGCTGAAGGTAGTGATGGAATAAGCAGATGCACAATGACTGCATCTTCCTGCATGTCCAGGCTCAAAGTTTGAATAGCCCTGGTTGGATGCAAGATGGTTTGTGTACTTTCACAATACTGATCGTCCATATCACTGTCGGTATCACCAAAGTGTGCACAGCGTCTAATAAAGTAGGTTATTGCCTACAAAAGTTTGTGCATCTCTAAGCTAACTAGCCTTTAAGGTGGCACCCTGCCCTACCTTCTCCTTGACTTCGAATTAGTACAGCTAACCACCTCTCTACTCCAAAGTTGGGAATTATCAATACTTTGTTTTGATATGTAGTGTCATTTTAACATGATTCAGAAGTAGTGTCAGACAATAAACAGGAGAAAAAAACACTTTGATTAACTGTGGTTTTGACTAGAAATCTTTTCTCTTATTATTTTCTGGTCAGACTTATTGGTGAGGAAGAGCGCTACAGTGGCAAGTACTTCCGTGACTTAGTCTTGCAACAGGATCTGTGTATCTAGATCAGACATGTTTCTTTTAATGGATGCTCCAGTTCCTTTGCACACATCTCTGGAAGCATGTGTTCCTTACCTTTTGCCCTTGCAAAGTATTTTGTGTGGGGGTAGGGAGGTAAGACAAGTACCTATCCTGCCTCCCCATATAAACAAGTTCAGGAAGTGCTTGATCCTCTTCACCTGTCTGCTTAAAGGAGCTCTGAAACAGCATTATCAGACAAACTGCTGGCATGGAAAAAAGAGGCCTTATATTTAGGTTCCTTTAGGAGGTTGAGAACCTAAATTTAAGTTGCTGAAATCCTGAGAAAAGAACTGGGAGGTAATAAATCAAGAGATGCTGTGAACTTCAGAAGAGTGGGTTGTATATAGGGCTGTCTTCTGTTCCCGGGTCTGCTGTTGGTTTGTCATGTCACCCTGAGGAAAGTCATGTACCTCTCTCATCCTCATTTCCCACTTCTGCTTTCGCTGTTTCTTGAAACAAGCTGTATAAAGGCAAGGCCTGTAGTAAAACTATAACATAGCACAATAAAATTGTCTTTCATCTGCCATTGATTTTATTAAGAGGAAGATTTTTTACCAGTTTATTCTATAAAATAATCCTTTCAGAAATTGTTCTGCAATAATTTAAACTATCCCTTCCAAGTAATCATTCAGCTTCACTTCCGCTGATGTCATTGCTCTTATACTTTACTCAGGACACTTGCTGATATTGATGGTGATGGACAGCTGAGGGCTGATGAGTTTGTGTTAGCCATGCATCTTACTGATATGGCCAAAGCTGGAAAACCTCTGCCACTGACACTTCCCCCGGAATTGGTACCTCCTTCTTTCAGGTAAATTGCCGAAGGCAGTGACACATGACAAATCTGATGCAAAGACTACAAATATTGATGCACTTTTAACCTCCCAACAAAAATGTATCTTTATAGAGGTGGAAAGTATGCTGAAAATATTAATGGAGTACTGCAATCTTACCAGCAAACACAAGAAGAAGAGCCCCAGAAAAAACAGCCAGGTAAAAACAAGGTTTTGAGCTGTGTGTTAGCCTACAAAACTGTACTTTGAACTCTGCTAAAACTTTTAGAAACTACAATGGGATGAGGGAACCCGGGACTTTCGAACATCTGTGTTTCTGGGGTAATGTACATTTCACCATAGATAGAGGAAAGATTGTGTAGATGATGCTGTCAGTTATGTACAATTAAGAAAACATTATGAATGTAGGGTAAAGCAGTACTTTTTCAACTAATACAAGATTTTGAGCCTGCGAGCACTTGAATATAGCTTGCCTGGTCCCACAATATTAGACTTTACTACTATCTGGTTCTTGCTGGCCTTTGCCTGCATCTTGTAGTGAAAATCTTAAAAATAAATTTAAAAAATGATGAGCTTTGTAATTTATGTACTTTCCTTTCATATGTTATAAACCAAGAACTCAGCTATTCCTCAGCTTCTGAATGTTACCTTTATATTATTCTGCACAAATAAAGTTATTTTATCTGTCAGTGTTATATTGTGATCTGGTAAAAAAAAAAAAAAATCAAACAGACCTTGTTCAGCCAGTGATGGGTTTTTTTGTTTTTGTCTCTTTTTTTTGGTTTTTTTGTGAAAAGGTAAAATACCAGA
Source organism: Gavialis gangeticus (assembly GCF_001723915.1). Taxonomy (NCBI): domain Eukaryota; kingdom Metazoa; phylum Chordata; order Crocodylia; family Gavialidae; genus Gavialis; species Gavialis gangeticus. The sequence goes on along the minus strand of NW_017729028.1, from coordinate 27,875,971 downwards.
GGAAAAAAATTACTTTGGGCTGACCATAAAAATGAAATTTTGCCTCTGACAAGATTCTGAAAACTTAAGTGAATATCAGTGCTCAAAAAGAAAAGAAAACAATATTTTAGCTCTATATACCATTCAAGGTGTTTAAAATGTCTGTGAGACGGTGACCTGAGATCACTAGCAAGATAATTTTCTAGGCATTAGTAATGTAGCAGAGGAGCCTGCTTGAAGATGACATTTTGTGTGAAACAATGCTAACTGCCTTTCTGTGTTTTAGTTACATTTGAGGACAAGAGGAAAGCAAACTATGAGAGAGGAAACATGGAACTGGAAAAACGCCGTCAGATCCTGCTGGAACAGCAGCAGAGAGAGGCAGAGCGTAAGGCCCAGAAAGAAAGAGAAGAGCAGGAACGAAGAGAGAGGGAACGGCAGGAACAGGAGCGAAAAAAGCAGCTTGAACTGGAAAGGCAGTTGGAGAAACAACGAGAGCTGGAAAGACAGAGGGAGGAAGAGAGGAGGAAAGAAATAGAAAGACGGGAGGTTGTCTGCTTAATTACATTTATTTTTAACGGTCCTTTTAAGAAGTCTGTACATCCATTCAGTGAACCCAACTGGTTAAGCTATTCCTTGTGCATTTGGGGAGGTGTAATTTTGGGTGTGTTTGAACTTTCATTACTTCTAAGTGTAGCATGTTGGTCTAAGTAGTTAGAAACCCCAAAACTACTCTGTACTGAAGCGTGAAATTGGTATTATTTTGCCTGTTGATCCTAGGACAAATGTGGTTTAAGTAAGTTTCTCCATAGTTTCAGTTAAAATTGATTCATTCTGACTACTTGCAGACATTAAAGACAAAAACCCAGTGCTTTACTTTAAACTCCACGTGCTCCCGCACCAAGTCCAGCACATGCACAGAAGAGGCAGCGTGCATTAGTTTGACCCAGCTCTGCAGTGTCTGTATAGATCAAGTGCTTTAGTGGGGCTTTTCTGGCGATTTTTATCTAATAGCTGATTGAATCATCTATTAGATAGAAGTGCCAAAAAGCCCTTCTGAAGTGCCTGATCTGTAGAGATGCTGTGGAGCCAAGTCAAAGTAACGTACTGCTGCTTCTGGTGAAGCGTGTAGGGGATTTTTTTTTTAATGTGCAAGCAGTCTGTGGCCAGTCCGGTCAGGTTCCTTCTGAATAGTGCCCTTCAGGCCGAATCTGGGATCTAGGGCTGGTTGACATTTGGTAAAGCTTCGCTACTCTGGTTTTTCAAAAAGCTACAGATTTCCTATTATTTTTCATGGTTATACTGGAAATAATGTTGCCAACTCTTTATGTGGCTAAGAACAGGTATGTAATGTGTGTAATGTAAATATTTATAATCAGTACTATCACACTTCTAGTTGGCTTTAGAGTTTCTAAAGAATATTGTAGGTTTATGATGATATAATTTATCTTAGGCAGCAAAACAGGAACTTGAGCGCCAGCGGCGACTAGAATGGGAGAGAATTCGGCGCCAAGATCTTCTTAATCAACGAAATCGGGAACAAGAAGAAATTGTCAAGTTAACTGCTAGGAAGAAGAGCCTTAATCTTGAATTAGAAGCCCTGGTGAGGCATTTGTCATGCTCATTATGTTTATATGAAAGAGGAAATTATGTATTATGCAAATACATATTAATAACATGCTCATTTGTTTGAATGAGCTATGGAAACTTGATTTTCATGGGGTTGGTTTATTGTTTGATTTTTGGGGGTTATTTGAGAATTATTTGTAATTACATTTTGGCTGAACTGATTTTTTTCACAGAAGTTTTAGTGATGCACTTGCTAAATTGTTTACTACACATGGTGTAATCTTCTGTTTATCTACAGACTGACAAGCATCAGCAGATCTCAGGCAGACTGCAGGATGTGCGAAGCAGAAAACAAATCCGGAAAAGTGAGCTGGAAGCTCTAGATAAGAAATATGACTTGGGAATTATGGAAATCAAACAGCTGCAACAACAGCTTCAGGTATGTAACGTCAGGCTAACCCTAGTGTTCTCTACTTCTCCTTTCACACCTCTTCAGCAGTGATAAAGAAAGGCAGTATAAGAGAGACTAGTATGTTAATGTCAATTAATTTAATAGATCAGGTGCAGAGAAGACAGAAAGCAGAAATGGCCCGTAGAATGAGTTTGGACAGTGCTGATTTCATTTTTTAAGAAGTTGGGAAAAGAACTTTGTAGTCCTGATCAATTGGCAATAACTTTTCCAGGTTAGAGGTGAAGTTTTGACCATAGTTCCAGTAATATGTATTAGTTTTACAGAGCCCAGGTAGGAAGTTATTTGGGGGGATCCTACAAAATGTCTGCCTGTTTTCTACATCCTTCCAAAACCAAGTAAAATGCTTAAAGGGGTTATCCTTACTGATGCCATTCCAGTGAAGACACGTGAGTTGTGCAGTGTTTTTTCTACAGTATCTCGGTTCTTTCTGGAACTTTGAATGAAGCAGGGTGATGGAGCTTATATAGATGATGCATCAACTGATGGTTTTTCATTTATTACAACAATTAGTCTATGTAGTTTAACAAATGTTATTGAATTAATATAATTTATGGAAGTTTAGTGGCTGTTTACTTTTGAAAATATAGGGACTTGACTTTTCACCTGAAAAAAGTTTCAAATGGTTTTTGCCTAATTTCATAACACTTCCTGAAAAATAAAATTGGGTTTGTGTGTTTTAAAAGGAACGTAGGCTTTTATGTCAGGACTCACACTTCTGTCTGGGCAAAATTTTCAAAAGTATCTTTGTGATTTAGGAGTCTTGTTCCAGGCAAAGATGCCTTGCTGTGACTTGCAGATTTCTTACTCTATATTTGGACTAGACGTTGGTGAGCTAAACAAGTGACTGGTCATTTATCACCATGCAAATTTCTAATGTGTGTAAGATGTCACAATTGATTTGTGATTTCAAGAATTAAAAATGTCATGTGTTAAACCAATGAATAACATGTCACTAGGTTTGTGAATTGTGTGAATAGTGTTTTACTTCTGTCTTATTTATCAGAGACTGAAAACTATTACTTGATGGCTTGTTTCAAAAAAGCATTTGGATTTTTCTTTGAAATTTGTATTCTGCCATATGTACAAATGTTATGCTGGTGTGCTCTACTCTTGTTCATTCCCTCTGTGCTTAATATTTGTGCGTCTCTTTCATAGTGTGTACTTGGGGATCATAAAATATGATCCATTACAGGAAAAAAATTGTACCAATGTTCTGTGACACACCCAAGTTAAAATGTTGAAAACTCTCTCCTTAGTGCTTGTTAGTATGTAAACAAATATTAACCAGTCTTAAAAATCTATTGTACCTTTTCTTATATTTGCAGGAATATCAGAATAAGCTAATCCATTTAGTTCCTGAAAAACAGTTGTTAAATGAGAGAATTAAAAATGTGCAGCTGGACAACTCTAATAGTAAGCATGTTCAAATAAATTCTTTCTTTGATCTATATGCCAGTTTTCTATACTTGAAACATAACAGATACGAGCTACAGTATAGGCAGTCTTGCTACCCAAATTTTCCTTTTGCTCACAGTAGTGTAAACTTTTGAGTAACATCATTTAAATGACAGGAGTTACACCAGTTTTATACTGGAAAATGAGTTGCAAACCATGTTACAGTCTGCCTTCAGGCGTTTGCATCTAAGTCAGACTAATTTGATATAAAGAACTAATGTCAGCCATGTTATGTGAATCTTATGAGTGCCTAACACCTGTAAATGGAGACCAGGGTCCTGTTGTACAGTGAGCTGTATTTGGGGGGAAAAAAAAGACAGTATAAACAAACAGATTCTGAACCGGGAGTTCACATGCACTAAAAAGAAATAGAAATGGTAATTAAAAATACAAGTCAATGTAAAACTACATGTTCTTTTATTTTCAGGTCCAGGAATCAATTCTGTATACAAGAAATCCTTAGAAAAGGAAGAATTGTGCCAAAGACTTCGGGAACAACTAGATGCCCTAGAAAAAGAAACTGCTTCCAAACTCTCTGAAATGGATACATTTAATAGTCACCTTAAGGTACAGTACAGTCATTCTGTGAACATACTGCCCTATTATTGTAAACTGTGTTTTCTTCTCTGTCCAGTCATAAAAGTTTGGTGACCCTATCAAACTTGCATTTGCTATCTCATGATGCAGCTCCATTTTTGAAAGTCTGTCCCATCTTAAAGCTATCCAAATGTTTACCAAATGTCTTCCAGCAAAAGGCACAATGTGAAAATAAACATTACACACCTCATAGTTGTAAATTGATCTTTTTTACTTCTCTGCATGTGTCATGCTACCATGCCTTTCCAGATGTATTCATTGCTCGTTCTGATTTTTTTTCTCCTCAAAGAGACAGAGTTGGGGGTGTTCAGCACCTTACAAGTTCTGGTTCCATGACTATAAGGTTGTGGTACTACCATTTTCCTGGTGTAAACTGAATGTTCTCATTGTTTACCTTTTACTGGAACAAGATGCTAAAAAATAAGGCCAGAACAGCCCATAAGATATTCTGATTTGGTGATAATGTTCTTGTTCCCGTAACAAGTACAAGATATGTGCAGAGGGCAATAAAAGTAACGTGCTGGTATAACAGGAGCTCATTTGCTTTATATGGATATTAACCTATCTAAGAAAATGCATGCAAGTTTCATATATAGGTAGCATTACTCTGCTTTATTTGCTAGTGTATTCCTAGTGGCATTGATGCAAATTTTAGAATAAACTGAATGATTTCTCTTCAGAGGAAGGACAACATTACATCCATTGAAAAGAGCTGAAGAGGAAACTCAATAACATTTGAGATTTTCTTCTTTAAAAAAAAAAAAGCCTTATTCTTCTCCACCCAACATCAGTTACTTGCATTTGGAATCACATTACTGCATGGCTTGTTGATTATTGAGAGCAATCCAGCTGCATTCAATGGCTGTGTCAACAACATAGTCTTCCCTTCAGTATATTTAAAAAAAATGTAATTGGCTTTTTATCTGCCTTATCTTACAGTGTGAGAATATGGATGATTCTGTTCTTCAGTGCCTTTTGTCTCTGCTAAGCTGTCTCAACAACCTCTTCCTCTTACTTAAGGTTATTTTCTAATCTTTGCCTCTTTCGCTTTTAATTATTTCACAGTTTTTCTCTGTTTATATTTTTCTTTTGTGCATGTGATACCTCTTTTGCTCTTTCCTGAAAATCTCATTCTGAAAATAAACTGACAGAAATGGAATGAACAGTCTTGTTTTCTTTCTGCTTGCTTTTAAATCTGTCTGCTATCTAACGGCTTCAAATTAAAAGCTTGGAAAACAAAACCCAAAAATAGTAATAACAGCATGTTTGTAAGTGGACTAAAGTATCCATCAGCTAACCCAGGTATTTTTTTCCTTTTCAGTTAGTGTCATCGAAGTAACATTTTATCCTTTGATATAAACAAATCTCTCCCCTTGCTTTCTCCCTTTTCTGTCTCCAACCCACATTTCTCACATGCCCTAAATGAGACTCAACTCAGTGGCCACATCCAGATGAGTGTCACCGTGCAGTATGTGGCACCGCAGACATGCCACATATCACACAGCCGTTCTCTGTGCTGCAAGGGAGCAGTGCAGGGGGATATCTAGAGGTCAAAAACACCTGCACAAAAAAAAGTGGAGCGGTGCACATGGGGGCAATGCGTACTGCTCAAAACCAGAGCCTGGCTGACCATAGCCACGCTCCAGCTGCCAGCCAGGCTCTAAGCGGCAGGATCACCTCTGCTGCAGCCCTGGGAGGCCCCCAGAACCCAAGGTAAGGCTGCTGAGGCAGCCAGGTGCAGGCCCCAGCCATCCCTAACCCACCCAAGGTAACGTGCCGTGTGCCAGAATGCATGTGGCATGGGTGTTCCCCAGGAACAAGTAGCAGTGGCACAAGTTGTCTGGCTGTTAGTTGTCCCAAGGAAAACAAATGTCTGCGTGTGTCTGGATACAGCCAGTGGTTTCAGAAGAATCCTGCAATTGCATCAATGCCCAGGATAGTACATGTAGCATCTTAATGTAATGCTGCCAAGCCACCAGGTTAACCCAATATAAAAGCTTTCTTACTGCTTTCTCCTAACACAGTTGGCTTTTCTGTGTTGTGGTCAAATTACTGATTGTGCTAATGGTGTTTCACCAGTGCTTACTGTAAAATTCATACCCTCTTTTTTCTTGTAAATTATCTTCTGAATTATTTAATGGACAAGTCTACTTTTGAAACAGTAATATTCTGTAATGTTGAAATAGATTTTTACTAGTTTGTTTGTTTTTTGCCAACAATCCCCAAAAATGTATTATTATACTTGTATTATACTTGTTATACATGAGTTTTAAACTGTTTAAAATGAGTGGAGAAAGTGTTCCCCCATCAATGCTAGGACTTCAAATAATATATGGAACATAATTTGCCTATTCTAATTTATTGCAGAGAGAGGTCCTGGAGCAATGGAGGTTTTGTTACCTTGCCTTTTTTTCTTATTAAGTCTATTATACGAATACTCAGGCTTTCTAGGAAAAGTGTATCAGTATTGCAGTGGGAATAGACTATTCCTGAATATTTTCTATACAGTATATATGTAATCTTATATGAGATGCTACCTTTTACCTTCTTGTCGGTATGTGTATTTGATTCACTGTGACTGTTAAGAAAAAATAATTGTAGTAATCTATAAATATATTATTAATCTTTTGAAGTACATTCTGGTATATTATTGCTGATATGTTTCTTTAGGAAATTTAGACTGTGTCTACACAGTAAACTTACTGTGTCAGGCAGTGGTATTCTCAAACATACTGTGCAGCTTCACGTGTGCTGCCCTCAATGCTAAGTCATATTTGGGACAGGAAGGAATTTTGCACCATGGTCAGATCGGTATGGATGTGGATGGGGCAGGGCAGGTTGCCTTCCTTTATAGAGGGGGGCATGGCCCTCTTCCCAGGACTTCTTGAGTGTATATTGACAAAATTTTATAGAAGCAAAACATTGGCTGCCCTGGTCCTCTTGCTTTTACCTGTCGCAGGTTACGGTGTTAGGTCTGTGTTGTGTCAGGGTAGATTTATATGGGATGGTGAGATAGGGATGCTTCTGCCTTAGCCAGGGGTCAGACTAGATTACCTCTGGAGGTCCTTTCCTGCCCTACTTTTCTATGACTCCAGTTCCAGTCTAGAGAACATGACTGCACTCCAGGTGGGCTAATTAGAATGGGTTTGGTTTATTTGGCCCTGTTAGTCAGCAGTGCTAATTGGCCATCCTGTAGTTCTGTGTAGATGCAGCTATACTGCTTTTCCCCTAAGAGGCAACCTACCCAGAGCAACACAAACTGAGTAAGAGGGTTTGCAGATCTGCTTGCTATTTTTATATTCTCCTCTGTTTGTCTCTCCATTTCCACTGAGTTCTAACATCCATAATTTATTTTAGAATGCCCTGTCCATTTGTATTAAAACTTGAATCAAAAAGCATGTTAAATGCCTGGTTGGTCACTTAAAAAAATGAGTTGACTTCAGTCTTTTAATGCACTTCATTGTGTTTCCTCTGTAGGAACTAAGAGAAAGCTACAGCACACAGCAGTTAGCTCTTGAGCAGCTCCACAAAATAAAACAAGATAAAATAAGAGAGGTAGAAAAAAAAAGAGCTGAGCTGGCACAGAAAAAGCGACTGGAGGATGAGGCTGCAAGGTAATTTGGCTCAGAAAATATAGGACAGCCATATGGTTTTTAAAATGAAGTATTGCTTTGATGAGGTTAGATTTTTTTTTTTTTCTTTTTGGTCACTTGTTATCAGTAACCTGGTGATGACCTGGTTATAGCAAGTGCAGTTTTATCTATTATTATTATTTTAACTGCTGAGATTTAGATTCCCGAGTTCTGTCACAAATAATCATCAAGCATGTGGTAACAGCTTTGTTGTATGACCTTTTACCGGTCCTGTCCAAGAGGTCAGTAAGATGCATGCAAGTGATATTGATTGTCTTTCATATAACTTCCACAATATGTTATTATCCAAGAACCAATAGTGTGAGCAGTTTTTCTACCACAAGACCCCTCTGAAGCTCCTCCCTTGGCTGAAGACACCACAAAGTATCAATCAGAGTAATGCGTTTGCCACTTTGATATAGTATAGAGATCTTCTCCAATGACTTTTTTTTATAACACGCGAATAACAGAGACCAGATATTTCAGCACTATCTCAAATCATTGCCTCCAAAGTGCTGAAGGTGCAGGGAGATTGTCTTCTAGAGTTGGATTTTAGACACAAGTGATAACCTTGTTGTTGAAATAAAGGTGATATCTGTCAATGATCTTTTCTCTGTGTTCTTAGTAGGGCTATGCGAAACGGCTATGTTTCATTTCGGTTTTGGATTCAGACGTTTTGGCGAAGAGTGATTCATTTTGATGTTTCAGATCACTGTTCTGTTTTAATTCAGCCGACTCTATTTTGGAGTTTCAACCCTGTTTTGGAGATTCAGATCGGTCAGGGAGAGGCAGGCACAGCTGGGCGGCTGCAGGTTCTCCTGCGGCTCCTCCGGCTGTGCCTGCCTCTGCCTTGGCAGGGAGAGCCGTGGGAGAAGCCCCCATGGCTGCCCTGCCTGCTCCCATCCCCCGCCTGGCCCGAGCCTCCAGGCACTTTAAGCGGAGAGCTGCAGGGCTGTGCCAGACTGCTCCCGGAGGGCACCTCCAAAACATCCAACACATTTCTAAAATGTTTTGGATGCTTTTGTTTCATTTTGGAAGTGTTTCGAAGCCGCCTGTGTCTTTTCAGATTCGCTGTTTCAGGTGCCAAAATGGGCTGAAACACCTCCAAAATTAAATAGCTGCCAAAATTTCGCACAGCCCTAGTTCTTAGGGTAGAGACTGAACATGGACCAGCTTCCCTGCTTGGTTGAAGACCTGGAGCCATTGGTTCTTTTTTTTGTAGCTAGTGAACCAGCACTACTTCACTGTACTCCCAGAGGAAGGAGGATACTATAGATGTAGGGCCAGTCTTGTCTAAATTCAAGCCATGGTTGTCACCAAGCTTGTTCAGGAAGAATGTATTGCTTACTTTCAGATTTATTTTCCCTTTTTTTCTTTAAGGAAAGCAAAACGGGAGAAGGAGAACCAATGGCAGGAAAATATCCGAAAGGAAGAAGAAGAGAAAAAAAAGCGACTACATGAAGAGCGAATACAGGAAAAAATTCAAGAAGAAAGGCTAAAAGCAGAAGAGGTAGCTGCTCAGATGAGAGAGAGAGAGTCCCAACAGCAAAAGCACAAGGAGGAAGAGAGGAAAAAGCAAGCTGAAACTCTGAGAGAAACAGAGCAACAAAGGCAGAGACAACTAGAAGACGACCGAAAAAAGCAAGAACAGATTGCAAGACAAGCTGAGGAGCGGCGTAAACAGCATGAAGAAGTAAAGAAAAGAAAAGACACGACCAATATGCAAGAGTCAGAGAAACAAGCTTCTAAATTAAACTTAAATGAGAAATTGGCAGGTTTATTGAAACAAACAGATGGTCGGAATCTTAAGCCACCAGGGAAAAATGAAGGTAAGCTTCACCTCTTGGCTTTGGTTAAAATGTCCCGGGGGGCTTTAATAGATATTTGTACTTTGTATTTTAGGCACTTTGTGTCAGAATGACAATATTGGAAACTTAGCATTTAAAAATTAATGTTAGAAAACCTGGTCCCTGTCTTCAGTTGCTGTAAATCAGCAGAGTTCTGTTAACTTCAAGGAGGCTCCCCCAATTTACAAATCTTTCAGGAATTGCAGCCAACAAATCCTGCCCTCTCACAACAGTAACACTTCAGCTTTTCTGAGAGAGAGACCTGCACTCCAACCTTGAAAGGAGGATATTTGTGTAGAGATTCAGAACTTATTTTAAAATAATTTTTAGTAGAAAATGAACAGATAAGCTCCAAGTAAAGAGAACAGGCCCAGCCTGCAGCCATAGTGACTCTTTTAATACTAATAGAGAAAACACAAGCATCAGAAACAATGTCAGTTATATAGAAATCAAGATAGAAATCCACTTGTCATACAGGGATTTGAAAAATGCTTTATGTTGGTTTAATGTTATCCCCATTACAGCTAGTGGGAGTGGCTTTTATTATTGATTTCACAGGAGCAGAATTAGGGCAGTGCTGAAAGCTTGTGCAAACCCCACTCACAATTTTTGACAGTCAAGAGCTGAAGGACATTAGTGCGGTTGGGTTAGCAGTAGCACGAGTAGAGTTAGAATTACAAATAAGAATATACAGTATATTTCTGTTCCAAATGTTTGTATCTCCTTGGCAAGATCCTCAGCCTGTGCTGTGTTGGGACAACTTTTTTCTTTTCAGAAAATTTAAAAATGTTATAAATAAATAAAACCATTTTAAAACAATTGGCCTTGCAGAAATGATATGACAGGAACAGGTGGGAAGGCAAACAGATTTCACACTTTGACTCAGCAGCTGGTGCACTCTGCCCACTGTTACCTCTGTCTGTCATGCTAATAATAATAGTCTGTGCAGCACTGTGCTTCCCTCCATCTGTTTTGTTGTATCCATTTATCTCTCACCATACATTTAGTCTGTAACATTACAGAGGCAAGGACTGTCCCCTTGTTTATATCAGTATACATCATCTAACACAACTGGACCTGACCAAGTTAAAGGCTTCTAAGCATTACTGCAGTACCAAGACAGTAATAGTTTGGGGTTTTTTTCTCCTTTCAGGCAATGCTGTTAGTACCTCAGAATCTAGGAATTCAGTTGCCTTGGTAAATTACAGAGCTTTATACCCATTTGAAGCAAGGAATCACGATGAGATGAGCTTTAATTCAGGAGATGTAATTCAGGTAAGACTTGCAGTGCATACAAGACTTAAAAATTAGGATATATTACATCTTAATCAAAATAAATGTTCCTGCCCTATTTTAGACCCGTTCAAGTTTACATTGATTGCTGTCTGGAGAAGGGGAAAGCAGGATTAATACATGTCTACTTCGGGGTAGAGGTAGAGTTGGGGATCAGTATTGCTATTTTAAACAACAAAATGGATAGATCAAGAACAATACAATTTCTGTTTTCTCATCTTCTCTGTTGCAAATTTTTGCAGATGTGCATGTAATTGTGCAAGGAACTGCTTGCTAGAAATCCAGATTTAGCTAATGGTGTTATAAATAAAAACAAATTTACTCTTTGTGCTTCAGTTTGCCCTTCAGCATTTAGCATAATGCCCGTCAGCATTATTTTTCCTGCTGGGCTCCAACTGACCTGTTTAATGTGGACAATATCATTTTATATCTCAGTGATGTTCTCTATCATATCCTTGGTTTCATGTTTTGCTTTTGTAGTTGTTAGGGTCAGAAGGGACCTCAGTAGATCATCAAGTCCAACCCCCTGCCTTGGGCAGGAAAGAGTGCTGGGGTCATATGACCCCAGCCAGGTGCTTGTCTAGTCTCCTCTTAAAGACCCCCAGGGTAGGGGAGAGCACCACCTCCCTTGGAAGCCCGTTCCAGGCCCTGGCAGTCCTTACCGTAAAGAAGTTGTTGTTGACATCCAACCTAAATCTGCTGTCTGTCAGTTTGTGGTTGTTGTTCCTGATTATTCCAAGGGGTGCCCTGGTAAACAGAGCATCTCCTGTTCCTTGCTGACCCCCAGCTCCTGATGAATTTGTAAACAGCCACAACATCCCCTCTCAGCCTTCCCTTGTGGAGGCTAAACAGATCCAGCGCCCTCAGTCTCTCTTTGTAGGGCCTTACCTGCAGGCCCCTAACCATACAAGTAGCCCTCTTCTGAACCCTCTCAACGTTATCCACATCCCTCTTGAAGTGTGGTGCCCAAAACTGGACACAGTACTCCAGCTGCGGCATACCGCCTAGAGGAGAAGTATCACCTCCCTGGACCTGTTCGTGATGCACCTGCTAATGCATGATAGAGTGCGGTTAGCTTTACTGATTACTTTGTCACATTGATGGCTCATGATCCCTTTCTGCTGCTGTGCTACTGAGAAGGTCGTCTCCTAGCGTACACATGTGTTGGTGATTCCTTCCCCCTAGATGCAGCACTTTGTACTTGTCTTTGTTGAACTGCATCCTAGTCTTTTCTGCCCACTTTTCCAACCTATCCAGGTCTGCCTGGATTCGATCCCTTCCCACTAGTGAGTTTACTTCACCGCGTAATTTTGTGTCATCTGCAAATTTGGACAGAGTGCTCTCCACACCCTCATCCAAGTCCCTGATAAAGATATTGAATAGCACAGGTCCAAGGACCAAGCTTTGGGGGACCCCACTGTCCACATCTCTCTAGGTCAGTACAACCCATCCACCACCATTCTCCGGGTGTGACCCTTAAGCCAATTTGCCACCCACCTGACCATGTAATCATCTATGTCACAGCTGCTCAGTTTCTCTGTAAGAATAGGATGAGATACTGTCTCAAAGGCCTTCTTAAAATCTAAGTAAATAACATCTACCTTAACTCCTGCATCTAAGGATTTTGTGACCTGGTCATAAAAAGAGACAAGGTTAGTTGGGTAGGATCTACCTACTATGAACCCGTGCTGGTTGCCCTTCAGCATTACTTTCCTGCTGGGCTCCCACAAATGTGATCCTTGATAATTTTTTCAAAGGTTTTCCCAAGGATAGAGGTGAGACTAACTGGCCTATAATTACCTAGATCCTCCTTCCTCCCCTTCTTGAAAATAAGGACCACATTGGCCCTTTTCCAGTCTTCTGTGACCTGACCTGAGCACCATGTGTGCTCAAACAGCTGTGCCAGTGGCTTTGCTATGACACTGGACAATTCCTTCAGCACCCTTGGATGAAAATCATCCAGGCGTCCTGACTTAAACACATCCAGCCCCTCCAAGTGTCCCTTTACTAGGTCGATGCTGACCATTGGTGGGCTGGCATCCCTCCTGTGTCTGTCTATAATGCAACAGGGAGGTTTGTCTTGATCCGTGTTCAGGAATGCAGAGGCAAAAAACTCATTGAAGAGTTCAGCCTTGTCTCTTTTATCGATCACCAATTGCCGTAGCCTGTCCTGTAGGGGTCTTATGTTACCCTGCACCTTCTTTTTGCTCCCTATATACCTGAAGAAGGTTTAATTTTTCCTAATTGGCTGGTCTGTGTAAACTCGTCTCTAGGCAGTCTTCCAGGGCAGTTTAGCTTGAGTCTCTTCTGTGAAGATCATCTTTGTGTATACAGCTGTATAAACTATATTGGTGTCCTGAATCCCCTCCCCTAACCCTCCCAACAGCACGTGATGGATAGAAACATAGGACTCAAAGGGACTTCCTGGATCACTAAGTCCAGTCCCTTGCTACTGTAAGCAATTATGTTGTATAATCCCTTTCACAAACCTATATTCATGGTGTAGATAAAAATGTTGAGAAACTGTATATTTAGGTGACTTATGTTAGTATAGTATATGGGAAGATATTGATATTGTGGTATATTTTTAAAAATAATCAGATGCTTTACTTTCCCTTTAAAACTCATTCATTAACTAGACTGGAGGTGCTGCAAATATCAGATAATGATGAAGGCAGTAATCTTAAGACCTCTTAATATTTGTCTTTCATTTTATAGTGTTAATTATCTATTTGCATTTTCATGTTAGTGGAGCATGAAAGGAAACAGAAAGAATAGTGCAAGTTGTTATCTCCAGCTTCCTCTCAAGATACAATTACTTGAATGTACTTTTACTGCAGACACCACCCTTTAGAAATACGGTACTCGTATTTATTGAACCATTTCTGATACTTTTGTTTCCTGTAAACAAATTCTGTATTTACTGTAAAGAATTTCCCAGCTACTGCTATCTAATAATGATTGGTAAATAGGCATACTTGCTTAGATAGCTTAGACAGAAGAGACTTGCATTCCCTTTCTCTTGCTTACGGGTATGGAAAAACCAACTTCAGTGTGTTAAAAATGGCCAGGGACCTAACATGTCAGCTGTTCGGTGTTAACTGAAACTCAACTGTGGTTGTTTAGTCCCGTGTCATTGATGGCTGATGCCCTGGTTTAATTTTCATGTACCTTGAGGTAAGAATGAGTATATGAACAGTTACTTTGGAGCAGCTGATGTGAAGTAAGTTCCCCACTCACTTTCAATTCATTGTATCTTGTTCCTTTGTTCATAATTTCTGCATTTATATGGTGCATAAGATGAGGGAGTTGGAGTTTCTAGGTGATGAAGTAATACGTATTATCACAGTAATTTTCCAATGGACTCAGTTAACTGTAACTGCATGTCACATCCTCTCTTCAGTCTTTTAACTAGAACTAGTATAAATTATGTCCCTACGGTTGCATTGTAAGAGGAAACAAGCAGTTGATAAGAACAATCGCCTTGTTACACAGCTTGGGATGGCATTCTTACTAGGCAGTGTTGCTTCTTAGTTATTGGAAAGGCAGGCTGAATTCTGAATAAAATGAAGATGATGTGGCCTGGTACTTGTCCAGGCATATCTCCTTCAGTGAAATCAATAGAGCTGCAGTGTGCCGACACACTGAATATCCTTTGTTTCTTATACTTTTCATTTGTTTTTCTCTTCTGCCCATCTCCCCAGGTTGATGAAAAAACCACAGGAGAGCCTGGTTGGCTTTATGGAAGCATTCAAGGACGTTTTGGCTGGTTTCCTTGCAACTATGTAGAAAAAATACTAGAAGGGGAAAAAGCTTTATCTCCTAAGAAGGCCTTACTTCCTCCTACAGTATCTTTATCTACTACCTCAGCTCCTGCAGAGTAAGTTTGGGCTGTGTGTTAAATTGTCATCTCAGATTTTGGATTTCATATATTATGCTGTATTAAAGCATTGCATAAATTAAATGCAGAAAACTAATACGGAAACTGTATGGGGAGGGTCTTAAAAGATACAGGTTCACCTTTTGATATTCTGATTTGCATTGTATGCCATATCCATTTTGTATATGTAAGAAATAGTAGTTATAGTTGATATACTTTTTAAGAAGGATTATCTGTTGCTAAACAAGCCTGTGCTAAAATTTCAGACCACTTTCACCCAATAAATCAGGAGAAGAATCTGATTACCAAAACGTATCTTTTTCAAGCCTAAATGTTAACACAACCTGGCAGAAGAAATCCGCTTTTACTCGTACTGTATCCCCAGGATCTGTTTCGCCCATTCATGGACAGGTACGTTGTATGAGAGTAGAGTTGGAGAATTTGATGTCATTTAATTTGGTGTGAATAAAGATAATATACCGTTGTTTAAAGGATTTATGCCTTTTCTAGTGTCTTATTTAAAAAATCTAGAAAAGACACTAGGGCAAATCCTCAGGTGGTAGGAATGTACATAACTCCACTATAATCTGGGAAGCTATATTAATTTGTCACACAGGAATTTGGTCCTTAAACTATTTTCTTTCTCTCTTCTTTACACTATATTGGATCAGTGTGGTATTCGGAAAGAGTGAAGATATGGAGTATGTAGAAATGTGAACTTTGTTGTCATGTTGGGCCTCAGAATGACCTTTCAAGTTTCCCCATTTGGGGATAACTGTTTATATGTACTTTTGCCACCTTTTCCTTCAAATATATATGTTTTACCTCCATGCAGAAGACGGCCTTTATGTGGGCTTATTCCAGAGATGCACTCTGAGGCATTATATATCTTTACTGAATCTGCTGCTAGCATCGTTTCCTAGAATCAGAAATAACTAAAACATTTCCAGCTTTGTTAGCCATTAGGGACAGAGTCCAAAGATAACTTCTGAGTACATCGCTTGCATGTGGCAGTGCATAATGCTGCTGTCATGGCAGGAAGTCATTCAGCTGTCCTTTAGAAAAAGCACACCTAGATGATGAAGTGTGGTTTTGAAATATACCTAAATTGAGTCCTAGAAGTGAGTAACATCCATATATTTACTTTAACAGGGACAAGCTGTAGAGAACTTAAAAGCACAGGCACTTTGCTCTTGGACTGCAAAAAAAGAAAACCACTTGAACTTTTCCAAAAATGATATCATCACTGTGTTGGAACAGCAAGAAAACTGGTGGTTTGGAGAGGTACATGGAGGAAGGGGCTGGTTTCCTAAATCCTATGTCAAGCTCTTACCTGGAAATGAAAGCAAACGAGAGGAGTAAGTAAGACTTAGTAGCTTTTTGTTTTCAGCATCTATCAGTGTGCCTCTCAAGCTGTAAAACTAGAGTAATGCTTTTAATTAAGGAGAATAAGTAGCATGACGTGTGCCATACCACCTTGGGCTTTAATTTAATTACACGTCAAGTCAGGTACATAACTGGGAACTCTTGCAACCTGGAGAAAATGGTGTTTGATAATTCAGCAGGTTTATCTTGATTCAGTATTGGACCAATGCTTCAACAAGGTACTAGTGGAGGTACCAGGTCCTAGATGGTACAATATAACCTCATAAATCCAGAATTCTCAAAAATCCGGCACTTTTTAAGCTTCCCCCTCCACTCTCCTAGATGTGGAGGGGGAAGCTTGCACACAGCAACTGCCACCGCCATCCACCACCCCGCGGCACTGCTCCAGGACCAGCCGCCACTCCTCCCCATGCCCCCGGACACAGAAGGGGAGCCTACACGTGGCAGCAGCTGCTGCCATCCACCACCCTGCTCCACGTGCAGCCACTGCTCTGGGACCAGCCGCCACTATCCGCCCTGCTCCCCATGACCAGCTGCCTCTCTGGTTTCCAAAACATGGAATTCTCAAACTTCCGGCAGGTGGTCGGTCCCGTGCGTGCCGGATTTGAGGGTATACTGTATATGAAAGTGAGAACTCTTAACCACTCACTGTTATGAAGCATCCTGATGCGTATTGCAGTACTAGTTCTTTTCCTAGTTTTCAGAAGCATTGATGTTAAGGTTAATATTCTAGCTAACAGTTCAGGGAATTACTGAAAATCAGTACAGTGTGGCTGATATGGAATATTACCTCCATTACATTTTAGAGATGACTGCAGCTTCACCTGTGAATCAGTCCTTGTCAGATACAATGTGTAAAATCCTACGGAAGGAGGGAATGTTAAGTGGGAAGTTGTTTTATGAAATCTTTCCTTTTAGCTTCATTGCTGCATTTCTTGGATTCCAAAGTTTGTGACTACATTTTCCAAAGCCTTTAGCTTAAAGTATAAGTTTGTCCTGATTGAAGTTATATTTTTAGCTCTTGAGGACATTTGCTTTGGTCCACCTTACATTTTCTTAATTTCAGTTTTGCTTTTGCTAGTAATCTGTTACAGCAGCATTTGTGGCATTTTATAGGTATGCCCTATAAACGTTAAGGGATGCTGTATTAATGTTAGTGACTACTTGAAAAATTGAAATATGTTTTTAGGACCACAGTTTTACTAATATTTGTCAACAGAGCATGAAGTAGTGCTTGGCTGCAATTATGCTTCTCGCAAACAGTCTTAACAGTTTTTATATAATCTTTGTAACTAAATTAAGTCAACCATGTAAAGTAACTGTGAGCTTTTTGTCTGCAGACCAGAAGCAGTTTATGCATCTGTAAAAAAGAAACATAACATGCCATCTTATACACCTGGAGAGGGTAAGAATCCACTTTAAAGTGCCTTGAAGTTATAAGACTCATTTCTGTTTAATAACATGCAGTAGCATGCAAATTGACTTTGGACGTGCATAAAAATCTGTTCACATATGTGAATGTTTGCTACAGAGTGGTGAGTACAAACATGCAGATACTACAGTGGAAGTGTGAAGTAAAAACTTAAAATCTGTAACCAATTTTTAGGTTCAGTTGTTTGCAAAAGGTTGTGTTGCTCAAAATGTTCATTAGTGACCAGTGCAGACCTCTGAAAACCTAAAAATAGATTCAGTAACCATGCATTAACTTCTCTCTTCCTGTTGCAGTGCTTGTTGCTCAAAATGGAAAAGATATTATCAGTGCTTTTTCAGTTTGAGTGTTGGAAGCCATTTTCCAGTGTGTATACTTAGATAGAGGAAGCATAAGTACAAATGAAGGGGGAAAAGTTTGTTAATGAAAAATAATCTTCCAACCTTTCAATCTGATATATGACTGTTCATTTACTTACCTTTTCATCAGACCACATATAAAATGTTTGCAAGTTCCATTTGGACAGCTTACTTGTTCAGATGTCTGGAACTCGTGTGTGTGTGTGTACGTACTGTTCCACTCTCATTTTTATAAAAGATTGAGACAACCTAAAATCTCTAATATACAAGAACGCATTTGTCAAACCACTGCTTTGTGAACTGTGGATGATTCACAGAGGTCTTATTAATCATATAATACTATCCTTCTTCCTTTCCACCTGTTAAATCACAGAGAGCAAGCAAAAATGCATTACTCTTCCATGTCAGGAGCTCCCATGATTGCTGTATTTGTTTCAAGTATGTTTTGTTCATGCAAGTAAGAAAGGTGTCTACATAATTGTATATGGAAGTGGAGAGGATTCCTGTGATTATAGGTCAAGCAAAAAGAATGGCTCACAAAACTCCCAGGTGCAATATGTTCCATACTATGAAAAAGTTTGAGAAATCTTGTTGTGGGAGATCTCCGCAAAGAATTATCTGACCATTATTCCTCTCGTTACATTCACCATACTATTGAGAAAATGAATAGATCAAACAGAGAAAATATAATTTGCAGTTTGGTTTCATTTGCTACAGTACACACATTTCTCCCAGTAGTTAAAGCTATATATACATTGTTCCCACAGAGTATGTAGCACTGTATTCTTATTCAAGCTCCGAACTTGGTGATTTGACTTTCACTGAAGGTGATGAAATATTAGTGACACAGAAAGATGGGGAATGGTGGACAGGAAGCATTGATGACAGAACTGGAATCTTTCCCTCAAACTATGTCAGACCAAAGGATCAAGACGTGAGTGTTGGCTTTATTTTTGTACTGCAATGTGATCTGTTTTTGTGTTCCGGTAATGAGAATGATGAGTTCTTTAGGGAATGGAAGTTGCCTCTGAAGGCCACAGAGCAGCCAGAATAAAGTTCTGGGTCCCAGCCACAGTTCTGCCCAATCTGGCCCCCCACACCCCCAGAGCACAGTCTCCTTGCTTCTGTTCCTCCATGCTTCTATTCCAGTAAAGAAAAGCCTGCTTCCAGACTAAGACACTCAGACTGATTTGCAGGAGAAGAAGTGCAAGTAAATATGATATAAACTAAAAACCTTTTGTATATTTTATCTAGGTATTATGTCCAAATATTAAAATGTTGGTGTTATGATTGATTTACAAAAGTTTACAGTTCTTATCTGTGTAAATACTTAGTTTTGAAAAGTATCTAACCATTTTCAAACCATTGTGCTTTGTAATAAGGGAATTATTATCCTTAACAATAAAGAGTATTTGTAGCAAGGTAGAACCCCTTTTAAAAGAAACAAGGGAAAATTGGCAATAAATTTTAATACTGCATATTAAAAGCTGGCTGCACTTTTTATTGTAGGGTTCTGGTGCTGCTGGAAAAACTGGGACCGTAAACAGGAAACCTGGTAAGTACATTATAACCTCCAAACTTTTAGGGGCAGGACCCCAAAGGTATTTCAGCAGGAATGCAGGTACCTGGTTACCTTTGTGGGTCTAGACCTTACCTTATTGCATTTCTTACTAGTATTTTTCGGTCTTCAGAGATTGCTCAGGTTACTACAGCCTACACTGCATCTGGGACAGAACAGCTTAGTCTGGCTCCAGGACAGCTGATACTCATTTTGAAGAAAAATGCTAGTGGATGGTGGCAAGGAGAGCTGCAGGTAATTAAGGGGGGTGGTGGGTGGGAAATAACCTTAACATAATGATTAATAATAGGGCTACCTCTGTGATTTTAATTTAAAAAGAGTGCTGAGTGCAATGTTCAGAAATCTGACCAAGAACCTATTTTTCTGCTGGAAAATAAGTTTAAATGTAAACCTCTTCTTCCTGTCACTGAAATCCAGTGTGTGGAAGGGTTCAGCATTGGCAGTGAATAAGTCATAATTAGAGCCAGAACTACTTAACTGATTTTTAAAAATAACAGTACTACTCCATTTCTTTGATGGAGTAGGAGAGAAACCTGTGTAGTGTATATGTAACAATTTCTTGTAGTTAAGTCTTTCATCTTGAAAGATTAGAAAGTACTTTTCTGAACTGATAAATTGTACACAGAAGGAAGTTTGTTCCTACACCCATTCATTCACTGCTTCACATGGCTGTGTAGTGGAAAAATTGAAAAGCTGCTATCAGGCCTCACTGAAGCCATAGAGAAATTTAGCCAAAATGTGATCAGGACACTGGGGCAAATACTATTCCACCCTGACCTCTTTTGAAAAGTAGCATGGGATCTTTATTCCTCCTGACTTTCCATCACTCCACCACCAGAAAATGGGATCTGTTCACCATAGCTGATTGAGAACCCATTCTGGGAGTCACTAAGATCTTCCCACAGCCAGTTATTCTCCAGATGTCCAGCCTGCACCTGCAGAAGGGGAGAGGGTGGGGATGCTGCTTGTTTTCTCCTTAGTATTTGTCCCTACCTCATGGCTAGTTCTGAGTTGAGATGTTTTACAGCAGAGGTAGCCAACCTGCATGTGTGGCACAGCCAGCCTCTATGGGTGGCACATGGCAAATTAGGGAGGAAGCTGGAAGCACAGTGGCATGTAGGGCAGGGAGTGGAAAGCAGAGCAGCAGATTAGGCAGGGAGTGGAAAGCAGAGCAGCAGATCAGGCAAGGAGCACAAGGCAGGAAACAAGAAGCAATGTGGTAGAGATGGCAGGGGAAGGGAATCAGTGTAGTACTCCGGGAGGGTATGTGGCTTAATTTGTGGCACACTTTCCAAAGAGGTTGACTCCCATTACTTTATAGCACCCTTCTCTGCTTCCCGGTGAGATTTTGAGTTGTAGAGACTGAGCTGGGCCTCTTGAGTGAGACTGTGGTTTGAAGAAGACCATAATCAAAGGGGAAAAAATTAGGCCCTCTAAGCTGCTTGAAGTTAAACCTAAATCTAAATCACAAGTCTCTTTTTAGAGTTGTTAGTACTCAGCTAAAAAAAAAAAGGTGCAGCTTTATGTGAATTCAGTACCTGAATTTTAGTACCTACAACCAAATTCCATCTTGTATTTAATTTGGTGTGTACTTTTGTGGCTTTTAGTTAGCTTAACTGTCTGGGTAGGGCATTTATTACCATCCTCGAGTCATTTGTTTGTTTCTTTTTCAACTGCTTGAAATACATTTTACAGGCAAGAGGAAAAAAGCGACAGAAGGGGTGGTTTCCTGCCAGCCATGTGAAATTATTGGGTCCAAGCAGTGAGAAAACCACTCCTACTGCTGCCTCAGGTAGAAAAATATTCTTGTTTATGTAGTTTTGCACTGCTAATTCAACCCTTTCACCCCAGATAGCAGTCTGTGTTATAGCTATCATGGAATGAACTGATTAATTTCTGTTTATTACTCTGGTAGTCATGGTGGTGATTTAGTAACACCCAGAGATCCCAATCAGGGTCTTTGACCCTACTGTAGTAAAACCTAGGAGCCAGATTAGGAACAGATGCATTAGAAGACATGATCTGTGTCCTGAGGAACTTCACATTTATAAAGCAGCTGCTCTGTTCAGTGGCTCCTGTCCTGGAATGTACTGTCTGCTATCTTGGTGTATTGCAACAAACCTGTTTCCCAGATGAAAGGTTATATCCCAAACTGCAATATTCACCTGTTGGAGTTGGAACTACATACTCTTCTCCAACGAGCAAAAATAAGTGCAAGCCTGCAGGTTCTTGATCATGTCTAGAACATGAGCACCCTGCTTCCCCAGAGCAGTGGGGAACCTTACTATACTTTTGGGACCATGCGTCCTATTTTTTTTCTAAGGATCAAAGCATGCAGTGTTAACTCTTGCATGGATTTTTGATCGGTTATCCAGCCTGATGAGAGCATATCACAGAAAGCAGCTGATTTTTATCCCACTGGTATTTTCAATAGGCTTTACAAAGCTTCAGCAGTTAGTTACTTATCTTCCACAAGAAGTTTTTCTTAATCCAATTTATGAATATTGTTTTTCCTTCTAGTGTGTCAAGTAATAGCAATGTACGATTACTTGGCAAATAATGAAGATGAGCTCAGTTTCTCCAAAGGGCAGTTTATTAATGTACTGAGCAAAGATGATGCTGATTGGTGGCAAGGGGAACTCAATGGCATGACAGGTCTCTTTCCTTCCAACTACGTGAAGATGACCACGGACTCAGACCCGAGTCAGCAGTGTAAGAGAATTTTTTAAAAGTATTTTGTCATTGTGTTTCAAAGATTCAGCATGAAATTATGCATCAGCGCATCTGTGTTTAGAACTAGGATACCCAGGGTGCCCCGTAGGCGTAACAGCACATTGGAACTTTACGCCTCCAATTAACTAAATTAAAAAAATATCGCCACTTCTATAAATGTAATATAAGTATAAATATTGCCTCTGCTAGCAGCACATTAGCAGAAAGTGCTCCTCTGAGGTCCCTGAATAGTAAACATCATACCTATGATACATTCCTCTTCCTTTGGAAAGTATTCACTCCATTTGATAATGTACAAAGGATCCTCCCACTCAATACAAATGTGCTTGGTTGTACTGTCTGTTTTTTTCTTTCTTTAAAATTCTGCAAAATATAGGGGGGGGCAAAACCCCCCTCTATCCTGATAATGTTTAGGCACCTTTTAATTACCTTTTATATTTACAATTAAAAGCACGTACCAACTTAAAACATAAATCCAAGGGCAGCAGTTTCAAAAAACCACAGAAAGGAGGGAAAAAGTTCCTCATTTCAGCCAGCAATCCCAGTCCTCAGTATATCGCCTCAACCCATTTGGCATATGCTAAGTATCAAGTGTGGCAAGGGACTGAATTCTGGAACAGGCTTTGCAGTGAATGAAGGTTGCCCGTTATACTGTCTTCCTAACATACAAATACTGTCAATGTTTTTTGTTTTTAGCCTTTTTGCAGTGCTGGGGCATCACAGTTTTACTTCCCTCAGCTTTGCATCCTGAGGATGGGAGTGACTTAAAGAACTTTGAAATCATCCCACAGATCAATCTTTGTAGATAAATTTGGTGGGTCTGGTTCCTCTTTTCACATAACATGCCCTGTCCCTTCAGTGAATGTCAGTCTTCTTTTGATCGGGCAGCAACTTTTATTACAAAATAGCAAACTATTTCCCATTACATATACTAATATTTATGGTTGTTCCAGCACAGACAGCACACGAATTCAGATGGGGCCTAGAGTCTAATTGCACATAGTATAAGGACTTGCTTGCACTTGAAAAGGTTTGGCAGCAGAATTTTACTGTTAGATGAGTTTTCTCTTCTCCTTCCCCGGTGAAAAGTTCTTTTCCTGATGTCTTAATTCCCTGAACAGGACAAGTTATCCCAACAAAAGGATAGCTTTCCTACTACTGCTCTGTTTGTACCAGTGATTCTCAACATTTTTAGATTCAGGACTGTGCTCATTAGACTCGGGGCACTCCTCAGAAAATGCCAGCTCTTAGCTTTTATTCATTTCTTGACTTCGGCTAACTAATATAGATGGTGTCAAGTCTTCTGTTGCAAAGAACTCAAAAAGACCACGACAGTTGAGAATGTTTGTTTGTTTTTAACACTGGATTCGTATTTGAAATTTGTGTGTTCATCTTGTGAATCATGTTATAAATATTTACTCACTTAGCAGTGCTAATATTGAGCAGCCCCCTGTAACACCCTTAAAAGGATCTCGTGGTACCATGTTTGAGAATCACTGGTCTCTACTGCAGCTTTTGCAGCACAGCTGTATTAGGGGCAGGATTTTTTCCCCACATACTTAATTGACATGGCTACAGCTTAAATGCAGACAGACCTAAATATATTTAAATAGATATGGATACGTTGGAGCACAGAATTCAGGCAGGATCCCAACTGTTGAAAAAATAACAATTTGGAATGAGCTGTGGGATAGAAGATCACAACCAGTTGTGAATATAGGCCTCTAGGGATTTTCAGAGTTGATAAAGTGGGTAGTCCAGCTTGGCTGGTTAGGTTACAGGTTAGATAAGTTCCTCTTATCTAAATTGTACAACACTTTCACTAGATAGACATTGCACTTTGTTTTCCAAAGCATATTGTTAGTTTTTAAATACTAGTCAGCAATCGCTATTTCATTCCAGAGGAGGCTGCACTGCAATGATTTAATAAGGGTGTGTGTGTGTGTGGCCCTTTGGATTCATTTAGATAAAATGTGACAAGTGCAAGATATTTACACATGTGATCCATTTTCAACAAAAGTACTGCTATAATCAGGTCATAATTAAACCTTTTGTGTGATGTTTGAGCTGCTTTTTGTTCACTGGCATGCCCATAATCAATCTTCCTTTTAAATTGGGATGCTGAATAATAGTATGCCCCACTGGAACAATAGCTAGGTCATGCAGAGAGAATTTCTTTTTGGAAGGGGTTGGATGAGGCAGGCTCAGCTGGCACAGGGCAGGAAACCTGGGTGTGTTCACATTTGCTGGTGCTCACTTGCAGTTGCCTCTATTTCAAAATCAATCCTCTTAATATTTTGAGATCCAGAAACTTCATATTGAAAAAGTACAGCCAAAACCTTTCATGGTGTTTAAATTAATGAGAATTACTTTAATATGAATAAATATGCTGCCACCATGATTGATTTGTCAGGGAGGATTTGGAAATGACTGGGCAGCTCTCCTGAGTACTCCATAGCTAAAATACTCTAGGCTTCAATAAGCTGCCTTCTCCGTGTAAAGTTCTTTCCCTGCCAGATGGTACCGAATTCCCAGGCAGAGCAGTAGTCCTACAAGCATGGCAGTGTGCTAGTGTCTGAAAAGGAAGGAGCATGCAGTGCAAGGGGAAAGTAACACTGAGCAGTAGAAGACAGAGGGGAGGTGAAACTCCCCCTAATCTGCAGCCTTGATTGTGCTGTTTATTTTTAATACCTTGAGTGGTTGCCTATGAAGGGCTCACACTTTCACCTCTGATCAGGTGTCTAATTGAAACATAATACTTTCTGATATGACTGCACAATCGTGCAGGCAGCTAAGCATTTAACTTCCTGTGTGTCCACCTGTCCAGTCTGTCTGCATACCTCTAATATTTATCTATTAACTTAGGGGCACACGCATTCAGTGGCAAAAACCTTGGCTTGAAAATTCAGTTCTATTTTTTTTTCAGTTGAACTATAAATAAAAGAGCTATCCCAAGGTATACAAATGAGTGAATTTTTCATCCGATCCCTCCATTTCTGTAGTGTATGATATGAAAGACACTAAATGTTTTAGGGGGGTTTTTTGGAAATGAGGAAAATATACATAATAATCCAGTAGCATTTTCAGGCTTCCTTGTTTTCAAACTCTGCTGCTGCAAACTTATGCTAGTATAGTGCAGAAACCAGTAGGAATCTTCCCACAGCATTTGCTTCATGCAATGCTCTAGGGACCTGCTTAGAGACAGGAGAGGTATAGGGATTTTTAAGTACATGTTTAAAAATTGAATAGCTAGCTTCAGCCCTATCCTCTGCAAGTTTCCTTTTTAAGAGTGCCAGCTTTCTCTCGTGTCTAGTACAGCCGATGGAATGGGCTCATTCTTGAAGTAGGCAGGAATAACAGACAGGCTCAAATGCCATTTTACAACAGCATACAGCAATCCCATGGCATCTCCCTCATTCTGAAACTCTAGTCCGCAGGCCACCACCGGTTCCCAGAATCCTCCTTGGCACTTCCCTACACTTAAAAGGATTTGCCAGCGTAGCGAGCTGTCACGTAGCAGCAGCCCGGTCCCACCCCCGCTCTGCCCCAGTGGAGAGGCAGCTTATCCAGGCAAAAGAGCTCTTCTGCCAATGTACCCGAAGACAGTTCTCTAGGCAGAACAAGCTATGCTGGCAAAAGGATTTTGCTATCTGTTACGCACCTGCATTTTTCTAGGGTTTTAGCCAGCATATCTGTTTTTAGGGGGTTGATGATTGTGCCAGCAAAACTTCAGGATGTAGGTTGAGTCATGGTGACCTGCAGAATGAAATATCTGAAAGTCAAGCTCTGGAGTTTGTAATGATGATAGGGGCATTCCTTATGTCATAGTGACATGTTGATAGCCCTTAATCTAATATTTGAGAAGATTGGCCCAAGTTAGATAAAGAGCAAATCTGCTTACAGAAAGCATAGAATCGGTAGGATGTTTAACACTTATGTACGGAGATTTAAAGCTAATTACAACTCTGTGCTAAACTAACAGTGGCATGCATGAGTATTCCTGTAACAAATAAAAAGCTTAACCTTGGTTGCTCCTTTGTGTTGGACATTGAATATCTGAATTCAATTTGTAATGGGGATAAAAGATCATTTTGTTCTTTTGATTTCACAATTGCAAGTTTGTCCTAAAGACATTCGCTTTTCATGAGAACAAACACACAAAATCAGGACCTCTCATCAGTCATGGAATCTTTTTCTTTTTCCTCTCAGAAAGAATTATTTAGTGCTTTTAATGTTTTTAAGGCTGCCATACTGGAGCCTGAAGTCCTCTGTCCTCAGAACAGCTACAGCTCAGGTAGTTTATTGCACCCCTACAGGAACTAAGTCCTAGCCTGCTGGTACCATTACTAGGAATAAAAATTAACGTGGATTTTGTGCTACTATAGACCTTGACTTCTATCATGAAGCTGCCAACAAGAATACAGATCAAAATGATACTTCCAATGGCATAGATATATGCTCACTAGGGGAAAGGTCTCATTTAATGTGGACCAGGGGTTGGCAACTTTCAGCCCATGGAGCTATTGCATCTGGCCTGTGGAGCTTCTGACCCAGCCACTGCCACTGCTTCTCCCTAGTGCAAGGGGGCAGGAGTGGGGAGAAGTTTTGCCCTGTGGGGCAGTCAGTGGGGGCTTTTGCATATGGCCGGGTGTCTGGGAGGAGCAACAGCTGGGTTGGAAGCGCCAGCCTGCTTCACACCCAGGCAGGCTGTTCCAGCCCACTATTGCAGAGCCTTGCCGACTTGCTGATTCACCAGGTTAACGTTATTTGTAACGATAAGACTACTTTCAGCAATTGCTTTCAATAAAAATATATATACAATGGTGTGGAAGCCCTTCCTCTGAAGCTTATGAGAAAAATCCTGGTTCCATAAAAGTCTGTGGCAATTTTGCCAGTGGCTTGGGTTTGATTCAGTATATTGCAGGTCCTACATACTACTGCATTTCCAGTCTTCCTGGGAAGGAGAATTGTGAATCATGTAGCTGGAGTGTATTGGGGGACGGGGTATCTGTGATAACTCGTTGAAGGTGATATATTTTTAGGCTCAAATAATTTCTGATATAAGCTTATAAAATACAGAACTGAAAGAATAGAGATCACAGTGTTTCAGTTTTCAGAAAGTTGAATGTTAGTCATTCCTTTCTAACCTTTCAGTGTCGTTCTGTCTTTGTCCTCATATGTTTCACTCTTCAAATTTGTGTTTGTGTTCATTTTTTCCTTCATTTTTTTTTTTTTTTTTTTAGGACCCAATGTT
>NW_017729028.1:27842248-27848296 GCF_001723915.1 Gavialis gangeticus | reverse complement strand
TTTTTTTTTTTTTTTTTTAGGACCCAATGTTGTCTTCCAGTGTGAAAGCACCTCAGAGACCCACTATCCAAGTTTGACTATAGCCTGGAAGCAGGGTGGGCAGCCCTGCTCAGATATCTCTGACACAAGCCTTTTGCTTCGTACGAATGTTAGCTCCACTCAAGAAATTAAGTTTTGTGGTTTTTATAATCTACAGTGACAGTTAATTTGTAAAAGCAGGAAGGATAGTGGGTCTTTGTGTGGCTTTCACTGCTGTCCACTCTGGTTTCCTCTAGTGTTTTTTCCTTTTGCATTGATAATCACAGATCATTAGCATGCATATCAAGTTATCCCTTGCATGGTGGGATTTCAGACACACAAAGACCCACTATTTGCACAAGTTACCTGAGCTATTTTGTATGGGCAGTCGTATTCTTATAATGTTGTTACATGCATACTTTGCTGAATTAATGTTTGCTGATTGCTGCTCTGAGACACTTCATCTAATCGTCTACGCAGTGAGCTTTTTAATTGGCAACATAGGTGATTCTCCCCAAAACAAAACCAGTCCTACCTGTCTACACTGCAAAGTGCCACTGTGACTACAAGTATGCCATGTGGTCCAGGATTTAGATCCTAGAACTGTTTTGTCTGATCAGTCCAGCCTCTCAAAGTTCCTTCTTGTGGAGATGGGAGAACAGAGATGGAAGATGGTTTTGATTCCTGTTCTTCTTCATCATTATGATAGCACTGTGGGATGCCTTGCAAGCTAGATACATTCTGGGGGATGTGTTGCAAGTTGTTTCAGGTAGATAAATCCTACCCCTTAAACACCTCCATCCATCAAGCACTTTACTGTTGTATTGCACATGCTGACTTCAGTTCTAGAAAATAATAACCCATCATCTGTACCAGCACCTGGCTGCCAGACCGTAACCCTGCCCCCACTGTTGGAGGTTACATACTTCTGATACAGAACTAAATTGCTCTGAACAATCTTTACTCTTCAGGACACCATTCATATCTGCCCCAAGTCAGTTGTAATTGAAAATAATTACCACCTGAAAGCTGGCTTTCTTCTTACAAAAATGAATGGACAATCTCAGTCAGTTCCTAGTATAGAGGTGTCCACACATTAATAGCCACCTGGTTTGCTAGCCTCAGCAGGAAGGCTAAGGGTTTGGATGGGATTAGAAACTGAATAGTTTTTCCCTGCTTTAGAAGTGGTCTGTCCAAGTCAGGAATAAGGCACCAGTGGTGAAACTTGCACTGCCCATGCTCTACCTGGGCATAAAACATGCGGTACCTGTTTTATGGACCCCTCCCCCCACACACCCCTTTCCCAGACGCTGAATCTGGCACCTCTTTAGAATGAAAATGTCCATTTCTTGGCAGACTGCTCATCTGATAAAACAGTTCTATGAGGATACACCAAAAAGAGAATGGTAGGCATAGTATTAAATTCATCAGCTTCCTGAATTCAGGAATGAAATGATAAATGCGGCTTATGCAATCTGAAATGTTTACAAACTACTGCAAGTTTACTTATATT
Organism: Gavialis gangeticus; assembly: GCF_001723915.1. Classification (NCBI taxonomy): domain Eukaryota; kingdom Metazoa; phylum Chordata; order Crocodylia; family Gavialidae; genus Gavialis; species Gavialis gangeticus. The sequence goes on along the minus strand of NW_017729028.1, from coordinate 27,846,765 downwards.
TATATATATGAATGTTGTGAGGTACTATCAGGAAAAGTGTTAATACCGTTACAGAGATTTAAAAGCCTTCCTCTAAAAGTTCTATAAAAGGAGTTGAATATACATATTTAATATACTTTATCAAGTGATGTATGTGTCCTTTAGTTCAGAGATATATCTTTTGTGCAATACAAATTACATTAATGTGCCTACATCAACCGAAGTCAAATGGATTTTTATTCCAGTTCTATTTTGTCTAGATCAATATTTTGTTACAGAATGAATTGACATTGATTGTAGGCAAAGAATATGCTAATTAATTGCTCAAATAGCAGTATTCTAGCTGACTTAATGGGGTTTTTCTTTCCTGCTGAAATCTGCTTTTTAGCTGAGGATGTTTCTACTAAAATGTGCTAATTTCTGATTTGGAAAACCCATTTAGTATAGGCTAAAGTGTCCTCCTGGAGTGCAACAGACACTTAGAGTAGTCTAATATGCATGTGTCTTTGTCAACTATCCCATTCAAAAAGTCAAAATTCATGATGCTATTAAGCAACAGAATTTGAGCCAAATCCGGTTTCCTAAATATCCAACATTTTTATCTTGAATGCCAAGTTCCTGATAGATCTCTGACAAGACACATGTGCGCGCGTGCACACATTGTGGATGTTTTAGGAAACAGTATTACAGGACGTTAATAACGTTTTGCCCATTTATGCACAGCTGCTACTGGAGAGTAGGGAAAGCAGCATATATGCTTTTACACAAGTAACCCGGGGTTGAATATAAGCATTGTTTCATTCAAGTTCAACTTGCAAGTGTTAAAACTAAGTTAAGAGAGAAACCCTTGCAGGCTTTCCCCCTACACTTAGCTGGTTCAGTATTACTTGGAATCTCCTCCATTTGTTCTGCACTGTAAAGACAGAGATGTCCCTGCCCTGCACTATTTATCTTCTAAAGCAAAGAAGTTTTTGCAATTCAAACACAGTGCACCAGAAAGCTGTGTGCTCCAGTCACACATTGGTGCAGGCAGCTTTTTATGCATTTTGGATTATTGAAAAAACAGAGTAGGAAGACAGTGTTTGAGACATCTTTTACAAGAGCCTTCTGTGTCAATGCAGGAGTGTAGCTGAGACCAGTGGAGTCAGAAAACAGTTTTAATTTTAAATGTAAACTTCCTTGCTCTCATTTTTCAGTTTCCACACTTAAAACCTGTTGGTGTGTCTGTGGTTCCATAGTGTTACGGCAGGTATTTTGGAAGGCTCACTCCCTCTTGCCACAGAAGAGGCTGGCTTTGATTAGAAACCTCACCAGGGCAGCATATGAAATACAAAACCTCTAAAGAGAGATCTGAGGCCAGGAACATGCATATTACGTATTACCATAGTAGCCGGTACTGGAACAGTTCCATGTTCTCAGATTGCCTTGTTTGCTTTGCAGGTTAGCAGCTAGCAAACGTTCGCTTTCAAAGCTAAGTTCCCAGTCCTGCAGTCAGGTCCACAAAGAAAGAGCCTCTGTAGCCACACAGCCTAACATAGATCCAGCGGGTCCAAATAGTTACTGGTCTGGACCTTTGTGAGGCATGTGTAGCACTACAGAAATGCTAAATGTCATCAGATTATTATATCACAGCTAGGAGGAGAAAAGATGCACAGTTCCATTTTAAACCAATCTAGTAATTAATACCTGTAACAATGAGTGTATAATTACCCCTGGCTCAAGGCTTTGTCAAATTGTATCCCAGAGTGATTTTTGGTCAAGTTGCAAACACCTGTAAATAAGTGTCTGTCATGGGAATGCTGACAAACCCTTGCCTTCGGTGGTGCTGCGTGCAACTACAACATACCGCTGCTTCAGTGTAAGGAACTATTCAACTGTTACATAATGGTGTGTGTTGCCTTAAAATACCTTCTTGTTGTTTTTTTTCAATCTGTAGGATTAATGTTTGGGGATAAATGTAAAGACAATGCAAATGCAGGCTGTGCTTAGCATGAGGTACTTGTTCAGCTTTTGTTTTTTAATAAACTTGTAAGATAACTATGCAAATGCATTTTATTAAAGGGACACGTAAAAGGCTCCAGCGTGTGGTGTTTTTGTTTAAGTAACCCAGTCATTTTCTGTTCATTAGCTTGCTAGGACTTAGAAACCTGTATTTTGTCTCCCTCTGAAAATGGGATCATGTCTTCCTATCCTAAATGCAAGGAGCCTGGACTGTATTACTTGGTCAGAGGCAGGGTGAGGGGTTGTGGCCCCAGCTCCCTTAGGCTGCAAGGCACACGGGCAGTAAGCTCCTGAGCTTGCCTCCTGGTCAGTGCAGATTCCTGCTTGGAGCTCAGCAGCTCATTGATGCCAGCTCTGGCTGGAGCCTGCACTTTTGGGTGACTTGAGACCCCAGTGGGTGAGTGCTGCTGCTACTCACCCCTTCATTCCCCTGCCACTGAATTTCAGCTGAGAGGGAGAGAAGGAAGGGAGAAAAGGATTTGCAGCAGCATTCAACCCATGGGCTCTGGAGCCCTGCAAAAGCAGTGTCACAAGACACCAATCATTGGTGAGCTTATAGAGCCCACTGTGCGTACGCATTGCAGCCAGAGGAGGGGTACAGCTGCAACACTGCCCCCTTCCCCTGGTTCTGCCCTTGATCAGCAAAGTTTGGTCTTAAATTATCAGTTGAGTGTGTTCCTATAGGCCTTGCCCCAGCCATGCCAATAAGCCTGACATCAGGAGGGCTGCACAGTGGCTTTTTAGGAAATTAGATTAGATGAGTTGGAAAGAATCCAAAGCAAAGCAGCAGAAAAGATTAGAAGTCTAGAAAACGTGACAGATGAGGAGAGGGTGGTTAAGTCTGGGTTCATTCAGAAAGTAGTTAAGCACTGGGACAGACGGAGGTTGTGGACTCTCTTCAGTGGAAGTTGTTGTGTGTAGATTATATAAATGTAAGTGTGAGAGAGTCTGAACAGTATTGATCCTGCCTTGAGCAAGAGGTGGGATTGAATGACCTCATGCTGTCCCGTCATTTTTCTGTGACCCCCAAAGGGTCATCCTTCTGTTTGTTTGTTACTTGCAGTGTGCTTTCACTCTCCAAGCACTCAAATCTACTTCAGTATAGGACATCTGATAGAGAGCGAACACAGCTTTGTTACGGGTAGGTTGTGCTGGACCAACCTTCTGTGACCAGGTGACGCATCACCTGGAGAAGGAGGCAGAGTTTGACATCATTTACTTAGATTTAAAAAAAGCCTTTGACTTGGTCTCCCATGATGTCTTCATAGCATAACTGGAGAACTGCAGCCTTGACAACCTTACGGTCTGATGGCTGGGGAACTGGCTCCATGGTCGGACCCAAAGAGTGACAGTCGACAAAACCGAGTCACCACAGCGCATGGTGACTGCTGGCATCCCTCAGGGTTCAGTACTCAGACCAGTACTCTTTAATATATTCATTAACTATCTGGATTTGGGTGTCGGAAGTGGACTGGCTAAGTTTGCGGATGATACCAAACTATAGGGAAGCATGGTTACACTGGAGGATAGGCTGGGGATCTGGGCTGACCTGGAGAGGCTCGCAAGGTGGACAGATATAAAACTGATGACCCTCACCATAGAGAAATGCAAGGTACTCCACCTTGGGAGAAAGAACTGGCATCATACCTATAGGCTCGGCAGTGCTTCACTCACTAGTGCTGCGTCCAAAAGAGACTTGGAGGTCATGATTGACCACAAAATGAATATGAGCCCCCAGTGTGATGCTGCAGCTGGCAAAGCAAAGAAAACCCCGGCTTGCATCTACCAACGCATCTCAAACAAAATGTCATTCTCCCCCTTTATTCGGCCTTGGTGAGGCCGCAGCTGGAGTACTGCATCCAGTTCTTTTAAATTGGATGTGGAGAAGCTCAAGAGAGTCCAGAGGAGAGCCACGCGCATGATCAGAGGTCAAGAGAGTAGGCTTTATGAGGAGAGGCTGAGAGCCATGGGACTGTTCAGCTTGGAAAAGCGCAGGCTCAGGGGGGACTTGGTGGCAGCCTATAAGTATATCAGAGGTGTACATCAGGATCTGGGAGAAGGTCTGTTCACCAGGGCTCCCCAAGGAATAACAAGGTCTAATGGTCACAAACTGTTGGAAGACCATTTTGACTGGACATAAGGAAGAACTTTACTGTCTGAGTCTCCAGAGTCTGAAATAGACTCCCCCAGAAGTGGTGTAAGTGCCTGTTCTGGACACGTTCAAGTTGCGTTTGAATGCTTATCCTGCTGGGTTCATCTGACCCCAGCTGACTTCCTGCCCTTTGGGCAGAGGGCTGGACCAGATGATCTTGCGAGGTCCCTTCCAGCCCTAATGTCTATGACTGTATTAAATCTTTTCACTAGGAAATGCACTTTATAGTATCTGCAGGATTAGTTGCAGTGTTAGTAAAATACAATATTCCTTGTTCATGTATATTTGGAAGAGAAAAATTATTTTTAAAAATGCTTAAAAGTAGGCAGGGTTTGAATTACACTTTGACTCTTGGTTGGGGGTGGTCTGCAAAAAAAAAAAAAAA
>NW_017729028.1:27812349-27837248 GCF_001723915.1 Gavialis gangeticus | reverse complement strand
CATGATGTCCTAATAAAATCAGAGCCCTTCCCTCCCCCCCCCACCCCATTATGATTTTCAAATCTGACAGGGAGACTCTTGTCCCTTATGGGGGGCGGGGCTCAGTGCCCCTGAGCTCCCCTGTAATTTGAACCCTGAAAATAGGATTTCCTATTTATAAATTCTTAAATGTATATTCCAGATTCCAGCACTATGCTGTAGTCGTCATGTGTTGCTGGAGCTGTGATGGTCCAGGAAATATGTGAGAAGCAAAGCTTGTAAGGGAAATATCTTTTATTGGAGCAACATTATAGTTGGAAACAGGGTTGGTTACACTATAAAGTTGGCCCCAGTAAAGGTATTGCTTCACTTCAGAAATCATGTTTCCAGTACCATTGGATCCTGCTTGACTTTATTTTCAAGACTTACTGACTTGGGAAGTAAATACTTAATGAGGCAAAGTTGAATTGGGGCTGCTGTAACAGAATCAACGTTTTCTTACTGTTGCTTATTTACTGGATGCCTTATAAATAAGCAGAAATTACTCTAATCTGGGCATGACTGTAAAAAAGACTGCTAAACTTTCTGAAGGGAAGATAAAGTTTATGTCCAGAATAAGGTCACTATTTACCACTCAGCCATTCTAGACCATTATCTTTTTGTAGCAGCTGTCTTATTTTCTAGTAACGTGTGTAACCATCACTGAGTCTTGGTACAGTTAAGAGTATCCACTGATCCAGACCTCAGTATTGATCTTTGGGGTACACATTGGAAACCTCGCTAGTTGCATGAGTGTCCATTCAGGAGATTTTCACTTTGTTTGTAGTTTCCTGTTCTGGGATGCATCTCCCAAAAAACAAAAATTAGTCTGAAGAATATGAGATATTCCCTATTCCGCAACATTTAAAATCTAACTTCAAGTTGAAGGCAATAGCCAATCACAGGAATGGCGTTTCCAAATGCGTGTTACACCTGAAAACACTAGGTGCATCTCTTTAAGCTGTGTCTATTTCTTTTGCAAAGCAAAAACTACATATTTTCCTTCAAAAGCTAGAAACAGTTTTGGGCAAATAGCATGTACAACACTGATGGCAAGTGTTTGGAGGTGTACAGTGACTGGTAGTTATGAGCAAACTGAGCTAAGATGACAGTAATTGGGACTGCAGTTGCCAAGAGGAGGAAACCTGTAATGGAGAGAGAATTACACTGGTCCGAGACCAGGGACTTCAATTCAGACACACGACGAGTAAAGCACTGCTAGTGTGAGAGCCCTCTGGAGTGAACCACCAGGGCTCAGGTCAAATGTCAGGTAGGTAAACAGCAGTTCATTTATGACCACAATAGGTTCAAGGGATCAAACCTAAAAATCCTTCCATCTGAGTGTGTTTCCTCTGACTCTTCTAATTCTGGCCTGATGGTTACCTGGAGAGCAGCTAAAGTAAAATTGATGCCTACACACTGAAAGCTTGGCATCTCGACTGGCCTGCAGCTGCAGGTACTAATTGCAGTTTCCAGGGGTTTGTCAAAAAGATTAGAATTCAAGTGGTAGGACTGAGGGAACAAAATGGAATTGAACCCAGTGTCAGAGTCTGGATGTCTCCTCTATCTTCCATTATATTTTGCTGCAAAGGGTTTTATATCCTGTGAACATCGCCATGTGCCACAAATTGGCATTTCTCTCTCTGACATGGATTCCTCTCCTGTCAAAGTATGCTACTTCTACAAAGCAACCCACAATCCATATCCAAGAAGCATACAAGCCTGTGATGTTCAGAGAGGGCACTGCTGAGTCATGTTTTAAGTTACATTTTCAAATAATGCTATCTTATTTGCATATATAATTCAACGAAATTAAACTTTTAAGGAGCCAAAAAAGACCTAACTCTGCAACCTCTCAGGACTTGGGCATAAAGATAGTTTACTGCAAGGCAAAAAAGGCAAGAGTTTTGCTGTACATCAGCTGCCCTGCAGGTAATTGTTCCTGTAAATGGAACAAGCTCCTGATAGTCAGCTTCTCCCTTTTGCTGAATATACTAATACATTCTAGTTTGTTGTCAGTGATCTACCCTCATGTGAAATACTGTGTCCAGTACTGAGCCTGGAAAAGACTCTCTGAAGAAAAGAGCAAAACAAACAGAAATAGGGGGTGTCTGTTGACATGTGGGACATCTGCTCTAATTACGGTGCATCAGAGCAGATTAGATTCATTGAGTCTGCTGGAGCATGCTAACTGGCATGCTCCAGCAGCCTCAGCATCTCGTGTATTCAGTGTCCCTGCACTTCAAACTTGAGGCGAGAGCACATTAACTAAAGCTTGTTGAATGAGCTTTAGTTAAAACAACCCTGCCGCTGTTTTGAAGTGTTGGATGCTGAATACATGAGATGCTGTGGGCACTTTAATTAGAGCAGATCCTGAGAGCTGCTCTGATTAAAGCACCCCCTCACCTCCAGAGCACGTGTAAAGGTGCCCAGGCACTCAATGGGAAAAAGGCATGTTATTAATATCTAAAGTCTTTTCCAGACTGTAAAATATTTCAGCATCTTCATCAATAATCATTAATGATCTGGATTCGGGCATCAGATGCGGACTAGCAAAGTTCACAGATGACACTAAACTTTTGGGGAAAGCGGTCACACTAGAAGACAGGCTGAGGATACAGGCCAACCTGGACATGCTCGCAAGGTTGGCAAACCAAAACCTGATGGCAGTCCACGTAGAGAAGTGCAGGGTGCTCCACCTTGGGAGGAAAAACCAGCAGGCTTAGCAGCGCTTCACTTGCTAACACCATGGCCTAAAGCGACTTGAGGGTCTTGATTGACGACAAGATGAACGTGAGCCACCAATGCAATACCATGGCTGGCAAAGCAAACCAAACCCCGGCATGCATCCACCGATGCATCTCAAGCAAAATCTGGAACGTCATCCTCCCGCTCTACTTGGCCTTAGTGGGGCCACAGCTGGAGTACTGCATTCAGGTTTGGGCCCCCCACTTCAGGAGGGACATGGATAAGCTTGAGAGAGTCCAAAAGAGAGCCACCCACATGATCAAAGGCCAAGAGAGCAAACCTTACAAGGAGAGGCTGAGGGACACAGGACTCTTCAGCCAGAGAAATGAAGGCTCAGGAACGACTTGGTGGTAGCCAAGATGTATATAAGGGGGATGCATCAGGAACTGGGAGAAGAGTTGTTCACCAGGGCTCCCCAAGGGATAACAAGGTCTAACAGCCACAAATTCCTGGAAGGCCGATTTTAGACTGGACAGAAGGAAAAACTCCTTTACAGACTGAGTGTCCAGGGTCTGGAACAGACTCCCCCCTGAGGTGGTGCAAGCACCTACTCTGGATTCATTTGAAAGGCATTTGGATATTTAGCTTGCTGGGATCATTTGACCCCAACAGACTTCCTGCCTCTGGCGGGGGGGCTGGACTCAATGACCTCATGAGGTCGCTTCCAGCCCCTAATGTCTATGAAGTCCAAGTCATTCTTATTCCCTTTGTCGAACTGCCACTTAAAAAACTGGCTTTGAAGTTCCTCTAGCAATGATCAACCTAATGGAAAGGTGTTTTGTTCCCAAAAGCTTGTCCAACATCTCTCCCAACTGTACAGTTGATCCAATAAAAGACAGCATAAAAAAATCTTGCTTCTCAAATATTTCCTGGACCATCACAGCTACAGCAACACTCCAACCCTACTAAAGGAGTTTAGCTTTCTTCCATAGTTTGTCTGCTGTTCAAAAAGGAGCCATACTTATAACACTATTTTTGTCACAAATATTTCCATGATCTTTTAAAATAATATATTCACTTCAGAGTTTGTTTAAAACCAGGATGGATAAAAATCGATGATTTTTTTTTAAATCAAAAGAATTAGATTTTTTTATCAGATTTTTTTATTTAATCTTTATTTTTTGTTAAAAATGCTTTTTTATAAAAAAAAATTATATGAAGATGGTTTTAATTTAAGCTGTGTTAAAACTCAAAGATATCATGGAATAGGGATTCTAACTTCTAAGTATATGCTCTTTGAGACAATATATTCATGTAACCTTTTTAGAAAAGTTTTATAAATAGGTCACAACAGGCCATGGACTATATTAGAGGTCCAACCTTATGGGGTCCCCAGAGGCTCCTCTATAGATTAGTAAAGATTAAAGAAAACCAGTGAGACTCAGTGCTCAGTCCAGAAGATCCCATTAAGCATCTCTCTGAGTTTCAGTTTTCAAACTGTGGATTTGTCTCCAGATATAACATCCTTGTTAACAGCAGTATATGAAGATGGGAGATAACAGAACTGATTACCTACCCATCAGCCCTGTTGTCTCTCTGCAAATATTTTAAGTTTCTCGTGTTGACCTGCCTGAAATAATCTATTTATTTTTTGTTAAAAACACATTTCACATTTATAACTAAAATAGTTAAAAATGCAAAAATACATATATTTGTTTTGTTAAAATAAAATGTTTGTAAATATACATGTTTGTTGTTGAAGAAAAATATCCAAAATACATACATTTGTTTTTGATTAAAACAATTTAAATGTCTGGTGGTGGTGGTGATGGTTGTTGTTGTCCACCTAATACAGCGTGGCAAAAATATCCCCCAAATATCCTTGATTAATCTAGTAAATTAGAAATAGTTCACCTCCCAATGACTTTACAGGTATCTGCTTAATTAGCTTTAGTAAATAAAACAACCGAATCATAATTCAGTTCTCTGATCTAGCTGCAAAATTAATCTGAAAAATATCAAAATAAATCACGGCTTTAAAATGTATAGTGTACCTTCTAATAATGAAACCTACGTCTGTCTGAGTTGTGAATAATACATATTCAGGTGTCGCACTCTGAGTCTGCATCATGAATATGGCTCCACCTCATGGCCAGGGTCCCCCTCAACTCGCCTGCCATGACTTGATGGTATATGTAAGAGGGGTTCTATGGTGTTTTCTTCCCCAGAGACAGGGGTACTCATGGGTGCGCTGCGATGTTCCTCAGGGCTCTGTCTCCCATACACACTGTCCACTCACCAACTGCTTGAGTATTCTGGTCTGCGTCCCAACAATATATCAGCCCCCTTGACAATGGGGTGCAGTGTTGACTATAATAATCCAGTCTGATACCAGGATGAAGATTACACCTACAGCTTCAGCCCTTACCCTCGGGGCCCTCGCCAGCAGTGCCAGGCGTGCTCCCCGAGAGGAGCGCCTGCTTGGATCTCCTTATTGCTGAGGGACTGGGAACTGCCTGTCCCCAGCTTGGTGCCAGCCACTGCTCCCATTCCTCTGCCGCGAGGCAGTGTCTGCGGAGCCACTGCTGCCGGCACACAGAGCCTCTCTCCATCCAGCGTGCTCCCAGCTGGCTTCCGCCCCTCTGCCGGCTTCCGGCACGGTTTAAAAATTCCCCGCGGCAGTGACTCCAGCTGCTGTAATCAGCTGGCTGCCACCCTGCCCAGGAAGCAGACGCTTGAAGAGCCGGCGAAACCCAGCTCCTGCTCCACCCCCGCCCACTCAGGAGGTGAGTATCCTGAGGCGCAGGTGGCTCTCCTTTCCCTTTCAGGAATGCCGGGGTTTGCCCCCAGCATTTCTGAGGCCTGTGGGGGTCTCTCACCACCACATAAGGTTATATTAAACAAAAATGTACTTTTTGCAGAAAACAGTAATTCAAGGCTTCCTGACCAGTGATTTAAGTCAATTTGATTTGAAACAAATCCACCCTGTTTAAAACAACTATATTTTTCTTCAGTTTCTGCAACACATTGCAGCATATAGTGCAAGAAAGCTAGCAGTGACATGGGCTGAATCTATGAACCTGCAAACACATGCATAATTTTACTTATTCAAACTACCGTGAAAAACTTCAGACCTACCCTGGTGAAGCATATACATAAGTGTTTAAAGAAACAAGGACTATTACTATATTGTCAACCCCAAGCATTAGTAAATCAGGCTAGGCTTCCCAAATCATAAGATCATCTTAAAAATCATTATTTTGTTATGCATCTTTCAGCTTTACATTTGCGCTTTCAGTATTTGTGCCTTTAGGATTTACCTTTTTCAGCTTCTATCTACAACCAGAAAGACTAAAAACTTTTATAGTGGAAAATAATTCTCACAATTTCATAAAAATACCAAATATGGTACGAATTGGCTTGTAGCTTTTCTAATCAAGTTGCCTGAGCTAATAAAAAGTCATAAAGGAAACCACACAAAAGTAAATGGCACATTTGATTTTTAAACTGTAATATCAGTTTAATAATCTAAAAGATTAGGTACCAAAGCAGAGGCCATGAAGCACTTCCTTGTTTTTTGAAGTGTGTAAAGAGCTAGCAGGTCATAGTCCTGCCCCTTATCTATTCCTGGGTATTGAAGACAGCTACAAACTTGCCCTTGTCCTAGTGCTTTTTTCATGCAAGTAAATATTCTTGTCACGGATCTGTTGTATGATTGTGGCAGGTCTGTGAGACAAGCTGTGAAGATGGAGTCTGCAACATGAAAATAGTTGAAAACTTCGTTAGTTAAAATATTTTTCATATAAATAGCAGAAACAGAACTTTCAAGATCCCATCTTTTCACATGGATAACACATCAGACTTGTCCTCCCCACGCCCCCAAGTCTGTTGGTTTTTTTCACTGCTATCTCTGGGCTCCTGCAGCTCTTCTTAAATGTGGAAAGGAGCTGACTGATGCCCAAAAGCAGTAATCATCTTAAAGGGCCTCTCATCTCTGCAGGGAGCAGATGAGTCTGTTGGTAGCTAAGAAGGCTTGTACTACAAGAAGGCTTGTGACTTCTGTATAGTTCACTGGGCTGGGTCCCACCAGAGTCAACATCATGACAAGCCAGGGTGACCCCATAGCTTAGCACTGCTCAATATGTGTGTGTATGCTCCCAACAAAGGATCCACGTGCTAATTGGCCCCCTACTCGCGATGAACTGGATGTTCCTGTCATGAGTCCTGGGATCCTCTAAAAATGCATATGCAGATAAGGTGCAGGGCACCCTGGTCTTGTTTCAACCTCATGAAGAGTGGAGCTGCGCTAATCATATGCCACAGGCTGACAGCGATGCTTGGTGAACTGTCTGGGGCCCTGTTTGGTGATGTTTGCCAGGTATTTAAAGCAAGTGAAAAAATAGGCATCATTGGAAAGAGGAAAGAAAGGTGCAGCCCAGCTGTGGGGGTGAAGAAGTAAAAATGTAAGAAATGTAGTAGCTCATCATGACTTGAAAAATAGCATTGAGAGGGACTGTGCTTAATGGGCACTACCATATATCTAATTCAGATTACTTGCACTAATCTATCTTTGATCTTTTGGCTAAGATTAAACGTAGCACCAAGGAGGTGTCAGGGCTGGCTCTGGCCCTTTGGTGCTGGCCTACTATTGCAGTATCTCCAGGCCCAGTGCCAGTACCTGGGGAGGGAACACCTACCTGTGTGTTTTTGGGGTGTTTTTTTTAAGGGCAAAAAAACCCCAAACTTACAAACAGTTCTCCTCAGCATGTTTGCCCAACGTGGGTCATGTGTTTTATAGTCATGCTCAGTGTTGGCTGCTTTTAGTCAGCTTCATAGTTGGTTTCCATTGCTGACCACATGTTGCTTTTAGCAGTTTAATGATAGACAGTGTGTTTAGTGAGCTTTCCTTGTTGTCATCATCAGCAATCCCTCGTGGTCAAGGATGATCACTGCCGCAGGTCAAGTAAACGGTAGCAGATGAGTCCATTGATGGCTAAGAAGGCCAGTCCTAGAGCCACAGACTCTTTGGCAGTCTCCGTAGGTGGTGGTTAAAGGGAGGATCGGACCATGGATTTCTCAGTCTTGTTTCCTTTCCTTCCGTTTCTGTCATATTTCTGTGTCCAGGGCGAGACGGCTTTCCTCAAAGTAAGATGTACCTTCTCTCACAAGTTGTCACCATGTAGCCCTGTCCTGGGTTAGTTTTTCCCAGTTGGTGACATCAATGCCAAACTTCTTTTTGTTTGCCTTGAGGGTGTCTTTGAAGTGTTTCCTCTGGCCCCTGCATGTCCTTTGTCCTTGGCTGAGTTGGGAGTATTAGTAGGTGTTCTGGTAAACGTACATCAGGCATGCACTCTCAGTGCCCTGTCCACCAGAGTTGATGTTAAATGATCAATGCTTCCGTACCGGTGGTGTTAGCATCAGTGAGGACACTGGCATTTGTGCAGTGATCCTCCCGCAAAGGATCTTCCAGAGGTAGTGCTGGTGAAGGTGTTCCAGGCTTTTCAGATGGTCCCTGTAGGTCACCCAAGTTTCACAGCCATAAAAAAAGAGTTGGGGTTACCACAGCCTTATATAATAGGAGCTTTGCTCAAGTCCTGATGTCATGATCATTGAACACATGATGATACAGTCTTCTGAAGGCAGAGCTGGCACATCAGATCCTATATGGATCTCCTTGTCGACATTGGCCTTCTTTGAGAGATGGCTGCTGAGGTATGCAAAGTGTCCAACGTTCTCCAGCTCCTGTCCATCAGTGAGGATGTTTGCAAGGGGAGTTGATTAGTTCAGATAAACAGTGTATTCAATGAGATTTCCTTGTATGTGATTATAAGATGGTGGGCTTTTTTTCCCATGCCAGTTGAGGGGAAAAGCCTCATCCCATATTTGAGTAAATATGGCATTTCCTATTTTAAATAAAGGAGAATAGCTCAGGTTTCACTTAATATAGGGCAGTCACTATTTCAGCAAAAGTACCATCGTTTTAAGAGTACCTTATTTTCAGAGTGTGTGATCACCTGAAGTTGACTCTGACTCCAACTGGCATTCTGGGAACTGAGCACATTTGAAAATCAAGCCATAATGACCACAGTCTGCATTCAGAGAATCATTAGGTTGGAAGGGACCTCCAAGGGTCATCTGGTTCAACCTCCAAAAATAAAATGAGTAACGCTGTACAAAGAAAGATGACCTGTACCATGCAATACCATACTATATATGTTGCTGAGAGGGGAGGTGACACCACTCATGTGAGAATGATCAGGTATTTGGTCAAACAGAGAATAAATACTTAGAAAAAACATTTTATAGATTTTAGAGACTGGATCCTCAGCTACCATACGTGATGTAGTTTCATTTAATTGATCAGGTCGTATGACTGTAGTTGGACCTAACGTGTTTCTTTCTTTCTTGTAGGGTGTGCTGATCTCCAAAGCCTTGACACTATGCAGCCAATGGAAAGGAAAAGACAGGGCTACATCCATGAGTTCATCCAGACGGAAGAGCGATACATGGATGATCTTCAGCTGGTCTTAGAGGTGAGATTGACTTGGAACAAAATATGGCTTGGGAAAATCACAAAACAAACTTCATCTGCCAGACCCTTCTTCCAGAACATTTGATGCATAACTGAGTTATGGAAGGGTTATTTACCATATGGAGGTAAACCTGTGCATGTTTAAAAGTAGGACAGGCTCAGATATTATCAGTAATAACACTGCAGAATTCATTTTCTCATGACGTTAAACTCTTCAATTATTGAGAATCACCATGTAATCTAAAGTGAAGCTGCCAAGTCTGTCATATCAGACCTGTTTGATTGAATTGCTGCTGTCTGTCACCAAGACATTCATTGCCTATAATGATCTTTTAAATAACACTGCCTGCAGGTCTCCTTTGTCACCACCTTTATAGAGTGCTGGATTGAGGCCAGTCCATCCCTGATGCCCTATCAAATGTCACTGACACCAGTTATTCTGTTGCTTGCTCTGGGATAACTTTGCTATTTCGGTACTTATCTTCCTCCCCTAGAAAATACCACTTTTCCTCTGGCAGGACTTCCACTGTGGTAACCAATGCAAAAAGACATTTCATTTTTTTTATCAGGTCCTGCTTTTCTCTCACTGATGACTGGAGACTAAAAAGGCTAGGACTTTTCAGTTTAGAAAGGAGAAAGACAAGGGGAGATGTGAGAGGTCTGTAAAATCATGAAGGGTCTGGGTCCAAAATCATGAAGGGAACTGTTGTTCAAGTCTGAGAATACTAGAACTAGTGGGCACCCACTGAAATTAGTGGGTGACAAGTTTAAAACTAACAAGAGAAAGTACTTTTTAGGCAACTTGTTGTTAACTTGTAGGATTCATTACCACAGACGGTGGTGGAGGCAGTTAGCATAGCCAGGTTCAAAAATGGACTATATAAATTCATGTATAATAGATGTATCAATGGCTATTGAACAGAATGGTTAGAAATGTTTCCTCTGGCATCTCTAAACCAATAATGGCTGATGCCACAGAGAGTACTGAATAGGGGATAGATCACTCAAGAGTGACCTGGTTCAGTGCTCTCTCTCTAATAGCATCCACTTCTGCTACTGTTGAAGACGTTTTACTGAGCTAGATAGAAGAACCATTGGTCTGACCCAGTCTGGCACCTCGTAGGTTCTTATGTACTTTTCCCTTCAAGGTCCCCTCTGAGTTAATGTTTAGCACTGCTGCATCACCTGTCATCTCACAGTGCTTTACATTTACCAGGCCTCCCATATACCCTGATCAACAAGGGAAAGGGAAGGATTGCATGCACCTTACAATGAGGAAGCAAAGACAGCTTGCCCTAACAATAGAGGAGTTTAGAGACAATTCTGGGTTAGAATGTGAGCTGCAGCTTAATAACATCCTTGGACCCCACCTATCAGTCTTCTCTAAACTGACTTTATCTCGCCAGATGTGGATTAGCCACCACCCTACTGGCGCATCTTAACCATTGGTTACACTAGGACCTTCCAGATAAAAAAGCATGAGTTTCTACAGCTTGAGCTAACCGGTCAGACTCTCCAGCTTAGGGAGTTGCTCTCTGGGAAAGAGAATTGGTGTTGAGCTGAAGCTCCTGAAAGGAGGTATTGCCCTGCATCCTACTTAAACACTTGAGTCCCTGCCACACATTGCACTTAAAGACCATGTCTCAAATTGTAACCCAGCCACTTGTTAAAGCAATGAATGGCTTCATAAAACAAGGACTAAGCCACAAAGTCGTTCCACAAAAATATGTAATAACTTTGTGGCTGGTTCCTATCATGCCATTAATTGAACATGTGGCCACGTGACCCACCATGACTGGGAGCCTGGATCAGCTGCTGGGGCTCCCAGCACCATGCACCCCCAACCTTGGAAGCCCACAGCTGATGGGGTTCCCAGCCATAGGAGTGCCCGTGTACTCCTGCAGCTGGGAGCCCTGGGGCTTATGGTGCAGTCCCATGGCTGGGAGCCCAGATCAGCTGACAGGGCTCCCAGCCACTGGGGCACATAGTATGCTCCTGTGGCTGGAAGTCCCATGCTCCTGTGGCTGGAAGTCCCATCAGCCAGGGGGCTCCCAGCAGCAGGAGCTTGCTACTTGCTGGTGCAGAGGCATCCCAAGCTACCCCGTGCACCAATTATAAGGCATGATGGGATCTGATGCTTGATCCCACAATCACACCTCCTGCCATGCTTGTGTGACATGGCAGGAAGTACAGTTATCTGGATCTTGCATCAGACCCCATCATGCCTTTACCTGCACATCTGGAGGGGCCATTAATTAAACATCCAATTTAAATGGTTACATGCATGAGGTACATGAGTAAATAAAACAAGTAGTGTTTGAGCATCCCTGGATTCTAAATTGCTGATTTCTCTCCATTTTGAAGTCAACCTGCAAGGCAAGTCTAGTGCAATTAAAGCACATGAATGGATGCCTCAGGAGTACTGAGTGCTCTCATGTAGCTGCTAAACCATTCGTAATTTAGAAACGGAAAAGGCACTGGCCATGTACTGCTCTCTTTGTATTTGAAGCTGCTCACTTGCCTGTTGTTTGACTGTAGGTTTTCCAGAAACCCATGGCTGAATCAGGCTGTCTCACAGAAGGAGAAATGGGACTGATCTTTGTTAACTGGAAGGAGCTCATCATGTCAAATACAAAGCTATTGAAGTGAGTACTGCCAGCTTTGTGTGTCCTGCATACTAGCTCAATCGCTCACACATTTTCCCCATAATGTATCCTCCCATTCTGCTCCCTAGAAATCGATTTGATGGTAAGTGTTTCTGCTCTTGCTGATTACTTCCCATTCACTAATCCTGTAGGATGTGAATTCAGAGCAGCTAAGGGCATTCAAAGCATCTTCCAAAGAAAGAGTTTTGCTGAGGAGAATACACAGGAAGAACAACACGTATCTGAGAACCTTAGAATACAAGAGAAGTTTTCTCCCTGTAGAAACTCAGTGATGTGGTGGGATTCCATTTTCATGAGTGGTGGGACTGCAGAGGCCCCTGGGTGAACCCACTGCAGGATGGCCAGCTAAGTCAGGCTGCTATGTTGTTCCCCATCCAGAGCCCTGCGTGTGCGTAAGAAGACAGGAGGAGAAAAAATGCCCGTGCAGATGATTGGGGACATCCTACCAGCTGAGCTCTCTCACATGCAAGCCTACATTAGGTTCTGTAGCTGTCAGCTCAGTGGAGCAACATTGCTGCAACAGAGGACAGATGAAGATACGGAGTTCAAAGACTTTTTAAAGGTATCCTATTCGCTAACTTCCCTCTCAACTCAGGCTTCCTTTCGTTTCATGGCAGGACCCTTTCAAAAGGAGGGCCTACCATTATCTGAATGACCAGAAAGCACAGCACTCCAGAAGTTCACCTGTATACATAGGGACACAGGCCTGGAAGAGGCCTCCTGGGCCACCGAGTCCCACCTTCTGCGTTCACAGGCAACCAGCTACCCAAAGAATCCATCAAGGCACTTCTTCAGACCCTGCAAAACACAATGCCCATAACACTGACACAACCCACATGCTATGGGTAAAAGCAGGGGAAATGAGGACACAGCAGGGAAAACCACTAGCAATCACAGAGAAGTAATTGGTTAATATATGCTCAGAAGAGCCTAAGGAAAGGGCCATGCTCCATACTACAGAATAACTCCCCACTGTCCTGACAGAAGGGGAAATACCTGACCCCAGATCTAGTGTTGGTAGGACCATGAGAGGAATAGCAAGATCCAGTAGCTGGCAACCTCTGAGTTTTCTAAGTACTGGCAGCAACATCAGCACTCCATTGCCAAAACCCCACAGTATTAGTTGTGGCCAGTGTCCCAATGATTCAGAGGAAAAGCAAAAACCCAGAAGCCAATAGCAGTCACAAAAGGGAAAAATTTCCTTTCTGGCCCATACTAGCAACCAGTCAAGCCCACAAATGATCCTCTCCTTTCATAGTTTCTAGGGTCGGAAGGGACCTGAGTAGATCATCTAGTCCGACCCCCTGCCTTGGGCAGGAAAGATTACTGGGGTCAAACGGCCCCAGCAAGGTGTTCATCTAACCTCCTCTTAAAGACCCCCAGGGTAGGAGCCAGCACCACTTCTCTTGGAAGTTGGTTCCAGATCCTAGCTGCCCTGACCGTGAAGTAGCGCCTCCTGATATCTAGCTTAAATCTACCCTCTACCAGCTTGTGACCGTTATTTCTAGTCACTCCTGGTAGTGCTCAGGGGAACAGGGACTTCCCCAGTGCCTGCTGATCCCCACTGACTAGTTTGTAACAGGCCACTAGATCCCCCCTCAGCCTTTTCTTGTGGAGGCTGAACAGGTTCAGGTCCCATAGCCTCTCCTCATAAGGCCTACCCTGCTGCCCCCTGATCATGCAAGTGGCCTCCTCTGGATCCTCTCCATGCTGTCCACATCCCTCTTGAACTGCGGCACCCAGAACTGGACGCGGTACTCCAGCTGTGGCCTGACCAGTGCCACAGAGAGGGGGAGGATCACCTCCATGGACCTGCTCGAGATGCATCTGTGGATGCATGACAAGGTACGGTTGGCCTTCTTGACTGCATCCCCACGCTGCCGGCCCACGTTTACCTTGGAGTCAGTGATGACTCCAAGATCCTTTTCTGCCTCTGTACTGACAAGAAGGGAGTCTTTCCTTTGAGGAGTCCTCTTATGTCTGACATGCTGCTGGTGCTGACACTCAGGGTACACACTTTGCAGTCACGGCACAGCATGATCTTTTCTTCCATATCGGCCTTGTATTTTCCATTTCATGGCTTCAAATTCCTCCAGCATCTTTGCTGCACTTTTAAAGCTTCAGTGCCTCTGTCTGCCCTTTTTAAAGTGCGTTCTACCAGGAGAGGCCAGGATTGATTCAGGATGCAAGACTTGTCATAAACACCCCGTGTAGCTTGTAAAATCTGTGAACAGGCCGCACCGAGCTGTCGCTAGATTGTGCTGTGTTGGATTGGGTGAGACTGCCATGAGAAGGAAACAACGGTCACGGGGAAGTGGGTGTGTTCCTCAGATGAACAGGAGGAGCTGCTTCCACAG
The DNA here is from genome assembly GCF_001723915.1 of Gavialis gangeticus. Classification (NCBI taxonomy): domain Eukaryota; kingdom Metazoa; phylum Chordata; order Crocodylia; family Gavialidae; genus Gavialis; species Gavialis gangeticus. Next base: position 27,822,987 of record NW_017729028.1, on the reverse strand, counting down.
CGCTCTGGGGAAGAATGCCAGAACTGATGCCATGAACGTTCAGCTTTCTTGTAAATGTAGAGACCCTTGTGTTAAGTAAAAGAAAAGTGGAAGCAGCTGTTTATGACAAGATTCTGTTGTTGTGGTGGTTCCATGGGCTATTTATGCTTTACCTTCTTGGCCTACCATGCCAGCCTCTTTCAGTCAAATGTCGGCTTTACCATTCCCTCCTGTTTGCTCTAAATGAAATGGCCTGTGGTTCTTCACCTTGCTAGAAAACTCTGCTCCACTCGTTACCATTCAGTGCAGCAGTGCAAATGTTTCTGTTTATGCGCTGATCCACAATGCAACCTCACTGTTACACCTCTGGATTACACTGTAGAAACTAGCCTCGGACCCTCGCTGTAAAGGGATGCCACTTTCCAGCTTCCTGCTGAAACCCATGCAGAGAATAACCCGCTACCCCCTGCTCATCAAGAATGTGAGTAGTGACATCCTGAGTCTTCTGCCTCAAAGTACAGAGAAAGCCTTGTCCGTAACAAGGATTTTCTCTCTAAGTAGAGTATGCACGACACTGGTCTCACTTGTGCTTTATCTCTACTTTTCACCCAGATTCTGGAGAACACCCCCGAAAATCATCCTGATCACAGCAACCTGAAGCTGGCCCTGGAGCGTGCTGAGGAGCTGTGCTCTCAAGTGAATGAAGGGGTGCGTGAGAAAGAGAACTCAGACAGACTGGAGTGGATACAGTCGCACGTGCAGTGTGAAGGACTTGCTGAGGTAATGGTGGCTTGGTGGGGAGGACAGTGGGTGGGTGCGTAGAGCTGGTCCTTACAGCCTTTGGAACATCATTTACTCAGAGGCCAGAAGAATATAGAGGTTAGTGCTTTACCACGTAGGATCTGTTCCCCAAGTGCCACCCCTAGTAGTCCCAAAGGGAGGTGCCTCTCATCCAGTCAGGCAGATCTCTTGTATCTGATTGGTTTCATATGTCTGCATGCGGGGAAATTGCTGACATTTTAAATGAGTTCCATTAAGCTCCTGAGCTAACACTTACTTAACAGTGAACAGAAACACTTTGGTATGTTCAAAGTTTTGCTCATGCTGGCTGCAGGCTGAGGCGGGTGTTGCTACGAGGTTTTTCTTCACATCACACCATAAGGGTGCAGGACCAGATCTCAGTGGTAAATAGGAAGTAGGCACCTAAATCCCTTTGGAGATCTAGAGATTGCTTTTAAGCTGAGTTTCTGGAGCACAGAATGACAGTTTCCAGGAAACACACTGGCTAGTAACTCAATCAAACGTATCAGTGGCTTTCCAGCCTTAAACCAATGGTTTCCATCGGGAAAGGTTGAAACTGCTCCAAATTAAAGAAGTCTGACCTTCATTCAGCCTTGCTAGATGTGACATTAGCCATTGGTGGAAATGTACAGGACTCTTGCAAGCATTAAGCATGGGAGTAGTATTAACTAGTCGCTGTGAAGACGAAGTGGGAACTAATGCACATAATTCCTCAGTGCTGCTGCCACTTAACATACTGCGTCTGTCCCTCTTAGCAACCGATTTTCAACTCCCTCACAAACTGCCTGGGCCCACGAAAGCTCCTGCACAGCGGCAAGCTCTACAAGGCAAAGAGCAGCAAGGAGCTCTATGGCTTCCTCTTCAACGACTTCCTCCTTCTAACGTACATGGTCAAGCAGTTTGTTTCCTCGGGGTCGGATAAACTCTTCAGCCCCAAATCCAACTCTCAGTTCAAAATGTACAAGATGGTGAGTGAATTACAAGCCAGGCAGCAGTGTTTGAAACGTGGGACCTGATCTCTCAACAGAAATTGTAGTTGCTATCCAGCACAGACTGTCACTTATCTTTTATGCCTGAGGTGTGTTGTCAGCAGGCCGCAGAGCTTCATTCATGTAATGTGAGCACGACGAAGAGAACAGCCCCCTCCTTCCCCTTGCTACTTCTGTTGGTGAAGTCCTCCTTCCTTTTCATGTTGAAAGGACAGCAATACCCATAGTTAATAGATGGTGCTCAGTGGTCAAGATGGGCCTTCAAGGAGGCTCCTGATTTCGCTCTGAGAGTCCTAAAAATCTCACCTGATTTTGAAGAGAATGGGACTTGCCTAAATACTGACTTGGAAGCCTAACTTGAAATCCCTCCTCTTGAAAACGTTGGCCTCTGTGGCCAGCCACCACATGCTGGACCAGTCAGTGATCACAGGGAGGGAGGGAGGAAAGCAGTGTCTCTATTTTGGAGGGGAACCTAAAAGGGTAAGGGCTTTATATGTCGAGCTCCACATGACTCCACACTGATGCTTGGCGCACACAATTTTGCCCCTTTCATAAGTCTGTTTTCATAGACAGCCAGTGTAGGTATTTATTCCTCTACCTTACAAATTCTTTATCCTAGAAAGATTTTCTCAAGGCTTTAAATAGTGACCTCACTGTTTATCTTGTGTGCGGTGAAGCACTGTTGTTTTCTTCTGGGAGAACCGGTGTATTTAAACATCATAGTTTGGGCTGGGCTTACCCTGGTGACTTCATTGCGGTGAGATTTACTTTTCCTGCCTTTCTTTCAGCCTGTTTTCCTTAACGAAGTCCTTGTGAAATTGCCAACTGACCCTTCCAGCGATGAACCTGTTTTCCACATATCCCACATCGACAGAGTTTACACACTAAAAACAGACAACATTAATGAGAGGTAAGTCCAGGAAATGCTGCTCTAAGGCCACAGACAGAAGAACACAACTCCCTGTTGCAACTCATAGCACTTTGCAGTAAGCGCTATGAGTTGTAACAGTCCCTGGGACCCAGCAGAGGTCTGCTGTTGGGTCCAGGAGCTGGGGATTCCAGCTGCTTGCTGTGAGCCTGCAGCCGGTCTCCGTAGCCATGCCACTCCTTCTCCCCACCCAGAAACTGTTTTCAGAATGATGGGGGAAGGGAGCAGAGGGAGCTTGTTCTTGGGGTTCCCCAGCTGGCGCTAGAGGGTGGGGCAGCTGGGGAACCCCAAGAACAAGATGGCACCTGCTGAAAAACCCCCAGAACAAACTCCCTCCATTCCCTTTCTGCCCTCTCATTCTGAAAACAGTAACAGTGTGGGAGCTCCACAGACACAGGTTACAGAACGCACTCCATTTTGGAGCGTGTTCATCTGAACCCTTCTGCAATGGGGGTTCAGATTTTTGTGGGATCAGGCCCTTTTAAAGTAGTCTGCAGCTATGCACTTGTGTTCAGTCACAACTGTAAATTGCTTTCTGGGGCAAGATCGAGGGAAAATTTGTCACTTCTGTCAGTGCTCTAAGAGTGCACTTTTAGGGCCTAACTACTGGAAGGAAATTGTTCAGAATGGACAGTCCAGTGGGTCTCTGCATCTCCTCAGGGCAGCAGAGCGATTAGTCTTGTGCAGAAATGTGACTGTACCTGTGGAACTGGCTTCAGACCAATGGGTCCATTCCACTGACTGGAACTGACATTGGATCTAACCTGCAGGGAGTGTTTGTGTTGGGCCTGGCACAGACGTGGATCTGTCTAGAGCTAGATGGATTTGTCTGTAAAGACCAGAATTTCATTCTGTCCTGAAACCATACAATAGAGTTGTTGATAATTATCTCAGCTGTCAGGGCTCTGAGTCTGATTGTCCTTGTTAAACTGGTGTAAATCAGGATTAAGTCATTTGAAAACTATGTTCCACTAAACATGCTTCCCTCCATAAGTGGAACTGGAACTATTTAACTATTTCTCTGCTGCTGCTATCTATGAGACAAGGATTTCTTAGGATGATCTCTTTTATTGGACCAGTTGCATAGCTGGGGTAGAGTTAGACAAGCTTTCAAATGCAAGATGCTTTTCTTCAGGTCTCTGGCATCAGGTCTGTTATCTATAGCAGCCATTGACAAAGTATGTCTCATCACTTCTATTTCTGGCCCACATGGAGGATGACAATTGAGAGGGAGCCCAAGGCATGAGTTATGTAAGGACTCAGACAAGAAGATCACAGTGGTTCCTTCTGGCTTTCTCATCTGACTCTGTGACCCTCATACAGTTATTTCACTGGCTGAGATCTGCATGCATCTAATAGGCTGCCACATGATAGAATTTCTCAGATTTTTCAGTTTGATAATTTAAAAGCATAGGGAAGCACACAGAAAGTATTGTTAAAAGAACATTATTGAAGCAAAATCAAAGATACTTAGAAGCTTAAAAGTGCCATCCTGAAAGGTGTTTGTGCCTTAAGCCTTCATTTCCCAAAACGTTGTGTGAACCCTTGATGATGCAGCCTGTAATGACATAGGGTGCAGACAGATGTAACACTTAGACCATTTCAAATGTGGTTTAAGTCTTACATGTCTAGACCAGTTTTGAATGGTTTAAACTTCCTGGAAAGTTTCAAAGGCATACCTGGACAAGCAAGAGTTATTTTGAACTAGTCCTCTGTGACCCAGTTCAGTCTTATGTGCAGACACTGAGTTTTCTGTGACTAATGTCTGGTCGGTCCTCCAGGCATCCCACACTGCCTTGCTCCTCACCTCCTCCCCAACCCCCACAGGGCAACTGGCTGTTCTGGCACTACTGTCCAAACATTTACTGCCTGTGCTGACCACGGTTCAGCCAATCTGGGTCATCCTCCTCCCATCAGGGAGTTCTGGGGAAACTCGGAGCACTCACCAGGCAAGGCATTCTGGGGTGAGTGTTCACTGCCACCCCGGGGATGGTTCAACAGCACTGCAGTGCCTAAAAGGTGGCTTCTCTACTTCAAACGTGTGCAGGACAGCTGTGAGCCAGCTCCCAGTCAGTGACGTTCGTAGAACAGGTTGTTATGTCTGTCTGTGCCCATTGAGTGCCTGTTTTGTATGGCGACCAGGATGGGACCTGCTTTAGGATGCATCAGGCTTGTGTGGCGAAGGAGGTTGCTGTAGGAGGTGCTCTTTCTATGGACCTGAATTTACTGACCCTGGATCCCTTCCAGGTCTATGTTCCAATGTTCGTAGGACGCAGCCCCATTTGTTGCACAATTCAGCAAGTGTATAATGAATGATGAACAGGATTACAGGATGTTCCTGTAGTTAAGGTAGTTTAATGCTGCTGTGAAGAACAGGCTTCCAGCTCTGCCCTTACTGGAGCGTTCGTACGTGATGGTGGGCATGTCACTTCAGTCACTTTCCCCACAGAATGACCAACTGCATGTTTCTTATTTTCTCAGTCCCACACACAAGATCCTGCAGGATGATTTGCAGAAGTGCTGCACATGCTCATCTGCTCCTGACAAAACTGGGAGCTGAGCTTTGAACACAGAAAGGGTGATATGATGCAGAGTATCCTGAAAAATCAGATCCCAAATGTCTCAAATTGGGCACAGAAACATTTTGCTGTAATTTCTGTGCATCAGCTCCCTGTATGCGTAAGGTACTACCCCTGCAGACTCCCTTGGGAGTTGTGAAGATAGATTACTTAATGCTTTTGAAGCAAGTAGATGCCAGAGTAAGAAGCACCATAGAAAACCCAGGGAAAGGCATCTTTCTGTCTTCAGGGGAAGATTTAATCATACACCAGTTATATTAGAGTAGTGCAGGTAACCCTGATTCTGGCATTGCCTAACTTTTCTTCTAACCTCATGATGTAGTTAGTAGGAGTGTGTGAGACGCATGTACAGACCACCCACACATGCCAGCCTTCTTTTTAGAGTGTGTCCTGTTCCCGATTCCTCCCATCTGATCACACCAACGTCTTGCAAAACATATTCATCCTCCGAGGAGCAAGCAGATTTAAATAGAACAGACTCTTTCTACACAAATGCAATGAACAGTGTATAAATAAAATGTTTTTCGCCATGAAATGGTTTGAAACGTTCTCAGGCTGCGTGAAGTTCACCCCACCTAGCTCTAATCCAGCTACATGCCAGGGGCAGGGCAGGCACGCAAGTCAACGGGGTCAGAAGGTTGGGAGACTGTTGCCCCATGAATGGGGCAAGTAGATCATTACTTGAATCTTTTCCTGTGGTAGGAAAAGGTAGCAGGCATCCCCCTACTCCAAAGACTGCCCCCCCCATTTTCACCCAGCTCCCAATGGCCTCGTCTACTCGGGAGCGATCAGCCCTACAGAAGGGGAGAAAGGCCCTTACAGAAGTGATTCACAGAGAAGCCAGAGCCTTGCGGGATTGGATGTCAGTGAGGAGATGAGGATGGGAGCCTAATGGTTAAGGAGCCCTAAGGGTAACTCAGAAAGAAGGGACCAAGACATGTGAGTCTTGAATTAGAAACACAGGTTGGTTAAGTGGCATTGAACTAACTGCAAGTTTTGTGGCTCCAAAGTAACTCTGCAGGGCTTAATCTTTGCAGGACTGCCTGGGTCCAGAAAATCAAAGCTGCATCGGAGCATTACATCGAGACAGAGAAAAAGAAGCGGGAGAAAGCGTATCAAGGTACAGTGTGGCACATGCAGAGCTCTGTTGCCTGCAGGCATGTCACAGCCTTTTCTTGAGGATATGGCAGTAAGCCATAGAGTCAGAACGGTGTTTTAGCAGAAGGCCCTCTCCTGGCTGAGCCAGGCTCAGCTTGAGGCAAGTCAGGGCTGTTGTGTGGCCCCTACACACCTTCTGACTACACTGCCTCGTCTACATTGGACAGATGAACTTACAGTCATTACTGGCTTTAGTTTTAGACTCAAACCCATTTTATTAATTCAGATGTCTCCTTTTCCAGCCCGCTCCCAGAAGACCTCTGGAATAGGACGCTTGATGGTGCACGTGATTGAAGCAACAGAACTAAAAGCCTGTAAACCCAACGGTAATGACCTAGGGATGGATTCCCCTCCCCCCCATTCAGAGAGAAGGGCTAAGAATTCAAGGTGTCAGGGGCCAGTGCAGATTTCAATTGCTGCCTCTGAATGAATTATCCTTTAGGTGGCTCTCAAAGGTGGAGTGAGGGGAACGTCTCTGCACTGCTCTGCAGAGTTGTTGTATGACCCAGGCTTTCTGTATGGCAAGTAGCTGTTCAAGCTGGGAAAGGCTTTTGTCCTGAGCTGGCAGCTGGTGTAAAGCGGGGATCTGGGGAAGGAACTCTGGTTCGGAGAGTCAGCTGAAGAACAAAAGGGGCTGAACAGAGGTCTGGCACTCCCGTTTCCTAGCACTTCATTGCGAGATCTGTGCAGGGGAAAGCATTTCACTGCTTGTTCTTTATTCAGGGAAGAGCAATCCGTATTGTGAGATCAGCATGGGGTCTCAAAGCTATACCACTCGGACGCTGCAGGACACTTTGAACCCCAAATGGAACTTTAACTGCCAGTTCTTCATTAAGGACCTGTACCAGGATGTCCTGTGCATCACCATGTTTGACAGGGATCAGTTCTCACCTGACGGTAAGTCTGGACCTTTATTTTGGGACGTGAGAGCTTCTCTAAGTCTGTGAATGTTTGCTGGGCTGGCCCTTGGAAACACGTATTTATAAGCTAAGCATACAGGATTTGGAAATTGCAATGTGGGACTTCCCAATACCACGTTGTGGCTGTTCAAAGTAAAACCGTGTTGTCAGCGTGTACCAGCATGTAAATGAAGTGGCCAGAATGAAGCCTGTGTCCTGGCTGAAGAGAACTGTAAATGATCCAGTAGGTATTATTATTTAGGATCATTATTTTTCATAGAGGAAATGGAATATATAAACCTAATTACAAGTGCCTGAACTAAAGTTAACTAAATCCTGGGCCAGGCTCTATGGTTGACTTGAGATTTGAACAAATCATTTTTCTGCCCATTTCTGTCTAAGATAAAGGTAATAGTTTTCACTTGACAGGGACTTTAGTGGAATGGAAGTGGTGTTTGTAAAGCACATTATGATCCTGACCTGTTCTGGAGTAGAGCAAAGAGTCTAAATCAGCCTCATGTGCATTAGGGAGTTCAGCTTCAAGGGTGCTGACCTCACATCTACCACATTTATTCTTTGCTGTGTTCTCACTTCCTGAGACCACTGCAGCTGACACATTTAAGCCTTACACTGTAAAATGGTATTGGGAACAACTGTTTCCTCTACTGTGAGAAACAGTCACAGCTATGGGGCACCAAGAAAACTGCCTTTGGCATCCAGAGCACTGCAGAGACCTGCTCATGATGACACTCCAGAGCCTTTTCCATTCCAACTGTATTAGGAATCCCTTTCTCATTACGTATAGGTCTGTTGAGCCATTCTGATCTCATGCCTGACAAACCTTGTTCTGTTTTTCTAATCAAAGCTGGATTGTTTAATGCTGCTGCTTGGTTGTTTACACTTGTTCAACAGATTTTTTGGGTCGCACTGAAATTCCAGTGGCAAAAATCAGAACAGAACAGGAGAGCAAGGGACCTTCAACAAAACACTTGCTGCTGCACGAGGTCCCAACTGGGGAAGTCTGGGTCCGCTTTGACCTGCAGCTCTTTGACCAGAAGACACTCCTTTAAAGAAATGTGTTTCATCATAGAAAGGACAAGTGAAGCCGACAGCTCGGCAGTCAGTCTGAACGCGTTTTACAAACTATTCTTCATCCCAGGCTGGTTACTGACCAAGAGTTCTTGCTGCATCATCATTCCTCCTCGTTTCCTCTTGTACGGGATTTCTTTGCTGCATTCTAAGTTGCTGGGGATCTATGCAAACACAGGTGTTACTGTACAGAAGATATTTTAGCCAGTGCCTTTTTATTGACTAATATTGAAATCTGTGTTATACAGATGCCAGTGCTTCCATTTTCAGGGCCATATGGAGTATTAAGTAGGCATTTGGCATCACAGCATGTCACCACTTAGTCTAACATAAAGACTGAGGAATGTTTTAGTGGAAAGCTAGAATCATTCCATCTGAAAAGTGATATCCACTGGAATCTGCCCATCTCAGGATGTTAGTTTTAGAGCTTGAATGCTGAAGCCTTAGCACTTGAGGAGCCTCAAAAATACTGTATAGTCTTTAAGAAGAAATCAAGTGCAGTGCTTTACTTGACTCAGTTCGGCACTGAATAGGAAACTGCAACTTGATTTTTCTTCCTGGTCAGTTTTTTTAATTGTTCTCTGCTGAGATAATGGGGTTAAAAGAGGAAACTAGAGAAAAAAAGATTTATTTTAAATACTGTGACCTGCAGTAATGCAGACTAAATATTTTTCAAGTTTTAGCTTTCCTAAGTATAAATTATTTGTGTAAATGGCCTCAGTTCTGCAGGTCTCAGTAGGCTGCACCTGTAAGCTTTGTCATTGCCAATGTGTAAAATATTAATGTAAAGAGAGTAAAATATTAATGTAATTTGTCTACAGATGTTTACTGATACATATTGATTTTTAAAGTCTATTTTATTGTACAAGCAAATGTGAAATAATGGGGAGTAAAATTACAGGGACTGAATTGAAAGTGAGTCTATTAAGCTATTAGTTGTGTCTGCTCTGGGAACTGCTTGTGCAGTGGGATCAGGTAGAAAGGAAACCTCTTGCAAGCAAAGTCTTCGTCCTAGCACCAACACCAGGAAAAGTAGATAGGGTTTATTTCTAACGTGTTTGATAAATCTGAACCATTTTACTGCTACCGTCATTTGTCTTGCTGACATGAAGCCCTGTGTGCAGTTCCAAATGAGAAGCGCGCTGGTCTCCATCCCATGGGTGCTGCGATACCTAGTGACATCCAAAAGAATATCAAGCCTGTTGTGCTTCCTTGACAGGGTTCGAGTCAGCCCCTTGGTTACTTTTGACAGCTTTCTGTGGTTCAGTATTTCTAATCCTGAATAAACAAAGGTGAATCTTAGTGCTGTGGAAAGGCAGTGTCTATTCAACTGACTGAAAACACATTTCACACACCTTAAGATGGCAGCACTTTGTGAGAGAAGAACAAGTGTGCGGTTCCCTAACCTCTCTCCTTCTGACCTTGCTGCATCCCAAACACACATGGTGCAGGATCCCAATCACTATTTTAAAGTATAGACTGTGTTTAACTTCAGGGCTACTAGGAGAAGTTAACAGTGCAGGGGCTGTTAGCACTGGTCTTCCAGAACTACGTTCTCCACACCTCAGTGCTTCCAGCTGTCAAGGTGTTAAATCGGTCTCTAAGCTCCAATCCCTTTCTGCTTGTGCACTTCATACATCTCAAACAAATCTTCATACATCTTGAAGTTGCCATGATGATATGAACTTAACTTTCTGCTGCATCAAACAGAAGTCTGTTTTCACCTAGGATGTTTTAATAGAGAAGTAAATATAGGACCAAACATTGCTAGAGAATAAGTGCCTGAAGAAGCTATGCCTCCCACAGCAGATTCATCTTCCCCACTTCTAGGTCACTGCACAAGCAGCTGTGTGGAGTGGGACTGTTCTGCCTCAAAGCTGTATAAAGTCCAGCCCAGGGGCCTGCATGTTTTCACTTCACTTCTTGATCCCTGCAGGAACTCATGCCTGGCTCCGTGACTATGGCTTGTCTTAAGTTTGACATTCAGACTCTGGCAGAGTGTTTTTCCTGCCCTCCTCCCTTTCTGAGTAATGAGGCAGCCCCAGGTATTAGTGAAGATCAGGTACAAAACAGGAGGATGGGGCTTCGTTTGTCATTTCCGTCTTAGAAGTCTGACATTTTTCAAAGCAGCTCTTATGCAGCATTGAAATAAGCTCTAGCGTCTGAGTACTTTCCACTGTGTCTAGAGAGTAGCAGTTCTAAACAAACACCTACAG
>NW_017729028.1:27796154-27807349 GCF_001723915.1 Gavialis gangeticus | reverse complement strand
GCCCTTCTCCCTTTCTGAGTAATGAGGCAGCCCCAGGTATTAGTGAAGATCAGGTACAAAACAGGAGGATGGGGCTTCGTTTGTCATTTCCGTCTTAGAAGTCTGACATTTTTCAAAGCAGCTCTTATGCAGCATTGAAATAAGCTCTAGCGTCTGAGTACTTTCCACTGTGTCTAGAGAGTAGCAGTTCTAAACAAACACCTACAGTTTTATCTCTGTCCCACTGAGTGTTTGACTGCTCAGCCACAGCATCCTGCACTTCTCCGTACTGCTGTGCAGTCAGCACTTGAGAAAGGCATCCTTTGGAAGCTCACTTTATTGTGGTTTGCCCAACTGACTGCCCCATTGTCACTTGCTTGGGCAGAAGGTCCAGCATGTATGTCCCAAACCTGACCTTCTGGTGGATATGCATCCCCTCTTTCCGAAGGATGGGAAGGCAGGCAGTGTCAGACCAGGCCTTGGAGTCCAGGGTGCCTTTGTTTTGGTTTCTGGTCATTCTTCTCCTTTAACAGAAGTAAATCAGGTGGGAGAGAGATGTTGAGTCTCTCATATACAGCCCAGCCACGCCTTACCAGACAGGGTCACTCAGGCAAGTGTCTGTCTTCTTCACGAGAAAACAGTAGCTTTGCTAAGACCCATATTCTCTTACTCTTTGAAAGCAATAGGGCCTTGGCTCTATGACAGCCAGTGGGTCAGACCCATGGGGTGAGCAGCACAGGGCTGCTCCAGCTGGCCTCCCCATCAAGACACAAGGGAGCACTAGCAGTAGCTAAATAGCCACAACAGCTCCCCAACACCCCCCACATAACAGGGCTGTCAGGACAAAGCAGGATGAAGGAGTCAGAGCAGCAAACGCAGCCCAAGTGAAGGTAGAAAAACAGAAAATGGAAAGCAAGCAGAGCACAAGACAACCAGGCCAGCTAAGGTACAGGCAGGAGCCTGTGTGCCAGCCTCTGCCAAAGGAGGCACCCCAGAGAAGCTACGGGAGGCAGGCGGTTCTGCAGCTCTGTGCAAGAAAGACTCCAAGTACCTCCTCCCTCTTTGCTGATGGTGCACACAGGGCAGGGGCTTCCTTAAGAGCTCTAATGAACAGGCAAGGACACAGATCCATAGTCCCAGCATAAAAGGCAAATGAGCATCTGGGAATCGGATGCCTTTTGTTTTCCATCAGCTGGAAACCAGCAATAGTAACAAGGCCCCCCATTTCTGAGCTTCTTTCAGTCATCCTGTGCTTATTAATGGGGTGATGGTTTCAGGTGGGGGTTAAGGGGACTCCACATAACATGCTAGGTTGATAACACTGAGTTTGCCCTCAGGCACTTTGATAGGCAAGCTCCATCACGGTAGTTCTGTTGCCAATTGATCAGCCACTTAGTTAGACGTTACCTCTTTCTCTGATGAACTTCACTCTCAATGTATCCTGGGGCTATTTTCAGCCACTCAACTGCATCCCAACATTGCCGACCCAGCGGAAGTGGTGGCAGCTTTGCCTTATGTAGTTCATTCATTTCCTTGGCAGAATATATTCTTCCTGCAGGCAGTGAAAGAGTAACTTGTGTGAACAGCAGCACCATCGCTAGGTGGCAGGGCTGTTGCTGGGCATGAACTTCTTTAGAGAAATAAATGGGGATGATGTGCAATACCTGTCTCACACTGCTGGATAATCCCTTTCTCAAGGTACTTTCCTTGCACCTCCTTTAACAGGGGATCCTGGAAAGGTGGAGTTGAAACCTGTAATGGAGGCAGGCAGTTCATACTTTTGTACCAACAAACATTTCCTTTCAGTGGTGGTGGGGGGGCAGTCTGACAAAAGTTACCCCTCAAAGCACCGCTGTGAATAAGAAAGTGTCATTTGTCCTTTTTGTGGATGGGAAACTCAGACCCACTGAGGTGGCAGGCCCGAGTTTTGGAAGTGCTGAGCTCCCCAGCTCCCAAATGAAGCCACAAGTGACACAGTAATGCTGTAGCAAGATCATGAACCTGCCCTGCATGCCCCACCGTCACTCACCTACTCTAAGCACCGGTCTTATTCTTCATCCTCCTGAAAGGTTCACAACTCCCCCATAGCAAGTGTAATGCACATCTGCACCACACCTACAATTGGTGCTAAGCTCCAGTCTGCCCGAGACACAGTAAATGTTGCTTTAGTAGCCAGTGTCCCACTACTATGTCCATGGCTTGTAGCCATAGAGTAATCTCCACTTTACACAGTCTCCTGTTAATACTTCCCCCATTCTTAATGAAAAGGTATTTCAGAGGGAATAAATCTCATTGTACAACTGTTGTCTCTTTGGAATCAAATCAAAATCTCTTCTGGTTACAGGAAAGTATAATTAAGAACAGTCCCTATTCTACTACCAGGGGAAAGTATCCTAATCTGGCACCTGTATTCTCTTCCCAATTTACCCCCCACCTCTTTCCCTTTTCCGGTGAAGTGTTATTTAAAACAACCCAGGTGGCTGTAATAAAGATGTGTTATTTAATTCAAACTTGTAGAGTGTATGTGTGCATGTTGTTGTTGTGATATACGTAAGAGCTGCTCTGAGGCTTTTGGATAGGATAGGACATAAACATAAAATACTTCTGTTGCCAAGGGAGAAAACTTGTTCTCCCTCCTCTTTATGGCAGCGTATTTGCTGCTTGTCCCCCCAGTTGCTTTTTCAGCAAACTAGATGCGTCTAACTCTCTCGAGCTGTCTTCATCTGACTTGCCTAGAGGAAGGACTAGTGCCAAGGAGTAATCCTTAACCTCTAAATTGCAGTCAGGCTCTCCATGTAAGTGGAGACAGCTTCAACCAAAGGGAGAACACCCATCCCCGTCCTGTAGCGGCCTGTTGGCCGAGGCCAAGAGCACGCCTCCATGAAGTGACACATGGGTTTGAGTGCCCTTAAGTTAAGGAGGGTATTGAATGATGGTGTCCTACATTGAGTGTTTTGAACTATGATAGGAAAAGGGGCACTCTCAGGAATGATTTGGAGGAGTCCCTGTATGTCATGCAGTTTATCTGAATTAAATTGCCCGTTAAGTTTGGCAGCCAATGAGAAGCTAGGAGCAGTTTTTGTTTATATGGGCCGTGGTTTGGTGTGAAAGCATTCTGTAATTTGGTAAGATGACTCAAACAAAAGATGGGCAGTGAGTCCATTGGCTTGGCTAGGTGTCAAACTGGGAGGACACTTGCAGGCCTATCAAAGCAGAGAGGAGGCCAGTCTGTGGAAGGTGCCTACAGTGGTACAAAGGAACGAAAAGGTGATAACCTCAAACAGTGATGTGTATATGCCAAGGAAGAGCCATTCACAGAGAAAACCCAGACTGTCAAGCACATAGAAAGAAGGACCATCAAAACAAGGAGGCAACCAGTCTCTGGGAGGAACATCCAGAATTGGGACATCTATCCAGTAGCCAGGAATGAGAAGTGTTAGCTTTGTACAAAAGCAAGTTTGTTCCTTTGCCAAGGGAATTTCAGATCTCCAGGCAGACAGTAATGCTCTGGAGAACCCTCCTGCTCCCCGAGATCTGGGGAGAAAGGTAAAAATGGGAGGAGCTGGCTTCAAGGTATTTAGGAAGCTTGTTGGGAAGTCAGACCTGATAGAGTCCGCAGGGAGGCTGGTCTGGTCTGTGGAAATACTGACGAAGCTCTCTGAGGGTCAGAAAAGAGGGTGGGATTCTTCCATTTGGTTTCTGTATCCTGTCTTCAAATTCTCTGGTTACTTTTTCTTGTGAGATTTCTCTCTCTTGTATTAACAAAACTTTTTACTATTTTATTTACCGCACTGTTTGCCTATGCTATTCAGAGCAATCGATAACTTCAGGCCTTGTCTCTTGCAGAAGAGTGGGCCTGCAATTTTATACAAACCTAGGGTGAGAGTCTTGGAGCTAGCAGTTTTTTTGTTGTAGTTGCAAGATCTAATCTGAGGACAGGTAGAGCTAAGGTTTGCAGGGACGAGAAGTCATCTGGGGACAAATGTTAAGTCTGTGTCTTGTAGATTAGCAGCAGGACAGCAGGGAGAAGGAGAAACCTGGGGCTCTGGGGACTCCCCACAACAGTGGTTTGCCACATACAGCACCACCATTTTGAAGGAGAGCATTCACTGCCACTGCATTTGGTGTGAAGTCCACTGAGCAGGTGTGCTCAGAGCACACACGCTGGCTTAAACACCTCAGGTGAGACATTTGTGAAGCGTGAGACGCTTCTGGGCTTGCACAGAGGAGAACTTAAGGTGTCTGGAAATGTAAATGTAGAAAACCACCAGACTTCAGGTATCCCCCAGGTTAGGCGGCAGCTGAAAGTTTTAACAGTCACAATCTGGGTCTGAAGAGTCTAAGTTTTTACAGATAAGAGCCAACTGTCCTACTAAATTCCTATGCTTGTACAGTTTATCTTCACCCAGGCAGCCAGACAAACATACTATTCTACGTTGCTTACAAAACCCTGCCTACTGAGAGCCCCACCAAGCCCTTCTCACGGGACATTCTTCCCAGACAACTAGAATAAACTTGAATAAAGCAAGAAAAAAATTCTTCTGAACTATCTGATCTCTCCAGTTGGCCAAGTCCAACCAAAACTGAATTTAAGGCTGATAGGACACCAACCTGCCTCCAGCAAGTCAATTTTCAAATCCCCATGGACTTCAGTGGCAGCAGGATTACTACCCAGTTTTGTAAAAATACTGTTCATGAAACTTGCTCTCCTAAATACAACCACCTATGCTACCACCTATCCTAAGATCAATATTTCAACAGGTACAGGTGTCCCCACTCTTGATCAAACAGTGCAGCTAAAGTCCAAAGAGCAAGCACCCATCCTACCTTCCAGTAGTTGGTACGTGTTTTCAGGAAGAATGGATCGTACTCCGAAGCATCGTAATCTTCAAAAACGACACTGCCCTGTTGGGAAAACAAAGTGACACAGATCGTGGCTGATACGGCACCTAGACATGCTGCAGTGCAGTTATGCTGAGGCCTCGACAACACAGATTACATGAACATTTATAAAGTTGGAATTAGTGGTCACCAATCTTCTTGGTTCACATACCACCTTCAAATATGATGCATATTTGAAGACCCACAGGCAATTTAACTTTTTATTTAAATTTACCTTTCATAAACTGAACTTAGGCATTTACTTTACTATAGAAGAAAGAAACTTTTATGGAAGCCTAAAATATGTCGATTAATTGTAACTTGGAGCAATTTGAAAACAAAAATGCCCTTTTGTGAACAATGCTGAGTTAGACATTTACTGCAGAATGCAGCCAGGATCTTTCAAAATTGTTCATGAAGGAGGACAGGACATGAAAGAGATGAAGAAACCCCAAAATAGCCAACAGTCCAGTGGTCACTGCCTTCATCCAGGATGTGGGCTTCCACAATCAAATTGATACTCAGAAGTAAGACAGAACGCCCTTTCTACCAACTTACTGACTATTCTGGGGTTTCTGGTCAGAGCCGTCTAGGCCCGAGTGAACTTTCTGAGTTTCTTCAAAACAAACATTTCACAAAAAAAGAGTTTGGGTTTAGAGAAATTAATATTTTCAATCAGTTTTCAATCAAAAATGTTTCAATCAATTCCAAAATATCAGCCTTTCTAAACACCTCAAGTTTTCTACAAGGCATCACAGAACACAATTAAGCACGCATTGTGCCCTTCACACCATCTTACAAGAAACACATTTATCATAAATGGTCTCAATGAGTTTTGCAGTGCAGCTGAACTCTTTTCAATGCTTAACTTTCTAACTCGTCTACCTGAAAGTCCAGTCCGTGTTCTTGCTAAGCTTGAGAGCGTCCAGAGAAGCACGCACATGATCAGAGGTCAGGAAAACAGACCTTATGACGACAGGCCGAGAGCCATGGGACTCTTCAGCCTAGAAAAGCGCAGGCTCAGGCGTGATCTGATGGCCACCTTTAAGTTTGTTAAGGGTGTCCACCAGGATCAGGGGGAACTTTTGTTCACCAGAGCACCAAGGGACAACAAGGTCTAACGGTTATAAACTCCTGCAAGACCAATTCAGGCTGGACATAAGGAAGAATTTCTTTACTGTCCGAGCCCCCAAGGTCTGGAACAGCCTGCCATCGGAGGTGGTTCAAGCACCAACTTTGAACACTTTTGTGAGAAAATTGGATGTTTATCTTGCTAGGATCCTGTGACCCCCAGCTGACTTCCTGCCCCTTGGGCGGGGGCCTGGACTCGATTTTCCGAGGTCCCTTCCAGCCGGAATGTCTATGACATCTATAATTCTTATCTGAATTCCTGTTGACCACAAGTCAAGTCACTTTGCTTCCCTTTACACAAAATTGAAATCAAGAAAAAGATATTAGCATCTGGCACATTTTTTGGAGAAAAAATAAGCGAAGTGCCATTAGTGAAAAGGAGGTGGATGGATGGGTGTGAACCAGAACACAAGGAGCTTTAGCATATATGTGCACGTGGAAAAGGAGGGAGTGGCAGAGAAACTGGGAGTCTTGGGTAGTTGGACAAGCTTTCATGTCCAGGAGGCTTTTTGGTCCCTCTCAATCAAGACTCCTGAGTTTCTGCAATGCTAGAAAAACTAGACAGCAGCTCCCATTCCTATCCAGATGCAGCCAACTTGCTGCTTTGCTACTGAGACAGGATTTTATAGCCAGGCTTTTGTCCAGTGGATTTAAGTGGCCATCACTGCCCTGCTGCATCCAGCTGGCAACTTCTGCAGTACATGGAGCACAGAGGGAGCTTCTTGTACAGGGGCCCTTTATTGCAGGACTTTACTGCCATTTCAGCCAGCTCTATACATATTTCTTTGCTGTGACCTGGAACTATGCAAGTTGGCCCCCCGTAGGCACAGCTGTACTGCTCACGTTCCCCCCACAGCACAGGCACACAGTTTGAGGTACATACCTCATACACAGAGCTGTCACCTCAGCACAATAAATGGCACATATCAGGATCAAGCTCCATCATTACTGCTATAAAGTGATTACTGCTCATTTTTCAGTTTAGAGCAGTTATTCTCACCTTTTTTAGACTTAAGGTACCCCTTGTTAGGCTCAAGGCACCCCTTGGAAAATGCCAGCTTTTAGTTTTCACAATTTTTTTTGACCATGGAAAAAACAATATTTTTTGTTCAATATCTTCATTAATGATCTGGGAGGTGGGATGGAGTGCGCCCTCAGCAAGTTCACAGATGACACCAAGCTGGTGGGTGCAGATATGCTGCAGGGTAAGACTTAAATTCAGGAGTGACCTAGACAAATTGGAGGATTGGGCCAGAAGAAATCTCATGAGGTTCAACAAGGTCAAGTGCAAAGCCCTGCACTTAGGACAGAACAATCCCATGCACCGGTACAGGCTGGGGACTGACTGGCTGGGCAGCTGCTCTGCAAAAAAGGACCTGGGGGTTACAGTGGATGATAAGCTGGGCGAGGGAACAATGTGCCCTTGCTGCCGAAAACGCCAACAGCATCCTGGGCTGCGTTAGTAGGAGCGTTGCAAGCAGATGGAGGGAAGTGATTATTCCCCTCTTCAGCACTGGTGAGGCCACATCTGGAGTACTGTGTCCAGTTTTGGGCCCCCCACTACAGAAAGGATGTGGACACTACAAAGAACAAAAGGCAAGTTACAAACCAGGCTGATGCTGATCCCCAGGCTATTCCACACCACATAAATAAAGAGGTAAAATAACAAGGTCACTGAGTCCGTCAACAACTCCCGATGATTAAAAACTTTCCACTGATAAAATTATTCCTTGTTGGTACCTTCTTATTACAGTAGTTTAAATAGAGAGCCAGCTGATTTCGTTTCCTTTCCTCTATTTCTTCACTTGACTGGCTGTCAACTTTGTCTTCAATTTTATGTAGCAGTGGCTCTGAAACACGCTCAAGCCATTTCTTGTATTGGATCTCCTTCTTCCTCAGATTTAAGAAGTCATTGTGATTCAAGTACTTGTCCACCTCCTAAGTGACAGATGGAGAATATTGATGTAGTTAGATAGATCTCTGAAGGCAGATACTTACAAGGTTATTAGAGTTTTCTATAAAAAGCAGTTCAAGAGCATAAGCCATGACCACTGAAACTCCCTCATCCCATCCCACCTGAACAGAAGGATTCAACAGAATGAAAGGACAGAATGGGCAAGTAAGTGATCAAACAGGAAGACCTACTATGAGTGATGGCCTTTAACTAGTTATAAAGCTCTATTCAGAGTCCCCTCTGCAATGGATGCTCCCCTCAGGGGCCTCAGAGTGGTGGTCTACCAGGAGGAACAGAGTATGTTGCCAAATGGGTCATGAATTACTAGCAAATACAGCATGGAGCTCCCCACTACTAATCAGAAAACACATTTTAGTTTCTCTCTCAGTAGAATATGGCACATGGTGCAGGGGACGGCAAGGCAATGAGGGGTATGAGACTACATTAAAATCAATTAAGGGATTCCCTTGATTAATGAAAGACATTGTGGGAAAGGCAGGAAAATACAGGGGCAAATAAACAGAGAGGGTAGCTGGGAGAGAGAGAGAGAGAGGTAAGTAGGAATTTGGCCAGGTAATGTGCCTGCTTTTTCTGTCTAAGTAGAAAAGGAGAATTAAATGGAAGCTGCCTGAAGGGACAGGAGAATGACAGTCAACTCTTTTGTGAGCAGTAAACTAAAGAGGCCTGCATCTGTGCATGCATGTTGAAAGCAGGCTGTTAAACCTGAGTTAACCCACAGATTCTGGCATGCCTTCAGAAGACAGGCAACAGAAAGTACTGTATTTCCTCATACTACACCCCTCCAAATAAAACATGCACCTTGTTTTTGGAAGGCAGGACATAGAAAAAAAGATTTTCCAGAGCATACTACACTATGTGACAGAGCAAGTCCTCCTGGAAACTGATTGTCCTGGAAGTGTGGTACATGAGGTGAGAGTCTAGGTAAGGCAGCAGGACCTTCCTGCTGTGGCAGGACAGCAACAACAGTAGGCCCCAAACCCTTGCAAGACTGTTACTTCTTTACTGTTAAATAGTTCTTCATATAAGTTCTGTAAATCATAAAGTGCTGCTTCCACACTACAAGCTGACAGTGCAGACTGCATGCAGCAGCTCACTCACCCTCAGCCAGCTCAGAGGCTCTTTAGCCAAATCTAGTCTCTCACCAGTGGTTGTGAGACAGTTAACATTAGGCTCTCCCCTGCTGTTTGTAGCCCTAGAGAAAAGTGGCTGCATCTTGGTGACATGTCACAGTGTCTGCTTGCTCTATTCCACTCTGCTTCTATTTCAATGAAGAAAAAAAAATATCAGCTTCCCCACTTAAAGCACGCATCTCATTTTAATACCGTGTCATTCAAACTTTTGGCCTTGTGGGCCAGATGAGTGGCACAGTCCACAAGATGGATCAGGCCCGATAGGCCCCCATCGCTGCCCAATGGGCCCCAGACTGCCCCAATGTTCTGTGCACGTAATCTTGCACACAGAGCCATGCCTGGATCTGGCCCACAGGCCAGGAGTTGAACACTCCTGCCCTAGTATATATTCAAGCACAATTAAGCCCAGAAGTGCCATATGTTTAGGGAACTAACATTTTACCATCAGCTAGTGATGGATAATGAACTTCTGACACCCTCAGGTCTTCTTCCCATGTAATCATCAGGATATGCAGCAAATGGAAAATGTGTGCATTTCTTACCTTCACAAAATAATCTTCTTCATCCAAGATGGTCTTGGCAGAATCAATAACACCTTTGCTTTCACTAGATACTGCCTAAAAAATATCAACAAAATACCAACCAAAACTGTGAAGTACAAATATTGAATCAAAATAGCAATTAGAATGGCCTCCAAGTTCAAAATGCACAGTAAACAACGGGCAGGTCGACACTGCAATCAAAGCCACAGCTATCACAGATGTTTGCTTTAATATAGGTAGCCTGGACATAAATAGCAGTGCAAGTACAGCAGCAAAGGCTTTTGTGTGTGCTGCACAAGCTTGCTGGGAGCTCCAATGACAGTTGAGTTACTTGCCCCCCACCCCAAGCCCATGCTGACTTAACTATGTTAGTTGCCTATACTAGTTAAATTAAAGCATTCCTACCCATGCTGTAATCACACCATCAACTACAGCGTAGGCATACTCTGAGTTAAGTGGAAGGGCTGACACCAGAGGTAGACATTACATTTAGCTACTCAGATTAAGTGTAGGAAAATGGACAAGGGTAATAAAAACGATTTAAAAAAAGACAGCAGAAAAATAAGAAGGAGCATGTGAGAATTGCCAGCTGAGAAGAAAATCTTGCGGACTGGAAATGCAGCAGAGATTTAAAATCTCTCTCCTATCGCAGGTCATGAACCCACCTGCATTTTACACTCCAAATATTTGCACAAGCCAGGTTCCGTTCAGCCTTCCCAACACCCTCATCCCCACACTCAATCCACAGCTTTGAAAATAAAAATACAGAGAAGTGGTTCCCAAAAAGTTGTCACATACATCACGCAGCAAAGTTAAAAGAGTGGTAATTCTCGAACTGAGCTGAGGTTCTCAATCCATCTTGGAGTTCCCGGGGCCTAATCCGGTACACTGCTGCAGCAAGTACCCTTCTTAGCAGCATCAACACCAAGCCAAGGAATGAATGGGTAATATCTCATAGACCAAGACGCAGCCTCAATGAGCGTCTTTCTGACACTGTTCCACCAGCTCTGGCAGATAAACCAGGTATTTGTTCCTAGGGAGTCAGTTTGGTGCCTTTTACAAGTTAAATTTTAAAAAGCTAAACAATTCTGAACATTATAGAAAAAATTCAACAACAAACTTTAAAATTCTACAATACATATTTATACTGTTCAGCCCCAGACCCATAACGCAAAAGAGACACAGGGACCATAACTGCAGTAAGAAGGGAAGGCCAGGCCTACATTTGACAAGTTGCCCCACTGGCTAAGCTAATTTAAAATCAGTTTAATTCATGGGTGCAAACTGCCAGTGTAGACAAGGTTCTTTGGGTGAATCTGGTCTCTTTTATTAAACCAACTTAAATAATTGTAAAAAAAATTTAGCACGTTTTCAGGTTTAAAAACCCTTCCTCAGGCTGAGGAAGTCTCTACAGTTGGTGTGTCTTTCTGGATGGAATGAAAGTAAAGAAGCCAGAGGCTGGGCTGGTATACATGCAAGACAGGCAGTCAGTGAAGATGTAAATTGAGGTGTCAGCAGGTGAGAGACAGGCTGGGTGGGGGTGGAGAGAAAAGGGGA
>NW_017729028.1:27788514-27796107 GCF_001723915.1 Gavialis gangeticus | reverse complement strand
CGCCAGGGCGGGAGAACAACAAAAAAACCCCAAAAAGAGAAACGGGACTCAAATGAGTCCAGCCAGGTAGGCATCCAGCCTCTTCTTAAAGTTGTTGTTTGGTCTCTCCTACGTATTTTCCATTAGGGCATTTCGTGCATTGGATGACATGTATTACATTTCTGGAGGTGCAGCTGTAAGATGCAGGGATGCTCTGTTGTGGGATGTAGTCATTGTGGGGGTGGTGGAGATATGTTGGTAGGTTTTGCATTTTTTGTCATGGCATGGTCTGGATCCCTTTTCTTTTTTTAAACCCGAAAGCTTCCTAAAATTTGTTTTCCAACTATTTAAGTTGGTCTAATAAAAGATGTCAGATTCACCCAAAGAACCCTGTCTACCTATGTCCTTAGACCAACACAGCTATAACCTCCACCCCTGTAACTGCCAGTGTAAACATGCTGAAAATGGTTTAAACATTGCTTTGACTAGCTTAATTTAAGTTTGTCATCAGTCCACATAAACTAAGCCAATAAAAACAAAGTTTAAACTAATTTTAGTTCCATGCAAGATGTTCCCAACAGCCAGAATGGTATCTTCTTGCAAGAGTCTGTACAGTAGCAGCAGCAGCCCCACCACATTAATGGAGTAGTGGCCAGCAGCATGGACCCCCTGCCACTGCTGCAGCAGCAACAGCAGTAATCTGCAGTGGGAAGATGGCACCACAGCAGCAGCAACCAGGAACATTGAGTCCCTGGGGCAGGTAAGATTGCCCCCACCAGAGCACACTAGCAGGGTTTTCCCTGAGGGACAAAACTTGCTAGTTATTATTCTGCAGACAGATTATTTTTAAGATCTTATCTAAAATACTCAAAATGCAGAGAACTGCCCCACTGGGGCTTGAAACCCCAGCTGCAAGGAAGTTTGACATTTCAAACAGATGCTCACAGTCTTACTTACCTTTCCACTTCTCATTTTATATCTTTTTCTTCCCCTTCCCAAAGGTGCATAGCAGTTTATGGTTTTTTGTACACTGTATTTTGGAGTGTAGTGATTTAAAAAAAAAAAAACAAGCAAAAAAAAACCCAACCCCAAAATGGCCAAATGCATTTTTGTCTTACCTGCGCAAGAGAAACATGTTTCTGTGTTAGCCAATCTCTGGTAGCTTTCTTCTTTCCAGAATCCAGAGATGAGCAGGCCTTCTGCAAAGTTTAACAGAATGAAAATCATCTTTCACAAAATTCCATTGTTCTTCCCTCCATCCAGGTACCAAAAATCAAATTCCACTAGAAACCACACACACACTTCTTTTCTTACTTCTGCCTTACCAAAACATTATTTCAGTCATGGCTGAAACCTGATAGCAGGGAATACTGACCACATGGTTGAACCAAGAACAGCGCTGTTCAGGCAAAAGCTATGGTCTGAACCTTCTTGCAGCTGTTGCAACAGCTGTTGACTGCTCTGCCAAAAGCTGCTGCCAATTCATGGGTGGTTGTGAGGGTTATAACTACTTTCAACAATGAACTGTATACTCTGCCCCTCCCTCCCTGGCTGGGATAGGAGGACTGCCTGAGCAGCCATTACAACACAAAAAGTTACATTTCCCACTGAAGACATGCACCCCAATTTTGGAGGGCTAATTTTTAGGGAAAAGGTGACTATGCTAGGTAAGTAAAGATGGTAGTATTACAGTACAATGAAGCACCAGCTTAGCCCTGCTAAAGGGGTATTTTAGTGTAGGAGGTAAAGAATACCTCATTCAGCTAAAACAGGGGCAAACTCAGTTGCACAGAACTTTAATTGGTGTTTGGCAGAGCACCAGGTTGACACCCCATTCTTAAAGAAATGATCATGAGATCTTTACTGGCCTTATGCCTTACCCTGGACAGGGGAGGGAGTACATTTCCTGCTTCAAGTATATGCACTGCAGTGGTACACTGCCACATGGGAAATGGATAGGGACAATAGCTTATTAATAAAGAAAATAGAAAGAGATAAGGCTGTTAGGAAATCAACTGCTGTAGGTACTAGCCTTTCTCTCTAAGACTAAGAAAAATGAGAGTCTCAAGCTGCAAACTTTTGAAGACTGTAACTTTAGAGACACTGGATGCGATGCAGCCTTATTTCTCTGGTGACTCCAAATGGAGTTGAGGGGAGGGACAAGCTGCAATCAGATCTGGACAGGTTACAGAGGTGGGTGGATGAGAATAGGATGGGTTTCAACACTGACAAGGTGCAAGGTGCTGCACCTGGGGAGGAAGAACCAGCACCATACCTACAGGCTGGGGAACTCCCTTTTCATCAGTGCAGAGGCAGAAAAGGATCTTGTAGTCATCACTGACTCAAAGATGAACATGGGCCAGCAGTGTGGGGATGCAGTCAGGAAGGCTAACCGCACCTTGTCATGCATCCACAGATGCATCTCAAGCAGGTCCAAGGAGGTGATCCTCCCCTTCTATGTGACACTGGTCAGGCCGCAGTTGGCGTACTGCGTGCAGTTCTGGGTGCCGCACTTCAGAAGGGATGTGGACAGCATGGAGAGGGTCCAGAGGAGGGCCAGTCGCATGATCGGGGGCAGCAGGGCAGGCCCTACGAGGAGAGGCTACAGGACCTGAACCTGTTCAGCCTCCACAAGAGAAGGCTGAGGGGGGATCTAGTGGCCATCTATAAACTGGCCAAGGGAGACCAGCAGGCAATGGGAGAGTCCCTGTTCCCCTGAGCACTACCGGGAGTAACAAGGAACAACGGCCATAAGCTGACAGAGAGCAGATTCGGACTAGATATCAGGAGGCACTTCTTCACAGTCAGGGCAGCTAGGATCTGGAACCAACTTCCAAGGGAAGTGGTCCTAGCTCCTACCCTGGGGGTCTTTAAGAGGAGGCTAGATAGACACCTTGCTGGAGTTGTCTGACCCCAGCGCTCTTTCCTGCCTGTGACAGGGTGTTGGACTTGATGATCTGCTCAGGTCCCTTCTGACCCTACCAACTATGAAACTATGAGGGTGCTCAGCATTTTGGAAACTCAGGTAAATTAAGTAAGTATCAAAATATGGTACCTCATTCTCAGCAGCTACTTATTAATGTTCTGGCCTGGGGGTTACTATCCCAGTTAGTTCATGATGTCCGTTCTCCCAAATACAGCACAAGATTAAACCACAGGGAACAGTTTGCATTATTTTGTCCCACTCACTTTAAGCTATCCAGGCTATGAAGCTTCCTTTTCGTTGCTTGGGGAACACACTTGTCAGTCTCACAGATCTATCTACTACACAACATTTCTGAGAGTTTACGTTTAATCTTGGCTCAGTTTGATCCCTCCTGCAGCTTGCCTGCATCTCCCACAGCCAGAGAGCAAGCTGCTAGCAGGTGCCAGAGCCCCTGAGCTGCAGGGGACCCCGATGCTACCCTCTGCAGAAGCAGCCCCCCAAACGCAAGCAATGCCACCCCCACTCCAACCCCCCTACACCTGTCTTGCAACCCTTTATCCCCACCCCAGGACACTCCTGATCCCATCTCCCAGCCTGGCACTGGGGGCCGGACTCAGCCAGCCAGATGACCCTAAACCTGGCCTCTCAGTCAATCACGGGGGTGGGGGAAACATTATGACAATGGCAGCCCCCACCACAATCAGGCCACAATATTCACAAGCTGGGCCCATGATTTAAACTAAGGCCTATGTATAGCACTCCCATAAAAGGTCTAAACTCTGGAACTTTTTTCCATGGGACCCAAACAGCCTGGATCTGCTGAGCACACTGTAGAGACAATGTCTCCTCCCTTTTAGAAAGAGGGGAAATGTAGAGTAGGGCAAGGTAGGATTTTCCCCTGTGTTTTTATTGGCAACTGTTAGGGATGAGCAATGAAATTGAGGGAACTTTGCAATATGCTACTTGTATATGTAAAGAACATTAAACACACTCACAACTATGAAAATGCCCCCTAATTTCTGTGTGTAAATCTAGATAAAATGAAAAAGTGAGGACAGATGGATGAGGAGGATAAAAAACACAAATATCAGAAATCAAGCAAGATGCTGCCCTTGGGTATTTCCTCTACAAGAGAAAAATATCCTGTGTACCTGCAGGGGGGTCCACGGGTCCTGCCAAATATGTGAAGATTTTGTCCTGCTGAAAGTGCTTAGTTTTTGGTCCTTCTCATACACAGATGATGGGATTTCCTGGGACAAAGTTAAAATAAGGAAAACATCTGACTAGTACGTCATCTTCACTGGCAAAAAAAATAAATGACATCAATAAAAGGAAATCACTTTCCAATAAGAGGAACACATCAGAAAAAAACAGGGAAGATTTAAAAGTCAACAGATGGGGTTTTCAACAAGCTACTTAGTTTCACATAGGTAATAAATAACACTCCCCACCCCACACCAACCAACACTATCTGATGATTAAACATTAAAGTAATGTAGGACTTTTTTTGTGTGGGTCCCTTTAGACGAGTTTAAGTAACTGGACAACTAATCAACTAAGCTCCCTTCTTAGATATCTCTGGGGATTTCAACAAACAACTGACAAACAGGTATTAAAATGAAGCTCCAGCCCTGCCAAAGCCTCAGGTCACAAACCAAGCAATATCCAGTCACACATACTCTGAAGTGACACCCAACCATAGGTTTCAAGGTTAGACCCTTAATTGCACATTTCCTAAGGTCTGGAACAGAAGTTCCCCCAAAAAAATGATTTTTTTTTTTACCTAAATCAGTTAAATCTGATATTACATTCGACCAGGTTTATCTTAAACCAGTTTTGGCCATTTTGAAAGCAGTTTCTGTGCACTGAACTTCTGTTTTGTTACAGGTTTGAACCAGTTTCTAATCACTTAAACCAGTTTATGTGTAACTTCTGTCCCTAGCCTAAGTGTGCATGTTTGTGCCACCTGTACAGAAAATGTAGCTACCC
Source organism: Gavialis gangeticus (assembly GCF_001723915.1). Taxonomy (NCBI): domain Eukaryota; kingdom Metazoa; phylum Chordata; order Crocodylia; family Gavialidae; genus Gavialis; species Gavialis gangeticus. The sequence goes on along the minus strand of NW_017729028.1, from coordinate 27,791,213 downwards.
ACCTACATGCACATAATGTTGCTGTTATTGTTCAGTGCATGAAGTAAAAGGGCAGGAACAACTGCTTGAACATAGACCAGGGACAGATAAGTGCAGACATACTGCTAAGAAGCGTCTTTGCACTACAATTAAGCATCCTGTTTCTACTACCCTCATCCCATGGAAAGGTAGGCAAGGCTCCTGTAAATACTACACAGGCATGGGCGGCACTTTTAACCCAGCAACTTTACACATGATTACACAGTCTCTCACTGAGTCATCCAACTACATAGATAAAGGAGTCATCCCATGTAAAGTTGTGCATTTCACATGCCCCCTTTCCTTGTCAAGATGTACAGGTGCTGAGCTGCTCACGTGTTCTGGTACCTGCACATCCTGCTCATTCTCAGCCTCAGAAGAGTGACTTCTTAAGAGCCAGAAGTCATCTGAAGTTCTCCTCCTTGCAAGTAGGGATTCTCTTGACTCGGACTAGAGAGAGGTTTGAAATAAGAATGTGTAAAGGATAAAAGTGCAGAATAAAAAGTTAGTTGTCACTTGCCAGACTTGCTATACCACTGAAATGCCTCAAGGGTTTCTAAATTGTGAAGACTAAATACTGCCAATGCAAATGAGATCATTAGTGCCAGAGGTGTATTAAGCTGCTGTTTCTGTAACCAAGTGAGCCAATCAGGCCGAAAACCAGGTGAGCCAATTAGGCTGTGGTTTATCATGATGCTTGTCTGGCCACTACCAGACCTGGAGCTAGCATTGCCTGAATAAAATCCCCTGCTGTCCTTACAACTGCAGTGAGTAATCGACTTGACTCCTCCTGCACGGAAGCGTTCAGCTGCTGCGATTCCCTTTGCTGATGGCACCCTATATTAAAAGACAATTTCCTGTTTCTTTTAACTCTCTTAAATAAATCATAACATTTGTTTGCAAAGCACTTGTTTGCCCAAAGCCACATGTGGTTTCTGCCCAAAGGTCAATGTGCATGGAAATTTTGGGAAAAGTTTAACAATTCTAGTGATCAAGTGATAAAAGGCTTATCTCCTATAAAAGCCTGAGACTCCAGCCATGAGATGTGCTCAGAATAAAATCTGTGGGGCACGTTTTTAACATTAAAGCATCTGGGCTCTGCTTAACCCTCAAGGAAACATTTCAAAGTTGATAGAGAAGGTTAATCAGTTGCCTCCAGTGATCTCAGGATCTGAGGAGAGAGCCACTGTCTACCTGACAGAGCCCAGTGTAAAACATGAGATGCCTGGGGATCAAATAGGAGGACCACCGGACCAGCGCGAGCATCTTCCATGAAGCTGCGCCCACCAGCATTGAAGCCTTGCTTTTGAGAAATCAACTCCGATGGACGGGCCACTGTGTCCTGATGTCCGAGAACCACCTCCCTCACCAGATTCTCTCCTCCCAGCTCTCTGCTGGCCAATGCCAAAGGAAACGGTACAAAGACACACTCAAGGTTGCCCTCAAGCACAGAGGCATTGACACCAATAGCTGGGAGGAACAAGCTGATGACCATTTGGCATGGTGCCACCTGGTCCACCATGGCACATGCCACTTCAAGGCTCAACAACTTGATGCCGAGGTGGAACGGCAGCAGCAGAGGAAGGAGAAGACCAATCTGGGGCTGCAAATCCCACTCCCCCGTGCAACAACATGCCCCCATTGCCAAAGAACATGTGCATCCAGAATCAGGGTCCTCAGTCACCTGAGGACCCATCAAGCCTGACGGATGTCATCCTTGTCTTCGAGGGACCGCCGACAACGACCTGACAGCCCAGCGTAAAACATGAGATGACACATCAGGGCAGGACACATGCTCATGTAGCCCAGTACCCCGTCACTCACAGCAGCAGCTGTGATGCAAAGAAGAAGCATTTAAGCAAGACATGTGCAGAACGAGCCACCCCCGCCCCTCTCCAACAGCAAAACTCAACTAGGGGGCCACAGCATCCTGGATGGCTTGTGACCCTTTTTAGGGATGCCAGAAAATGGTGGCGCTGCTGAGTAGGCAAACACGATTCCCAAGATAAACCCAGAAATGTCAGACAGAAATCCAGTATGTGAGACCCCCCAGAAGATCACAACAGGTTTTTCCTCAATCCTTCGCAACACGAGAATGGCTTGAGGATGCTTCTGCCGTCAGGAATCAGAGCCGATATTTCCAAGGGAAACGCTGAGTCTCAAACAACTTTGGGAACCACCGTGCTGCCGCTGCCATCTTCCAGACGCTGAGGAAGCCACCCCGGAAAACAACTGGTTCAGAGACAATACCTGTTATCAGCCCAACCAAGCAACTACAAAAAAAAATTGTATTTTTCTGCCAGCTTTCAGACCCAAATGCCCTTCATCAGGTTCAGGGAAAGTTTAAATTTGGCAGAAAGTCCCCATAAGTAGGAAATAAACTTCGTTTTCGCACAGAGGAAGCCGAAGCTGGAAATCTGCCCTTGTCCAGCCCTGCTTCTCTGTGGTTTTCGCACAGCCCCAGTGCCAGGAGTCAGGGAATGACACGAAGGACTCAACTTTGATCCTTAAAAATTAAAAAAAAGGCCCAAACGACCTGTTCCCAGACTTCAGGCTCAGCAGCAGCTCTGCAGAAAAGGGTCTGGGGTTGCAGTGGGCACTAAGCTGGATCGGAGCCAGCAGTGCTGCATGCAGGGGCCGGCCGCCCGCCCGCCCGGCCCGGCCGCACTCACGGGCGAGGG
>NW_017729028.1:27774817-27788011 GCF_001723915.1 Gavialis gangeticus | reverse complement strand
CCCGGCCCGGCCGCACTCACGGGCGAGGGGTCCCGCGCGGCCCCGGCCGCCTCCATCACCCGCTCTCATCCACGTGCCCCTCCGCCAAGACAAATCCCCCCCCACCGGGGCTCCGCGGCCGCCACCGGCGGTTGAGCGTCCTTCGCTGCCATGGCAACCGCAGGCCGGCCCCGCGGCTGTGATGGACAGACCGCCCGACCACTCAGGAACGCGAGGCAGGTGCGGCGCAGCCAATCGGGAGACAAACGCCCAGAAATCTCTCTCTCCGGCTCGGCTGCGAGGTGGAGCGCTGCACGGTGAGGAGCGCCGGTAGCGAGGCCCGAGGGACCGGGATGCGCTATTGTCTAGAGGCCGGCGTGGGCCGGTGGGACTACAGTTCCCAGCATGCTACATGCCACAACTAAAGTCCCCCTCCCCCCACCCGGTCACTGAGTGGGAGGCGCGGGGCATGCTGGGAACTGGAGTTCTCTACGCACGGCATGCTGGGGACGGGTTTCTCTGAGCGCAGCGCGCGGCATGCTGGGAATTGAAGCTCTGCGCGCGACGTGCTGGGAACTAGTTTCTCTGAGCGCGGCATGCTGGGAACTGGAGCTGTCCGTGCGCGGCATGCTGGGAGTCGTAGGCCCTGGGGAGGAAGGGGCGTTCCCTCGGGGCTGGGGATGGGCTGGTGCTTGGCCTGGGCTGACCCTGTGTGGGGGACACGTCCCCTGGGCTCTTCACTGCACAGACAGTCGGGGGAGGGGAACCACCCAAAGGGGCTTGTAGGTGCCTCCTCGCCCTGCACCACCAATTACATGGCCCTGTGGGTGCAAGGGGAGCCCCCCACGCCAACGCCCCCCTGCCCTGAGTGCTGCCTCACCTCTCAACTGAGCATCTTTTAGGGTTTCCAGCCCTCCAGGAGTCTCCAGGAATTAGAGAGAAATCTCTAATTTAGACATTTATGTCTAATTTATCACTCTACTTTAGAGAGTCACCGGGGAGATCAATGATACTAAAATAAACATGAAATGTTGAATCTGATTTATACAGTTGCCTAGTGGGTTTTTTAAATGAAATAGTGAAGTGCATTTGCCTTCGTGATGTAAAGTCATTAGTGTCATTGTATCATGTGATGAAACCTCTTGGAATAGATTCAGAGTTGGCAACCCTAGCATCTTTGCAAACTGGAAGTCATGAGTCCTGAGGAGTTGAAGGCCAGAGGAGCTCGTGAGAGCCTCTCACTTGGCCTCCCACCCATCGCAGGCCATTACGCTTCCCTGCGCACCCCAAAGACGAGCCCCATGATCTGTCTGATGGGTTGTGTTTGACAGTCATGTGTAACGTATTCAAATGGACAAACTGCACGGCTGGTGGGACCATGCTGTTTGCATGATGAACGCCATTAATGCTTAACGGAAGCCACTCACATTCAGCATGTGGCTATTAATGAATGTGTTTCATGAAATGGAAATCAAGTCGTCCAATGGCTCTGCTGTAGAGAAATAAGAAAACATCTCTCTAATTTGTACGGGTAAGTTGTGTAAAGCACTATTTGAAAAGCTCTGCCAGTTCTAACACATGGGCCAGACTGAATTAATAGTCAAGAGATGTTCAAGGGCTGGTCAGTTCCTAGTTTCTAGCCTTTCATGTTGCCAAAGGAGCCTTCAAAATATGACTTGATGCAGACTCATTGCTGCATAAGCAGACAGACACGGTGACACAATAATGTTAGGTAAGAAATGGAGCCCTGTCCTGTCACCAGAGCTCATTAACTTTTAAATCAAATGGAAGCCCCCTTAAATGTTGACACTGTGCTATTAAAATGATCAGCAGTGAAACATCTCAATACGGAGCTTGTATGGTTTGTGATGCTTCGGTGAAGTATCCATCCCCATCTTCCTTCTTAGAATCACAGAATCATACAATATAAAAGTTGGAAGAGACCTCAGGAAGCATGAACGACTGGTGCCTCCCGAGACTGGGGGAGCACCATGGTGGCGAGCAGGGACTTCCCGCAGCTGCCAGCATCGGTGTCAGCCGTGGCAAGCAGGGACCACTCACCGCCAGCAGTGGTGGTATTGGCGGCAGGGGAGAGGGAGGTTGCAAGTGGAGAGCAGGGACCACCTGCAGATGCCACCGGCTGCATTGGCAGCAAGTGTGGGGGTGGGTGGCAAGCAGTGACCACCCACAAAAGCCGGTGGTGGCTTCAGTGGTGGCCAATCTCAGGTGGGGCATGTGTCCCCCCCATGTCCCCCATACACTTCACCTATGTCAGGAAGTAATCTAGTCCAACCACCTGCTTAAGGCAGGACCACCCATTCTTGCGGTAACCTTTTGGCTGTAGCAAGTTATAACATCCTTCTCAGCTTTTTTACTGTGAACCAGTCACCTAAGGGACTTCATTCCTCCATTCCAAAAGAAAAGGATTCTGGCATGTTAATTATTTAAATTGACCAGATTTTCACCAAGGTCCTGTTAGTTATAGCCTGTTCTCTGCTGCCCTATGTACACTTCCTTATAATTTTTGTTTTGCTTGTTTGCATTTTGTTCTTGCTGTTGTTTTAATGAAGCTGTGTACTTGAGCTCCAGTATAATACCTGTTGACATTTGTGGAACTTTTGCTATTGAGTTCAACTGGAATAGGATCAGGCCTCTAAAATACAAGGCATGCACACCTACACATCTGATTTCTTTCACAGAACTGAAGAAAAATGAACCAGATGCAGGCTTTGCTGAATGACTGTCTCCTCAGAACAAAGCATGTGGAACATGCAGCCATCATCAGCCTGAAAAAAGGAACTGTATATGCATCAACCTTTGGCTTTAATGTAAGAAAACAGAAAGAGTTCTGAAAAACAACAATGAAGATAGAAAATCTAGGAATGTATCGCCCCTTTCAAGGAGGGAAAATGGACTAGCAGTTAAAGCAGGATTTGCTGGGTTCTAATAAGTATTCCTGCAGAGGGCAAAGTAGATTTGAACCTTATAGATGAAGTAAATAGAATGTATAACATGAGCTTTCATGAACACAAGCTCACTTCATCAGATGCTGTGAGAGGAGTAGTATATCAAACAGTGATTTGAACACAAAATCATTTGTAGAGGTTTAGGTGAATGAAGTGGGTGAGTGAATCTCAGACATTATAATCAGTGTAATTTGGTCTAGTGATGATGTGTTCTGTACTGATGAGGGAGCACAACTTAAACATCTGGGTCGGTTGCAAGGCCTGGTGCCTCTGTGGCAATAGGAGCTAGGTAGCCAATTGCTAGAGAGATGCCGTTTGAGATTAGAGCTGCCTGTAAAATGCTTGTAATTTTTCATGAGCGGTTGGAAGTCATTCATTTTGTGTCCAAGAGGTTCAAACTGGGGGCTGTAGGTGACAACCAAAAATAGTCTGTTGTCCTTGTCTGGGGCTTGGTTTTGTGGCAGGTCAGAGTGAGGTCTGAGTTTAGCTTTGTTGATTTGATTGGGTACAGTTTGGGGATTATACAACTGTAGGAATCCCGATTCCAGATCCTTAAGGTGTCCATCTGGTCAACGGGGTCAGAGAAGATATGGTTGCAATGTAGAGCTTGGCTGCAGACAATGGATTTAATGGTGTGCTTAGGATGAAGGGTGGTTGCCTGAAGGCAGCCTTGATGGTTGGTGGGTTTCTGATACAATGTGGTAGCACTGTGGTCATTGTAAACATGCAAACATGGTGCAGCAAGGCTTAACCCATTGCAAAACACTTACATTAGACTTTTGGAGACAAAGTATTACATAGGCCATAGGAGGAATATTTTAAGAGAAGCCACCGCTTATCACTCTGAATTGCATGTCATCTTTTATCACACTGATTTTTCACTGTGATCAACAAGGTACCAAACAAGAGAGCAAAATTACACCACTTCCACTTACACCATATCACATGGCAAAATGGATGCTTATTTTGTCACATTTCATTGAAGCAGAACATGGCAAACCCGTTTGCCCACAAAGTATGTAAGCACCAAAGCATAGCCTACAGACCAAGAGTGGTCAATGAAGATCTAAAATGAAGCCTGGCAAAACTTTATTTTCACTCTAAAGGCTTGATGGATTAAAATTAGGGGGCAGAATCTCAGCTGGTATAAATTGTCAGGTGCAGCGATTCTAGTAGGGTAACTATTCATACCAAGGTGGAGTATCGCATGCTAGATGCTAAAACCAGATTTTCAGGAGGTGTGTAGCTTGGATTCATAGGTTTGTAGAGTTTAAGACCAGAAGAGACTGTTAGATCTGAAGTTGTGTATATAACACATTATATTTATCTCTACATTGAGCCCAAAAACCACTTGACTTCAGAGGAGCTATGACTTTTTGTACCAGCTGAGCATCTGGTCTTAGAATCCAGCATGCAGTGCTCCATCTTAGAACGTGTACAGACATTTGTTCTCCAAGGAGAAACTCTCATAGGAGTGATTTAACCCTGGTTGTTCCCACATTATTTTTGCTGGGAGTAAAAGACTGAAATTTGTATACTCATGGTGACTCTCCCAGGAGAAACTGAAAATATGTAGGTGGCCTTGATCTGATCAGCTATCCTGCTCAACCCTCTAAAAGCTACACATAGAATAAAGATTATTATTGTTTGGAAGTAATACTCATGTGTTCACTCCAGAGCAAATGCAGACAAAGACAGATTCCAGAGTCTCCAGGAACCTTTTACTTAAGGGCCCAATCCCAGAAACATTTACTCTTGGCCAGATAGTTTTACAAGGGACATGCCACCACTCAGTTCAGTTGTCTGAGGGAATATAAGCAGGTGCTAGCAGAATGAGCCAAACACCATAAATAAAGTTTATGCATATTATACAAGGACTAAAAATCCAATTTCCAGGCCATGCAGATATTATCTTTCTCATGTATTCAATTTTGTAATTTATTTATGAAAGACTTCATAAGAATTTTTGTTATCAGTGTGTATTTACTATTGCAAATGTGTATTCTGTTGTTTTATAACAGTATCCCATTATATAACTCTAGCTGCAGCCACAGAGTGCCGTAAACCTTCTTTATGCTTTCTACAAGAATTTATTGCAAGTTAGAAGAGAAGGCCTTTACTTCAAGGAGAAGCAATACAGATGTGTCCGAGCGGATGAGTACTCCATCTACACTAAAAAAGTAGGTTGATAATAGGTATGGCAGTTGGGATCACCTACTTAGAAAAGTGCTTTGATAGTTTTCCTCTTTTTCCTCACTTGACTGTTGACGTTAACCTCCCAATTCAAAGTTCAACAGATGTTGCCTCCTCCCACCCTACTACACTTTTGTAATATGGGAGGCAAATAAATAACGTCACAACACAGAATAGCTACGAGGAAAGTGACAGTATGGGTCAAACTGAACTCGGTTCTGCCTTCTATTTCCAAATTTTCAAACTGAATTATTTTATACAAGGTGTTTCAGAGTCTTCAGATTATATATGGTACAATCACATTTGCTTTCAGGAGGAGCTCAGTGCTACATGTTTCTCATTAAGACTATTTAATTTCCAGTTGTGTGCAAATGTAGGTGTGAAACCAGGTAGTCAGATTCTCAGATAGGGTGAATTTTAATAGCTTCACTGACATCAGTAGCCAGTGGCATCAGCTGCAAATGTGGACAAAGACCTTGATTCGTCATCACTGAAATACTTAGGATATTGACTTTGGTGTCAAAAAAAAGAGAGAAGTAAAACTCACCTAAAATACTGGGATTCACACTCTGAACAACTACACTCTGGTAATATAAATTCCAAGACACCCTGTTAGAAGTAGCATGCTACTCTTCCTCCTGTAAAATGTTATGAAATGTTCCTTTGTGCTGTTAAACTGTGCAGATGTTCCTTCCCAGAAGTAGCTGAATGCCAATGGATAGAGTGATTCCTGTACACATGCACTCACGTACATGTAGAAATTTGTAAATCCTCACACCCCATAATTGGGGAGCTTAATTTAGTAATTGATATGCAATCTGAAGCTGGAAGCGGAGGGGCTATGTATCTAATTAATTTGGAGCTTGGTTCAGAAAAATCCAGTCATTCTCAATGGGCTTTCTATTCTTTATTGTAAGTTCAGAAGGTTTGATGTGTGGCATCTGTAAAGAATTTTGGGTTTCTTTCAGATGATATGTGTTAGGTACATTAAGTTATATTATTCATATTTTATAACGTAACAGATGAGTACTTCTTTATAATAATTAATTTATAAACAAAGGTGGGAATTTGCAGTAAAATAGGAAATTATTTCATGGTTTGGTTTGAAAAACATGTATATGAACCCCATTATCACCGTAAGTATTAGCATATGTCTTGAATTGGTCTGTGAAAGTATTTTTCTTTTTTAAGGAGACGTGCATCTTGAAGTCAAGAACATCCTTAGCTAGGACATACTAATAAAGTCTGTGGGGTTTTTTAGAGGACCCTGCAATTTTTTATTAGTTCTAATCTTTTATCTAGCAAGATGGAGGACTCGTGGCTGTGAAAACCAAGTTGTACATCGTGGTTGGTACCTACAGTGAGGGAATGTATCCTAGCGTGTGCGTGGAAGCTGTAGAGAAACTCGGTAATCACTGCATGTGCATGTCTGTCTGACCATTACTTCTAACCTGTCTCTACAAGTTGAGTGGAATTTTGCAGCATGTCAGTGAGTAGCTTTTCCATGCATACTGCTTTCAGTGTGTAGGTGGGGTCTTCAGAAACTCTTGAAGGTCTGTCAAGTGAGCAGTTAAAAGGTGGTGTCCAGACTCTGAGAGAGCTCCCTCTGCTGAACAGGCTCCAGGCTGCTGTGTTTGGGACCCACCATGTTAGAGTTACCTATTAACATTCAGCTGATCACATCAGTAAGTCATTGAAATTCCTTTATTAAATCCAAGGGGCAGTAGCAGTCATACAGTTAAAAATGTTCTCAATTATTGTAACAAATACTATATATTAGATGGCACTATTACTGCACTTATTAAATGATGACATCTACACAGTAACTACAGTTACACACATTTGGTGGTATTACTTACAGATGGGCTAGTGATGGAGAAATTCTAGGTGTTTCAGGCTGGTTGATTCCGGCAGATCCAACACAGACTAGCAAAGAACCCCTTTATCCCTCTAAATTTCTCATTATGTTATCATTTGAAGTGCCTGCCTTCTAGAAATGGATCCACCTCCACACATATCTCATCTTGCCTCAAACACAAAACCTACTACTTTTCTCATTTACCCTTACTCCTTAGCCTTACTGCTGCTGTCTACCACCTCTTTTCCTATATTAACAAGCCTATAGTAACTCCTGTCCTTCGTGTAATTTGTAGTGCTTTAGCCGTCTCAACCCATCTTTCCTTTTTTGTGCTTAAACTATGGCTTTTTACAAGTGTGATCTATGCTTATTTTGTATTCTGTTCTTCCCCAAAAAAACCACACACACACGGCAGCATATTATACAAGGATGCGAGAGAACAAAAATTATGTAGCTTAAAATATTAAAATAAGAAGGCACAACAAAATAACCCTAAACCAAATTCAAAAGCAATCTACCCCACCCCACTCCTTACCTCTCCCCTGCCTCTAATTAAGGAGGGAATCCTCCACCCAACCCAACCTCCCTTCCCAACCCATATTCACTTGATTCATAAAAGAAAATCAATAAAATAAATAAATAACCCCACTCCCCACATTCCTTCCCATCCCTACTTATTTGTGCTCCTCTACCTCGTAGCCCTAGGAGTCCTCTTTTTCCTTTACTGTCCTCTCCCAAGCCCATAACTCCCATCTCATGGTGGTGGGGGGTGGTGTGGCTGTCCTGAAACCAAGTCATCCTCCCTTTCCTCCCACAAGAAACCTATTATTCAAAAACAGTGTTTAAGAATGTGTCCTTAACGTACTGTAGCATAATCCCTACTCCATGCTACACACCAAGCCTTCCTTGGTCAGAAAAAATTGTGACATCCTCTCTTTCCTTAGCTTCTCTGACACGCTTCCTGGGCATATGGCTCCCTGCCCATTTTCCTTTACAGAGATGGGACCTCATAACTAAGGCAACAAACACAAAAGACTTACTTCTGCTGTTGGCAGCAATTTCTTCCCCCCTTGGAAAAAATAAGGATAGCTGTCATTCTTCTTGTAGTTTAAGGTGGGGGGACACAATTACAGATTACTGTAATCAGATTACAGATAATCTGATTTAACTTTAAATGCTCCCTTTTTTGAAGGAGATGTCCTTATGAAAAAAATCTTGATCTCTTACTATAATAAATATTCATCTTATTTTAAAATTACACAGTGTTTGGAGTAATAACCGGTAAATATAAACAATAACATGTTAAATAGTCCAATAGAAATGCTGACATCTGGTTTGGATTTTGATTCTTTTCCTTCCATGACAATACATTTTACCGTAGAGAAATGTATGTACAGCAAGTATGAATTTGCACTTAAGTAGCACCTTCATTATAGAAGACATTTAAAAAAAACCAAAACACCTATTTGTTTTCTCTCTTTTTTGACTGTTTGTAGCCGACTATTTGAGAGAGAAAGGAAGTTAAATCCACAAAGGATTTCAACTTGACCAAGTTTCTAAATGCTGTTTCATTAGAAAATTCAAGACAAAAGAAGCTGGCCACCTTCTCTCACAGAACAGCCTCACATATACCACATACTTGTCAGAAACTCAGTAACTTAATGAAGATGTGACATTACCACTTAGGCCAATGTAAGGTTTCAGATTCTTTGGTGTGCCTGAGCGTGTTCCGAATAAATAACCTTTGTTTTACATGTCTGTCTGCATTGCTATTGATAGATATATAAAGCTATTTTAAAATATAATGAACTATTCTTGCATAGAAAATAAAATACTGCATAGCTACCTGTGTCTAATAAAACGAAACAGGATTTTGGTTCTCTATTGAGGTCTTTATATTTCTCTATAGCAGAGGTTCCCAAACATTTTCTTATTGTGTAACCCTTTCCAGATTTACCAGCTGCCTGTGTACGCCTGTGGCAGAGTGGGCTTCTCAGGCCAGCCGTCACCGGCCTCCTACCTGCCTCCGGGCACACCGCCCACCTGTCTCTCCTGCCACGACTTGTTGGAAAATTAATAAGCTGTTAAATAAGGCAGGAGGCTGCCCATTTCTTGCCCTGATGCCAGAGGGTGCCATCTGCGGCTCCGTTCCTCCCCTACACCACAGCCCAAGCCTCGCAGATGGCATCCAGATGTTAACAAGCACACCAGCCCCACACTGGGCTCCAGAATCCTCCTGGCACGACCCTCCTTTGAACCCTCCGCTCAGGTGGCCTACGCCGCCTTCATTTGGGCTGCCGAGCTCCTTGTAGCTGGCTCCCCTCTCAGGTTTGGTCCCCACTCAGGACCTTCAGCCCTACACAGGCCCTGGCCTCACCTCAAAGGCCAGGCAGGGTCCCAGGCCCACAGCCCTGGGTGCCCCTTGCAGTGGGCCTCTGGCCCTTTTGACCAACTTGGTCCTGGCCCCAGCATAGACCAGTTGAGGGGGCACTCCACCTCCAGCCTCACTAGCCCCACACTCTCACCAGGTCCACCTTTCTGGATGTGGGGACCTGGGGTACCTCACACCACGACTGGTGCCCCAGGGTCTCACAGGGGACTCTCACTCCTGCTGCCCCAGGGGACCCCCCCTGGGGCAGCAGGTCGTGGTGCTACTCTGGATGTTACTTTCAACGCACACTCTGCCTCCCAGCAGTGGAGGACTTATCAGGGTCAGGATTCACCTCTCTCGTTCTGGGGCTGAGCCCCCCATTCACTCAGCCCCTGGCACAAATCTCGGCCTCAGGCATCCAGAGACTTACCTGGGCCTAATCCCCTCAGTTGGGGCTCCAGATCTCTGCCCCTTACTAGGGGCTACCCCCTCACTGGGGGCTCCTAATTTCCATCTCCCCCTCGGGGCCACAGGAGTTTGCATGGCTACAGCCACCTGGCCCCAACTCTCCCTCTCAGGGTCTCACACCCCTGGAGGGATCAGGCGGCCTCAGCCGTACCTGGCCCCACTCTCCCTCTCAGGGTCTCAAACCCCTGCAGGGCTCAGGTGGCCTTGGCCGTACCTGGCCCCACTCTCCCCCTGGGGCTTGCACCCCCATAGGGCTCAGGCAGTCACAGCTGTGCCTGGCCCCAGCTTTCCATCTCAGGGTCTCACAACCCACATGGCTCAGGCAGCCTCAGCCATACCTGGTCCCAACTACCTCCGATGGAATGCAAACCCACCCAAAAGTGAAGGCTAGAGTTAAGGCACCCCTACCTGCCCTTCACCGGGGTGATAACTGGCCTGGCATTTCCTGGGGGCTCCCATGCCACTGAGAGCCCCACCAGGCCACCAACTCCCAGCAGGGTGCAGTTTTAGGTCATACCCAGGACCAGGAGCCTCCTGACCATCTCCTACAGCTCCTCCCTTACCTCCAGATGATCCCTACAGCCAAGCTATGTTGTTGCCTGGCCTCCAGGTGCAAAACTGCCCCTGTTTATATGGGCAGCCCTAGGTCCAAAATGGCTGCCCTCATCAGGCACCTGTCCGCTGCTAGCTCCAGGCACTTACAGTGGCAGGCACCCGCAGCGCCCTGCCACAACTCCTACCAACACGCGGTTTATCTTTTAACCCTTCAAATGCCAATTATAATTATAATGAAAATTAAATCTACCATTACACAATTTCTCCCGTGTACCCCCCACCCAAGATGTCATGCATACCCCTACGGGTACGTGTACCACAGTTTGGGAACATAGTACATGAACATCAATATTTTTTTGAATTTCCCCACAGGAAATGACAGCCTCAAATAATTACATTAATTAGGTCTATCTTCTCGCAGTACTTAGGCATTTATTGTTCTTAACATTGTTGAACTGCATGTGCAGAAAAGATTTAACAAGTCTCTCTAAATATAAAAGAAAATAGAGATGGTCACAAATTTTCCTTTGGAAAATGCTGATTTTTGATGGTGAAAGTCTTCAAAGAAATGCGACGATTCAGTTTATTTTTAAAAAGTAAAGCATTAATTTCAACTTTTCAGAATGAAACATTTCTGTTTTCTATTTTAAATGTACTTCTTGTTCAGACTTTTTAAAATGTTATAAACATACCCTTTTGGAAGTCAAAATTAAAGCAAAAATATTTTATCAGAATTACAGGGGTGTAGGTTGTAGCTGTGTTTGTCTAAGGACATGGGCAGACAAGGTCCGTTGCGTAAATCTGATACTTTTTATTAGACCAACTCACATAGCTGGAAAAAATCTTCTGAGCGAGTGTTCTCACTGAAACACCCTTCTCAGGGTATTTTTATCAAAATTAATCATTTTTCCCATAAGGCACTATAGTAACAGGACTAGACCACCCACTCTTGTTACTTAGGGGAAAAGGATATTGGTTTCTTCCCGATTTCCCAAAAGTAAATAGACTTCTGCCCAAATCAGTCAAAGAAAACCAGACTCGTTTTCAGAAATGATACTGAAGTTGATTAATAGTTCTGCTTTTTAATTCCTTTTTTTTCCTTTTGCTATGGATATAAATATAATCTTATTCCTTTCTTCCCTCCACCCCTGGGATTGATAATAGCTGCCTGTAGGGGCAGGGCGTGGAGAGGAGGAAATGGAAACAAAGTGAGGTACAAAAGGGGGACCTAGTACTTGCTCCTGGTATGTGGGAAGCATTTCTTCCTATTCAGAAGAAAGGTGAGTGGTAAATCTGGGAATCAATTATCCTCAGTTTAAACAGACTCATTTTGCTGGCTTCACTGTCCTACGGATGATCATACTACATTTTAAAAGCTGCTCTTGGTCCTGGATTCAGTAGTTTGAAATGAGTTTAGACAGTACATCTGCTCTCAAAAAATCATACTTCTTCTGCAGATATTTTATGTGTTCTGGCTGCAGTCAAACCTCTGGAATGACAACTGTTCCTTGGAGAAAATTGTAAAGAAACAGTTCCCCCCAAGTCTGTTTTATTTCAAATGCAGTTTGTTTTTCTGTGCGTTTGAAAATACTTCTGATAGTTGGTTTCACTATGGTCAATTTACCATGTGGTGTCTGTGGGTCCTTCCCTAGCAATAAAGAGAAAAATCACAAATATCAGTAAAGCGATTTAGCAGCAAGGATAGTACTGAATATTTTCTTCTACATTATTTTTAATTGCCTACCCTTTGGACAGATGATGTCCCTAGAGAGACCATACCTTTCCATTTCTCCCTGTTACTTATTTCAGTATTCATGTTAAAGGTGACATGGATAAAAAAAGCCAGGTATGTTGTTGGGTGGTGCTGTATAGAGTTCGGATTATCATAGGACTGGCTTCCTTTGAGATTGCTGTGATCAATTAATACAGCTCATTTGGGGAAATTGAATTTATTTGCCATAAAATAGCCCTGCAGTGCCACCCTGTGGTGATTTCATTTCCACCCCTTCTATGTTTTAATTGTTGTATGGTGTCTATCATATTTGGCCCTTATCAAGTAAACTTAAGCATCTACGCAACTTCACTCCCCATGCAGCTCTGTGGAAGCAGTCCTGCTGTTCATCTGTGGCACGTTTAGGCATTTCTTATATGTTCTGGGCATTGTGCCTGGTGATTGTAAGAGAGAACTGTCTGCAAAGTTTTTATGAATAGATTTTATGAAGAGGTCAGTGGTTTTCAACCTTTTTTTCATTTGAGGACCCCTTTGGAAATTTTGAATGGAGGTGTGGACCCTTTTGAATTGTAAGTGTGGGTATTCATGTACTTTTGATTGATCATAGTCATCTTTCATGGACCCTTTAGACATAGTCTGCGGACCCCCAGGGATCCAAAGACCACAGGTTGAAAACCACTGTGTTAGGCCAATGGTGTTCAGCCTCTGGCCTGCACAGTCATATCATCCAGCCCATTGTTCTCCCCACGGGTCCAGAAATATGGCAGCATTAATTGGTGCTGCCGTGGGAGCCACAGCAGTTAATACTGCCGCTGCTCCCTGCGCATGGATTTATTAGGGGGAGATCATGTCAGACCAACCTGATTGCCTTTTACGATCAGGTCACAAAGGCCATTGATGCAGGTGTCGCAGTGGATGTAGTCTTTCTGGACTTCAGCAAGGCCTTTGACACCGTCTCTCACCCCATCCTAGTTAAAAAACTAGGCGACTGTGGCATAGATGCCTACACAGTCAGATGGATTGCAGATTGGCTGAGGGGTCGCACTCAGAGGGTGGTGGTGGATGGGTCATA
>NW_017729028.1:27766513-27774767 GCF_001723915.1 Gavialis gangeticus | reverse complement strand
TGGATGCCTACCTGGCTGGACTCATTTGAGTCCCGTTTCTTGTTTTGGGGTTTTGTTGTTCTCCCGCCCTGGCGGGGGGTCGGGCTAGAAGATCTGCTAGGTCCCTTCCGACCCTAAATCTATGAAACTATGAAACTACATGGGTTTGCACCTGCCACACTGAGTCTATATGTGGTATCTGGCCCATGGACCAGCCCCATGACGCTCATCATCCCACAAGGATGGATAGCTTAAGCACCACTGGGTTAGGCAATTGCTTGACTAAGGGGGTTTAGACAACTCTATCTGAGTAAAGCCAAGGATATGGTTAAAAAGGGTAGAATTGGGTCTTCAGATAGTAAACTCCTTCAAGTAACAATTCTGTGTCTTTCCTATTCATGACAAGACTGGGCACACAACTGGTGTTCAACAAGTAGTGCAGAAGATAGGCCATTTCTTTTCTTCTCTTGCCCACTCCATAACAGCAGTGCCAGGAAGGAAAGAAGAATCTTTTCTGATCTCACACTTCCAAGAGGACTGATTCCTGACAACCTGGTCCCGGGAAAGTATTTTTTCCAATGCAGGATAAAGGTGAGCAGTAAACTGTGTTTGGGAACCAGATGTCTTCTTTCTTAAACTGATATGTCTCTGTCTAGACAAATGCTGCCAGAGCAGAGGAATGAAAGGACAGTATTTAACACTGTTTCAAACCAATCTGCTCCTGTTCTGCTGTGTATTATCTGTAAATTGATATCTGAAGGGCTGAGGCATACATCAGAGGTTCAATAACATTTTGTATGTGATACAAAAAGGACTCTTGTTTCCCCTGCTGAGGTTTGTAAAATCCTGTCTTTCCTCTTGGGTCTTGGTCACGTATTTTAAAGGCCAGCATGGCTTAGCTGGTGGAGCACTGGGCTTCAGTCTTGCAAAGAGTCCTGTGCTAGCAGAAACCCACACTCACATGAAGCCCTTTGAAATTAGTGGGACCTCGATGGGTCTCTGCAAGTACTGATGAACACTCATGTAGAACTCATTGTAGCATTTGGACCTACAACTTAATGCCGTGTGAACCTTACTTTGTGGAGCATCAGCTCATTATTTTAAATCAAGTTTTCTGTTCTCCTTTAAATATACTTTTTTTTCTTAATTCTTCTAGCCCCTTCTGCAGTCCTACCTACCACATTTCCCTTTTTTGTTGTCAAGCCACTTTGTCTGTACTCAGGCCAGGACTTGAGTAAAGTCTTAGGGGCACTCTGCATTTCAAAGCTGACTGGATTTATGCAGCCAGGCCAGTCAACTGGCATCTGAAAGCTGGGCATGGATTGCCAAGCAACAAGGAGATACATCTATTTCAATGCTTTCTTTTCTGTGTTGTCTCAGAGAAAATGTTAGCAGCACATTTTGACAGCCCAGGAGGCCCAGAGAATCTCTATGTTAAAGAGGTGATGAAACCACATCCCAGAGAAGGTGAAGTCCTCATGAAGGTTTCTGCCAGCGCTCTAAACAGGGCTGATTTGCTGCAGGTATGTGTCTGTTAAGAAAATTCAGAGACCTGTGGGATATACCGCATTTCATACAATCAAGTTCTTAGAAATTAGAAATCTGGAGTCTTGACAGAATGAAAAGCTAAGAGAGTTTGCATCCGGCTAGCACGTGGATAATAGACCTCCAAGTAACAGTTTAGAGTGCTACAATGGGAGGTGTTTTGTGATTCAGTAGGTGTCATTTCTTTATCTGAGCTAATGTTGAACATACAGTACATTATGGTATTATTCTGTGGAACTAGTGTTCTTTCTGAAGAGAGATACAACTGAAGCTTTAGCCACTTTGGTGTTGTCTTCAGAAAACTCCAATGTGGGTAGCTGCATTCTTTCTACCTCCTAAAATATATAGGATGTCTCTTTTTCTGCCTGATACTTAAGGGGACATCCAGAGCTAAACGCTTGTACAGCTGTAGCTTGAGCTAAACAGCCAAGCTCTGTGGCTGGTGGCCATAGCAAGTGAGCCCTCCACAGATCAGCATGGGTTAATACATAGTAACAAGTGGTTTTATATATAAAGGTTTTGAGGAAAGAAGATGCTTAGCCTAGAAGAAGATACAATAATTGCTTAGAAAAATTGCCAAGGCTTAGAGATCTTAAAAGAACCTGGACTGAAATCTGCTTTCAAAACCTACAAAGTATGAATTAAAGTTGAACAAAGACTCGTGTAGATCAGATGGCACATGGATAAATTTGAATTGTATTTTTTTCTTTTTGTGTAGAGGAGAGGGAAATATCCACCACCAAAAGGAGCAAGTGATATTTTAGGTCTAGAAGCAGCTGGGATTGTTGCTGGATTTGGACCTGGTTGCAAGAAGGAATGGAAGATTTGTGATCCAGTAATGGCTCTGTTATCTGGAGGTGGCCAGGCAGAGTATGTCACTGTGCCAGAAGGTCATCTGATTCCAGTCCCTAATGATATGACTCTTGTTCAGGCTGCAGCCATTCCTGAAGCCTGGCTAACAGCCTTTCAGTTGCTGCATTTTGTAGGTGAGAGATGTATCTGTAAATCCATCCCATTCATGCAATTTGCCCTCACATCTTTTACTGGTCTTCTCGTCTGTTCACGGCTGAGACCTGAGTGTCAATTGCCTCTGGAGAGCTTTTCTTATGTCTCATTTGATCTATGCAAGTCTTTGACCTTTTTTGTCAGAATGAGTGAGATATGCAAGACCTAAATTCTGACAGCTTGGCCTTCTTTCCACTATAAAAGCAGACTTGGCATATTTCATATTTACAAGAGAGCGAGGTCTGAGTCCAGGCACAGCAAGGAATCTGCTTCTCATGTACTGTCTACTGGACCCAGGCAACAAGGAAGAGGAAGGTACCCTGAATTGAAAGAATAGGGGATAAGAAAAAAAACCATGTGAGAGAGGCAGGTTTCCTGTTACTGAAGTCAGTGAAGTGGCAGTCACTTAAACCAGCTGTGAAGAGGTTTCCTTCATTAAAGGTGTTGAAGAAGCAGCTCCCATAGCTACGGACCCACAGACTCAGGATAACTATTTCAGCTTGTTTATATTTAAAATACATTTAAACAGATCATCATGCCAAGTGGGTGGCTCAAAATCCCTTTTTCTTGCTTCAGGTGAAGTGCAGAGTGGAGAGACAGTGCTAATCCATGCAGGAGCCAGTGGAGTTGGCACAGCAGCCGTTCAGTTGGCAAGACTGGAAGGAGCCATTCCCATTGTGACTGCTGGGACACAAGAGAAACTCCAAATGGCAGCAAAACTTGGAGCAGCTGCTGGGTTCAACTATAAGGAGGAAGACTTTAGTGAAAAAGTCCTAGAATTCACCCATGGTGAGAATGTCTGTATAGTTTGAGAGTTGACCCAACATGCACTACTGAGAGTTATGAAGAGTCTTTATAAATGATGAGCATTCCCTTTGTATCCAGTGTGCTTCAAGAAAGCATCTATGGGGTCATCTCATTAGGTGTATATTTAGAAAAAATGCTTAAAATGCCTAGAAAGGCTGAATTTTTTTTCACACGCCAGGTGGGGGTGACTCTCCAAACCTGTTGTTGCCATCTCATTGTGTGTTTTGGGGGATACAGCATTTTAGACAAGTCCTGAACATTAATGATCACTGAAAATTCCATGACTACTTTTCCCCAAAAATAACTGTGTCAAGGTCAAATTCTTATTTGAGTAATTACCTTCTACCTAGTTTCAATTGGATATGATTGTTTTTACTTCCTGTACTAAGCTGCTATTCAGTACTGTGCTCTTCTAGATAACTACTGCATTTCACCTTGGAAGTGGTTGATTTCAAAGGAACTTCAAGGTGCTTAAGACCTTGCAAAATAAACCCAAAGTGATCACAGTACTTGTTTAACTGAGCCCTATTTTCAGGAGGGATTTTGTATTCCTTGTGGACACAAATATTGTGCCTGCCTTATTTTTACATCCACAAGTAATTGTGAGCACAAATTCTAGCATAGTATTTAACTCTGGACATAAGAATGTTTCCAATTTTCTTTTTCTAGAAAACTGAGCAATTTGTGGGTACTCTGGGCATAGTTGTATGTGTGCTTGCAAGTGTGCTTGTGTGTGTACACATTTATATAATTTGAGCCTGATCCTGTGGCTCTGACTCATAAGCAGTTTCATTGTTTTCACTGGAATTATTTCTATACATAAGAGTTACATAACTGAGATTTTTTTTGGATAAAGGGAGAACTACTCATTGGATTAGCTTTGTTAGTAATTATCCCACATTTTGATGCATTGCTGAGATGTCTTATTTTCCACTTCAGGTTCTGGAGTAGGTGTTATTTTGGACTGCATTGGTGGCTCCTACTGGGAAAAGAACATCAGTTGTCTGAGTACTGATGGCCGGTGGGTTGTTTATGGACTGCTGACTGGAGGTGAAATCCATGGAGATCTGCTTTCAGGGTTGCTTTTTAAAAGAGGGAGCCTGCTTACTAGTCTGCTAAGATCACGAGAAAAGGAGGCAAGTGATAACTAGCAGCATGTGTCCGCAGAGTAAAACAAAAAATCTGTCATTCCAATAGCTTTGTTTCCTTTTGATATCACTGATAAAGAATGCCTCTTCATGCATTATCACCCAAATAAAACTCAAACTCTTACCACCTACCCCAGAAATCAACTTAGAATCAAGTTATATTGTCCTTGTACTGCTTAGGACATCCTGTGTCCTTGTACATCCCTATTGTAATTCAACTGAAATCACTAAAAATAGAAAAAAATCAATTAGCTCAGGAGTCAGCAACCTCTGTCCCACAAAGCTGGGATGGTGACAGCAATTTGGTGGCCAAGGTAAGCGGCAGCATTTGGTGGCAGGGAATGTGATGGCAGAGTTTGGGGTGCAGGTGGCATCCCACCTCTGAACTGGCTGTGCTAATTTGGCTTGCTACTGCTAAAAAGTTGCCAAATCTTCAATTAGATCATTTAAGGCCAGATTTTTCACAGTAGCTCGGCTTCCACTTAGATACCCAGCATTTGGGAAAATGTATTTTGTGTGTAAAACATTCAGTTATTACAGTGCTTGTTAGAAGTGTAACACTTTAAAATAGCTTATACCAGGATCTTAGACAGGAGAAGTTTCTATATTATATGCTTAAGCAGTTTGGTCAGTTTTGTTTTAAACATCTTTGTGACGGGATTTCCAACCAGTTCTCTTGGGACAGAATTTCTTTCTGTCCCTACAGTTTAAATCTCTTGGAGCACTTGAATTAACTTCTTCCATCATTGGTGCCTACCCCTTTTAAATATGGTATACTATTATTACCTGCTTCCTAGCATGATGTTATTAAAATTAGAATTTGAGAATTCTGCTAATTTTGCAAATAACCTGTCACAGTTACAGTTGTTAATTATAAAACATGCTTAAAATGCTTGTGATTTTTCCCTACAGTACAAAGAACAGCTTGTGAAAGCCTTTACAGACAGAGTGCTGCCACATTTCTCCAGGAATGCCTCTCCTCATCTCCAGCCAGTTATTGACAGCATTTATCCTCTGCATGAGATTGGAGAGGCACACAAGTTGATGGAAGAAAACAAAAATGTTGGCAAGGTCATCATTGAAATGCCTTCTTCATCCTGAAACAGAGACTGGTGCTGCGGGCATTGTAGAGACTGAATTACTATTGACATGTATGGAAGGTCAGCAAACGGAGGTATTGCCATTTCAGATCCCAAGTTTATAATGACTAAAAGTGTGGAATGATTATGGGAAGGGGAGTAACATTGTCTTTGTATTAAAAAAAAATCCCCTTGTAAGGACACAGTCTAATAAAATGAAAGAGACGGTATAGTACTGACATGAAGACCTTGTGATGCTGTAAACTTCATGTATTGCATTCCGCTCCAGCAATCCCTCCTTTCTCCTTTGGGCAACACAAAATTGTCATAAGCAATTCTCCCTTCTGTGTTTTCTGACTGAGTTGCTGGGTTTTTTCCCCTAGTTTTCACAAGTATGGTATGTCCCTGCTGTGCACTACATCTGAATCTGACAAAAATATTGCTGTTTTTTTCCATGTTTGGTGTTAACGAGAGACATACCCTGAGCGGGTGTCTTTGAGGATTCTGAAATTGGCATTTTTAAATACAGTAATGCTTCACTAGTGCTCTACCAGCAGGCAAAACCAAGAAAGGTAAAAGGACTTATTCAAGTGCATATTGTGAATAAGCACAAAAATAGAGTGGGAATTTAGACATTTTTGCTCAGGCTAATAAATCCAGACTGTTTTATACTCAGCCAGGCAAGTTGCTCCTTCAGAGTCTCTTAGGAAAGGGGTTGACAGCAGTAAGTAACAACTTTTTGACCACAAAATGCCACCACAACTAGAATCCAGTCTAGGAACATGAAATAGCCAGTCCTTAGTATTAGGCAACTACATCTGTGCCTTAATATGGATACTGGAGAGATGAAATGGTGCTGAATGAAACCTCTCTGCTGCTTCCTTAGAGCTTCAATGCAGAGGAGTTTCCCGTTACAGAAGTAATTCTCAACCAGGGTGCCACAGCACCTGGGGGGTGCCAGGAGATCATTTTGAGGATGCTCCAGGGTGCCACACAATGTTAGTATTGTTAAGTGAGCAAACATGATTCACAAGATAAACCCAGAGACTTCAAATACAAATCCATAGTGTCAAAAACATTCAGACATGTTGCTATCCCTCTGAGCTGTTTGCAACAAAAGGATTGCTCTATTATTTTTCTGTTGTCAAAAAATGAGTGAAAACTAAGAGCTGGTATTTCCTGAGGGCTGCCTTGAGTCTAAAAGGACCGAGAACCACAGCCTGAGGATAAGTGTAGAAATGGCCATGTGCAATGAGAAATACAGCAGGTTTTGTCCCTACCACCTGCAACTGGAGAGAGGCAGGTCATAAAGTAGGGTGGGAGGGGACCTCCAGAGGTCAACTAGTCCAAGGATCATCCCTATCCAAACCATAAACTAAACCAGGGGTCGGCAACACTTTTGACTGGAGTAACACCCACTTGGCTCTGTGTACCAGAGGCAGGGGAGCTGTGTGGGACCCGATCTTCATTGCTGGCAGCAGCTGCACACGTGCCTCCAGGCAGACGGTGGGGGAGAAACCAGGGTTGCGCTGCCCTGGCCCCTTCTCACCATGCACTATGAGGCACGTTCACCCGCCCCTGCCATGGAGCTGATGCCAGGGCTCGGGAGCCTGGCACAGCTGTTTGCAGCCTGCCCACTGCCTGCTGCAGGTGCCCAGAGCCTGGGCCGGCTGTGGCGTGCTGAGGAAAATGGCCTTGCATGCCATGCTCTGGCACGCGTGCCAGGGGTTGCCAATTCCTGATCTAAACTCTACTTGAGACTACCATCAACCCTAACACAACACAGACCTAGCACCCACTGGCCATGTGCAGGAAGCATGTGCACCCCCTGAGATTGGCGGTGCACCCCCCTGCGATTGACACCACTGCCAACACCACCGCATCCGCCTGTGGGAGCTTCCACCTCAGCGCCACCTGCAGGCAGTCGCCGTGCCCCCCCAGCCTCTGGGGGCATGCATCGTTTGTGCTAGCACCCTAGCCTGCCACAGGTAAAGCAAGGGAACCATGGCAGCCAATGCCCTGCTTCTATAAAACATTATCAACCGGGGCCTAAGAAGTCCCCAGCTGAGGGCTGCAGGCTGTCCTGGAGGAAAGCAAAGCCCCCACGGTCCGCACCAGTTGGGCTGTGGGGTAAATTTCCTCCCTGATCACAAACATGGTGATCAGCCTGACCCTGAGCAGTGGCAAGACTCTCTAGCCAGGAACCTCTGGCTTTCATCCCAGCTGGAGCACTGGCACAGCCCACACAAAGTCGCCAGCCTTGACCACAGCCAACACCCGCTGCCTCTGGGAAGACACAGAAATGCCCCGACACATGTAGCAGAAATCGGAGGGGGGTGTCCAGCAATGCCCAGAAGCATGGGAAATACCCATGGTGGGACATAGGCACAGGCTTGTTGCATAAATTGCTGGTTTTATCCCCTGGAGGCTAGTCCAATTCACCTCTAGAACAGAGTCACACTTTCAGGCTGGGTCCAACTCTATTTTATTGCTTGCAAGCAGGCCAACAGGGGAGCTTGTTGCTCAAATCAGTGTCGACCCTAAACAAAGCGCACGCACTGCTTTTATTGAGCTAGCAATTTTTAGTTGGCGTGTTACATTTTGATTGGTCATTACAAAACAAAACCTGGGCAACATGTAAGACATGCGTAGTGGGCCATCCTGTACCATGTGGGTGGAAAGTTACAGAAT
>NW_017729028.1:27723782-27761513 GCF_001723915.1 Gavialis gangeticus | reverse complement strand
AAACATAGAGAAAAGTATCTATTTTCGCTACAGGCATGGGCATGACCAGCAGTTGCCCGACCTCTTCTTGAACACCTCCGGGGACAGAGACCCCGCAGCTTCCCGACGCATCTCCTCCACTGGCGCCCGGCAGCCCCCACCCATGGCACAGCAGGTTCCCTTTCCAGAGGAGCTGTCGCTGCTTTTTGGACCACGGAAAAATTAAATCTGGAGTCATTCATCTGCTGCCAAGTACCCCGAAAGGCCGCAGCCAACAATGCGGAAGGGGCCGGAGCCCATAGAAACCTCCGGGTACAGCAGGCAGGGGGTCGTCCATAGACGACATTCCAGTTTTCCAGTTCCCTGTCCTCTATTGATACGAAACCCAACGCTTTCATGTCCGCTATTTTTTTCTTCAAGAGAAGGCATAAAGGCGTCCAGTTTTGAATCGATAAATGACAGAGGATAACCGGACTGTTCTCTACGATGGCCACCCTAGAGCACCTAGCAGCGCTGCACCCTACAAAGCGCCCCCCGGCGGTTGAGAACCAGGAAGATTGTGAGGCGCCGAGGGCAGGGGGTGAACGTGGTGTTGGCTTTGTTTCCTGTGGTCTCTTCCGTGTGAGCACAGGAGGTGCTTGGGGCTGTTTCTGGTGGGAGGAAACGTCCCCCTTCAGACGGGGTGAGACTAAGGCTGCCCGCCCACGCACGGCTGCGAAACCCCAACGGGGCCGCCTCAGAAGTCACCCGGATCACGTGACCCGCCCGGGAAGGGGGCGGGGCAGACGAACTTCCCCCTCCCCCGCGCTTGGGTAGCGCACGTCACTTCCGGCGCGCCGGCTAGGAGAGCATCCGACGAGTCGCAGAGGTAGAGAAGCGGAGTCGAGAGTTGGGGCTGGTTCTCTTCTAGGCCTAGGCCCCCGCTCCACCCGGCGTCATGGCGATGCAAGCGGCCAAGCGGGCCAATGTGAGTGTGTGGGCCCCGGGACTGGCATCATTTGGGGGAGGGGCCGTGGGCCGTTTTGGTGGGGGATGGGGGCACGCACGGAGCCTGGGAATTTGGCAGGGGGCGGGTAGCCACGTTAATAGCCACCGTTCACTCCCCTGCCAACAAATTTCCAGACCGGTGGGGAACCCTGGATAACCCCCCTGCGTTATACTGTCATTCATAGGGATGCGTTTTGGGAGGGGGGATTTTCCTTCCTATAAGTTATTTTAGAAGTAGGAGAGTTATTATAGTGCTCCCAGGGGCATTGGGAGATAGACGGGCCCATGAGAGCGCACATGCTGTGAAATGGGGGAGGCAGACGTGACACACTACCTCCTAAACTGAACTGGAAACGCCTGGCTCTCTCGTTTTAGATTCGGCTGCCTCCGGAAGTGAATCGGATTTTGTACATCAGAAACTTGCCATACAAAATCACCGCTGAGGAAATGTATGATATCTTCGGAAAATATGGGCCCATTCGACAAATCAGAGTGTAAGTTGTCTCACGTATTTTTTTTTTAATGTAAAAAAGAAGGGGTAATTGCGATGTGTTTTTCTGAAGGATGCACCCAACTGGGGGTCAGTGAGATGACGGCAGAGGGGCAGCAAGGGGCTTGATTCTTGTTGTGGCAGCCCAGGCCCAACCCCTTCCTCACCATCTGCCCTGAGGCACATGTGCACCCACTGCTAGCAGCGAGCTGGGCCAGGGCTCCACAGGCCTCGGGGCAGCCACTTGCAGCTTCGCAGGTATCTCCCAGCCAGCCCAGGCTCTGGGCAGGCGCCTGCTGCCCACCACAGCTGCACTGGGTTCTGTGGAGCTGTAGCTCAGCTGGTTGCCAGCAGCAGGTGCCCATGTACCTCTGTTGACAGTGGGGAAGAAGCCAGGGCTGTGCTACTGCAAGGTTGGGGCCCCTTGTAGCTCCCTCACTGTCTGCCAAGCAAAATGCCTTCGCATGCTGTGTTTTGGCACATGTGCCAGGGGTTGCCTACCCCTGCACCAGACCATCCCTAAATGCATACTTATCTGATAAATGTAGCTCCTAGATATGTGGAACAGCACAGTCTCTGAATTGTTACTTGGAAGGCTTTCATCTGATGTGCACCTAGAGAAGTGATGGAATCAAGAAGTATGGTACCTTTTTTAAAACACATTGAATCTCTACATGGGTTAAGACAATCCTCTGCAGTTCATAAAGGTCTTTTATCTTGCAGGACTGAAATAGCATGAAAAGCTCCATTTGTAGCACTTGAGAGCCCTGGTAATGACCCACTGCATAAGCTCAGAACAAAAGAACAGTTGCAGTCAGTGTCCAGACTGAGGAATAAGCTGCCTCCAGAGATGGTGCAATTGCCTACCCTGGAAATCTTCAAGAAGAGAATAGCCAGTCACCTTGCTGGGGTTACCTGACCCCCACTTATCTTTCCTGCTTGGTGCAGGGGGCTGGACCCGATGATCTTCCAAGGTCCCTTCTGGTCTTACAGTCTATGAATCTATGAATTCAGAACTTACCACAGCAAGTGGGGTGGGGAGTCCAGAAGTCAGATAAAACCAACAGCGAAAGGGGGGAGTTAAAAATTTGAGTGAGTGTATATATAGCTGTAGTTCTCAACCTTTTTAGATATAAGGCGCCCTTCCAAAAATGTTCAAATTTTAGCAGCACCCTTTTAAAAATGGTGAATATGTATTAATAGCAACTAAAACCCAGTACCCTTATAGAATCAAAAACAGGACAGCACTTAAGTACAAGCAGAAATCTGTTTGTTAGATTTATATCCTGCCCTGTCAAAAAGGCTTAAAATGTGTGTATAAGTTATGTCCTAGGTAGAGATGCTTTCTTTATTCAGAGTCATAATGATCAAAATACTGCTATCATATAAAATTACTACTATCATAGAAAATTAGGGTTGGAAGGGACTTCGGGAGGTCATCTAGTCCAACTCCCTTGTCAGATTAGGATCATCCCCAGCTAGATCATCTCAGCCAAAGCTTTGTCTACCTAGGTCTTAAAAACTTCCCTTACTGCAATTTGAGATCATTGCTTCATGTTCTGTCATCTGCCACCACTAAGAACAGACTAGCTCCATCCTCTTTTGAATCTCCCTTCAGGTAGTTAAAGGCTGCTATTCAATCTTCCCTCAGTCTTCTCTTCTCCAAACTAAGCCCAATTCCCTCAGCCTCTCCTCAGAAGTCATCTGCCTCAGCCTCCTAACCATTTTCATTGCCCTGCTCTGGACTCTGTCTAATTTGTCCACATCCTTTCTGTAGCGGGATGTGGACAAACTGGACATAGGACTCCGAATGTGGCCTCACCAGTGCAAAATACAGGGAAATAATCACTTCCCTCGATCTGCCAGCAGCACTCCTAGTAATGCAGCCCAGTGTGGTGTTAGCTTTCTTTGCAACAAGGGCACACTTGGCTCATATTCAGCTTATCCACTATAACTCTTAGGTCCTTTTCTGCAAAGGTACTACCCAGCTAGTTGGTCCCCCGCCTGTATCGGTGCATCAGATTATCCTGTCCCAAGTGCAGGACTTTGCATTTGTCCTTGTTGAACCTCATGAGACTTCTTTTGGTTCAATTCTCCAATTTCTCTAGGTCTTAGACCTACCCACCAGTGCATTTACTACTCCCCACAGCTGGGTGCCATCTGCAGACTTGCTGAGGGTGCACTCCATCTTATCTTCCAGGTCATTGATGAAGATATTGAATAAAACTGGCCTCAGGACTGATCCCTGAATATTTACTTGAATCTAAGATGACCCCCAATAATTAGATTCTGTATATAGAAAAATTATAAATTTCATAGTTTCTAGGGTCGGAAGGGACCTGAGTAGATCATCTAGTCTGACCCCCTGCCATGGCAGGAAAGAGTACTGGGGTCAAACGACCCCAGCAAGGTGTGCATCTAACCTCCTCTTAAAAACCCCCAGGGTGGGAGCCTGCACCACTTCTCTTGGAAGTTGGTTCCAGACCCTAGCCGCCCTGACCGTGAAGTAGCGCCTCCTGATATCTAGCCTAAATCTACCTTATACCAGCTTGTGACCATTATTCCTGGTCACTCCTGGCAGTGCTCGGGGGAACAGGGACTTCCCCAGTGCCTGCTGATCCCCCCTGACTAGTTTGTAACAGGCCACTAGATCCCCCCTCAGCCTTCTCTTATGGAGGCTGAACAGGTTCAGGTCCCGTAGCCTCTCCTCATAGGGCCTGCCCTGCTGTCCCCTGATCATGCGAGTGGCCCTCCTCTGGACCCTCTCGATGCTGTCCACATCCCTCCTGAAATGCGGCGCCCAGAACTGGATGCAGTACTCCAACTGCGGCCTGACCAGTGCCGCATAGAGGGGGAGGATCACCTCTTTGGACCTGCTCGAGATGCATCTGTGGATGAATGACAAGGTACGGTTGGCCTTCCTGACTGCCTCTCCACACTGCCGGCCCATGTTCATCTTGGAGTCAATGATGACTCCAATTTGTTACACTTTTCTATGTATATAATTTAGTTATTGGAGGGTCGTCTTTAAATCATACCCTCCTTCACAGTACTGCAGGGGGGTCAGTGTTGTGGGTAGTTGAGCTGCTGGCTCCCTGCTTGTACCTGCCACCTACTTGCCCCCTCCCTGCCACCTCTGCTCCCTACTTCCCCACCACATACTTGCTCTGCACCAGCAAACTTGGTCCCTGTTCTAGCCTGGGCAACTGAGAATGGCCCTAGCCCAGGTCCCACAGCAGCTGGATGGGCTACGTGCCATTGCTTCAGGGCCAGTCTGTGGTCACGTCCCAGGCTGTAGTGTGAACTGAGCCTGCCAGTGCAGAGCAAAGGTAAGGGTGGGGAGGGAGAGGGGCAAATGGGTGTGTAGAGACTGTGGGAGGTGGGTAGATGGCAGAGTGCAGAGGTAGGGCAGGACAGGCAGCAGCTGCCACTACAGACCTAACCCCAAGTAGGGGGCTGGAGCCTGAGTCACAGCAACAGCTTCTCCCCCACCTTGTACTCGATTCTGTGATGAAGGGCTTTTTTCCCCATGTTAAATGTGGAGGGGATGAACCTCATCTTAAAATCAAGTAAAAACAGTCCTTGTTTGTTTGCTAATGGTGAGGAAACAATTTGTGAAACAAGTAAGCTTGCAAGAGTACTGGACCTCTCCACACACAGGTAGGAGACAGGCACATGGTAGATGGGTGGTTAAAGGGAGTCCTGAGCTTTTCCTCTTTCTCCCACTGTTGTTTGAAAGAGAGAGATCTGAATAGTTCTTACAAAATACATTTGCATTCCCTTGAGCAGGGACCAGGACTCCAGGCTACAGAGTCAGACTCCCCCTTGCTTGTTCTCCTCTTGCCACATGAATCTTGCATTCGTTTCTTCACAGCAACACAAGCTTCAGCAAAAGCAAGGAACCCTGACCTTGTTTCTAGCCTGGTGTTCAAGGCACTTTAAAAGAGCTTTTGGTTTGATTTCCCCTTAGGCTGAGGAGGCTGTTGAATTTGCATCTCCTAAGCTATATTAATTTGGAGGTGCTAACCCTAACTGAGACCAGAGATAAGATGGGACCTAGGAAAATTGGACATACTGAATAGTAGACAGCAGCCCAGCTAGGCATAACACACTCAGCTGGGTCAGACTGAGATCAGAGCTGTGAGACGTACCATTCAGTGAACAGTTCTGTGTGCCTCAGAATCAGGAAGCTGATCGCAGTTTAGAGTTCAGGGAAAAAAACCACTGGGGAGTGGTATTGGTAGTACTGCAGGAAGAAAAGCATTAAAGGGATTGTTTGGCTAAAATAGGAGGTGGTTTCTATTCTACAAACACTTTAGATCAGTAATTTTCACCTTGTTATACTCAAGGCACCCTGGGAAGATGCCAGCCCCTAGTTTTCACCTGTTTCTTGACTACAGAAATATAGAGTACAGCAAAAGTTTTATCTGGCACCAATGGGGAATGGGGGGTGCCAGATAACAAAATATGCTGGTTAATTGAACGGCCTAAACCAGGCTTCTTTGCCTGTTCAGGCCGCTGCATTGCCGCCCCTACCACCGCGTTGCTGACCCTCCCACGGGCTCAGGAGGCAGGCCTCACAGAGCCTGCTATGCCCCAGGCCGTGGGGGCTCGGCAGCACAGGCTGCTTTGCCCCGGGTCGCGTGGGCTCAGAGAAACCAGAAGAGCCATGGTGAGCACTTTCAGTTTTACTTTTCCAGTTTTCGATTAATAGAACATGCCAGGTTGTAAGGTGCTGGTCAAGGAAGCTGTTACTGTAATTGGAACTCAAAGACCACTGTAGGTGGGAATGTTTTTGACGCTGGATTTGTTTTAAATCTCTGTGTATCTTGTGAATCAGGTATAGGTATGTGTCTGTGCACCCAACAGTGCTAATATTCCTTGGCATCCTTAAAAGATCTCATGGTGTCCCAGGGTGCCACAGCATCTGGCTGAGAATCAGTTTTGGATAAAAGAGGATTATTGTTTAGGGTGGGCCAAGTAAATATAGATGAGAACAATGAGATCTTGTGAATATCAGGAAACTCCTGGTAGAGAGAGATCTGTTACACCAGGAATGGCCAGCCTGTGGTATAGGTGCTGCAAGTGGCACTGACAGCCTCTGTTTGGCACTTGGCAGATTCAGGAGGGGACAGCACAGTGTCAGAAAGGGCATGGAGCAAAAAAAAAGAGCATCAGGGGGCACAGGGCAGGAAGCAGAAAGCTGAGAAGCTGATTATGGAAAATGGATCAAATTAGCATTCTGGGAGGGTATAGAGCTGGTTTGTGGCATTTCCACTGTGTTAAACTAAGAGGCTGCTAAGTAACTTCTAGCCCCTTTAAAACTGCATTGGAGATCACCTTTGCACTGGCATCAGGACACCTCCTGTCTGTTCAGTCTTTTGCTTCCTTTAATAGATACTTAACTCCCAAATACCACCTGCCCATTCTCCTGCTCTTTCTTGTTAGTATTAAATATCCTTGCTATAATTTGGATCCTGGCTGCTCTGGTGATGCATAGGTGCTTCTCTTATATAGTGAATGCACCAGCTCTCTCTTCATGATCATTCTAGATTTCATAATTCTTCAACCTCAAATGCTGTTTGAGTGGGGAGCTTACTGTTCACTGTGAATTGCCTTAATGATACTTAACTCGAACTGAACAGTGGTCCCGTTAATACAGAAACACTTAATTGATTAGGTCTTGATAGATGTTTTGGCCTAGATGAAGTTGTTCATTTAGAAATAAAATGTAGGTCTTAGTTTTTTGAGTTGACATCCTAATAACAAACAGGTAGACAACTTTTTCCTGTAATCTCTTGGCAAGATCTGTCAGTGTTAATATTCATTTGAGATCTTGCATCCATCTGCCCCAAGGATTTGAGCAGATGACCAGAATATGGTTCCTTCACTTCTGAGAGAGTATAGTTTAGCTTTTGTCCAGGTTGATGTTGTGATATGCTAAAATAGGAGTCCATTTATTTGAAGTAATATTGCATGTTTCTATTGCTGATTGTTTCTTTCGTATTACAAGAGGAGCTTTTAACAAGTAAACAATTCCCTGATGTAACAACTCTTAGACTTTCCAGGCATGTGACACAGCCATAATAGCAATGGATTTTAAAATCGTTCTTGGTGAGGAGGATTGTCCTTGGGACACAGTGTTGTGCATACTAATATGCTTTTGATATATTTTGTTGTTTCTGTCCCTTAATTTTGTACATGAAGATTTAGAATGGAAAAAGCAAGGATGTTTCAATATCTAGAAAAGGAACTAGAAATCTTGTCTTGTATTAAAGGTATATTAGTCCATCTAGTCTCTGCTTCACTGCAAATGTTCATAGAACTATTTTGTGTTCATATGTTTTAATATTAAAGTGCTTTTATTTTGTAGTGGAAACACTCCAGAGACTAGAGGAACAGCATATGTAGTCTATGAAGACATCTTTGATGCCAAGAATGCTTGTGATCACCTGTCAGGATTTAATGTGTGCAACAGATACCTTGTTGTCCTGTACTACAATGCAAACAGGGTAAGTATATTGGCTATCTCTAAATGACTTAGAAACATAACTTAGTGTCAGTAAGTGTTCGTTCTAGTATGTAAAGAAATCTTCTGGCTTATATGGGTGTGAATATTTCAGGAAACAATCCCAAACTTCCAGGAAAATGGGTTAGATCAATGGGTGTTCATTAGCTTTTGATGTTTGTGTACAGAAGAGTAGTATTTTTGAACTGGGAGGGGTAATGTGAGTTGTAAAGAGGATTGTTGTATCATCATTCCCCGTTAACTTGTGTAATAGACTAAGAAAAACCATGTCCTAAGGGACCTATGGGAAATAATGCACTCAGAAGTACAGTGCCCTCTATTTGTATGCATCTTCATACTTGCATAACTTTTGCCACTTTCGTATATTGTAACAAACTCCAGCTTCCGGTGTGATTTGCTTCTTTGCCTCCACTCTCGATTGTTTAAAATGGGGTGTTCTACCTCTGTCACTTCCATTCTTCCGCCTGCCCCACCCCAATTTTGGGCCATACCATGCTCTCCCTTCCCCACTCTGCAGGGCCGAGCCGGGCCCCCCTCCGCCAGTGTGGCAGGATGGGGCCCAGTAGTGCTTTGGGCACCAGATCCAGTCCACAGGTGGACCAGGCACTGCCCATCCAGCCCACAAGTCAAAGAGGTTGGGTGCCACTGGTATAAGATATTGTTTTAATTGCACCATTGATGAAACTGCAGGAATGATCAATTTCATGGTTTCTGAAGCAGTCTTGAAGAGTAGGTTCTGTCCATTCAAAGGCTCTTTTTTGAGGCTGTAATAAACTTGGGCAATGGGGACTGCTTACACTACAACAACCTGCGCTAAGCTTTTCACACAAGGCTCCTTAACTTGTTTAAGTGGATTCTTCAGGAGTACACGGCCATTGTCAGTTCCAGGGTTGCATACTTCAGGATCTTTACAGTTTGTTTTAAGTTTCTGACATCCTAGTGTTCTACTCAGTAACAAATTTCATGCCTTGATAGGCTGCTTATTTTCTTGTACATTCTGTCCGGTATTAAAAAATTAAACCATATCGTGTACTTGTTTGGTGCAGTGACAGTTTATTGGCAGCTGGGAGTCGTGGTAACTTATGTTGACCATAACAGTGTTTTTTGTTATATGTGTAACTGATTTGCTGTACTAGAAACCCACAGGATATAAGCTGTCAAAAGGATTCTTCTCTAATGGATTCTTGTTTGTTTTTGCTGCAGGCCTTCCAGAAGATGGATACAAAGAAGAAAGAGGAACAGCTCAAACTGCTCAAGGAGAAATACGGAATCAACACAGATCCACCCAAATAAGATGGGGCAGTTCTGGAAAGATGATTATTTCAAATCTGTCACCATCTTCAGACTGAACCTCATAAGGACTCTTAAGTGTATTTTGTATTGCTTTTTATGCTGGATGCATAAACTATTGAATCTTAAGCTTTGTTAATTTACAATTGAAACATCCTAAATAAATGCCGACCATCCTATGATTTGTGGTAAACTTAAGTGTACAGACTAGCTCCTTGCTAAAAGGGACCACTGGCTGTTGCTACAGTAACCAGTGTTTGTCTCCAGCAGACTCTCCCAATCTGTAACCAAATGTATTTAGTTTGGTTCTGGTGAAATTCTTCCCCCTCTTAGGGTTTGTGGTAGATTCTAACCACCACTTAAATTCTTTGCAATGAGTAAGTGGCCTCTTCAAGTGGGTGAACTTCACCCTATGGACAAACTGAAGTTGCATGCCGCATATATCGCATGTCTTATATGGAAGCTGATACTGTATATTTTGATACTTATCAGATTTGTGCTATTGTATCTAAGCAACCATGGATTTCCTCCCAATGGGAATGTTTTGGAGGAGTCTGATTTTGTATTACGGGGAGCTTATGTGTTTGTTTATAAGGCAATTCCATATTAAAAATCTACCCCCAAGGCTGCTGCTTCTGTTTTTCCCCAAGGTGATTGGCAGTGAAGAAGGTGAATTGTCCCTTGGTACTTGAATGATTTGTTAAAGCAAAAAATCTTGTTGCTAGCAACTAGCTTTAAAAAAGTCATATTGAAATGGCAGTTTTTGTTGCAAGAGCAAATGACTTGTAAGGTCCCTCCAGGCAAAGTAAAGAACTGAGCATTATGTTCTGCCTCTGTTACACATTGAGTTCAGGGAGAAGAGCATTCATGAGCCTGGGGGCAAAATGTTCTTTAGTTACTGTAGCGAACAGCTGAGACCTCAGTCTGGTCTGAGGAGGAAATGTGTAACTTAAGACAACAACTTTCAAGCTTCTCTGTTCAAAAGTGTATCAATATACGTCAGCCAGGCAAATGTTGGTGGCAGACCAAAAATCCACCAGCACTGTAAATCATCAGAGTGGCATTTATTTACTTACACTTAGGACTTTTCCCCCCATATCTTTTTCGTGAAAAACTGCCAGGCCTGGCACAAGATTTGCCTCCTGCCTTTTGGCTTATGAAAAAAATATCACACTTGCCTGTCCCCAAATTTGCCTGAGCATAGTTTTTGCAACATTGAAAACTTACTAATAAAATCCCTTCCTTTTTTCAGAAAATCAGTATAAACCTGCAATCTGTGGATCTCAACTAGACTTCTTTTGTGGCACTGCCTCTAGTGGGAGCAGGGTAAAGGAGACCTTAAGTCGATGTGCTTGCTCAAAAGTCTCGTTTCCGTAGAGTGTGGAACCCCTCTATCCTGCTCTTCTGTCCCTTCCTCCATTTAGGACCATAGTATTTACAGATCTGTCCACAATCTCCAGGTGCAGTGCCAATGAACTAAGCTGCATTTTCAACCCCATAAAAGTCACTCTGGGATTGTGACATGGTGTTATAAATAACAAAGGGGGTGGGGAAATAAGCTGGTGGTTTGCATAAACCATAAATACTTTGGTTAAACTAGTTTCAAAGGCCACCCGCCTACTCATTTTAGAACTATAGGTTTGGAACAGACCTTGAGAATCACCTTGTCCATGTCCCTTGAAGCATACACTGGATGTGCTATTCTTAAACCATTCCTGTCAAGTGCCCCTCCAGCCTCTTGAAAACCTGTGAATGAGATTCCACAACTTTCCAGGGAAGCTTGTTCCTTTGTCCTAATGTTCTTACAGTTGGGAAGTTTTTCCTGAGATTTAATCTAAATCTGCTTTTCTGCTGTTGAAACCTATTGCTTTGTACCCTGCCCTCTATGACGAGGGAGAAGCATATTTTTGGTTTCTTTTTATGACAGTCTTAAAAGTATTTAAAAGCTGCTCTTGCAGCCATGCTAAATCTTTTCTCCAAACTAAACACACCTACTTCTCCAGTACAACTTGCAATTCCAGCCCTTTTATTACCACCTTTTGTTGCTTGTCTCTGGTCCCTCTCCAGTTTCTCTATGTTCTTTTTAAATTGCAGTGCTCAAAACAGCAGATGGTATTCCAGCTGGGGCTTTCTGCACTGGATAGAATGGGACTATGACCTCTTGTGTCCAGCATAAATGTATTCTATGACAAAGTAAATATTGCTTTGTTGCTGCCGCCTAGCCCAGCTCTTTTGTCTTGCTGCTTCTTTGGCTTTCCTTGTTGCTTCCATATTGCAGCTATGTGTATCAAGGCTGAGCGTACTTCAGTATGTGCAGAGTTACCTAATTCTGCTGTAAATTCATTCAGAGGCCCCTGCTCTTCACTCCACCTTGCTGCTTAACAGAAATCTTGAGATTTCCAGGCTGACCCATTGTATGACTTGGGAAAGGTTTCAGGAGTGAAGTCCTTTTCTCCCCCCACTTCAAACTCCTACCTGACCTGTCCACAGAAATGTCTTGTGGAAGTCATTGAGTTTATAGAAGATTTAGCTTCCACCTTAGCATTTCCAGCTTTTTTTTTCTAAGCTTTAAGTCCGCCAATTCATACAAGGTGCTAAGCATCCTCAAAACCTTTGCCTACTATGAGTGTTTGGCACCATTCTGGATTTGTGCCTTTACAGTATGTTAATGAAATGTTGGCATTCGGAACTAGCTTTGAATTGAATTTGCTTATTTAAAACATTTTACATAGTATGTAAATATCAACTTTCCTCTGTCAATAAAAGGAAGTGCTTTGCTTCTGTAGCAGGGCCTGATTTTTGATGAGGGTTTGATGCAGTTTAAAAAACAATCTGAAGAGCAGTTCTTTAGAGTAATAAGATTAATAAAAATGCTTTCATTGAACCCTCAAGACCAGAGGTTTCAGATTCTTCTGAAAGCTTAGCTGCCTTTCATTAAATATTCCATTTCATACTTTTTCTTCTAGTGCCTGTTCAGAGCTTTCACTGTCCCTGCACATGTAAAATGAAATAGTAATTTGTACCCGCGTGATAGAAGGGACGGAAATAGAATGCCTGGAGGATGATTTTGATGAGGTCTGCTCAAGCTTTTGTTTGAAATGTAATATCAAAGGACAAAGAAATGAGTTCAGTTATGGGAAAGGCAGAAGGGGCAGCTCATAAGGCAGATGTTGCCAGCTTTGTACTCTGCATCTGTGCCAGAGTTCTTGTGTGCATTTGCTTTCCATTCAATCCTTCAGGAAGTAGGGCATGAAATTATGCCTAGAAGTAATTTTTCCATCTATGGTGTTTGGGAAATTAGTAACGTAAGAGCATATTGGATTACACAGGAAATGCCAGTATATTTTTCCTATCCGTCTGCAGTAATAATAATTATATACTGTATTGATAAATGGCACAATTAAATAAATTAACACACAGTTGAATAAGAGCCACCAGACATAGATTAAAATGTTAAAGATTACATTTCCTTAAAGACTTAGTTTCCCTAAGTACCACAAAGTACAATTAGTTTTACTTTCCAATTTTTTAATCAAATTGGTATTTTTTTAAAAATCTGCTTTTACATACAGATCTTTGGAGGAAAAAGCTGGTTCTTAAGGAAGCGTCATCAAATGGATGCAGCAAGAGATCTAAAGAAGCTCATTAAAGAGTAGAGGAAGGTGCCGTATACCCACTGTTATCAATATCCACAAGAACTGCGAGTGCTCAGCAGCCTGGAGTTCTGGTTAGTAAGGTCTCAAAGCCCACGACAAAAGATGTTTCCACTAATGGGAATCCCAGCAGAAGTGCAGAGGTAGTATGATGCCACAGTGAAAGAAGCAGAGTACATGTTTAGGTAGATGATGCTGGAGTAAAGATATTTGTGTAAAGTGTTGAAAGATTGCCTGTTGCAGTGCTTAGGGGATCAGATTGTTTCCAAATCCAACTGGAGCTGGCAAAGCGCCTGGATTCTGAATTGTTTTTTTTCTAGTAATACATGTTGGGATCTGTCACAGGACACTTCCTAGGAGAGACTGAAAACATATTCCGTAAGTTATGTTGCAGGATGATAACAATTATACTTCTAAAACCAAAATCACATGGGATACAAGCTGACTAAGATGGGTAGATGTGAATTCTACCATGCAGAGACAAGTGACTATGAAACATTCCTGTAAGAGCTCCAGAACTGAAAATTAAATCCTAGACTGTGCAGCATATAACAGCAATGAGTCTCAGGTGTGTATGCTCCTAGATGAGATAATCCAACAAAGTCCGTTGTTCATTGATAGCAGAGGAAGCATATACCATGTTTCATCAACTCTCCTAAGCAGCAGTTTAGACATCTCTCAAGCCGCAAGATCTTTGAGCACTTCCAGTGCAGCCAACAATGTCAAAAACACATAGGAAGCAATCTAACCTACAGGGAGTCTTTAAGTAAGATGAGTTTTCTCTTCCTCAGCCTTGGCTCTGATCTTGGCTGCTGAGTTCAATTGGTTTTACTTTCCAGCCAGCTTGGTCTGCACTGTCTAGGCTTTGCCACTGCAGCAATTACTGCTAAAGTGCTAACCGCACGGTGTCCCTGGGACTGACTGAACTTATGCCCCAGCATTTTTTTTTCAATTATCTGTGGGGCAGAGCTGTATTGCTACCCAGCATGTCCACAGGTGGCAGATAGCAGGGGAACCTTAGGGGAAAGTTAGCTGTGAAATAAGCAGGGATAACTCTGACAAATAAGCAATCACAGACCAAGTAGCAGCAGCACCACTAGGATGTGGTAAGGACAGCAGACAGCAATGCTTTCCCTCCTGAAAAGTCACTTATATACTTTGATGGTGCTGTACCACATGGCGAGTACAGGCCTCTGCCTGCCCAGGCCTCAGCCATGGGTCTAAAGATCCTCAGCAGCAGAGCAGGTGGAAGATGTTAGAATCTCAATTACTGCAAAGGCAGATGAAGGCTACAAGGGAATGAGATCCCCGGTTGTCTTGGTCTCCTTGTCATTGGCTCAAGGGCCTGTTATGTCAAGAGCTTTGTGGAAGCTGATGTGCAGCAGCTTCTCCATGATAAAAGAAGTCATGCACAGGCGTGTTTTGTGAAAACAGCTTAAAAATCCAAGCTGTCTGTCGATCCCAGGTAGGCCTCATCAGCCAAACGAATAAGACAATCATGGAAGGCAATCATCCTCGACTGCAAGGGATTGCCAAAGAAGAACAAAGAGGTAATCTTCCAGGTAGCTGGATTTCATTGCCTTTTTAGTAGATGATTATGGCATTATTCAGACATAGAAGCCATAGGGTCAAGTAATCCTTTGCTATCCATTGGCTATTTGTGAGGACATGCTGGGCCTTTTCACCTCTGAAAGCTCTCCATGAAGTATGATCTCATTGTGGACCCCAAAAATGCAGTTAATTGAAGTTCCTGAAAATTTGGTGGGAGATGGCTCAGTTCTGTAAATGAGTGACCTAGAGGCAACGGTCGGGTTGGTAAAAAGAACTATGTTAAAAGGCTTTTCAACTGAGAAAAAGGAGCATGTTCCCTTCTCCAAAAGTGCAAAAACTGCATTAGAATTTCACTAGCTACAGTTGTCTTCAAACATGTTCCCAAAGCAGGCACCTCTGCTGTGAAATCTGTCATTCACACCAAGCTGTAACAACCAACAGTAGAAGCTTAGCAATGTAAGAGGTTTAAAAAATCCTACCAAGCTAGACCATAGAAAAACACAACATTGCAGCTAAAATGAATGTTCATGGGATGACAAGAGAGAGCTTTGGACTTACTGATGACCAGACTGCAGGCTTGCAGCTTCCATGCTGGTTTCATCGTAGCTCACCATTTATTGGCCCACGTGGTTTATTTCCTTGTTTCTAGCTCAATGCTCTGGGCAGGCTGACAAGCAATAATTCCAGGCTGGTTGCATTTTCTTCTTACAAACAGCCATGCACAGAACTCACCTGCACCCAATCTAGTGCAGCAAATATTTCAGTCAAAAAATCCAGTCACACAGTAAAATATATAAATGGCTTTTGAACGTGTTGAAGAAACAAACAGTAATATTGATGATATCATACTGCCCTATTCCAAGAGTGCTCTACCCCCCAGCTCATGGGTCAGATCTGATCCCCCGAGCCATGTCATATAGCAGGGGTCAGCAACCTCCGGCACATGTGCCAAGCATGCCGGGAGGCTGCAAACAGCTGCTCCGGCATGTAGGCACCCGGCACCTTCCAAGGTATACATTGTGGTTTTTTCAGCACTCCAGCCAAAAAACATTGCCTACCCCTGTCATATAGCTTGTGAGTTTCCCCACAGGTCCAAAAAGCTGGTAGCAGGGAAGTGGTTGCCACACCCCTGGTACCATATTTCCAGGCTATAGGGAGCCCCAGTGGCTGGACAGTGTGGCCCTGTGCACTACATTGGGTGTGCAGGGCCCAATCCTGGCACATGGGATAACATCTGCAGTGCCATGGGCCAATCCTGGTGTTTGAGACCTGATCCTGGCATGCAAGGCCAGCGCAGGGCCCAGTCCAGGCATCCATGTGGAGTTCAATCTAGCCCAAACACAAGCCCCATGCCACTGATATGGCCCACAGGTCCAAATAGTGAATGCCACTGCCCTAGTCCTCTTGCTTTGCTGATTGTGCCAATAACGGAAAATGAAACCTGAAGTTAGCTTAGACAAGGCAGGAGAATGAAACAGAGGAAGTACCACCTGCCAGTTTAAGTTTGGGGCTCCTGAGACCTGCTTCTGACTTGGGCAAGTGATGATGTTTTCTTCCCTCAGTTTTCCCAAGTGCCACAGAGGAATAGTGCTTGCTGCATTAGCAGGGATAGTGTACGAAATAGTGGCTGGGAATTGTTGTGAACATGTGTCTGAAGGGCATAGTCAGGCTGGTCTCTCCTTCCAGGATATGTGTGTATCTCAGGGTCTGTTGTGTTGGATTGTTCTCATGGCCCTGTTGTTGCTTATTCTACAATCTTAGGAGGATGAGACAGTGGAACCCAAAGTGCAAACACACCTTCTTGTACAAGTGTTATCTCAGGGATGGATGGAAAGGGACTAACAGAGGAGGGAACAGGTTTGAGGGTGTTTTAGTTTGGGACAGGATGGGCTGGGCTTGGGGTGTCTACTGTGTGGCAGAAGGCCACCTTTGTTTCTCCCCAAAAACTCTGCTCTGTGACAATTTGGTTAGGATGGGCCCTGCAGGGGGTACACACTTTACCCTATCTCTTTAGGTAACCTGAGCTGGATATATTCCTAAGGGAGGGGGGAACCCTGCTCCCTCTGCCTACATGACTGGCAACACATACCTGGGTGAGGGGCTTGGGCACCTGGTGGGCTACAGACTGCTAGTCTGCCCAGCAACAAGTGATGCATTTCAGATTAGTTGGCCAACAGTCAACAGGTGCTGGCCTCCTTTGGACCAGGTAAATGAGGTCATAAGGGCTATATAAGTTAAGGACTGCCCAGGAGGAAGGGGCAGCAGCCATAAGGAAAACTCAGAGGAGCTGGACCGTCTGAAACTTGCTTTCTCTCTCAAAACTCATGATCAAGGATCATCCCTGCCTCTGGATGATACTTGTAAGCTACCTGAGATCTAACTAGATATATAGCTTGCAGTAACTCAGGTGTGTAATGAAAGGCTACTCCAGCCACCCTGTTTGCTCTGCGGGATTTGTCTGATACTACTCAACTCTGTACCCTATTCCAACCCTACTGCTTGTAACCAATAAAGTTCTCCTTTGTACCTAGCATGTAAGACTTATTGGGA
Source organism: Gavialis gangeticus (assembly GCF_001723915.1). Classification (NCBI taxonomy): domain Eukaryota; kingdom Metazoa; phylum Chordata; order Crocodylia; family Gavialidae; genus Gavialis; species Gavialis gangeticus. Next base: position 27,744,484 of record NW_017729028.1, on the reverse strand, counting down.
GTGGGTCTAGATTATGCCTTGGGGTCCCCTTGATTCAACTGACTAAGGGAGACCACTACTTATGCTTCCGACTGAGGGAAGCACCCCAAGTTCTTGAAGTGAGTCAAGTACCCTCAAGGGCTACTAGGCCTATGTTTCCCAGGGGGTGCAGAGCCAGAATCAAGCCCTGGGTGGTGGCAGGTCTACCCCCAGGCTAGCAGGTGTGTTCCAGGAAGGGGGTCAGCCAGATGTGAGGCGCCCCCTGGGAAGCACTCGGAGCCTGGAATGTGGTCGGGCACAGTGAGGTGGGTGGCTCAATGCAGGAGCACCCCCTACTAGCCTGCCACATACCGCAGTGCCAGATGGTTTGGAGATGCGCAGTTTGTTTGACGTGACTACTCCTGGGAGGAGAAGGCCATGGATCAGGTCAACAGTTTAGCTTCATACTTTGGCATTGGAGGGGGCAGATGGTCTGAGTCCTCTGTGGTACCCTGGGATGCATCCAGACAATATGTACATGCATTTCCCTGGGGATAAACAGCAGTAGTTGATGGTTGTGCTGCTTGTCCCTGGGGAATGCTTGTGCATGCACGCTCTGGTGCATGGCAAGTTGCCCCTGGTGGGATAGAAGAGGCTGTACTGGGGCTGGCCCCAGAAGTTTTACCTGGGGTCCTGGGGGGTTGTCAGGGCTCCAGCGGCAGTGCTTCACTGCGCAGAGGAGTGTGGCTCCAGCCTGCAAGTCTCCCGTTTCAGGTGGCGCACACTGCTACCATGTGTGCTGCCCTGCTTTCTTCAGGCATGGATTTTTTTGACACTGGGGTCTCCTGCTGTCAAAATCTCACCGCACTGCAAATCAGCAGTGTGGCCAACACCTGCATGTGCGGTGCATGTAGTCTGCAGTGCTACAGATGGGTCTGCACTAACGCATACTGCATGTGCATGCTTGTCTGGGCTCATGTACCCTTGGAGCTTCCTGTAGGGAGTCAAATACCTTGTGTAAAGTACAGTGAACCAAAAAAGGCGCTTGTAAAGGGCCAGCAACTCTGAGGTCCTGGGGATATGACAGTCAAGCCACTTCATCCTGCAGATTTACTCCAAGAGGAAAAAGGAGGAGGGAGGGGGGTTAAGGAAAACCCAGCACTGGCCTCTCAGCTGCCACTGAGCTGTCTGGTAAACCTCCCCTGGACTGACAGGACTAGAATTCGGCCACTAAATACTCCTGAAAATCCTACCTGTCATTCCCAGTCTCTTTAATGGACAAATGCAGGCTAGAATTGAGGGGTCCTGAGCTGCACAGCCCGCACTTAATAAGTCTAGGTGCTGGGGAGCTGGAATTAACAGAAGGTCTTGCTTCAGCAGCACTCCTAGTCAGGGTGAGCCAGTCCTGCTCATTTTTGACCCAGGAAACCCTACAATGACACTAGTCCCACACATCAGGTTTACAGGAAAGGAACATGGAATAAGCATCTTTATTACAAAAGAAGAAAAAGAGATTAACTACCAACAAGGGAAATAGTCGCTTGAAGAACTCCAGATTAGAAGAAAAATCCCCCGCCTGTCCGCATTAAAACAGAAGGCTCTGAGACAGCACAGGAATTGTAAAGTATCAAGATTTTATTTTTATAGAGTTTTTTTTTTATATTCTCAAATGAAACATTTGTTTAAAACAGCAGCAAGCAGAACGTACAAGCTGAGAAAAGTGGCAGCGCAGGTAACTCGTCTGGCTAATGCCCATTCATGTACAAGATGTACATCAGGTTTTTTTGAGCACCTTTTGTATTCTTGGTTGAAGTGTACAGTAAGGCAGTGGTTTTTTGATAAGGAATATATATATATTTTCCAATTGTCACTGTGCATTTTTAATCACATGCAAATTAAATAAAATGTACAACCTGAAAATGTTACAACCATAGACAATTTTCTCAAAGCAAAGAAGCTTCTAATAAAAGACAAATACTGACACAACAGCAATAAAAAAACCAAAGAGAAATGAAGGGATGAAGAGACTACGGGCAGGAGCTATTGCCACGGTAGCTTGAGCAGGGAAGGCTGAGACTCTGGTGAAGACTCTGCCTACCATTTGGAAAAGTAACAGGATGGATGATTATCAACAGATGTCTTCAGCCAGCTCCTCCTGCAAGGAGTCACTCTAACCTGAGCAGCTCCACATCGAAGATGAGGGTAGCATTGGGAGGGATAACTCCAGGATGGCCTGTGGCTCCATAGGCCATCTCAGGTGTGCAAGTTAGCTTTGCTCTTTGTCCCAGGCTCATCTGGTGGTCAGGTGTTGAAGAAGGGAGGGAAAGATGGCGTTAGGAAAAAAAAATACGTGTCAAGTTGTTAAACAGGTGATTTGAAAAATCAATGGGAATTAGCCACCAAAATCAGCTAGCTAGCCTCCTAAATCTCACCAGGCTTCTGTAGGCACCTTTGTAAAGCTGGCCCCAGGCAATTTAGCCTTGGATCGCCTAGCTCAGGGGTCAGCAACGCTTTTGGCCAGAGTGCCAAAATCACCCCCCATGCTTCAAGTTGGTGTGCCAGAGATGGGGGAGCTGCGAAGGGCCCAATCCTCATTGCTGGCAGTGGCTGCATGCATGCCTCTGGGAGGATGGCACAGGAGGGGCTCCAGAGCCCAATGCAGATGTTTGCAGCCTCCCAGCTGCCTGCTGCAACCAGCCTGGGCTCTGAGCATTGGTAGCAGGCAGCCAGGAAGCTACAAATGGCTGTGCCAGGCTCCACAGCCCTGGCACTGGCTCCATGGTGGCAGCAGGTGCACACGTGCCTCTGGGTGGATGGTGGGGAAGCTAGTGTTGTGCCAGGCTCCTTCCCAGCCATGCGCTGAGGTACACACAGCTGCTGCAGCCAGAGAACTGGTGCCAGGGCTGTGGAGTCCCATCCAGCTATTTGCAGCCTTCCAGCTGCAGCCTGCCTGGGCTCTGGGTAGCTGCCGGCAGAAGCTGCCCAGAGTCCAGGTGAGCTGTGGCATGTTGAGGAAGATGGCCCCGTGTGCCATGCTCCGGCATGCGTTCCGGGGGTTGCCGATCCGTGGCCTAGCTCCCATATCCTTTAATGCTCATTGGCAGTCTTTTGTGCTAATTTTTTAATCCCACATTGACGGATCATACTGTTTATTAGGGACTAATTTCTGCAAGGTGCTACCACCTGATAAGATGTAGGGTACTCTCAACACCCATTGATTTCAAGGGAGCCAGGGACACCTTACAGTGTACAGGAGGCACTCAGTGTGTGCATCTACATGAGATGTTTACTGTGGAGCTGCCTAATTAACTAATTAACTCCGCTGTAGGTCAGTACTTGTCAACGTTAAGTAATAGCCTATAGCAGTGTTTTTAGTGTGCAGCAATGCATATGTAGATGACAGGGCTGGTTGGGGCACGAGGGTACTTCAGTGCAAGGGCTGCCTGCTGGCTAGCTCTGCACTGGAACACCCTCATGTCCCAGCCAGCATTGAGCTGGGTTGGAGCAGCCCCAGGCTGGTGGGCTGACTCCTGGGACCCCTTACCAGCTGGTACCATTCTGACCCAGCTCAATGTGCTGCAGTCCTGGGCACACATGTAAAATGTAGCACCCAGGAGTAATAAACTCCAGTGCGATATGCACCAGGGTTTATTGCGTTGCATTAATTTCATGTGTAAATGTGCCCAGTATGTAATAGGACCAAGGAGGATGAGAAGGAATCCAGTACAGTAAAGCACTCAGGCCACACTTCCTGAGGATATATAGGCATTTATCTGCATCTTTTACTGGCTAGGTGCTGAGCTGCTGCCTAACTCCACAGCCACCCAAATGGCCTCTGATGAGCAGGTGAAGAACCACACCGGCGCTGATGCAGCTACTGAGCTTGGAGCCCCCAACTGAGGCTGAAGCCCCAAAGCAAGATTCTCCAGGACTGCATGAATACAGCCTGGTGTTGGGGGTTGTTAGTTTGTCTGTCCTACACCACAATATCTCAGGTGGTTAGAGACCTCACCTGGCACCTAGGAAGCCTGCATCCTAACTCCTGCTCTGCCTCCAGCTATTCCAGAGGTATTTAACAACCCATTGGGCCACTAAGAGAGGTGGACCCTACAGCTCACTGGTTAAAACATTCTTCTGGGCTGTGGGAGACCCAGGTCAAACACCTTCTGCTTGCTTTGGATAAGGAATTTGAACCAGCGGTTAGGAGACCGTCCTAAACACTGGCTGCAGGGTATTCTGATATGACTATCAGGCTTTTCTCTTGAAGGTGCTCCACTTGGTATAATATACTTAAAACTTGGGTTCAGATCAGGAAGCAGAGAGATATGAACTGTGAGGAGTAATGTGCTATGTGGCAGGGAGGTGGAGTGCCTTGTCCCTGTTTTGTGCAGGGTTAGGTGTATCAAAATGCACCCAACAGACCCAGTCTTGCAGATGAGGCTGGAGGAGGGCACCCTACCCACAGGCAATACATTAGATACTTGAACACCTTTGCTTTTTGCTTCTGTGGTCAGGTAGGGGGTTTGGACAAGGGATATATATTTTAATCCTATGTTTAATTAGGTGAATGTTGCTGGGGCCTTGGCATGAGGTAGACGCCAAGCTGCTTGTCACTGTGAGAACAGGGAGGATTGTGGACTGGCCCAGAAGCAGGCATTTAGCCTTCTCCAGGTTAGGTGGCAGCGGATAGGCATTTGAGACTCTACATTTTGGATTCAGACACCTAAAGTAGGAAGTAGCTGCTTAAGGTTCCCCTGAGAATCTCGCCTTCACCACCTGACTTGCATAGGAGCTGTGCCCCTCCTCAGTGACTTAGTGCAGTTATTGATGCTAATAATCAAGCCATGAACTCCCTGTACCCATTTCCCATCCATACACTGAGGATAACGACAGTCACCTCCTTTGTAAGCGGGTCGTGAGCATTAATCCATTCATGTTGCTTAAGTACTTGAAATCCAGAGACGGAAGCAGCTCTCAGAGTGTTTATTAATTATTCATTTCTAGTGTAATGGTCCACTAGGAGGAGCTAGAGGCTAATTTGTCACAAAGCAGATTATGGGAAAGGATTTAGGCTACATATCAATTAAGGCAGTGTGGCGGTAGGCAGGGCGTTCTGGGAAGATTTGCAGAGACTTAGTGCAGCTCAGCATTAGAGGACTATCTGAGTCCACCTCCCACTGGGATAAGTCTGGTCCTCTTTGTGACCTTATATGCACTTTCAGATTTATAGTACTTGTAGGGCTCCATTTTGTTCTTCCCAGGGCTGAACATATACAAATCCTGGGCCAAAAACTGTCAAAACCCACAACAATAACAAGACACTTGTAAACCACAGCATTGCTAACACCTTGCACCCTTTTATCAGTTTTGTCCATTCTTGTCTATTTAGATTGCTACTTGTCTCCTATTCTACGCACAATATAGGGACGTGGCCTGGTGCCCGGGGCAAAGCAGAAGCCGCTGCTTCCAGTTGCCAGCGTAATTGTGAACATGACTGTGTCGCTGCCAGCAGAGGCAGCTTTTTTCAGCGCCCCACCACCTGCTTTAACCTGGTGCCCAGGCACTCATCCCTATTTCCTCCTCTCCAGTTATGCCACTGATTCCATATGCATATGGTGCCTTGTACATTAGGGTCTCGACTTCATCTCTACCCCTTGCCATAAGACAAACTATATTCATTTGAAAACTAGAGCATGGCAATTGAATGCTTGAGTAGAACTCAAACTTTCCTAAAATTAGTCTGAGAAAAAACTCATGTTCTCGAGGCCTTTCTGATTTGTGAGAGCAGCATGGGGTGATTCTTCCCATTGTTTTCATGCATTACAATTGTTTCTTTCAGTCAGGACCATCCGACCTGCAGCCTGCGAGCTCCTAACCAGCTGCTGCTCTTCTCACCACACCTGCTGCTGCTGCAGGAGTCTCTAGGCTGCCTTTTCCTCCTCTGACTTCCACCTCTTGGCCCCGCCCCTAGGAGCGCACAAAGTCTATGCTGTGGGGGAGCCTGTGAGACAGCAGGGCCGGGGGGGTGGGGAAGGGGCTGCACACCATACAGCTGGGCACTTTGCAGCCACCAGCCACTCAGAAGTGGGCCAGCCATGCAGTTAATAACCAGACCCACACAACTCCCTCATCTGCTCTGAGCCCAGAGATCTGCCACTGCAGTGACTTTCTGGTTTTGCCAGTGCCGCATATCAAAACAGCTCAATATCTCTACTTATGTAGAGTGGAAGATGCCATATTGCAACCAAGGCGCCTGGGGGAAACGCCCATTATGTTATGTCAAGACATATTGTATTGTGCACCTCCCTTAGGATTTTATTCGGATGACACTAAAGCCTTAATTTCTCGAGTCGAGCATCCCTCTCCTTTCTCATTTAATGTTGATCTTTGAACATTAAATTTTGCAGTCGTATGTATAAAGCCATAAAGATTTAACAGTGCAGTTCAGTACCTGGTTCAGTGAAGGTCAGATTCTGTAACATGGCTCTGGGAGGTATCAGAGGCAGCATATAATACTCCCAGCAATGCAACTGCCTCGTGATACCTTCTGCCATGCAGCTGCCAGCTGCTTCCCTACAACACATTACCAGAATGGATCCTTTTAGGTGCCAGGTGTTTGCAGTCGTGGTGATTATGGGGATCTATAAGCCAATCCTCTGCTCATCATGGGAGGCAAGAGCAAGGGGTTGTGAATGCTGGATGGCTTAGCATATCTATATTTTGAGAGCTGGGAACAGAGAGGATCCCACTCCCGCCAGAGGCCCCAAGGTAAAATGTATCATAATTAGGGTGGGCAATGGCAGACTACAAACTATTAGTGTGGACCTCACCTTCAAAAAAACCCCTTGCCTACCCTGCTGTTAAACCCAACTATTCATAACCAAACATGCCTGTCCATGCTCCAGCTGGTCTGAAATTCAGGCACCGTTCTTTACCTGTGCAACTCCTTCCTCAAATCCTTTAATGACTTCTTGTCTGCCGATCTTGAACCGGAAAGGTTTGTTTCGATCTCTGGAGGAATCAAACTTCTTTCCATTCTGTAACATCCCTGACAAAACAATAGAAACTCTTTCAGACCCTGCAGCACCTTGGCAAGGAAGTTTGGCACCCGGGGCAAAGCCCACAGCAGCAGCCCGCCCTCACCCCACACACAGACTGGGGGACACACGCTCCCCCTATGCTTGCGCAGGAGCGCACACAGCAGTGAGAGCCGCCCTCCCCCCATCCCTGCATCTCCCTAAATGAGCTGCTTGGGGCTCTGTCCTGTGCCCCGCCTCAGGTGGGCAGCGCCTGTTGGAGCCCCTTTGCTTCGGTGCCCAGGGCAGTCACCCCACTTGTCTCCCTTGCTACAGCACTGAGTCCCTGCTAAGCCTAAAGGTAAGTGCTGGGACAGGAGTGAACACAGAAATCTTAGGTCAACTGCATATTTCTTTTTTACTTTATTTTAAAAGCTAATCTAATTTTCAAGGGGTCACTTATGTTCAATTTGAGTGATTTAGTATGTGGTATGGCTGTCTGTCACGTGTCTGGAAATACATTATGGTGGTGGTGATTTTTACTGCAATAAACTAAGGCCCCTACTGTGCTACACACACCTTATGGGACAATCTCTGCCCTGACGAGTTCACAGTCTAAAAAGACAAGGCAGGTGAAGCAGAAGCAGAGAGGGAAGTGATGTGCCTAAGGTCACACTGCAGGTCAGTGGCAGATGGAGGGCTGAAACTCAAATCTCCTGATTCCCGGTTCAGTGCCCAATCAACTAGATGAAGCTGTCTTTCTATTTAACCACCTACTTCCATATGTCACTCAAGGCACTTAAAACATTTAAAAGTCACACAGTCCTTGAAATAGAAGCAGAAATAAATGAAGCAATTGAACTGCATTAAGTGCCAATTAAACAACTGGGTAAAAGCGCCACCAGGATTATGACCATGTTCAACTGCAGACTAGTAATTTACTAAATCTACCTAAACTGTCCTCTTCTAGTCCAAAGCCACCACCTCCTCAAAAAGGTTCAGGTAGGGAAAAAGAGCAATATTATAGTGATGTCTACTCACGGAAAAACTGTTCTCATTAAGATGTTATATTAAGTCTACCCAAGATAATCCAGCTATGTGTTTTGATCCAGGGCCCAGTGAAGTCAATGTCAGTCTTTCCATTGACTTCTTTCAGCTTTGGAGTAAACTGAAGTTATATTATAGCTCCCTGTACTTTCTGCTATAGGAAACTTGAGCCAACTTTGCTGCCAGTTATTTGCGTAAATACAGAGGAACTCAATTCACTTATTACAGCAAATTTACAGCAGCACAACTGAGAGCATGTCTGCACTTTATTACTTTGTGGATTCAGTTTGAATGTGTGAACGTGAAATTTCCTATGGAGTAAGTTGAGCAGACACATGACAGACAGCCCTACCACATAGTAAAACACTCAAATCCAGCATAAGTGACCCCTTGAAAAATGTGCAACAGCTTTACTATATGGGAGAGTTACTGCTTATATTGAACATATTGTGTCTCTGCTCCCCAAGTCATTTTCATGTTGAGGTAGCTGTTTTGTTCAATGCAGCTTCCCCACCACCTAATGGCCTGGTGCTGTAACAGTGCCTAGTGCAGGCAGCCAGCTTGGGAACCTGGCTGTGTGTCCACTTGTTACTGTGAAGTAAACTTATACAGAATAAAAGCTAGGGTAAATTATTCCACAGTGATCATATCACATGTCCACACCCCAGAACTGCAAATCTAAAGGGTTATGTATACAAGTGTGGTCATTCCATATAATGCAAGTAAAATCTTTATATCACTTTACAGCATCATGTACTTTCACTCTTATATAGTTAATCCTTACACAAAAAAGTATTAAGAAGGCATAGCTTCCAGAACTATAGAAATCAACACATGTAACTTCACATGAATATCTTCATAAAGGTACACTTATATTTTCACTTGGCAACATCAGGTATGCAAAATTGCACCTTATGCATCCATCTGAGAAATCTTAACTCTGACCCAAACTCATGATTGTTTTACAACATAAATATTAGTAATATATACTACAAGGAAAGTGTGTCTAAAGCCTTTTATACACTACTACACCATCATGTATTGTCACAGGGTTTTGAATAAGAGATACTTACAGTAGCAACCCTAAATTTGAAAAATCTGTAATTGCCCTTTCAACAATGCCAGAGCATTGCACACTAATGATCCCAATACAATGCTGACACTGCAATTGTTTTGTTTACTTTTACTGCCATTATTATTAATATCTGTTACTTCCAGCATTATAGCACCAAAGTGCGCAGTCATGCCCCATTGTGCCTGGCGCTTTATGAAGATGGTACAAAAACACTGTCCCAGGATTAGGAAGGAACTGAGGAAAACTGCTAGCTGAAAACAACTCTATCAAGCAAAACTGAAAGCCCCAGAAAGTTATACAAAGGGATATGCCCCCTGTGACTCAACAAGTCAAAAATGTACTGCTAATTTCTTAATATCATTGTGCAATCAGAATACTGGGCACAGCTACACAATCAAGTTTTATCTCCCAATAAAGGCATCAGTTATAATTGTCCCAAAGACAGACTAGCATAGAGTTTTTTTTCTTTAGGACAAATATGATGAATCAGATGTCAGTGTGTTTGGAGATGCTTAAGTGCCTGGATGAAAGAAAAGAATGAAAATATCTCCAAATTCATTAGTAACCAATTTAGTAGTGATAGAGCTTTAAATTCCAGACATTTTATAACAATATTAGATCATTCCAATAATGCTTACATGTCTAGATGTTGGATATCAAAATTAGAAACACAAGAATTGCCATACTAAATCAGGGTTATTGTCAGTTTAGTCCAATATCTGTCTAAAGCAGTGGCTAAATAGCAAATGTTTCAGAGAAAAGTAGAAGAAACTTTAGAGGGTAAATTATATCACCCTTAGGATATGGTTCCTTGTAATCTTCATTAGTGAGCAGCTACATAACGCCTGAATCATTTTCTGTATGTGTTAATGCATACACATGTATATGAAATTTCTAGGTCGGTTGGTTTGTCTATCTCCCTCTTTTTGCCTAGTCCTTTAGAAAATCCAATTAAGTTCTTGGCCTCATTATCTTGGGGCAATAAGGGGCACAGATTGTTTATGGATTTTGTAAACAGCTATTAAGTTTTATTACTTAAAAACTGGCTACTCATCTATTTCACCAAACATCTTCTTTTCCCTACATTGTAAGAAACGGTAAGCAGAATTGCCCAAGGTGTTTATTTTGCATTATATTTTCCTCTGTCGTGAAAGCCAGATTTTGAAATCCCCAAATCCTTCACAAAACAGAATTTCTAGCCTCTTCACAGCTCCACAGATTATTCCTTTGATGAGTGCATATACACCTCATTTCATTGTGCATCATGCTGCTTATTCTCTTAGCTTCCACTGCATCCTTGTGAAGTTTCTCCCTGTCTTCTCTAAGCAAAATAACTTGGTAATGATAGGTGTTTTCTACCTCTAATTTTCTTAATTCTCTGCTTCTAGTCTGGTGCAGAAGCCCTCCTCACTGAAACAGTACTATGTTTATTCTTGCATCCCAGACAATGAATGGGACACACATTTCCTGGCATTACATAATACTCCCAGCAATGCAACTGCCCAGTGATACCCCAAAATCCTCCAGACAGATTGGCAACTGGGAAGAGATGGCTGTGCAAGGCTATCTAATTACAGACAAACAACCTTTTGCTTATATGTTGCAAAACACAGCAAGAAGGGTTGGGAGAAGCTCTTAGTCACACCATATGATCCTCTTTGAACTACTGGGTATCAAATTTAAATGATGGGCTTTTCTTGTGTTAATTTTATTTAATTGGATCATAAAATATTATGTATAGAATGGAAAGAGACTATTACAGGGTCCCAATATTTAACCGTTCATACTAATGCTTCATGCTTCCATTGCACTCTGCATGTTTAAAGTACTATGCAAACATTAATTATAACTCACAGCAGCCCGGGGCCAGACGGAGTGAGGGAGGAAGGGAGAGAAGTATTAATTATCAGAAAATGGCTTGACTCTGGAAGTTTGGGCTCAGATGCAAATTTCCACAATGTGTTGGTGTTTTCTGATCTGGGCTTATGCCATGCCCTAATATTATATCCATTTATAGGGATGCAGACAGGTTAAGAGAGATAATGCTAAAGGCCATATGTCAAATCAATGTCAGAGCCAGAATTAGCTCTTAGGAGATCCCAGCTTCCAGTCCTGCATATTAACTACTGAAGAATGCTACTACTTTTAACAGGGAGGCTCCATCTGCTTATGGACCTTATGCTTTCCTTAGGATGCCCAGTGAGTCAGCTGCAAGAGGAAGCCTAGAGAGTATTCTAGATAAAGTCTAGTCCATGACTTGATGGTTAAGCAGCTTTACTGGTAAGTTAGAAATGTAGGTTCAAACCCCTTTTGGATGAAAGGGACTTAAAACCTGGGTCTCCTATTGCCCAAATAAGTGTTCTAACTGCTGAGCTGAAAGGTGAGATGGAGCTGGATTTGGGTGTGTATATATGTATTGGCTACAGTGACCTTAAACCTGATTTTGAAAAATAACAATCTTTTCTTACAATACTAGACTGATTGACAGAATGCAATGGGAGCCTCTGCAAAAGTTCTCAAAGTCATTGTTTTAATAAATCAGAAACATTTAAAAACAGACATCTGAGGGAATAAATCTAGTTCCGGTACGGGAGAGCTAGATCATGGACACCGAAATCATCCAGGCTGAATTTGGCCGAGGAGGAAGCTCTTGCAGAATGGTTTTGTTAAAAGACATGACTGAGAAGTGTTCTTCACCCAGTCTGGCAAACCTGAGAAGCTAACTTGTATTACAGTAGCAAAGACAAGGCAACTCTGGTTTTAACTTGGGTTAGCATCTCAAGGTCAGCTCTAAGCTCCTCAATGTTTTTAACTCGAGCTGCAAACTTCAGTTAAAACCCAAGTTGTTAAAATGGCAACAAAGCCAAGACCTAATTTACCTTTTTCAGTAGAAAACCCTTATTTTCTCTGCCACTGTCCACTTAAAGAAAACAAAACCTAAAGCCATTGACCTTGTTCTCCCTCCTACTGGCATAAATCAGAACCAGCTCCCACGAGGTGTAGGAGAGACTCACAGAAGCGACAGGAGAAATAAATCTATAGATGTGGTGACCAGCCCCCAAATCCCATTCCTCCTTTCACACCAGTATGCAGCAGTACAACACCATCAACCTCACTGGAGTTACTTGCACTTCACATTCAGTACGTGGGTCCTCTCTAGGATTTAGTATAGGGGCACTGATATAAGGTAGGCCAAATTGCTCCTTTGCTAGTAGCTGAATCTTGCTCATAAACTACTTGACATGTTATGCACGATTTCTTCAGTCAAGAACCAAACAGTTCACATGTGCATCACCATTTAAAAGGAAAGTCAGTGAAGCAGTTGGCTCTTCTTTTTCTAGCAGGCTGGGTGAGTACCTAATACTCCTGTTCCAAGGAAACAACCAAAGACCCAAAGTGCTGATGTGCTCCACAGATCAATCCTCTGCCCCTACATAGCTGTCTTTAGTCACCATTTCACCACCATGGCAAATACATAGTTCACATCATCAGATAGCCCAGAATTTTTCACCCTGACAGGATATAGGGTCAGCAGTGGGTCACTCCCAGCTCAGCTTCCTTCTCTGCTTTCACAGGATGAGAGGACAGGACTATAAATTGGGCAGATGACTACCATTTCAGTCCCCAAATTACCTACCTCTGCACAAACCTGAATCACTTCATTTTGTTGGGAAAAAAACTGGTGTCAGAAATAAAGACTCAATGGGAAGATTCCCCCCGGCATTTCATGTTTTTGCTGGGGTCATTTTGTGCCCCTCATTTTGTCACCCAGTAGGTGCATCTACATGAGATGTTAACTGTGCAGTAGCCTAATAACACTGCATGGTAGCATGCCGGGCATAACCTGTGCTAATACATTATTATGCAGCAAGTGTCACTAAAAACCCATGCACCCGCACTACTGCTCAGTAGTGTGAGTTACTGCACATTGATTTAGGAATTGGTTAACCGAGTACTAAACTTAAGCAGTAACAATGGTGCATTGATGAATGTGTAGATGCACCCAGGGCCTCATTTTGGGCTGGCCAAGTAGGGCAGGTGCCAAGGGAAGTAAGCTCTTTGGGCAGGATTGGAATCTATTTCTCGGTGAACCCCAACCTGGGAATCTTTCTGCTTCCCTTCCTGCTTATGTTAAGGTTCCCCTCTTAGGATAAGACATGGAGAAAGCAGATTTGTTGACTTTGACTATGTTTTTCCTCTGAGGCATTGCACCAGTTAACAGTCACCTGAGACAAATAATTAGCATTCTAGGTGGGAGCCTTTAAGTCCAGGGCTGTCCTGCCCTGCTCTGCTCCCCTGCAGCAGCCAGGGGGAGCTCCAGACTCTCCCAGGTGCCAGCCCGAGGCTGGCAGGGGGCCCTGGGGGCAGTCCTGGGCTGGCAGGAGGCACCAGGGAGGGGGGTGTCAGGCCTAGGCTGGGGAGCAGAGCTGGGGACAGCTGCCCACCTGCTCCCCAGAGCAGATCCAAGCCATGGAGGAAGGGCAGTTTTTCCCAGCTCCCTGCCTGCCTGGAGTAGCTCCCAGCTCCTTGCCCATCCCACAGAGCTTGGGGCTGGCCTGTGGCACCCTGCTGCCTGGAAACAATTTGCTCCTGGTCAGCGTCTACACATGCACTTCAGCACATTAGATTAATGCACTGTTTTCTAGTACCTGTATCTACCAGTACTAGAAAACAGCACATTAGATCATTTACTGTGCAGTAATTGCTGCACACCTCTTGATGCTGACACTTTACTGCACATTAGATTAGTCTAATGTGCAGTAAAACGCCTCATGTAGATATACTCTCTAAGAGGGCTTTGATGCTAGAGAAGAGATGATTGGAGAGAGACAGGCAGAGAAAGGAGCTGTGGTCTATGCTGTTCCACCAATCCTTTTCAATGACATTTTCTTTAAAAATCACCTTCTACCTATAATATTTGCCTCTGTCCCCATGGCAAACAGCCACTGGTTGAAACTACAGGACAGGCAAAGACTGTTGACTACTTTTGAAGTCCTGCTGCTCCTATGCACTTCATTCATGGCTGATCTTTAAAATACAGGCAGCCTAGCTGCTTCATTTTCCTTTATATATTATATATACATTTATATTTAATGTTGAGTAGGAGCAACACAATCAATTATTTAATATGCATATGACACCAAACAATAAAGACACAATAGACAACTATTCAATAATGCATTACAGTGCACCATATATCAGTGTTGTGTATAATCACACGACAAAATGCGTGAGTTGTGCACTTTGCTTGGCTTCACAGCCAAGAAAATAACAGGCAATAATCTAGTTCATTCCACAAAAAGGCATTATCCTGTCTTAACTGCTTTATAGATTTGAATATTTTTAAGGGAAAAAGAGAGAATAGCTTTACTTCAAGGCAGAAATGAGTTTCAATAGGATTTCTAGATCACCCGTTAGGACACCAAAAGTCTCTTTGGCTTAAACCAAGGCATATTACTTTAGGGTCAGCTTTGCTATTACTCCCATTAATTACTCCCCGAGTGCTCCCACTGCAACCAGTGGAATGATCTGAGGTGTAAGGGTGGCAGAATCAGACCACAACTGCATGTGTGTAGGAACATTTTGGAATAGATATTTTACAGATGCACACCATCATGGAAAGGATCTCCATCTACTTCAATACCGGATTAAAACTACAGCAGACACAAGTTTTGCAGATAACACAGCAATAAGCACTGATACCATCAGGGAGGGCTCTGTCCCAGAGCCTCAGCTACAGCCAAGGAGCACAAAGCACAACTCAAGTGTGTGGCAAGGATGCAAAGTAAATCCCGGGACGTCATTCTCCCATTGTACTTGGCCCTGGTGAGGCTGCAGCTGGAGTACTGCATCCAGTTTGGGGCTCCACAATTCAAAAAGGACATGGAGAAACTGGCGAGGGTGCAGAGGAGAGCCACATGCGTGATCAGAGGTCAGGAACACAGACCATATGATGAAAGGCTGAGAGCCACGGGACTCTTCAGCCTGGAAAAGTGCAGGCTCAGGGGTGATCTGGTGGCCACCTATAAGTTCATCAGGGGTGCTTACCAGGATCTGGGGGAATGTCTGTTCACTAGGGCTCCGCAAGGGATGACAAAGTCAAATGGTCACAAACTCCTCCATGACTGTTTCAAGGCTGGACATAAGGAAGAACTTCTTTACTGTCCGAGCCCCCAAGGTCTGGAATAGACTGCCACCGGAGGTGGTTCAAGCGCCTACCTTGAAGGCCTTCAAGAGACATTTGGATGTTTATCTTGCTGGGATCCTATGACCCCTGCTGACTTCCTGCCCCTGGGGCAGAGGGCTGGACTCAATAATTTTCCAAGGTCCCTTCCAGCCCTAAAGTCTATGAAATCTATGAAAGTTGGGATTAGTCAAGGGATGAGGCACTGTAGCATGAAATTCAGTAGAAATTATTCCAAAGAGAAGGAACTTTGCTAGCATCTGATAAACTAAATAATCTTGCTCCCTCACTTTGCAAACCTATCTTGGTCTCATTCTTGCCATTCCACCATGCAAACAAGTACAATAAACCAAACCCAACAGAACTGGGAGAAAGCTGATTAATGGAGGTATCCACTATAACAGGGTTTGTCAATTTGTGGTCTCATAATAATGAAAACATTGGTTTCTACTGCTGGGATTGTTAAAAGGAGGGGTTTGATATAAACAGGGTTTGTGTATGAGGCTGTGCTGTCGTTCTCTGATCGTTGTCCTGCCCTTAGATGTACAGCCATAAGACTAAGCTATGCTGTCAGGACACTCAACTTTGCGTCCCAAGTTCATCACTGTGGTTCTAGTGCAGTGCTTCCCAACCTTGTCCTCAGCATGACCCTATTCATGACCCCATTTCTTCAGCATGGCCCTAATGCCCAACCTGCAGCTCCACCCCTCAGATGTCCTTCACTCCCCACCCACAGCCCTCTGGCCCTGCCAGTGCCCCTCACTCCCAGCCTGCAGCTACATGGCCCTGCCGGTGCCCCTCACTCCTGACCCGCAGCCCCTCATACCCTCAAGGTGCCCCAGGGCCCACAGCCCCCACGCCCCCGCCTCCCAGCAGCACCTGAGCCCTGGCTGGTGCCCACAGGAGGCAGCAGCTGCTGCAGCCAGAGCAGGCTGCAGAGCTTGGCTCTCTCCCTGCTCCCCCCACCCACAGATTTGTGTGTGGGCGGGGGCAGATGCAGGCTGCCTCCTGTAGGCTTGGGTCTCCCCGCCCTGCTGCCCGCCCCCGGGGGGCCTCTGCAGCCCAGCAGGTGGGACTTGGCATAGGAGGATGCAGGGCTCAGTGCCACTGCTGGGAGCCCCACACCGGCTGCACTGCCACGGGTGGGACTCATGCCCCAGCCCTGGCTCTAGGCCCCATGGACTGGCCCCAGCCCCAGTCCTGCTCCACTCCCTCTCTCCCTCACTGTGTGGGCCTCAATCTGCCCTCCCCACCATAGACTTACCTGGAGGCAGCTGCAGGAGCTGCTCTCCATGCTGCCTGGCTGCCACATGCATGTGTGCGCATGCGCATGCGCATGCATGTGGTGTCCGCTACCTGACTGCCCCCCTTCCACTCCTCCAAGCAACTGTAACTCTGCCAGCCTGCAAGGGGAGCCCACTGTTTCCCACTTTTTTCCCCTTCAAAGCAGAAAATCTATGTTTTTCCACAGCAAATGGAAAACCCAGATCTCTGTATAATCGGTCAACACTATCGAGTATCTTTGTGACCCCATTTTTTATCACTGTGACCCCAAATGGGGTTGTGACCCCAAGGTTGGGAACTGCCGCTGTAGTGCCTGGGTGAGCACAGCGATGTTGGTGGATTTATTTCCTGGTAGAAAGCTGATGGTAGTTCTATTGCATCTTCTTTTTTTAATGCTGTTCCAGGCTGAGTCTGGAGGCAGAGCTGTACTGTTACCCAGCACATCCACAGGTGATGGATAGAGGAATGACCTTCAGGGAAGGTTAGCTGTAAAATAAGCAGGGGTAACTCTGAGAAATAAGCAGTGGCAGCCCTACCAGGATGTGGTGGGGACAGCAGATATATCCTGTGATGGTGCTGTGACATGGCAAATACAGGCTGCCACTATAATAAGCATGCCCAGCCCCTAGCTGTGGGTCTGCAAGTCCTCAACGGCGGAGCACAGAGAAGATGTCAGAATCTCAACCGTGCCAAAGACGAACAAAGGCTGCAGTGGAAGAAGATCTTCAATTGTCCAATCCTTGCCATTGAATTAAAGTCCCATTCTGGCAAGAGCCATGTAGAAACCGATGTGCAGCAGCAGTTTTTCCACAATAAAAGAAAGCATGCATAGGTGTCTTCCATGAAAAGAGCTTTTCCATGACATTTTTCAAGCCCTTTGGTGACCAGCTAGTGATGATGGGAGTAGGACTGTAAGGTCTGGAACCTTCTAGTCATGAATTGCAAATGAAGGTGGCAGTTACGAGAAGGTCATCTAGCACTTGGATGAGGCAGGAGTGCCATTTAGCAACTGTAACTGTGACTGTGACTGAGCAGCCCTTTTTAGGATCTTCTCTACTCACCCCACATAGGGAAGGGGCTAGAAATGGTGCCCTAAACACAGCCTGTCTACCTTCTTCCTGACTGAATAACTGCATTCAATGGGTCACCTTTACTGCATTCAAAATCAAGTTAGACACACAATTTCAGGACCTGGAACATCAGGACCCTCAGACAATCCTAATAGTGAATACCCAAAGCATTGAACTGAAATTGTGGTTCAAGAACTCAGGCGACACAACATCAACATTGCTGGACTATCACCTCCCATGTCTTGCACTTAATGCTTCTATTGATGCATCCCAAAACCACATTCACTTTTTGTGTGGCTGCATCACTGCAAAGTTATATTGAATCTGTGATCTACCAGGACTCCCAAATACATTTCCATAGTGCTGCCATTTAGCCAAGTGTCAACCATTTTATGTTTGTGTTTTTCATTATTCCACCCAAGGTGCAACACCTTGCATTTGTCCACACTGAATTTCATTCTTGTAGTTCTAGCCCAACTTCCAAACTCTTGAGATCCTTCTGAATTGCACTCACATCCTCCAATGTGTTTGCAGTCCTTTCCAGTTTTGTGTCATCTGCAAACTTCCTCATGAAATTTTCTATGCTAGCATCCAAATTATTAATAAACACATGGAACAGCACTCGGCCTCGGTCAGACCCCTGTTCGGCTCCACTTGAAACCTCCCGCCATTCTGACATGGACCCATTAATAATTACCCACTGCTTGTGGCTATTGAGCTAATAATTTATCTACCTTTTAGCAGTTTTATCTAGCGCATATTTCTCCAATTTGTTTATGACAGAGTTGTGTAGGACCTTGTCAAAAGCCTCGCTGAAATCCAGATACATGATATCCACAGCATTCCCTCATCTACCCAGATAGTTCCTTTGTCAAAGAAGGAGATCAGATTTGTTTGACAGGATTTATTTTTCATCAGTCCATGCTTGCTGCTTTTGATCAGCCTTTCCTCCACTAGATGCTTGCAAATGGCCTTCCTTAGGATATGCTCCAATAATTTCCCAGGTATTGAGATGACTCTGTAGTTCCCTAGGTCCTCCTCTTTGCCTCTTCTTTGCACTACATTGGCCCACTTCCAGTCCTCTGGTATCTGGCCCATCTCCCATGACTTCATAAAGATCATTTCCAAAGGCTCCAAGGTCTCCTCTGCCAGTTCCTTCAGGACACTGGGATACAGTTCATCTGGCCCTGCTGACTTGAATTCATTCAAACCCAACAAAAGCTCTCTGATCATCTCTTCTGTTATCTCCTCCCTGCACAGTACAGTAAATGGTAATGACCCCACTGAAGCACAGATAGGTACGTCAGCTAAATAAGTAACTCCATGAGTTGTCAGCAGTAGCAGGCTGTTCTCGCCCTACTGCCTATGCACACAGTGAATATGCAACTCACTTTTTAAGTGTGTTACACAAACTATGTAATATTCCTTAGGCACATTATCTTATGAGCTCAATCAGGTTGGCTCTGTATGATGGTTATTTACATAGAACAGCTCCCAGGAAAGCCATGGCTTGGGAACTCATAAAAATGAAGAGCTTTGGCACTGGTTAGCAACTGGATGGGAGTCCTCCAAGGAAAACCTCGGTGCTGCAGGAAACGGTGTAATCAATTCAATATTGGCACTCAGCCTTCCGAGTCAGTACTGAACCAGTGCCAGTATGACATTAAGGGTTTTATACTGAAAGTACCATCTTTCAAATAAGACGTAAGGCTTAGCTTCAGGTGCTTGGGGGCCTTATAAATCCTCTGTTGCTTTCTCACAAGAAGGCTGTCCACACTCTGCACACCATTCAGCAAAGGCAGTGAAATCCCATTCCCCGCTGCCATCCCATTGTGTGCATAGGGTTGATGAAGATGGCTTGTGAACCTCTGAATTCCTAGAGCCAGTACACCTACAGAGCTGTTGATCTACAACAGGGGTGGGCAAAATACAGCCAACGGGCTAGATCTGGTCCACCAACTGATTGGATCAGGTCCACAGCTTCCCCCGCGACACTCTGCATGGGGTCAGGCACCGCCAGTTCCCACTGAGGCAGCCTGCTCCACGCTCCTACCTCTGCTCACTGGCCTAGCCCTGGCCAGGACAAGCAGCTTCTGGTGGGGCTGTTCCTGGTGTGGCTGAAGCTGGCTGGGTGCTTGTCTGCTCCCCTCACCTCCAGCTGTGGCTCTTCCTCCTGCTGCGCTGCTCCGGGTGGGTCAGGGGGAAGCTTCAGCGCACAGGGCTCCAGCTCCAACTCCCGGCCACCTTTCACCCACTCCACCCACCCGCAGTTGGGTACTTATTGTGCTGGGTGGGTGGAGTGGGTGGAAGGCGGCCAGGAGCTAGAGCCAAAGACTCGCACACTGGAGCAGGACCTCCTAGCTGAAGCTTCCCCATCCCCCATGATCTCAGCCTCACCTGCCTGTCCTGCTCCCTCCCTGCCCACAGCCCCACTGGGAGTTTTGGTGAGTAGTTTTGTTGAGGGAGGGGAGGTGGAAGGGGAGATGCTGACCCAGCCCATGACACCTCTACAAAACTCCCTATGAGGCCCTGAGGCCCAAATAATTACCCACCCCTGTTGTACTAAGTGAGACTCGGTAAGTGGGAGATGAGAAGCTCAAAGAATATGGAGGCAGCTATGCCTTCTTCTGGAAGGGTAAACTGGGAGGAGAACATCAATGTCTTCTAGCTAAAAGGGAGGCGCACACCCAATGGAAGGGAGGGGCCATCACCAGGGAGGACTATACTGCGGTTGCTCGGGGCTGCAGGGGGGCAGTCAGGAAGGCCAAGGCAGAGATGGGACTGGGATCAGCTTCCCGGATCAAGGACAACAAGAAGTCCTTTTTTAAATACGTAAGGGGCAAAAAGAAGGTACCGGATAACATGGGGCCCCTGCAAGACATGCTAGGAAATTTGGTCATCACACCAGACGACAAAGCTAACCTATTTAACGACTTCTTTGCCTCCATTTTCCTGAGCAGAGACCAGATTGGCCCCCCCACCGGGCCCCTCTCAGGCCCCAAAGGAGGCGCACCCAGGCCAAGGGTCAGGGAGGATCTAGTCAGGGAGCTTCTGGAGGGACTGGATGT
>NW_017729028.1:27723457-27723767 GCF_001723915.1 Gavialis gangeticus | reverse complement strand
GATCTCCACCCCAGAGTGCTGAGGGAATTGGCTGAGGTCATTGCAGGACCCCTGGCACGGCTGTACGAGCACTCGTGGTGCTCTGGTGTGGTGCTAGAGGACTGGAAGAGGGCCAATGTGGTTCCCATATTCAAAAAAGGGAGAAAGGAGGACCCAGGGTACTATAGGCCAGTTAGTCTTACCTTGATCCTAGATAAGCTTTTTGAGAGACTTATTCTGGCACACGTCCATGAGGGGCCAGCAGGGGAGATTATGCTTAGGGGCAACCAACATGGGTTCATTAGAGGAAGGTCCTGTCAGACCAACCTGG
>NW_017729028.1:27710207-27718457 GCF_001723915.1 Gavialis gangeticus | reverse complement strand
GATCAGGGGGCAGCAGGGCAGGCCCTACAAGGAGAGACTGCGGGACCTGAACCTGTTCAGCCTCCATAAGAGAAGGCTGAGGGGGGACCTGGT
This sequence comes from Gavialis gangeticus, assembly GCF_001723915.1. Lineage (NCBI taxonomy): Eukaryota > Metazoa > Chordata > Crocodylia > Gavialidae > Gavialis > Gavialis gangeticus. The sequence goes on along the minus strand of NW_017729028.1, from coordinate 27,718,364 downwards.
GACCTGGTGACAGTCTATAGACTCACTAGTCTCACTAGTCCTCAGTGATTTCAATGCCAGAGTCCCAAGGGACTCGAACCTCTGGAATGGAACCATCAGCAAGGAAGCAGTAGGAAAGGTCAACTCCTCTTGACCAAACACACAGAACATAGGCTCACTATTACCAACACCCTGTTGTGCCAGAAAAACAGATATAAGACATCATGGCAACACGCGCAATCTAAGAACTGACACCTGATTTACATCATTGTTCATGCCTGGAGTCGCAAAGAGGTCCACATCACCCAACCTATGTTAGGAGCTGATGATTGCTGTACTGATCACTGACTCATCCACTTGGTTATATAAGTCAAACTGGCTCCCAAACTACAGCTGCAGCAGAAGCAATGCTGACAAATCAAAGTAGAAGGAGTCAAGGACCCAAACAAGCAAGACCTCTTCCACCAGTGTCTCAACAAAAATCTGGTGAATTGCAATCAACCACAATGGGAGAATGTCAGCAGCACTAGGGGTGCTTTCAATTCCACTGTCATCAATGCCTGTGAAGAGACACTTGGATTCTCTACCACGAAACATCAAAGCTGGGTTGATGACAGTGACTACTGACTGCAAGTGCAAGGCCTTTTATGCTTGGCAGAATGACATCAACTCCAAGAAAAAGAAACTTAATCATCACCAAGCCAAGCCAGAGCTCCAAAGGAGGACCTGCAATATGAAGAACAGATGGTGGGAAGACAAGATGAAGGAGATTCAACAGCTCGCTGACATTCATGATATGCAGGGTTTTTTCAATGTCAACAAAGTCATCTACGGACTGAGCACTCAGGGACCAATCTCCTTAAGACCTATGATGGAGGAGACCTGATCAAGTAAAGGGGAGCCATCAACGCCCACTGGAAGAAGCATTTTGAAGACCTTCTCAGTTGAGACTTTGTTGTTGATGAGAGTATTCTCAACTCCATTCTGCAACATTTAGTCAGAGACTATCATGGAATCCCTCCAACCCTAGACAAAGTGAGGAAAGCCATGAAGCAGATGAAGAATGACAAGGCATCTGGAGGTGATTTAATTCCCACCAAAATCTTCAAGCAGTGGGGGAGAGGAGCTCACATTACAGTTTCATGGCCTCATTTTAAGGATTTGGGAAGATAAAGTAATCTCAGATTACCTCAGGGATGCCATGATTGTGACAATCTTCAAGAAATAAGACAAGTCTGACTGTGAAAACTACAGAGGGATCACCTTGGTGTCCACCACAGGAAAGATCATTGCAAGAAACCTCCTAAACCATCTCCTTCCACTTGCTGAACAGGTACTCTCAGAATCTCAGTGTGGGTTTAGGGCATCAAGAGGCACAACTGACATGATCTTCATCGCTCATAAGTTGCAGGAAAAAAATTAGGAATAACAAAGCTCTCTACTTGGCCTTCTTTGACCTCATGAAAGTCTTTGACTCTGTCAATTAAGAAGCACTTTGAAGGATCCTTCTGAAGTACAGATGCCCACCAAAATTCATCACCATTCTTTGCCTGCTCCATAAAAATATTCAACCACTGGTTCTCATAATGGATCTAGCAAAGATACCTTTGAGGTTAAGATGGGCATCATTGCTCCAACACTCTTCTCAATATTCGTTACTATGATGCTACAGCTGACCACCAATAAGCTTCCAGTTGGAGTGGGGTGAAACTACCAAATGGTAAACTGCTTCATCTCAGCTGAACCTGAGCAAAAACCAAGACCACCCCAACTTCAATCATCAAGCTCCAGTATGCTGATGATGCTGTAGTCTGTGCTCTCTCAGAAGCAGACCTTCAGGCAATCATCAACTTCTTTACTGAGGCATACAAGAAAATGGGACTGACACTTAACATACAGAAGACTAAAGTCCTCCAACAACAAGCTTTTAATGAGCAATCCTCTCCACAGTCTGGTAATTCAGTTTCATGGTGGGACTCTGAAGGATGTTGAGTATTTTCCGTACCTCAGATGCGATCTCTCACCGAAGGCTGACATCAGTGAAGAAATCCAACATCGCCTCAAATGTGCAAGTGCAGCCTTCAGATGCCTGAGGAAATGGGTGTTTAAAGTTCACATCAGATCCGAAACCAAGCTCATGTTTTATCAAGCAGTCGTGATCTCCACCTTACTGTACAGAGTGAAGACATGGACAAAGTACAGGAGACACTTCAAGTCGTTAGAAAAGCAACATCAACATTACCTGAAGAAGAACCTTCAAATCCAGTGAGAAGACAGATGCACGGACAGTAGCGTCCTCTTGCAAGCAAACACTACAAGCATTGAGACAATGGTCTTCCAACATCAACTTCGTTGGGCTTGCCATGTCATCCAGATGTTCGACTCTGGATTTCTGAAGCAAATTCTATTCTCCCAGTTCAGCCAAGGCATGTGCACAAAAGGAGGCAGAGAAAGCACCTCAAGGACATCTTCAAGGCCAACTTGAAAAAATGCAACATCAAGGTCAACTCAGAGAGACATTCATGGAAGACAATCATCCTTGACTGCAAGGGACTCCTGAAGAAGGCAGGTTGGGTGAAAAACCACATTGTTATTGGTGTGTGTGTAATACCCACAACATTGTTCAAGAAAAAAGAAACAATAGGGGTCCCAAACCAAACCAGGCCTAAAAGAAAGATACATATGAATGGAATATGCTTAGAATGAGGAGTGTGTGGGTGGGGGGCTTCAGAGAGCAGAAGGATGTGCTTCGGGGGGGCAAGCAAGGAAAAACAGGCAGAAAGACAGCTAGGGTGCTCCAGCTATGACCTGAACAAGCAACAAGCATGGCCCTGAACAAAGTGGAGACAGAGAAGGCTTGGGCCGAATTATGATTGAAAGAGGGTGGACCTGGAAGCAAAGAAACTCTCCCATCCAGGGAACTAGGAAGCTGAACAGTCTTTGTAACTAAGGATTGCAATAAAGGCATCATCAGTTTCTCCTGGAAACAGCCCTTGGGGCCCAAACTCCGGACAACCCATCAGGTGGAAGTGACAGCAATATTATGCCAGAATGTCATGCGCTCTGTGATGACCTTACTGTGCTGGGAAGGATTGGCAACATTTTGATTCATCAAATCTTCTTCTCATGTTTATCTTCCCTTTGGAATAAACTAAAAGGCTCTGCTGAAAGTTTCACATCAATGTCACATGGTCCTCTGGCCAACACAAGTGACAAGCTTAAAATAAGTTCACTCATGTATAGAAAGATATTAGATTTAGAGGCTACTTGTATATAGAGACAATAAAACTGGGTGGGAAAAGTAATATGGTTTAATGTGTTACCACTTAGCACCAACATGTTCACATGGTATTTTGGTCCCCAGGGCATTTGTTAAAGCAAAACAAAACCTCCCCCTGTCCATCTGAATGCCTTAGTAACACCTTCTCCTCCGCTTGCTGACAAGTGCTTTATCATGTTCAGCTTCCATGATGTACACGAAGTCTATTGGTTTGTACATGGGCAATTGTCTTCCTGAAGGCTTGTCCCTAACAAACACAGCAACCATCTAATACTTAGCAAGGGACTCCGAAGCTGCTAAGCTCTTAAATACCAGGCAGCAGCAGACAGGAACTGTTTAGAAAGAGAAAGACAAATAAAAAATGGAGACTAACTGTGTTAGTCTCTATCTTCTGCTTAAACACTCTGAGGAAAGAATGTCTTATTCACAAAATTTTCCAGATTATTTTATTAAATATACACAATTTACCCAAACAAAAAGACACATCCTGATATACCCCCATTAGAACTGCTAAAATGTGCAGAATTTATTCTTCCCAACTGCTGGGAAGAAGTCTGCTTCCACAGAGACTAGTGTTTTCCAATATTGTTTTCAATGCAAATGGCACTTACATGTTTTGATGCAGACCCTAGCAGTTATAAATATCCCTCTGCCAGTAAACTCTCAATGTATATCTGACTTAATGTCAACTAGGAAACTCTTCTGATGCCATGCTTGTTTTCAGGTTTAATTAATTCTGATGCTTTGTGTGAAGGGCCAGCTCTTTAGCTGGTCTCACTGAAGCTATGAGAATCAGTACAAGCTGAGGATCTGGCCAAAGCCATTTAAAAGTAAAAAGATCAAAGCACTAGAAACTAGTTGAAAGTAAGCCTGAAAAAAGACAGGCAAATTGTATCAGCTCACGGTCAAGCCAGGAGGCTGGACATGTGAATGAATGGGGCCAGCCACCCACTAGGTGGGCTGCACCAAGTTACTTAACCTCAGTTTACCTGTAAGGAAATCCAGGTTACCAACATGACCAAGGGTAAAGAGCGAGTCACTGGCACAACCAGGAATATTATTATTAATAAACATATCAGGGGTCATTGGGAGCTTAATTCAGCAATGTTTTGAAAGCATCTTGAGATCCTCTGCTGAAGGTGCTGCTGCAGCATAAATTGTGATTATAAATAGGTCTTTTCCATCTCTAATTTTTGATTCTGTGCTCTAACAAACTAAATATGGAAAATGTAGCAGCTGTTATTTTGACAGATGCGACTCAGGCGCAGCTCTGTTGGACGTTAGGCTGCAGTCTCTCTGGAGAACAATAGGAATTTCCAAGTGCCTCTTTCTATTTTCATCTCTTTAACCAGCCACTCAGATTCTTTTGGACTTGCAAAGAGAAGAAGTAAAGCAAATGAAAAATAAAGCAAACATTTTAGTGGGGAACTGTTAAATAGTTCGAGTCCCAGACAGGCAAATTTCCAAAAGGGCTTCTATCAACCCTCCGTCTCTACATGAATAATTCTCTTCAGAGTTTCAAAGAAGTTACAAATGGAAAAGGGCTCATTGGATCATCTGGTCCCCGGCAACACAAGGCTGTATCTAGCACTACATCATCGTAAGTGGTCTGAGAGTCACAAAGATTGCAAGGAACTGGTTCCATCACTTTTAGGGGGACTTTTCATCTCACTACATCTCACAGTCAGGAAGTTTGCCTTCCACTTGGACACGCACCATAATATTTTCATCCACACATCATAGTGTTTAAAAACAGTGCATGAAACAACCGTGCAAACACAACTGCACATGTGCACAAGATCGTTATGAAATATGTTATTGACTATGATCAGAAGAGAGAAATGGTGGCATGAGGACACTTTGTTTTAACACTGTTTTTTAATTGTATCAATGTCCATTTAAAGCATATAGTGTTATAAGCAGGAAGGAAGCACCTTGAGTACTCTTCTATTTTTTAAATACCTCCACGGCCTTTCAAGTGTGTTTCACAGGTCTCTGACACTCAAAGGGGAACTAGGCTTCATTACTAATGGTGTAATGTGCGTTGGTGAGCTCTCAGACCTAAGTCTCATTCTGCCTCTAAGACATTTCAGTGGTACTTATGTGGCTTTTAGGTAACTAAGTCACTAAGCACAATCCACTCCAACCAGCTCAACAGCCAAAAAGCTGCTAATGCACATAGATTTGTTATGCACCTTCACTTTGCCCTGGAAAGATCCCTATTTGCCTAGATTGCAGAATGGCCACCTGGTACCTCACTCCCACTTACGTTTTGTTGCAATTCAGTTTTGTCTGGAAGGAGCATCATTCTGCTTGAGATACTGATTTCTCAGAGAGGGCAAAACCCAGGCCAAGTGACTGTACCTGAGACCTCGCACTCAGAAGCAAATCTACCCGCCTCTTGCTTAGTAGTCTATTAGTTAGGGTACTGGCCTAGGCAGGGTTAGGGTATTGTATTCCAGGCCCCACTCAGCCAGAAGGGATTTGAATCCCCCTTGTTTATTTCCCAAGAAAGTGCCATGACCACCCACCTATGACCCAAGCAGAATTGAGGGCATCCTCCATCCCTTCTATTGCCAGTGGACAGACAGGAATGCAAGAGTCATGGTGCCAGAAGGAGAGCAGGCAAGATGGAGCTGACTTTGTAGTCTAAGGGGGGCACTCCCCCGAGAAGGGGTAGCTCTGGGATCCAAACTCTCCAAATTATTCCTGATTTTAATGCATGACTCTCTAATGTAAAGGCATAAACAGCCTGGGAACAAAGACAAAGCTCCCATTTGACCTCAATGGGAATAGCAAGTGCATAATCTGCAACCTCTTTAAGGGCAAAAGCAAGTACTGTGACTCATAGCACTGACAGGCAAAAGGTATCTCAAAGAAATTCAATGTAGCCACTTCACACAGAAGCAGTCATCAGTTAGGAGATGGAAAAAACAGAGACAAACACAGAAATGATCTGGATTATGCAACTGAGTTAAAAAATAGAAACAAGTGATCCAATATATGTAGAAGTGAATTAAAAGGGAAGCATTGCACATAAGGCTGACCCATGCACCATGTGATACCATTGGAGATGGGAAGGGTTCAGACCTAATAATGAAAGATGTTAATGTTATAATTTATAAAGGAAAATACTGAGTGATGGTAAAATAGTGCAGTTTCCCAGAAGTGGTCATGGATCAGCAAACCTTTCATCAACAGATCACTGGAATTTATCACACCAGATTAGCAGTGACTGAAAGTCATTGATATCTGAAGGTCTTTTGGTGTCCAGTAGGGAGTAAGGTTGTGAGGGCAAATAAGTATCCACCCCACAAAATCTATCACCAGAGTCAGCATAAGAACTGGGCAAATAATCAGTTTTTTAGGTCGGTGGCTAAACCCTAAAACTGAGGGAAAAATTGGTTTGAGTCAGAAAAATTCTTTTTCAACAAAATGGAAATAAACAGAAGAGTTTGTTTAGGTTGCGTACATACATTTGGGGAGGGTTAGCGGGGTGGTTGAATTAAAAATGGCTATCTGATCTACGGTAAATTTGGATAGGGGAATTAGGGGGAGGACTGGGGGGATCAGGGAGGCAAGCAGCTCCAGGGGGAGATAAGGAGTTAATGGGGCAATGGGGGGGGCAGATGGGGTCCATGGGGGAGGATTGGGGAATCATAGGGGCAAGCAGGGTCCATGGGGATATCAGGGGGGCAGATGGCATCTGCGGAAGGGACTGGGGGCTTGCAGGAACAAGCAGAGTCCACAGGGTGGATCGGGAGGGCAGACGGGGTCGGTGGACTTCATGGGGCAAGTGGCATCTGCAGGGGGATCAGGGGAGAAGGCAAGGTCCACAGAGGATAGATGGGGGTCTGTGGGAGGAATTGAGAGGTTTGGGGGGGCAAGCATTGTCCGCAGAGGGATCGGTGAGGGGCAGGCAGGGTCTGTAGAGGAGGGTCTGGGAGGATTTGGCAGGATTGCAGAGGTTGTCAGGGGGTTTGAGGGGATGTAGGGCTCTCTCCCCACCCCCACAAACAGGGGCTATTTTTAGCCCCCTGACCCTCCCAGGGGCTATTTTTAGCCTTCCAGATGAAAAACCCACTCAGCGAACCTACCCCCACATTCCTCCAACCCCTTGCACCACTAGGACTTACTTCCTCTGCTCCTAGCATTGGTGAACACTGATAAAACTGGCACTGGGAGCAGTTTGCAGGATAGCAAGTTTAGTGGGCTTGTGCGGGGATGGGGCATGCTGGTCCATGAGGGGGGTGATTGTCTGTCTACAGGGTTGAGGAGGGACTTGGGGGCGGGGTGGTAAAAGTAGCCCAGTGCCAAAGGCTATTTTTAGGGGATAAAAGTGCAGCCCCAGGGCTGGAGCCAGCGGCTGTGCTTTCCCAGTCCTGGAGTTGCACTGGGAACGGTATAGAAGTTCAGGACAGTTAGATCAGTCTAAAAATGGCCAACCTGATCTAAGTCAAACTACCTTGGAGGTAGGTTTAACCTAGATCAGGTCAGCCATTTTTAGATTGATTTAACTGTCCTGAACTTCTATACAGTTTGTACTTAGATCAACCTAACTGGGGATCTAGGGGTGCAGACAAGTGACAATTTTTGCCTGATCTGGCCACAGAAAGCAGTTTATAGCTGTGACCAAACACAAGTCAATGGCTGCAAACAGCATAAAAAATGGCTGATTGGGTGAATATCTGACCCCTCCTTGCTGGAGGTATCAGATAAAGATGTTACAAAATGTAGCCTCTTTAATAATTTGTTTCTGCAGAGCTCCCAGCCTGTCACTGTTTTCAGAATTGGAGGGGGGAAAGGGAGCAGAGGGAGTTAAGCCGGGGGGGGGGGGTTTAGGCCCTGCTGAAGGGGGGGGGGGGTGGATTTGAGGCCCCCCCCCCAGTGGGGGGCTC
>NW_017729028.1:27709190-27710123 GCF_001723915.1 Gavialis gangeticus | reverse complement strand
GAGAGGGGGGGGTGAGGCGGGGGGGGGGGGTTCAGTCCCTGCTGAAGGGTGGGGTGGATGTATTGCAGCCCCCCCCCACAGTGGGGGGCTCCAATTGATCCACCCCACCCTTCAGCACCATCTGGGGAGCCCCAAGCATGAGCTCCCTTTGCTGCCTTTTCCCCCTCCCATTCTGAAAACAGGGAACACTGGCACTGGTAGAGAGCCATGGTCATTGCTCTGGAAACCCGGCTGCAGCCTGAGCCGCAGCTAAATTCCCCTCTCCCCTGGAACCAACAGTGAACTTCTGTTTGGTTTGGGGTAACGGTGCAACTCAGAACGCTTTGCACCTCTGTCCGCACCCAAGAGTAAGGTCCGCACCTGAGTAAACTCAGTTAGATTGGGTGGCCATTTTTAAGATGATCCAATTTCCCCCTAGACTCTCCAAATGTCTATATGTACCTTTAGGGTTTCCCAAAACATTTCATTCAACCTGAAACACACTGTTTTGTTTCACTGTCAAGTTATTTAACTCACTTTTCATTCTTTTTCCCTTTTCTTTTTAATGTTGATCTATTTTAAGAGAAAAATACAATTCTAAATCAAGAAGTCAACAAGGTGTATTTGTAAATGTAGAAATAAAACTTTTTGGGATTTCCAAAATGAAACTTCTCATTAACAAAAAAGTTGAAGCCCAATGTTTTGACATTTTCGAATTTTTTGTTGTGCAGATTTCGGTCAAAACTATTTGCTAAATTGGACTCAATACCATGTATTCCTTCAGTCCCTCCAACAAGCTGTTTTTTGGTGAATTTATTATTCATCAGAATAATTTCACCCAGGTCTTACAAGCACTTGTTTTGCCAGTCTCACCAGAGAAGATAGGATTGAGATTTATCTGCACTTTCCACTCTGAAAAGTAAGTCCTTCCAGGCCCATAAGGGAAGGAGTCAG
>NW_017729028.1:27685230-27704190 GCF_001723915.1 Gavialis gangeticus | reverse complement strand
CAGATTTTGGTCAAAACTATTTGCTAAATTGGACTCAATACCATGTATTCCTTCAGTCCCTCCAACAAGCTGTTTTTTGGTGAATTTATTATTCATCAGAATAATTTCACCCAGGTCTTACAAGCACTTGTTTTGCCAGTCTCACCAGAGAAGATAGGATTGAGATTTATCTGCACTTTCCACTCTGAAAAGTAAGTCCTTCCAGGCCCATAAGGGAAGGAGTCAGTGCAGAAAAGACACCATTACCACTGCATGTAGCATACTTGTTTTACAGTCTGCCCATACTCTGCTTTGGTCTTCAGGGGTCTCAAGCCAACAGCATTTTCAAGCAATATATTAAGTTATAGAACTTATTATTCTGGCTAACCACTGATTAAGCTGAATTGTAATATTTTCTCTGGGAGTTGCACTCAAAATCAGAAAACAGCAGAATCCCAAGAAATATCAAGACTGTCTCCTTTGTCCCCAGGAAATCATGCTGTTTCATAAATAAAGGCGAGACTTTAGCATATGTCCCTTCAAGCAGCACAATCCAAGAGCTACATAGTACGTGCCAAGAGAATAAGTGGATTTTAGAATAACGCCACCTCTCTTACTAAATAATGCAAAGTGCAATTTAGATACATCTAGTCCAAATTCTTCCAGAGCTATTAAAAAGAAAATGCAGATGAAAAAGCATTTAGTTCAATCAATAAATGATGTAGTAGCTAGAAATGAAGGGAAGTTAAACAAGATTTACCTAAACTAAACAAGAAAATTAGGACCACAGCCTCTGATTCAATCCAAACATAAATGGATGCAAGCAGCTCATGCTGCATCAAACTTGATTGTGGCTCTTCAGTAGAGGATGTGAAAAATGAGCACTTAGATTTTTTGGTGCTCCTATTTTTGTGTTCTCCAGTGTGGCTGAATATCCAGGGCCTGCTGTCTGCTCTCAGGAGCGCTGAAAGGATCACTAAAGACACAGCTATGTACAGTGAAGCCATCACTCTTTTAGCAGAAGTAAACAACATGAATGCACTGTGTCTCATGTTGATCCTTCACATGTCCCTGCACAGAAAGTCTGTGGGAGACAGAAATTAATCTGAAAACACAAAACCCCATATATTACTTTTGCTTCTTTCAGCTTGTCAGCTCCCAGCATAATAAATACCATGATAACAAACACTGTCATTATCTCCAGACTTGACAAATACCATCTGTCACATCACCCAGAACTGCTTACAACTTTATCTTCATCTGCCTGGGACTCAGGTTATTAACATGTGACCTGCTGGAGCTCCCTTTTTATCAGTGGCTCAGCTGATATCCAAACATCATTCCCATGAGTAGTTCCCCTCCGCATCTTTGTCTCTCACACACTCCCAGTGATCCTCACACTCCAAGCTGGTTTGTTTTCTGAGGCCTGCAATAGGAGTGCTGCGCCCTCAGGTCTCAGAGGCTGTCATTAACACTGTGGAGCTTGTCCTTTCATTGAAAGTGCCTACAGTGTCTCCCTTATTGATGAGTTGATGGATTTCAGTTTGATGGTTTCATAGAAACCTGGGGTTTTTTTGGTGTACCTATACCTCTCTCTTGAAGTTAACTTGACATAGTTGCAGCTCTTTAACCTACATTTACATTTACTATTGCCAGCCCTGTAATATGTCTACGCAAACATCATGCAGGTAGCTTGATTGTCTGTTTATAGTGTCTTTTCTACCTGTTGTACAATTGCTTTAAATTGGTATGAGGTTTCTTCGGTATATTGGGTTCCAGTAGTAGACACAAGGAGTGGACAGGTATTCTCAGCATTCTGCATATCACTAGCGGTGCCAGGAAGCAGACTTCAACTACCTGAAGGGGGGTCCAGAGAGGATGGAGCTGGACTGTTCTCAGTGGTGGCAGATGACAGAACAAGGAGCAATGGCCTCAAGTTGCAGGAAGGGAAGTTTAGTTTAGATATTAGGAAAAACTTTCTCATAAGGAGGGTAGTAAAGCACTGGAACTGGTTACCCAGAGAGTTTGTGGAATTTCCATCCTTGGAAGTTTTTAAGACCAGGCTCAACAAAGCTTTGGCTGGACTGATCTAGTTAGGGATGGTCCTGCTTTGAGCAGGGGATTAGACTAAATGACCTCCTGAGGCCCCTTCCAAATCTCATTTTATTTTTTAAAAAAAGAAAGAAAGAGAAAGAAAGAAAAAGAGAGACCAAAAGAATGGAAGAGAGAGAAAGAAAGAAGAGGAGAAGTACTCCATTCCTGATAATGATGTGCTGCTCAGTTCTGAGCTTCTCCTGATGCACTTCTATAAACGAAACATAATTTCTGTATAGGAATGGTCCTCCCTATCGTGTTATGTATCCCTACCATTGTCTGAAATAAGAAGGTATAACTCTGCAACGCCAGGCAAAGTAACCCATTTCTTTACTTACAGATGCAATGTAAGCTTTTTCTAACTCCTGGAGACAGCCAGTCTTACATAAATCTGGAGACCACTACACAAGCTACCTCATTAATGCTGTTATGAATGTTTGCTGCAAGGTTTCCTGCAGCTATCTTGTCCCAGAGCAGTCTACGAATCTAGTTACATCACATTGGTTCTATTTGCCTGCCCTAGCTCCCTGCCATATCTAGCATATTTCTATAAGGACTTGATATGTGTAGCCACTCTGGACCTAAACTTGATGCATCTGATGATTCATCAAGATTCATCACCTAGGTCCTGGAAAATATATTGCCCCTATGAGGCAACCATGTGCTTCACAGACCACACAACCATGTGCTTCACAAACCACCATAGACACAGTTTAAAAGTACCATGTTTCTTCCTCTGTGGTTACCTGTAAATTGTAGCTTTTTGTCAGGCTTACAGACATGTGTCTACTAGTGCACCTTTATCTGATTTAGGTGCCACGCTACTTAAGAATGAGGTATCTTCAGTATTACAAATAGATCACTCCTCAAAATGTTTTGCATCTGATTCTGTAGATGACTGCACTGCAACCTTAGCAAACATATCTGAATTAACATTTCTTTACCAAGTGTGCATGTAACTTTGAGATTATATCTCTGTAGCTGAAGTGTATGCTGTAACCTTGCAGGTGTCTTCTCAAGGAATTTAGAGAATGTGGTCCTACATTATTTATAAGCAGCTTGCACTTGGATTTCAACATTGTATTAGATACAGATTCTATGTTTTTTGTGGTAAATACTAGTTTGTCAGTGTGAGTGTCGTTTTTTTCTGCTTCTGTTACACCAAATGTTGTACATGGTTGAGGTATAAAACCTGTTATAAGGAGGAGTTTCCTAAACTGTCATTAGATGCATCTCTGAAGGATGAGCTGCTTGGTAGGATCGCAGAATTGAAGTCCTGGTGCATTGCAAGCTGTTATTTTTCACTGCTGCAATGCTGCATTTTGTTATGGTGCCCACTGCCAGATTATGTCATTGTGAAGCAACTTTTTCAGTGAAACAACCAAAACTGCTTCACTTGGGATGTTTTCTAGAAGACATCCAACTATCCCTCTAATTCTTTCTAGTACCCTATTATCTGATGGCAGGAGAGGTTAAAGGGAAATCAGAGTCGAAAAGCAAAGTTTAAGGGAAACTAAGCCCATTTCTAGGAGAAAGAAGAGAGAGTTATGGCAGATAAGACTTCACTTTCTGCTAGCAATGATAGACATAAAAGTGCCCGGTGCTGTGACACTTGCAGTTTTATAAGCGGCAAAATATGCATCAGTGCTGAGAAAATGGTGGTGGTGCACTTTTGAACTAAATAATCGAGTCTGCTCCAAAGCAGTGGATCTCCAGTGCATTGCGGGACAAAAAAGTATGTGTATAAATGCCCACAGATTCAAAGCCCAAAGCAGTAAGTGTGTAGCTGCATCCTGGGGTAGATAATGCCAACTGTTACACAGCCACTGGGTTTGACTGCTCTGGTCCTAGTTAGAGTTAAGATCTGGAACCAAAGATGAATAGCCAGGGGCAAAGTCATCAGCTAGCCAATAAGCCTAAGCAGAGCTGCCTGTTCCAGCTCCAGATGCCCACATCTGACATATGTATGGAAGGGGTCTTACTCTTTATTTAAACACTTCTTTAATAGTGTATGCATATTCAGGCATTTTCCCAGCTGGTTGAGATCAATACCAGCTTCTGTAGCTAACAGATAGTATACACTTTACCTATAAAAAAAAGTGCAAGCTGACCTTCTCCATGATTCTTGCGCTACATGAACAAGTTTTTTTACCAGTTCCATTCTAGAACCGCCATTTGCTATTACTGCAACAGCCTGCAGAGGAAAACTGGACATGAATACATGATAAAATACATGCAAAGATAATATTAGCCTTGGCCCAAATATCAAGTCAGAATGTTATAGGTATGTTCTGTACAGAGATTCAAATACCACACTTCTCTCTGGGACTTTTTTGACCTCTTGGTACTATCCCTATTAAGCACATAGGCTGACAGCCTCGTCAGGCACAGGTTTCACTTCTGAGAACGGCGATACGGATTTTCACGTGTGACATGTGACCTCAAGTTCACAGCGAGTGTTTCTAACCTCGGTGCAGTGGTAGGGTTTTAGCCTGAGCTATTTGTGGTTTCCTTTGTACAGGTTACTATAAAGGCATGTTATCTTGAGCTTTAATTTGGATAAATCATCTAATGTTTTGCCCAAATCTGCTCCTCATTTGCATCTTTGTAGTCACAGTGCAAGTAAACTCACAGTTCTGAGCTTTCTTTTTCAGTGCTGTTACTTACTTATTTATCCCATGTGCTCCCAGCTAGAATAAAGGCAGAGTTGATGCAATTTGGATTTTTAGAGTTACAAGAATTCCTAAATATTGTTCAGATCTCATCCAGATCAAGTTCATTATCCTCTGGTTGTTCCACTGTTAAACACTTTGGGCACATCCCCATGTGCAGGGGTGTGCACTTGCAGTGGTAAAAAAGTAGTGGCACAAATCTGTGCTTCTACTTTTTGCTGCCTTGCACGCCCCTGCACATGTGCTTTGGTGCAGGCCAAACCTCCGCTCTGGAGAAACTGCCATTTCCCTTCCCCTCCCGGCATGCTGGAGGAGCCAGGGTAAAATGAGAGGAGGGGAGACGCTTTGGCTGGCAGGCAGAGTGCCTCCTGGGAGGACCAAGCCTCCATGTCTGCTGACACACACTCCTGGGGTGTGCATCATGACACTTTTTTTTGCAGCATTTTTTTTCTATCAGGATTTCCCAGTAGCAAATTTTGCCCCTGCATACCCCACACAAGGCATGTTTTAATATGCTGGATGTGCAATTTGTGGCACCACAAAGAGGTATGCGGCACCACAAATCACACATGCCTGCACATCTCAATCCAGCTTTTGAGGCATGATTGCAACTTTTAAAGCCTCTTCCTCTTTTATCTTCTCCAGAAGACTTTGTTGACATTAGAAAGTGTTGCTCTGAGCTCTTCTAGGTGTCTGCTGCCACAGAGACAATAGCTCAGATTCTCAGCTGGTGTAAATCAGTATAGCTCCACTACAGTTAATACAGCTACTCTGATATACACCAGATGAGATTATAAACCCCCTATAAAGGGAAATTTTCACTGATCCATGCTAGTATCACTCCTATAGCAGCAAGTCTTAAGATATGGTCTTTCCTTCTGCTTTTCTTTAACTCTGACTGCCTATTGACATGGGTCATTCGGGCTCATAGGTTCCTTGGCTCTCTGGACTGTCTATATGGCTCCTTGCTGTTCCTTTTCTTTCTTCACTTGATGCCCTTCTTGCCCATGCCTATTAATGTATCCCATCCCTCCTGCCAGGTCATTTTATCTAATGACGCTGAATAGCTATGGGCTGCAGTTTGCGAGTTTTCCACCAAATCCAGAGCCCAAGAATCCTAGAGGGATCGCTAAAGACACAGCAGGAATTGTTTAGACTATAACAGCAGGAACCACCTTTTAGTGCTGTGGTCCAGCTGGATGTATGTTCTTCCTTCATTTGTGCTAGCATCAAGAGTCTTCTAAAAGAGACAGAGTGGATGGACTACATGACCCACTTCCATACTATTACATATGTAATTTTAACAGGCACAGTACTCAATATACTGTGCTTGAGATTTGTTTAGGAAAGGTTTGAATGTGAAACCCTAACATAGCCATATTTCATGACTTCCTGGTTGTATCTACATGTGCAATTAATGCGAAGCAGTAAATTCCAGAGCAGTTTGAGCCACAGTAAACTACTCCTGGGTGCAGTGTCTACATGCACCAGGGACAGCAGCAATCTGAACTGGGGCAGAGCAGGTCCAGGCTGGCAGAGGGGATTTGGGGGGGAGTCAGCCCCAGGCTCCAGATGGTGGAGCCCCAGCAGAGGGGCTGGCTGGGGCATGAGCGTGCCGAAAGTATAGAGCCATGCAGCTAGGCTGCAGGCAGGAATCCGGCCACAGCTGGCTGGTTTGACTGGGCATAATTTGCACCCACAGTCAGTGTCTACACATGCATTTATTCTCAGTAAATTACCCCAGTGTAAAATAGTACTGGCCCTGACAGTACTACCTTATGTTGGCATAAATTAGTTTATTGCAGCCTAATACTGTCGAACGTGCAGACAGCAACACTTTACTCCGCAGCTAATTAATCTACTTTGCAGTAAAGCGCACGTGTAGATGCAGTCCCTGTTGCAAAAGTGATAACTCAGATTCAAGCGGACCACACCTCTTCAGGGCCACAAGAGCAGCGAAGAGTTTGTAGGCCACCAGACTCTAGGGTAGACATATGAAGATAAGCATTGTTTCAAGAGACGCTGTATTTTGTTGAGGGCACTTAAGACAAAAAGACTTGCTGGGTCCATTAGAATAATGGTTTGTATTGCACCAATTCACACAAAACCAAAATTCAAAGCAATTTGGGTTTGCTGTGTAGGTGTTCGTTCACTGAAACTATACAAACCAAATCTGAATGTCCCACTCAAGTCTGATCCTGTACTAACAGAAATATTCTTACATGTCTCTGAGACATTCACGATATAAACTCTGCGAGTCATAGCTGTTTCCTCATTATATCTAAACCACCCACCACCCCACGCTGCCGCCACTCTGTGTCCAGCCATACTCAACTCTCCATCCACTCTGTCCAGCCCCATGCGCCCCCCTGCACCCTAGACACACACCCAGCTATACACCACCTGCCACACACACCCACCCACCCACCTGCCACATACACCCAGCCACCTACACACCCAGCCACCCACACACCCATCCAGCCACATGCCACACACACACCCACACGCCACCTGCCACACCCACCTACATGCCACACACCCACCCAGCCACACACTGGGCACACACGTGCACACACCCAGCCATACACCAGGCACACACACGCACACACCCAGCCACACACTGGGCACACACGGCACCATCCCACACACACACTGCCCCACCCAGCCACATGCTGCACCACCCAGCCACACGTCGCCCCACCCACACATGCAGCCACACGCCACACATGAAGCCATGTGTTGCACACACCCAGCCACATGTCACACCCACATGCCACCCCCACCCAGCCACATGCCACCCCCACATGCCCAACCACATGCCACACACGTGCCTCACTGCCTGGGCTGCCCAGCAGCGAGACTCACATGGCACTGCGCCTCTGGGTGTGGTGTGTGGTGTGTGGTGTGTGGTGTGTGGCATGGGACTCACAGCTGCAGTCACCCCTACCCTGTGCACAGGGTCATGGGACAACTGGAGCCTGGTGGTTCCTCCAGGGACACCATGTGGTGTGGGGAAACATGTGCTGCCCACCCCTTGGCTTCCCCGTGGCACACAGCAGCAGGCGTTGCCTGTCTGTACCTGTGCAGGAGCCACTGGACTCTGGTTGTCCCCTGGCCTGGCCAAGGTCCCATTTGCCGTGACTGCACCCAACCCAGGCTGGGCCAGGGGCAATTGGAGCCCAGCGGCTCATGCAGGGGTGCAGCACAGGGGAGCTCAGGGGGGAACATGCCTCCCTCCCCCAACTCCCCCCCAGTGCACACAGTGGAGGAAGCTGCCCTGCTATGACCCTGGAGGAGCCGCCAGGCTCCCACTGGCCCAGGACCCTAAGCACAGCCCTTGTCTCCACCAGGAACAGCCTGGTGTAGTCCCAGACCCAGGACCTCCAGCCACGCTCCCCGCTCCCCTCCCCCCCAGCTGTTGTTGTGGGGGAAGCACAGCACAGCATGGTGCAGCAGCTCCCTGACCCCAAACCATGTCTTCCCACTGCCCTGAGCCCTGGTGCAAAATTGTGCCCACACCCGCCAGGCAGCCAATCGGTGCTCAGCCTCTCAGCGGCGCATGCGCAAGTGGCCCAGAGTGTTATGGACAGACAGACACACAGACAAGGTTTTTTATTATATTAGAATTTTGCTTCCTTCATTTTTGGTAGTCTGTAAATAACTCCTGCATCAATGTGAAATGTAAGTTGAGAATCAAAAGGAAAACTTCAGAAGACCAGCTCAGCTAACTGGCCAACAGGAGATATTTGCAGTAACTCTTTCATGTGTGCCCACTACAGACAGCAAGCAAGGGAAATCTGACTCCCAGAGCAAATGGATTCACTGCAGAGACAGCCACTCGACCTCGACAGAGAAAGTGCCAAGAAGCAAACTAGATGGTGTGTGCAAAAGAGACTAAAAATCTCCTTTGTGTTTACTGCACTGGCACCTGCTATTCAACTAGCACGCTAGAAAGCTGCCCTGAGGAAGTGCCAGGTTGTCCTCAGGAAATTCATGCTTATCTTGAAAACAGGCATAATTTCTTCCTAAAAACAGAATCACCCAGGGGCAGTGAGAGGTTTATATGTTTGTGTTTAACTTTCACTGGCAAAGACCCAACTATGCAAAGAAAGGCTTGTACTGTTGGCACCAACAATAGGTGCTGACACTACAAATATTTACAGAGCTAACATGGAGGGAGACAAAACGGGGGAAGCCAGACTGCTGCACTTGGTGTTTAATATAATGATGGCCTGTCTTGGCTTACATCACTGAATGGATTGCTGTCCACCATGGCATCAGACAGGATGGAATGACTCAATCACATTCTCAGGGCACCACCCGTACAAGATGTCTTTTCACACATACTGTTCTGCCGAGTTTCCCCTTCCCAGGGGTTATATTAATAGCAGCACATTCATACTGTACATACTGTAGTACTAGCATTCCCACATCAAGTTAGAGTGAGGAAGGCTGCCAGAGGAGCACAAGATTTCCATGCAAGATTTCCAAACCGTTCCTGACTCCAATTTGACATGCACAAAATGGAATCATTTCTCCCCCAAAATGTATCTGTGAAAGCAGTTCTCCCCCCTTCAAACCCCTCTTAAAGGCCCACCTTTGTCATGACACTTAAAAGAAATTAGTCAATTAATACATGACTATGCTGAGAGGCAGATGGAGACAGTGGTGACAATAATGGCACTAAAAAGTAATAAAGCTTGGGTATCTAGACATGAGTATCTATATGATTGTGTTCCTCTCCTTTTTTCCTTGGCTGGTCACTTTGCTTAAATCTCTGCAGGCAGGACTTTCTCTTATTATAAGCTTTGCAGAATTTGGTATACTGGGGCCTTGGGAAGTTACTCTAATACAAACATAATGATATTCCGCCCTCTCAACAGGTGGAGAAAATGACGGTGCAAAGAAAAGCAGATGGAAAGGAAGAATATTTATCACAGGCATCTGAAAGCAGAAACTTTGCTTTCAATGTGGCCTAACTGGAAACATGTAAATAACTCTTAAAATTTCGTGTTTTACTGTGACTAAAAATTTCCTAATTCTCAAGCTTTGTCCAGGGATGATTGTGCCACTAAATCTGCAAAAGCACGCAAAGATCTGGGGAAGGGAGAAAAGGCTTTTGCAAACATGTATTCCTTTCTGGTTTGTATGGACTGCCATTGATCACCAACAGTTTTAGTATAAAGGACCTTGAAAAGAATAATTGCCTTTGGTAGCATTAAAACAAAAGCAGAATGATTTTTAAAACAAACACTTTTTTAAAACAAACGATCCCCACATACATATGCACACCTCTGCCAGAACAGTTGAGAATAGAAACAAATAAGTAGAAAAATAACATAAATTCTCAGAAAACCAGTTATATAACAGATATAGATAAAAATATTTACTTGGCAGAAGGATGAACAATGAAATGTCTTTGGCCTCTCAAATAAAGTTGCCTTGAACTCTAGAAAAGTGACTCTGAGTACTGACGTATATCAGGGTGTTCAAGTGAACAATTTTATATTGATCTCTTATTTTAAAAATCAAATATTTTAGCAAAAAGTTACCTTGCACTGCAACTTCCCTCAGCCTAGGAAAGGGGGCAGGAAAACTAAAGGAGAAAACTATTTTGTCACTTCAGGTTCCTATCCAGAGCTACAACAGAAACAAACCAATCTTCAGCCTTGTCTGACTTACACCTCATTCTGCAAAGCACCATCTCAACATCACCTATGGGTACTTTAAGGTGCCCAGTAATTTTCTCTCCTTTTCTTCTGCCACAACCAGCTCTGGCTGCATACAAAGAAGAGGAGGGATCTGGCATTTGCCAGAGCGATTTGCTGAAACCAGTTGACAGGCCTAGGACACTTGTGATCACAGTTCAAGGTAAGAGGAACTACAGTCTGAGCAGCGGGCTCAATAAGAGCTATGTGGTGGGCTCTAGGTGCACTTGGCCCATTTTAGCCCAGGACCCATTTGTAAACACTGATGGCCAGTCCTGACCCAATGCCCCTAGCTCGCGACCTACAGCCCTCAGTCCCTGGTGTGTGGGGAAAGGGGAGGGCATGGGGGACCCCAAGCAGCCCCTTGCAGGCTAGAATGCTGCCAGCCTGCAAGGGAAAAGCCATTTTTTTCTCCATTTTTAAAGTTTGTTCAAGACCTTTTCATATATTCTTGCTACCCACTTTTGGGTCTTGACCCACGGGTTGAGAAACACTGGCCTTGTGCACACTGTCATATGCAGCACTGTTTCTCATTAACTGATAAAAGATATGAACTGCAATCAGAAAACTGCTGCAAGCCTGGCATGCTTTGGGGGCAGTTCATGTGCTAAACCAAACTGAATCTTTCTCAGACCTTAATGCTATGGTGGGTTTTTCATTCCTTTACCTGTGTTTATTTAAGTTTTTGTTCCCCAGTGAGAAATCACTAAGCCTGTGCTGACCTGTCTGATCCTGGGTGGGGCCCGAGCCAACGGGGTTTATCGCTGATGAAGAACCTCAAGATTATAGCTGATGCAAGCAGAGGCAAGGGAATTTTTCTAATCTCCTTCATTCTGTGCCTTGATTTACTCACACAATCCTCCTTCCAGCTCCCTGGGCACATGACATGACTTTCTTGACAACTGACTGATGGCTCAGGGGGTTAACTCTAAACCATGGGCTCTCAGCCTTTTTAAATTTGAGCCACCCCTGAACAGACTCAAGTCACCCCTCAGAAAATGTCAGGTCTTAGTTTTCAATTTTGACAACAGAAAAGTAATAGAGCAATTCTTCTGTTGCAAAGAATTCAGAAAGACCACAAGAGGTCAGAATGTTTTTGACACTAAGGATTCCCATTTGAAATCTTTGGGCGCTTTTACATGTTCTCTGGGGGTGAAAGGGGACGACACTTTAATCAGAGCGGGTCCAGGAGCTGCTCTAATTATAGTACTGCCATGTCTCATGTATCAGCGTCCCCGAGTTTAAAGCTCGTTCGATGCATTTTAGTTCAAACACCCTCACTGCCATTTTTAAGATTGGGGCGCTGATACACCAGACACAGAAAGCTGCTGGAGCGTGGCAATTGCCATGCTCCAGCAGACTTGATTAATCCAGGAGCAGCCTGTGCACTAGTGTTTAGGCACCCTCTGGGTTTATCCTGTGAATCACATCTACACACCTAACAGAGCTAGCACTGTGTGGCATCCTTGAAAGGATCTCAAGACATCCCAGGGTGCCACCACACCCTGATTGAGAATCACTATCCTTTGGGACTGCGATACTGCTCCAAGCACTAGCCGTGTGCTTTGCATCCAGCACAGCAGGATGCAAGCTCAGATAACAGAGTCCTTCCTGTCAACAGAGGTAAATAGTTCATGGACCTTGGGTACAAGTTTCAAAAGTACCTAATGCCTTGCCTATATGCATGCAGCTTTTGTACTGGTTTAAGTATGCTCGTTAGGAATGCAACTTTTTATTAATATAATTATAATATGCTTTCAGGTGCAAGACATTCTTCATTAGGTCTAACCAGAACAAGCCAGGCACAGCATCCATCCATCCATCCATCCATCCTACACAGGTGATCCTATAAAAAATATCACCCAAAGAAATCCTTGCCTCTTGCTTAATTTCTGGACCACCACAGCTACCACATCACTCCTACACTACTATAATTATAATATCAATACAACACCAACATATTTATACCAGCATAACTGTGTCCATACCACTTCCTGATTTTAAATTACTCCTGTAAACTTTACTAGACTGGGAAGTGTAACCACCAGTAAGCAGTATCAGTTACTATCCTGCAATTTCTAAAACCAAAGCACCAAAAAAGCCCCAAACAGTTAAGTTTATTAAGCAACTCTAAAATCTGTTAAGGTTATTAAGTTACAGTAATGTGTGACAGCCTAGCACATAATTTACAAAACCCCAAAATCTTACAGTGTTCACATAATAAACACATTATTTTTATCTTCTGGAATAAAGAAAATGCATTCCACCACAACACAGCCACCATCTGACCCACTGACTATAGATCTTTTTAATGGTATTTTTATTTTCTTATTTCTGGTATTCAAATATTTTAAGAAATGCTGGTAAGTGAAATGTATTGTAAAATATCTGTATTATGTTAATAATATTTTAAGCATTACTTGTCATTACCTTATTTGGTAAAGACTTTTAACCCTTACTTTTGAGTCAATTTTGACTCAAGCATGTCCATTCAATAGACTGATGCAATATACCACTCGTTAGCTGTTTTGGCTTACAGAGCACATCACCCATTTTAAATATACCCCATTACAGTAAACTCTAGTTAATTTGCCACTCCAAGGGGAATATAAATAATTCTGAATTATGCAGCACTGAGCAATTATCAGGAGGCAATAAATTAGGTGGGAGGGGAAGAAGAGAGATACTAACAGGAAATCTGAACAATGGCAACTACAGCAATAGTAGAGAATTATTCCATACGCAAGTTAACCAGAATGTATCTCATTGTTCACTGACAACAGAAATGGTGAATCATGAACGTTCAGGTTCAGGATATTTTACCAGTTAAAAAAATTAATTTCATTTTATGCAAATCATATATAGCTCAATGGTCACCTGATCCTGGCATCTAGCACATACAAAAATAGCAACCATGTCTTGAAAATAATGTTCTAAGATGGCTTAATAGACAATTCATATAATGTTCGTAACATAATATAGTATTACAGCTACAAATAATATTCACTGGAAACTAATCACTGTGTAGCATTAATATGTTTTGCTATAATTTTTGTTTCTCTTTCAAAAGTTCTGTTTTACTTTTCTAATTTGAATATACTGGTGATTATTAGAAACTAGTTGCTACCTATGTTAGAGAGAGACTACTCCTCCATAGCATATACATAGTTATATTTAAACAATTGGAAAACAAAAGAAGTCATACAAAAAACCTCCATGCACTCAAAATAGTCTCAGGAGAAAGCTGCATCTTGCAGTATGGGTTCTGATGAATACATATTCAGTACAAACCAAATGACCTTCAGTATTGTAGTGTACACCCATGAGAGCATAGGGTACTCCTATTACAGCTACCAAAATACAGACTATACAGCTGTGTCCCCACATAGATTTATATACGGGGTTAAAACTGGAAAGAGCGTAAGGGCCTCAAGTACCTGCATCTCCAACTGAACTCATCATGCAGGTTCTCAGTTAGTCTGAGGATTGAGACCCAAGTAGTTCCCTGCATTATCAAGTATTTGAAACCTGGCTGATTTCTATTTTAGGAACCATAACATTTTCCAGTTGTGATCATTTAATTTCATGTTCACTCTCTAGTAAATTTCTGGGTGTTCTTTCAGTCACAGCTATTTTTATTTTTAACATACTCAAATGTCCTTGACCAACATAAACTGCCAATGCTAGTTACCAATGTATGGTTTTCTTGTAACATGACACAGCACTGACGAGTCTGCAACATGCAAAACCTACAACTGAGTGCACTGCTTTCAGAGGCCTCCTCTCCCCATAATGCATGTTAAGCAATATTGCTGCAAAATGAAGCAGAAGATAGGGCACTGCTTCAATTGGCTAAAATTAGCTACTGAAAATAGCAACTGCTACAGAAACATTAGAACTTGCTTTGCATGCAAGAAACTCACAGTGCAGAAAATTCATTTAAAATTTTCTTTAAAAGTTTTTAGGACAAGCAGGCCAGTCAAATGTCAAGTCTTCTAACATGTGAGTGAGAGGGGTCCCTTGTGTCGCAGGCTGGGAGGGGGATTATACAACTAGTTTTCATTACTGTCACCAGTAAGTGGTCCTGACCCTCCATCCTTTGCGTTACAAACATCAATGTGCTCCACTAATCACAGGTAGTCCAATTCTCTCCAGTTGACACACTGTCTCTTATTCAGAAACTCTAATAAACAGGTTGTCAACCAGGGGCACGCGTACCCCTGGGGGTACTTTGAAAGGTCCCAGGTGGTACATGGGGGTGGGCATGGACAGGGTGCTGGCACTTCACACCGCTGCCTCACCGGAGAAGGGCCAGGGCAGGGTGAGAGCAGGGCTGCACAGACACCGTGCTGCCACCGCTATGCTGCTCGCCACCCCTCACTCTGTGTCTGGCTGCTTGCCACCCCCCTCCGCTCCGCACCTGGCCTTTCCCTGACCCTCGGGGTACACTCATTAAAAAGGGGGCCACTGGCGGTACATTTTAAAAAAGGCTGAAAGCCCCTGCTCTAATACATTCATATAGTAATAGATTTAAGGCTATAAAGGGCCATTATGATCATCTGTTCAGACCTCTTGCCTAGCACAGGCCGAAACTTTTCAGTCCACATCAAGCCAATATCTTGAAGTATAGTATAACTTTGCTATTATTTACTTATGTCATTATTAGTTGCTGTTATATTTCTAATATTTTGCACTTCTATAGCATCATTCTTCTGAGGAGCTCAGCCTACTTGAAAACTGTCATTTAACTTTTCTTCACCATAGCTCTGTGCCAGAGCAAGGAGGTATTGGGAAACTGTGACCAAGCAGTAAAAAACCCTTTTTCCACCTCCCCTATTTACAACTCCGTATCCTAGTAGTAATCCTTTTCATGGCAGTGAGCTCACATATAGAATAAAGGATTAAGAAATGTAAATAAAGATGGCAGAGTCTGTCCCTTAGTTAAAGTCCTACAAAGAATCTGAGGGAGCAGCAGCATTAGAACCGAAGCCTCCCAAATCCTACGCCCATACTCTGACCACAGGACGATCATTTGTGTCCTGTGCCCCTTTTGCCTGCAGAAATCTCGCCAACATCAAGGGCATCACAGGGGACATCCAAATGGAGGATTTCACTCATTGGGCTAAATTTTGAGGTCCTTACTCAAGTTTTCTCCCACTGCAATCAATGGGCACTTTTCTTTAGTAAAACTGTGCCTGAGCGTACAGCTCTGTAATACCAGGGTCTGCTGAAAGAGTGTCACTGGAAGATCAAGCAAATGCAAAACCTGTCAGGAAAGCAACAGCTATTCTTTTTTTGAAATTGTAAAATTAGCATCTTTTAATAAAATCACAGTAGCTAAAATAGTGTAAGAAACACAGTTAAGCTCCTTGGGCTCAGCATGGAAAATGACTTCAGCTAGAAATGCAACACTGTTTTGCAAAATGGGCTAGTCTGAGAATCTACTTGTCAGTGGGAGCGTCTACATGAGACACTTAATATGCAGTAGTCCAGGGGTTGTCAACCGGAGGTACATGTACCCCCAGTGGTACTTTGAAGAGTCCCAGGAAGCATGCGGGGGTGGGTGGGGACAAAGTGCCACCACCCTGTACCGCTGCCCACTGCCTCACAGGAGCAGGGCCAGGGTGGGGCGAAAGCAAGGCCACATAGATGCCATGCTGCCACTGCTCGCCACCCCCCGCTCTGCATCTGGCTGCTTGCCACCCCCCACCTCGGTATCTGACCATGCACTGTCCCCCACCCCCGCTCAGTGGCCAGGGGTGCGCTGCTCTGCGTCTGGCTGCCTGGGGATACAAGGATTGAGAAAGGTTGAAAACCCCTGCAATAGACTAATTTTACTGCACATTAACACATCATAACAAAAGCCATGCTAATGTCCTAGTGCCTAATAGGTGCATCTACATATGCCCCCCACAGCACAGTTGTTATTGCGCTGTCATTTAGTACTTGCTTTAGGAAGTACAAAATGATGGCACGGTAACAGCCGTTATTGTACTGTCCCAGAGGCTTATGGTTATTATCAGCAAAGTTGCTGTAGCAACGCACTGCAGCGAGGTAGCTCATCACTACAGCGACATAGCATCAGCATCCTGGTTTGTGCCTGCCAGCAATACATTGCTATAGCAATGAGCTACATCACTGTAGCGCATCGCTACAGCGATGTAGCATCTTGTGTAGACTCACCCAGTAGAATTAGTCTAATGCAAATTAAGTGTCAGAAAAAGACCGTGCGCCATTGCTACTGTGCATTAGCGCTGGCTACTGCACATTTAGTTAGTACCTGTTATTCCCTGTATTAAACTTAATGTGTTGTAGCAACAGCGCATTAATGCATGTGTAGACATGCCCAGTCACATTTTAAATATGCTCTAATTGTTTCTCAAAAGACAAGAGGCCTGATTCACAATAGCAGCTTGGGAACTGAATATGGGTGTAAATGGTATTAGTGTTCTATTTAGGCCCAGTCCTTCATGATACAGAATGCCTCCTGCAAGATGCTGAGTGCCCTCAGATATGACTGAAATCAGCTTCTTCTGGGTTGGAGTACACGTGGTCCATTGCAGGATCAGTTGACTGTTGGACCGTTGGAGGTTTCTGTTCCTGGTTACTGGTACCAGACTGCATAGCAGAAGAACCTTCCATGGTCACAGGATTCTGTGACTAATTATTCACTGCAAGGTAGAATTTGCTGCAGCTAATCATTACTACATAGATATGAAATAAGTTAATAGCTTAGTAGCAAAAATAAAACTAAAAATGTCTTTCTTCGCTATCATAACAAAACTTAGACAAAGAATTCTAAGCTGAACGATGAATGACAAGTTAATTCATTCTGCAAAGTCTATTTTAGTGACCTTTTTCATAATTACTGAATCTTAACTGTAAACAGCTTAAATAATCATATCATTTGTGCACTGCACAGCAGTTATGTTTATTAATATATTACATCAATGTGATTGGAAATGCTTGTTTTTTGGGGGGAAATATTACCTTTTTTCTGCTAATTGGTAGATAAAAGACCTGTATGTAATTAGCTTTCTTGGAGGAGGAAATAGTGACACAGAGTCAATACATTTTCTTGAAATAACAG
Source organism: Gavialis gangeticus (assembly GCF_001723915.1). Lineage (NCBI taxonomy): Eukaryota > Metazoa > Chordata > Crocodylia > Gavialidae > Gavialis > Gavialis gangeticus. Next base: position 27,686,647 of record NW_017729028.1, on the reverse strand, counting down.
CTTTATTTACCTTATATAAGCCAGTCATTGAACAGAGGCGATCAGAAGTGGCATGCAGGCTATCCATTCTTCCAGAAATCTCACCCTAAACTTGAATGTGTACTTCCAAGGAAACAACTTTGGACTAAAAACTGACTCTAAGTAGATGGATTAAAGAAGCTAAGGAACTCACTTGCTATTGAAAAGAAACTGCATCACAAAACTGCATATAACATTCCTTTAAGCACTTTGAATTTCTTTAAGAAAATGAATTTGTGTAACTCTGTCTGCTGCTATGTAACAGTACTGCCTGATGATTACCAGGAGAACAATACAAAATGTTTAAAAGGAACAAAAAAAGGGAAATGCTGTCTTTCAGCTGACAACAACAGAGGGATGAGATTACTTATCAGCAGGAGCCCCAATGTGGTACATTCCTAAGAGACTCCAAAGGGCAGAAAATTTAGGAGAGAGAAGGTTTCCTTCAAACCCAAACACTCCCCCTCATCTCTCCTAGCACATCTGCCTCTCTCTGTTGTTACACTGCACTGGTGACTGCACACTCCACTGCTCCATCCATTGCATACAGGATGACTACAATAATGTAGGAAAAATAAACAAACTTATTAAACCACTGGAGATTTAATCATACAAGTAATTAGCCACAAGTCTGGAACCTATTTATAGCAGGGCACATGCATTCTACACTACAAAGTATTTTTACACATGGGCTACACCCTCAGAGCAGGGGTTGGTAGAAAATTATGACTGATTACACAATCCCTTCTCTTCTATTTACTACATCTCAGACATTTTCTAGGAATACAGCAAGTTTAAAATAGAAGTTGGATCTTCCTCGTTGAGCTTAATGCCAGAGGGCAGAACAAAAAGAAACCAGAGCTACAGACACAGTCTCTCTTCCTTCTCAAGTAGATCAGTGCCACACCAATGTCAAAGTAGTCTCTTTAAGTCAACCTGCCTTAGCCTTTCAGGGATAATTCATGGTAGTAGCCTATAGGTTGCACTCCCAGTTAGGGGCTTGGTAAGACTTCCTAGACATTTCCTTTTGTTGTTGTTTTTTACCTCATTTACCTATAAACATAACAGCGGTACAAAAAGGGAGGCAAATTCTGAACTAAATTGCTGAATTTTGGGACGGTTTCAATGAAAGTTCCTCAACTGCATTCTCAAGCAGCACAAACTCCCAGGTCTTTGGGAGTATGGTGGTGAAGGGTTGAGAGTCATTTTCAGATTCAGCTTATACAAGAAAATCTCAGCTCCTCCTACAATTGTCATTATTCCCACTATTTTTCTTGAGAGATAAATAATATTATCTTGACATCTAATATTATGCTCCCCCACTGTTTTAGTGGACTCTATCACACACACACACACACACACACACACACACACACACACACACACACACACACACCCC
>NW_017729028.1:27681376-27684403 GCF_001723915.1 Gavialis gangeticus | reverse complement strand
ACGACCCTTGAGCCAATCTGCAATCCATCTGACTGTGTAGGCATCAATGCCACAGTCGCCTAGTTTTTTAATGAGGATGGGGTGGGAGACAGTGTCAAAGGCCTTGCTGAAGTCTAGAAAGACTACATCCATGGCGACACCTGCATCTCAAATCTTCTCCTGGCTCTTCACTAATCTCTCTCCAGTTTTTCAATATTTTCCTTAAACTGTAGTCTCCTGAACTAGCCGCAGCATTCTTGAAGCAGTCACACCAGTGGCAAATGAAGAGGCAATCTAACCTTTCTACTCCTCAACAGTCTCATTTACAGATCCAAAAATAGTGTTGGCCCTTTTAGCCATCAAATAATCCTGGTGCACATTTTTAGTGATTATCCACCAGGATCCTCAAGTCTTTTTCAAGATGTCATGAAGACCAAGTCAGTTGTTTTACAGTTGTCTTAAGAGGAAAAATGTAAGCATAAACAGAATTTATTTCTTTTTGATTTTTTTTCTGTGTCCTACAACATACTCACTTCTTCCCTTATTACTATTTAATAATTCATCATATCTTCCAATTAAAGGCACTTAAAAGGCATCACACATTTAAATTAAACTTTACAAACATCTCCATGAGGCATCAAAGTGTTATTATAGTAATTTTTTGAATCAGAAATTAAGATAGATAGGATAATTGATTTGACAAGTGCAAGTTAATACCAGAGTCAAGAATAGAGCCCAAACATCTATACGTTCACAGATCACTAGGTATTGCTGCCTCCCATTTTCCACTCTGTTGTTTATCTCGGTTTGTTCCTTTTTACTCAGATATAGATGGATACAAGCTATAAGCTTTAGATCTAGATAAGAACGTTTTCAAAAGGCACAGGTGCTCAGGCGTAGGCATTTGTTTCAGTGCAGTATAGGGACAGAAAGGAAGGGCAGAGTTCTACTACAGAACCACATTTCCCCCAAATCTGGAAGTGTTCATATCTTAAATAAACTGCAAACAGAGAACTATGTACGCTTATAAAGAATCTAAAACCCTACCAAAGCAAGACTAAGGAGAGAAAATAACATGCAACAGGTATGTAGTTATGTTGCTTACTGTAGAACTGGAAAGCCTAGAATGACAGGGCTGAGCACAATACAAAAAACTATATCAAATGGAATAGGAAAGGAGAGACTATGATTGGAGAGAAGCTCTTTCTAAAATAGCTTGAAGTATCCTCAAAATCCTAGACCTAGTATGGGATAAAGGGATGTGATTATGAGCACAGTGGGAAAACTACAGTGATGACAGGAGAGCACAGTGAAAGAACATGTCAAAAACCTTCATTCATTCATTCGTTCAGTCATTCATTCATCATGCTTCGGGATAATGTCCAGTGTCACTTGCACAGCAAGCTTCACAACACTAAATCCAGAGAACACTTCATGAGAAACATCTACTTGGCTTTTATCAGCTGACAACCTGTTAGCTTGTAATATTTCCATTTCTCAAGGGAAAAGGAAGAGTTAAGATAATGATTATCCCCACTATCCCTGCTCTTTCAACACAGCTACTTGTCCACAGAGGTGTCTGAATTTAAAATAAATCTGACAAATGTTGAAGACCTGTTGCTATTCTTATCTCACTGCCCTCTATAAACACAACGGGTTGGCAATGTCCATTGTTCACAAGCAACTTTTAACTGCTTTGTTGTCTACAAATGCAGCGGGGCCACAGCAGTAGAAGGAATTGAGGGAGGTACATCACTCAGCACACATCCAATTATCTCTCTATAACTGCACTGTGGATCTCTTATAGGCCAGATTTCCTCCCATATCCCTGTTGTGTATAATTTCCTAAAAAATAATATTTCTGTTCCCTCTAAGACCCAAATCTCCAGCTATTTCTCAGCTCTCCCTCCCTAGCATCTGTATTTACATATTCTAGTTAACTACTACAGTCCCAATTTTGTGTTTTCACATGTACTTTCCCAATGTCCACAAAATCAACATGAGCTCTGTGTATGCCATGACAGAAAAACTTATTAAAAATACTCCTGTGTTCTTCAGTACATTTCTTCAGCAACATAATATAAAGTAATGGTTTTAGTTGCTCTGTTTCTTAAGTCATTATTGGAATCCCTCATTATTCTTTTTAACGAGCGAGGATTGCACACTTAATCCATTTACAACACATGAAACCATTTCACTGTGATCAGCTCCTTTCCCCTAAAAAAAAAAATCCAGAAAATTCAACAGAATGAACATGTATCCTGAAGTTTCCACCACCCCACTGCAACTTAAAAAGTTTGCTCTGAGGAATTAAACATTCCCTGCAAGACAGAAAACTGTTCCAAAGAGGCAATGTAGCCCAGTACATGGACCTGACACACAGATATCTAAAACTTTATATTCAGCCCCAGGAAAATAAATCAAACAAATGCTGAAGAGGACACAATGTATTTTAAAGCTCTCACTGAATAATCTAAGGTGTCATGAGTAACACAGTTAAGATCTTTTTTAGCCAGTAATTTTTGACAAGGTGACCCTTTATGTGTCCCTCTTTATGGTTTTGAGAAGAACCAATGCTGGACATCAAGTTTCAGATGAGACTCAAGACTGTGTTCAGGCCAGGAAGAAGGTAGGACAGTCTGCAAAAAGGAACTGCTTAGATGTCACAGTGACAGTACCCCGCTGTGTCCTATGGAAGCAATGCGGACTCAGGGTGGGTCAGGCAGCACCTGCCTCATTGCTAACCTGATTGAGGACAAGGTGCAAGTGACACCATGAAAAGTTGGGGAAGAGAATAAAGCTGCAGGTGCAAGCTACCATGCCACAATCCATCCCCTCCAAAAATTCCCTTAACATACTGAAGGATATAGTTGTAGTTTTTCTAGAGTGGTTGCCTGCCACAGACAAAGAGGAGCAGAATCTTTTTAGAATGAGAAGAGTTTAATCAGACCATAAAGATAGAAATATATACTATACATATATATGTGTGTGTGTGTGTATATACACTAATGTTATATATATATATATATATATATATATATATATATA
>NW_017729028.1:27666872-27681078 GCF_001723915.1 Gavialis gangeticus | reverse complement strand
TATATATATATATATAACATTAGTGACCAATGCTCACAGTACTGAGATATTACAAACAATATAGTCTGATACTCCTATTGCAGCCAGGAAACCAAGAAACTAAAGAAAATACTTACTTTAAATGTCTGAAGAGGAAATATGGCCCTACTGACCTATAAAGCAGATACACTAAATAATAAACAATGTAGTACCTCCTTTTATACTCATAGCATATGTGTAAATAAGGGGGTAAAATAATAAATGTGTAGTAAGGCATGCCCCAATACATATATTTTAAGCAGTAAGAACATGAAAGGGTCATACTACAGGTCAGATTGGATCATTACCAGACAAGAAAATACATTTTTTCTCTACAAGGAACAGACTCTGGGGTTGGAACCATGTAAAATTAATCTCGGTTGCAATTAAAGCTGAACTGGTACTGCAAAACTCAGAAGCAAATCTTGAAATAAATCCACACAGTTCTGGGTATTCAGATACAGCACTGTAGTTCAGACTAAGATGCCAGCCACTCAGGGAATTTCAGAACTGAATTCTGACTTTCCTCCTAGAGGTTCTTAGGAAGCGGAAGTTTTTCTACAGAAATTTTGGATTTTTGGTGGGGGAAAAATTGACAAAAAATATTATCACAAAACTTTTGGTTGACCACAAAACTTCAATCCAGACATGGATTGTCTCATGAAAGCTGTCATTCATGTATATCCTACTTTGTTTTTTGGGTTCCTTAGATGGATTTTATTTCCATTAAGTACCAGTCTCCCATATTACTGAACTACTGTGGTACATCATGGCATTCCATGGCCTTTGGAATATGCATGGGAGTATCGGAGGGGAAGGAGTTTGCATGGAAAACCCAGCAAAAAGATGAGAATGAGAAGAACTGAAGTACCCAAAAAACTCCCCTCAGTTTTTATGGTGACATTTCCATATTATGTTATTCTAGTGTCAGAAAAAACAGTTCTGACAAAAGAAACTTTTGACTTATCTCACTCGCGACTGAAGCTCAGGGATGTTCAGATTCCACTTTCTGGTTTGGGCTCTTTCTGCTGTGCAAGGTGGAAGTTTAAGTGTTTTTAACATCAAAGGTTCTGGAAGTAGAGTGGGTAGCACTATCATCCAGGATATTTAAAATTACACAGGCCAAAGGACTAGAAAATATACTGCAGAAAGCAAGCCCGAATTGGCAGATGGATTAAACTAATAGGTCTTCTCTTTGTACATTAAAAAAACTGATGCTCCCCAAAAACAAAATGCTGTACTGCACACAGTGCTCTCACTGAGGACAGGATAAAAGACGTCAACCTATGTGCAACACAATTCTAAATGCAGCTGGGAGATGCTCAGAGACTATAGCAAAGAAGGCCAGACAAGAATCATTTAGAATATGGGACTAATCAGCAAGGCCAAGGATGGGAAGACAGATGGACTATGAAGGTAAGAGAGAATTCTCCACTCAAAGTCAAGTTACGCATAAAAGATGCTTCCCAGCTATTGCTGTAGCCTCTGAGCTTTAGAAGCCCCAAGAGCTACTTGCAATGCTACTTGTGTGGCAGATCAGGGCAGAAGGTGTGCAATGGGTGTGGGACTTCTTTAAGTCCCCAAAGAAGGTAAGAATTCCACCTCTCCATTTACCCTCCATGCTCAGAAGCATGTCCTGTCCCCTCCCCTTCCTATCCCCTTTCCTTCCATTTTTCCTTCCCCTGTCTGCCGCTACCACTGTCCCTGCTTTCCTGGGAGCAAGGGCAGCTCCTGTTCCACTCCAGCCAGACTGCACAGGGTCTAGGCTCAGCCCAAGACAGCAGCAACAGCAGCAGGTGGGCAGGTTCCCCCTCCCTGCCTCCTCATCCTGGGTGTTCCCCACTAGCTCAGAAGCAGATGTGGGGCAGGGGCATCCATGCACCCACCACCCCCATTACTGCTGTTGGCCCCATGCAAGCAAGCTGGAGTGGAACAGGATCTCCCCTCACCCCCAGAACAGCAGCACCTGCAAATGGAGAAGGGGAGGATAGGGGAGGTGACATGCCCCTCAGCAGGGAGGGGAAAGAGGGGAATTCCTACCTGCTTTAAAAAGTCCCCAGCTGCTACTCCCATGGCATGGTCTGCCTGCCCCAGTGGTTGCCGGGAGGAAGCTGGAAGCAGGCAGTGCATCCACCCTTGCAGCGCCGGTCACTGCTCCCACACCCTGTTTGTAAAATCCTGGTGCTGGATATTGGAGCTACCTCACAGACTGGGGGAGGTAGTTATTCAGGCCTGAGGGCCACATAGGGAGTTTTGATGAGCTGTCACGGGCTGGGTCAGCATCTTCCCCCCCCACCCCCAAAACAACTCACCAAAACTCCCAGCAGGGCTGTGGGCAGGCAGGGAGCAGCGTTCAAGAGCAGGACAGGCAGGTGAGGCCGAGATCATGGGCAATGGGGAAGTTTCAGCCAGAAGGCTCCTGCTCCAGTGCACGAGTCTCTGGCTCTAGCTATTGGCCGCCTTCCACCCACTCCACCCACCCAGCACAATAAGTACCCAACTGCGGGTGGGTGGAGTGGGTGGAAGGCAGCCAGGAGCTGGAACTGGAGCTAGTGCTGGAGCTGGAGCCCTGTGCACTGAAGCTTTCCCCTGACCCACCCAGAGCAGCACAGAAGGAAGACCCACAGCTGGAGGTGAGGGGAGCACAGCAGCACCCAGCCAGCTGCAGCCACATCAGGAACAGCCCCACCAGAAGCTGCTTGTGAAGGCCAGGACTGGACCAGCAGGCACAGGTAGGAGCACAGAGCAGGCTGCCTCAGCGGGAACTGGCGGGGCCCGACCCCATGCAGAGCACTGTGGGGGCAGCTGTGAACCAGATCCAATCAGTTGGCAGACCAGATCCAGCATGCAGGCTGTATTTTGCTCACCCCTGTTGTAGATCAACAGCTATGCAGGTGTACTGGCTCTAGGAATCCAGAGGTTCACAAGCCATCTTCATCAACCCTATGCACACAATGGGATGGCAGCGGGGAATGGGATTTCACTGCCTTTGCTGAATGGTGTGCAGAGTGTGGACAGCCTTCTTGTGAGAAAGCAACAGAGGATTTATAAGGCCCCCAAGCACCTGAAGCTAAGCCTTACGTCTTATTTGAAAGATGGTACTTTCAGTATAAAACCCTTAATGTCATACTGGCACTGGTTCAGTACTGACTCAGAAGGCTGAGTGCCAATATTGAATTGCTTACACCATTTCCTGCAGCACTGGGGTTTTCCTTGGAGGACTCCCATCCAGTTGCTAACCAGTGCCAAAGCTTTTCATTTTTATGAGTTCCCAGGCCATGGCTTTCCTGGGAGCTGTTCTATGTAAATAACCATCATACAGAGCCAACCTGATTGAGCTCATAAGATAATGTGCCTAAGGAATATTGTACAGTTTGTGTAACACACTTAAAAAGTGTGCACAGGCAGTAGGGCGAGAACAGCCTGCTACTGCTGACAACTCATGGAGTTACTTATTTAGCTGACGTACCTATCTGTGCTTCAGTGGGGTCATTACCGTTTACTGTACTATGCAGGAAGGAGATAACAGAAGAGATGGTCAGAGAGCTTTTGTTGGGTTTGAATGAATTCAAGTCAGCAGGGCCGGATGAACTGTATCCCAGTGTCCTGAAGGATCTGGCAGAGGAGACCTTGGAGCCTTTGGAAATGATCTTTATGAAGTCATGGGAGATCGGCCAGGTACCAGAGGACTGGAAAAGGGCCAATGTAGTGCAAGGAGGCAGCAAAGAGGAGGACCTAGGGAGCTACAGAGTCACCTCAATACCTGGGAAGTTACTGGAGCATAACCTAAGGAAGGCTATTTGCAAGCATCTAGAGAAGGAAAGGCTGATCACAAGCAGCAAACACGGACTGATGAAAAATAAATCCTGTCAAACAAACCTGATCTCCTTCTTTGACTCCTTCTGCATGCTTAGGGGCAACCAACACGGGTTCATCAGTGGCAGGTCCTGTCAGACCAACCTGGTGGCCTTTTACGATCAGATCACCAGATCATTAGATGCAGGGCTAGCAGTAGACATAGTCTTCCTGGACTTCCGGAAGGCTTTTGACACTGTCTCTCACCCCGTTCTCATTAAGAAACTGGGGGGCTGTGGCGTAGACACCCACACAGTCAAATGGGTCGCCAACTGGCTGGAGGGCCACACCCAGAGAGTGGTGGTGGATGGGTCATTCTCAACCTGGAGGGATGTGGGCAGTGGGGTTCCGCAGGGCTCGGTCCTTGGGCCTGCACTGTTCAACATCTTCATCAGTGACTTGGACGAGGGGGTAAAAAGCACCCTGTTCAAATTTGCTGATGACACTAAGATGTGGGGGGATGTGGGCACACTAGAAGGAAGCAACAGGCTACAATCAGACCTAGACAGGTTACAAGGGTGGGCGGATGAGAATAGGATGGGTTTCAACACAGACAAGTGCAAGGTGATGCACCTGGGGAGGAACAACCAGCACCATACCTACAGGTTAGGGAACTCCCCTCTTGTCAGCACGGAGGCGGAAAAGGATCTTGGAGTCATCATTGACTCCAAGATGAACATGGGCCGGCAGTGTGGGGATGCAGTCAGGAAGGCCAACCGCACCTTGTCATGCATCCACAGATGCATCTCGAGCAGGTCCAAAGAGGTGATCCTCCCCCTCTATGCGGCACTGGTCAGGCCGCAGTTGGAGTACTGTGTCCAGTTCTGGGCGCCGCACTTCAAGAGGGATGTGGACAGCATGGAGAGGGTCCAGAGGAGGGCCACTCGCATGATCAGGGGACAGCAGGGCAGGCCCTATGAGGAGAGGCTACGGGACCTGAACCTGTTCAGCCTCCAAAAGAGAAGGCTGAGGGGGGATCTTGTGGCCTGTTATAAACTAGTCAGGGGGGATCAGCAGGCATTGGGGGAGTCCCTGTTCCCCCGAGCACCGCCAGGAGTGACCAGGAATAATAGTCACAAGCTGGCAGAGGGTAGGTTTAGGTTAGACATCAGGAGGCGCTACTTCACGGTCAGGGCAGCTAGGGTCTGGAACCAGCTTCCAAGGGAGGTGGTGGAGGCGCCTACCCTGGGGGTTTTTAAGAGGAGGCTGGATGTACACCTTGCTGGGGTCGTTTGACCCCAGTACTCCTTCCTGCCATGGCAGGGGGTCGGACTAGATGATCTGCTAAGGTCCCTTCCAACCCTAGAAACTATGAAACTATGAAACTATGACAAAGGAACTATCTGGGTAGATGAGGGAATGCTGTGGATATCATATATCTGGATTTCAGCAAGGCTTTTGACATGCTCCCTCACAACTGATTGCCTTGGGAAGTTATGGACTCTCCATCACTAGAGGTGTTCAAGAAGAGGTTGGACAGCCACTGCTTGGGAATAATCTAGGTGTAGCGATGCCTATGTTCTACTATGGGTATTTCCCTTGCTTCTGGGCTTTGCTGGTTGCCCCTCTCCTCCCCCATCCCCTTTTCAGCTACATATGTGAAGGTATTTTAAGGCTTCCTCAGAGTCACTGCGTGTTGGCTTCAGCCAAGGCTGGAGACTTTGACTGGGGTGTTCCAATTCTCCTGCTGGGACCAGAGCCAGAGGTTCCTGACTAGAGGGTCTTGGCCCTCTGTACAGAGTCAAACTGATTGCCATATTTGGAGTCAGAAAGGAATTTTACCCCATGGCCAGATTGGTATGAACGGAGGGGGTAGGGTGGGAGGGGGTATTGCTTTCCCCTGTAGCAGGGGACATGGCCCTCTACCCAGGATCGCTTGAGCACATATTGACAACAGGACCCAGGATCGCTTGAGCATATAGAAGCAGGACATTGGCTGCCGTGGTTCTCCTGCTTTACCTATGGCAGTCAGGTTATGGTGTTAGGTCTGTGTTGTGTCAGGGTTGAGGATAGTCTTATATGGAGTTTAGATTATGGATTGCATAAGATGGTTTGGATAGGGATGATCCTGCCACAAGCAGGGAGTTGGACTGGATGACCTCTGGAGGTCCCTTGCGGCGCTAGCTCTCTGTGACTATGAAGTTCCAAGTGCTGTTCCTTTTGCTGGTAATTTCAAGAGCTATTTGAGTAGTTTTGAAAATCTTTCCTTGTAGGTCTGTTACAAATCTATTTCATTCTTGTGAAGATCCAAATCTGAAATTCTAATTAGCATCAATTATTACAACGCTCTCAGTTCCTGCTCATTAAATTTATATGAGCTGTAAATATGCAGCGGCACATATTTGTGGTCATTGTAAACATGCTCAAATGGGAGCCAACAATTCTTACACAGAGAAAAGCAGTCTAATAATCTGCAGGGATGAATTGCCTCAGATGAATGTTGTGCTCTAAAAGCTTAAAGAACAGCAGCCTCTTTTGGTACCTTATGTAAGCTCTTTAGTAAGTCTGCATGACTTAAAATCAACTGATTTCTTTTGTTGGCTAAAGAGTAGAGATTTAATTATTTGCTAACACAGTGGGAAAGAACTGAAAATCCACCATGCTGCATGTCTGTGAAGAAAGGAACTCTCTGTTGAGTTCAGTGGGTGCCCTGAAATCACCTCGGGTGTTTTACTATGACACAAAAGTCACTTTACAAGTGAAGTTCTGTTTAATGCCCTCTTGAAGAAATATCTTTTTAATCCTCTTAAATCTATATAAATAACGCTCCTTTATGTTTTTGATATGCTGGGTTTGCAGGCCAGTCATGAAAATGTTATCTTCTACTTATCTGTACAATGGGCAGTTGTTCTAAGTTCACACTGCCCAAGTGGGCTTTTTGAAGGGGATAAAATGACCAGAGATTGCCAACAAGGTTGCTAAATAGTGTTAAGCTGAGTCCCATTCTATTATCTTCACTCACATGAACTAGTATCTAATGCCACTGAAACTAGCAGGACCACACCACGATAAGTACTGCTAGATGTAACTGTGGAAGAAATGGGCAATTGAGGACAGATTTTATGACACAGACTCTTTTGCACTTGGAGATGATCTGAGACTTAAATTCATTAACTTGGGCTAAATACGGACCTTCAAAAAGCCCAAGACAGAAGTGCTCAGGTGTTGTGCTTTACTCAAAACACCCTAGATGAGTGCGGAGCAAACACAACTCATGTTTGCCCTTGTGGTGGGAGGGAGGGGGACTGAAGTGGCCTGCACTGACTGAGGCCAGCAGGCTGGGGGTGCTCCCGCAAGGCCCCTCTCCCCAGCCCTGACCCCCCACCAGCTGTCAGCAGTGGCTGGGAGAGAGAGGGAGGGGGAACTGAGCCCCCTCCCCCCCTACCATGCAGCTTCTCCCAATTTGCTGGCTCAGGTCTTGGTGGGGGTCAGACCAGGCCCACATGGCAAGGGGGCTTTCTTCCCCCCTACACCCAGGGCTACTGACAGCTACAGCTCAGAGTCACATGTGGCTTTTTGCTGCATCAGGAACTGGGGTTGGGGGAGATGGGGGAATGGAGCCCTACTGCCATGTGGACCTGGCCTGTCCCCCCCTCCCCCAAACACCGAGCCAGCAAGCTAGGGGGAGCCCATGCAGAAGGCAGGCTCCACTCCCTCAGCCCCCCAACCTGAGCCTCCTGACAGCTGCATGCTGTCTATCTTCCTGGGATCCTATAACCCCTGCTGACTTCCTGCCCTTTGGGCAGGGGGCTGGACTCATGATCTTCTGAGGGCCCTTCCAGCTCTAATGTCTATGAATCTATGAATCTAAGGTGGGTCCATGCAGCAGGGGCACTCCTTTCCCTCCCCGCCCTGCCCGCCACCAGTTTCTGGCACAGCAAAAAGCTGAGCAGGGTTCTGAGCTGCAGCTGTTAGAAGGCTGGCATAGGTGGGGTGGAAAGGGGTGAATGGAGCCCCCCTGCTGCACAGGCCCAGTCCAGCACCCCCAAGATCCAAGCCAGCAAGCAAGGGGGAGCCCTGCACAGCAGGGAGGCTCCATTTCCTACCCCTCTCCCTGCCTGCCTGGCTGCACAGGGAGGAGATGGAGCCTTTTTTGTCTTCTCTCTGCAAGAGACCAGGGCAGGGGCTCTCTCAGAGTTGCCAAGCACCAACTAAGGCTAGCAAGCTGCTCCGCAATGGACCCCTGGGATGCCAGCAAAATGAAACCTACCTCGACGGGATCTAGTTCAGGTGTGTAATAAAGCACTCTAATCTAAAGCACTTTAGTCTCATAGCACATCCATTCAGGGTTCACTTAAAGCAGGATCCACCATTTTCAAAGCACTCTATGTGCTGTGAACATCTGTTCAGCTATGGCTGTAGAGAGCTTTCTGCGTGCTTACTGCACAATACGTATAATGCCTGTACCTAGCCTTAATTGTTAAAGCCATCACATTTTTCTTAAAAATCTATACACATTTTCCATCAGCTATATTTTTTTCTTTAATAGCCTCTTTTATCTGAAAATCTCAAAGCACTTTGCAAAACATTATTTAGGTTTATCCCCATTTCTCTTAAATTTCAAAAGCAGGAAGTGAGACACTTGTCCAAGGGCAAGTAGTAAGATGGTAACAATAATATATAATAGATCATTCTGTTAATGTAGGAAATGATCTATAGTATAAATGATCTATTGCAAATGTCCAGGAGTGAAAATTGTGCTGGCTTTATCAGAGAATTGTGTTTGCAAATTATGCCTCAAGGATGTCATAAGTTCACGTTCCATACTGAAGAATCAAGCCACTTTTTGCAATTATGATTCACTGAAGTAAACAGAAAAGACTCAAGATAGACTGTCATAGGGTCTCAGCTACCACTAAGATCATTACAGAAATAAAAGATTTTCATCATTCCAAGTTATGGCAATGTAAAGATATGGTGACTTTTACTAAAGAAACACAGAGACATTGGCAATAACTGCTACATGAATAGACATTACACCTAAAGTACAAGATATCTTGGAAACAGGCTTTGTAAAACATTTAAGTTCTTTACAGTTAGGCAAGTTTTGGCTTGCTATAATTTAGAACTTAATTATAATGTCTGCTTTGATACCATTTCTTATTAATGCTAGCTTTAATTGCAATTTTCACTGTCCTATTCCAATACCATCTCCACGGGTTCTTGAGACAAAGAATTTTGATTAAATTCCTTGCCTAGGGCCTAATTCTACCCCCCACCCATTCCCCGATACACATGTACATTTCAAACAGAAGCCAATGAGTGTTTGTATGTACTGCTGAGGGTAAGATGGGATTAATACAATACTTTTTGCCTTTGCGTTGGTACAAAATACTTCTAACTTGAATGAACGTACATCTAGCCCTGGAAATGTCAAGGCATAAAGGCCAGATTCTCAACTAGTGGGACTGGGGCAAGTACAGAGCATTCAAGAGAGATCCTTTGGATGAATATGTCTCTTTGAGAATATAGCCAAATATCTATAGATTACTGACCACTATTATGGCAGCGTCTTTTTAGGGGCAGGTTGATTTGAGCCCAGAGAAAATACATAGAAAACTGTTCTCTTTGCGGCAGAGCTACACAGTCACGTTCCATGGAAATCTGTGTTGTGTTAAATGGAAATTATTTGTCTTTTGCAACATGATAAATCAAGCATATTCAAATAAACTACTGATCCTCTGCCCATGATGCAGCAGATTTTTGTTACAAAAACATTAAAAGGATCTGACAGCTTTTGGGAACATTTTCAAGTCACCACAATGGCAACCATAGCCCTCATCACTGCGACCCTTTTGTCAGAACTAAAGAATACAAAGTATATTTGGTAACGTGGAAACCAGGAAATATGAAGGGGAAAGAAAAAGAGAGTGACAGACATTATCATTAATATTGTTTAAATAAAGCCTCAGGTGCTAAACTGGAGTAAACTTGTCTAGCTCCACTGAAGTCAATGGAGCGCTATTGATTTACTCCATTTAGGATCCAATCCTAAGAATTTCTAAAAGAGACTGATTAACTTCCCACTACCAGGGGGATTTATATCGACATTGCTTGGTCGTGTAACTGCCACAGAAATACACAGGATAGCTGGTTTCACAACATGCAAAATCAAAAGAAAGACTGTCAAACAGTTCATTAATAATGTCAGGGTCTGAGGTTGGAGAGATACATGCCCTGATTCTTCATTGTGCTACACGTTTTGCATTTAACTTCACTGCCTGTTGTAGTAGAGTGAGCTGTACAATCTTAAACACTACATTTAGTAAACTTAATAGGAAGTGCCCATAGGTATTGTAGTTCGAACTGCTTGTAGGGAGCCACACCTTCAGAAGATTCATCAGAATAGTATCAACAATGAAACAAAGACTTAAAGAGGGGCAGGGGAAGAAAAAAAATAAAATAATCCAATTTGAAATGACCAGTGACTTCTAAAATACAAAACACTTTGGACAGAACATACAGAACATGCTTACCTGTGTAGTGCACCACGCATGTCTGACCCTTCTTTGGAAATGTCCTCCCTGTTGAAAATATAAAATCTAATTAAAAAAACCCTTTGGTAGTATGCCTGCTCATGATCAGCTTTTAGAATGAATGGGATGAAGAGACTAGGTTGGGGACTAAATCCAGGATTGGTTTAGGTCTGACTGACATTTTATCCAAACGGCCAATATCCAGAAGGGCAATAGGTAACTATGGCTTAGGAGAGAGAGTTCCCATTATGATCCATGTTTAGTTTTGGGAATAATACTAGCGTGACGGGCTAGCTGACAGTGACCTGGCCCAGGGGTTTTGAAAGGGCAAAAGATGATTGGAGGACTTGGGATTCCCTTTCCTCACCAGTCAGGCCCCAGAGACTCACCCCCACCCTTGTCCCGACTGGCCCCTAGTGTCACCTGGAGGGGGATAAAAGGGGCAGCATGGGCTGACTCAGGGGAGAGACCAGCGAAGGACAACAAGGAAGGAGCTTCACAGAGCTGGCAAGAGCTGAGCCAGCGGGGTAGAAGCAGTGCCCTGGAAGAGCCTAAAAGAGCAGGAACTGCAGGCAGCAGTGGGACCCTCAGCAGCGCAGCGTGTGGCCAGCAGGAGAGGCTCCCCACTGGGCTCCAGGATCCCCTAGGAGAGGTTGCAGCCAGCAGGACAGGCTCCCCCCGCTCCAGGAAGGATCTGAGCATCGGCCTGAGAGGTTCCCAGCTCTGCCTCCAGCTCCTCCAATTTGGGGGTCGGACTAGATGATGGGGGTCGGACTAGATGATCTGCTCAGGTCCCTTCCGACCCTAGAAACTAGAAACTAGAAACTATGAATCAGAGGCCAGGCAGCGCGACGTGAGGCCGGGGCTCCAGGAAGGTCAAGACCCCTAGCCAGCTGGTGCAGTGTCACCAGTGGTGGCTGTGTGGCAGTGTTTCTACCCTCCACATGGGAGATCTTGGTTCAAATCCCAGCTGTGATGACCTGGGGTGAGTGAGCTAATAAAAAGTGAATCTTCTTGCAGTGTAAAGGGGCCATTGTGTTTTCTCCCCCTCCAGGTACCAAGGCCCTGTATTTCCTTGTCATTTGACATTTTGCATTTTGTGCCTTTTTATATTTCACCAACCCGTATTGTTTGTTCTGCTGTTTGTGTTTGATATTTTGTTAACCCTGTTTTTTGTCAATGATTGTAAGTGTCTAACCTTTGTTGAATCCTGCCCCCTTGGGGCATTGTAGTGTCTACTATACCCTCTGAGTTATGCCTGTTATGTTCCCAGTATTAAAAGGTATACGGTTAAGTCCCCATTGGTGGTCTGGCTCTGCTCTGTAGGGGAAGGAGAGTCCCTACACCTCCCACAGTGCTTGTGCACCTGCTTTGATCCCTTCAGTTGGAGAGGGGGTACCTCTTGGAGTACCGCCCGGGTTACACTAATATTTTCTCATAATAATATTGCCTTTTCCTTTCATACAAGTATAACATATTTTATACTAACTGTAACATTAGATGTTCCCCATCAATGGACTATATCCTGTTGTTGCAAGGGAATTCTCTAAAAGCATAATGGATAGATCATGATCTTAAATTTCTCTGAGCCATTTTGCTGGCACTCACAAACAAAATCAAACTCTGGGATAGTGGTAAAGTTCACTGTTAGTATTCATAATTCAAATGCCACATATTTAACATCACTTTTATGAGAACACATGCAATTGGTAAATGGGAAAGCTTCCCAAAAATCCTTTATCATGCAATATAAATGCATTTTTTAAATTGGCAGCCTTGAGGCAGTATGCCACTGATATCCTGAAAGGAGCTCTTGGAAGCCCCTCTGTAACAATGGTTATTGTCCCTTGTTCTGACACTAGGCATAAGAGAGTGTTTGAATGAAGCACTTGCCATTGCTGAGAGTTACTCATCCACCCTAGGTTCTGCCACCAGGCTTGGACAGGCATATAAAGGTGCAGGGACATTTTCCAGGACACGTCCAAAACTTTCAAAGTAGCAGCAGATTAAAACAGATACCACTGATTTGCAGAACTGATTGGGCAGGCACAGGACCCAGGCTCAGCAGAACTGATCTGCAGTATATGAGATGGGATGTACTAGTGGAGAAACAACCGAGACAGGAGCTTCAGAAGTTGGATATTAAGGCAGGATCCTGCGCCAACCTCCATGATGGCCTTCTGTTGTCTCTTCTGTCTGAGTTTCGTGTGCTAACATGGCATGCTTTATTATCAGGTATGATCTGAGATGCACAGTTGTACAGCAGAAACAAACAGTAGGAGGAGGGCAGAAGAGACAGTAGGCAAGTCAACCAAAGATTCCTAACATATAGCCATAAATAGTGAAGAGGTTTCCAAACCTTTTACAAACTGCCTACTCTGTTTAGACTGGGAAATGGCAGCAACTGCTTCTTACAATATATTTGTTCAATGCCTAGAACAATGGGGCTGTGATCTTGGTAGCCATAGCTAATGCTACTGCCACCCACAACAGGCCCCAGGGAAAGGATATGCTATTAGATTCAGAACTAAATCAGAAGGAATACGGCATCAGTCATCTCTGACCCAAATTCCACATTAGTAAAAGTAGGTGTTATGCTAATAAATTCAATGGACCTGTATCAGTTTGCATGACGGCTGAATTACTGTTGAGTAGATCTGGGGCAACAGTACATACTAACTGTGGTTTGATGACACTGTTCAAATCAAGCAGTTTAGATGAAGATTTACAAACCAAAGAAAAGATATTTATAACTTTAATTTGAACAGCATCTTCCATAGTTAGCACATCTCTGCACAGGTAAATAATACAATTCCAAGACTAAATTCCATCCTCAGCGCCACTTACAATAGCTGCCCTTCTTCCATGTATGGAGATCCCCCAAATTTAGGGCAAGTGGGAGCATCATTTGGCCCTCAAAGCTAAACAATGACAGCAGAAGAAGAAAATCAAGCGTAGAAAAGAGCTCAAGCCAAGAAAGGTAACCCAAGGATGAAGCTGGCCCCTTCATATGGCTGTATATTAGCAATGGTATTTATCATCAGAGGTAGTATGGGGATGCCACATGCCCAGAGCAGAGCAGCCATTACTTGGTCGTGAAAAAGTGACCTCATAAACGAAGATTAACGTTCTGTCTAAACCTGAGCTGCCCATTGCAAACCTGGGAGAAATGGCCAGGCCTGTCAAAATGCTGCTGCTGTGCCAAACATTGATGCCGTACCTGGCCAAGGGTTCATGAAAAGCTTTGGAAACACATTTAGGAAACTCTGGGAGCCTGCATGTGAAAGGCTCACTTCGGTCACTGCTACTCGCACTACTCTGCAGTCGTGTCTCACGTTCATTCCCAGGCTCTCTCCACGGGAGTCAACTGTAACGTGGAAAAGTGTAACGTGGAAACAGGAGTGGTGTCAGCAGACAAGCGCCCTAAAAGCTGTCTTGCTGCTTCTGCCCCAAGCACGCCTCCACCAGGATGGGCTTGGGAAGCAGCCGGCACTGGCCACTGCCTGGGGGCTCCCGCGCCTCAGGCAGAGAAGCGCACTGCACTGGCATTTGCTCTCGTTACCCCTTGTACATGACTTCACCACACTTGGATTTATGCAGCTGTCAGCAAATGCCATTGAGACAGCCCGGCCCGCTGGCAAGGCAAGGGGCAGCCACCCGCTGGCACCCACAGACCCTGCCGCAGCCGCAGCCAGGGATGCGCCCACCCACCTGTCTCCCCTGCAGCCCCCGGCTGCTGCGGCTCCCCTCTCACCAGCGAATGCCCCCCCTGCCCCCGGGGCAGCTCCCAGCCCCTCGGCTCCCACGTCCTGCCCCTGCCCCTGCACGGTACCGTCTCCCGGGGAGATGGTCTCCAC
>NW_017729028.1:27647704-27666450 GCF_001723915.1 Gavialis gangeticus | reverse complement strand
GCTGCTGCCGCGGCCCCGGCCTCCGCTTCGGGGCGCCGGGACCGGAGCGGCGCCCTGCAGCCCCTCGGCAGCTTCCCCCGGCCGCAGCCCGCGCGGGTCCAGGCGGAGGGCAAGGGGGGACCCTCCAGGGTGGCCCTGGGGTCTCCGGGGATTAGAGAGCACGCTCCAGGCACCGAGCACGTGGGCACACTGGCGCACGCCGCCACTCCGCCCCCCGAGCAGATTCAACCAGAGCTGGCGGCCCCGAGGCAGCGCGGTGCACGCGCCCCACTGCAGCTTTTCACAGCCGCAGCCTGGGCAGATCCCGGCTTTGGGGAAGCGGCGCCGAGGGCGAGGTGCATGCCCCGCTCCCCCGGAGTAGTGGTGCTCAACCTTTTTTTGTACAAGGACCCACGTGCAAATATTGACGGCCAGTCCGGACCCATGGCCCCTCACTCCTGAACCCCTGCCCCCAGGTCCCAACTCCAGGGTTCAAATTACTGGGGAGCTCTGCCCCTGCCCCCATAAGAGATGAGAGCCCCTTTGTAAGATTTGAAAATCATAACCTGGAAGATCTCCAGTTTTATTAGGGCATCATGATGGGCAGGCCTATCTTTTGCAGACCCCCACAAAAGTCAAAGTGTGGTTCAAACCCTGCCCAGCCCCCAAGTGTATGGGGTACAGGGTGGGTGTGAGGGACATGGGAGGGGCTCTAAAAAGCCTCTGGCAGCCCCTAGAACACAGCACAGGCCCTTGCCCAGTTTAACCAGAAGCTTTATGATGGGCTAGGGGCCTCGGGCAGGGTGGTTTGCTGTCAGACTGAAGTGAAGTGAAAACAAACAGAACTCCATTGAAACCAGTGGGCCCCCCAAGACTCTGTCCTAGGTCATATACTATGTAACATCTTCATTAATGATGTGGACATACGTGTCAGAAGCGGACTGGCCAAGTTCACTGATGACACCACACTCTGGGGTAAAGCATCCACACCTGAGCACAGGAGGGTGATCCAGGCAGATCTTGACAGGCTCAGGAAATGGGCGGACAAGAACCTGATGGTGTTCAACACCAAAAAATGCAAGGTTCTCCACCTTGGGAGGAGAAACCTGCAGCATCCTTATAGGCTTGGCAGTGCTACGTTGGCTAGCACTACAGATAAAAGAGACTTGGGGGTCATCATTGACCACAAGATGAACATGAGCCTTCAATGTGATGCTGTGGCTAGTAAAGTGAGCAAAACACTGGCTTGCATCCATAGATGCTTCTCAAGCAAATCCCAAGATGTCATCCTCCCCTTGTACTTGGCCTTGGTGAGGCCGCAGCTGGAGTACTGCGTCCAGTTTTGGGCTCCACAAGTCAAAAAGGGTGTGGAGAAGCTTGAGAGAGCGCAGAGGAGAGCCACGCGCATGATCAGAGGTCAGGAAAACAGACCTTATGAGAGGCTGAGAGCCATGGGACTCTTTAGCCTGGAAAAGCGCAGGCTCAGGGGTGATCTGATGGCCACCTATAAGTTTATCAGGGGTGACCACCAAGATCTGGGGGAGCGTTTGTTCACCAGAGCGCCCCAAGGGATGACAAGGTCGAACAGGCATAAACTACTGCGAGACCGTTTCAGGCTGGACATAAGGAAGAACTTCTTTACTGTCCGAGCCCCCAAGGTCTGGAATAGACTGCCGCCGGAGGTGGTTCAAGCACCTACCTTGAACACCTTCAAGAGACATTTGGATATTTATCTTGCTGGGATCCTATGATCCCTGCTGACTTCCTGCCCGTGGGGCAGGGGGCTGGACTCGATGATCTTCCAAGGTCCCTTCCAGCCCTAGCGTCTATGAATCTATGAAATGAGTTGGAAGCAGCTGGCCGGGCTGTGGGATAGGAGCTGCGCTACCAGGAGCCCAGACAGCAGAATGGCAGAACAAAGGCTGGTTTGATCCTACAAAGGTCGAGACAATTAAAAAAGAGAGGCTCTGTAACACCCGTGGAACAAAGCATTTAGAAGGGATCAGGTAGATTGCAATGAGCCATGAAGTCACAAGACTCCTTTGCTGCTGCCTGAATAGAAATGCTGCTCATGCTGCCAGATAGTTGGTTTTAAACTTTGGGTGGAGCAGAAATCAAAAGGGGGTACAACTGCTCCACTGCCGCCCTTGGATCTGCCTCTGCCTTGGGCTCCTGCACTGCTTCTTGATGGTCATCTCCCTGGGCCCCCACTGTCCGCTGCCCCTCAGTTATTAGCCATTTCCATTGTTGATTGGAACAGGAGAATCAGATTGAAAAGGACAGTCACTGGGGTGACCATGCCAAGCATGCAGACATAAGGCAGAGTATTCTTTGGCAAATCTAGGATTTTGAAAAGGGGGCATAGGGGCAGATGGCCTCATGCTTCACCATATGCAACACAAGACATGTTTTTATCCAGGTAAGAAGAAGCTAGAAGCTTTAATCTGCTAGGGCCCTAGGGCCATATTATTCAGCTTAAGATCAAAGCAAAAACACATATAACTTTATTGGCATGTGCATCAATTTGCTATATTATTTATTCTGTATAAAAAAAAAATCAGCAAACTAGGCAAAAATGATGAAAAAAATGTTGTTTCTTTAGTCCTGCTGTCATTAGAACTAAATGTGCATCTCTTTTAGATTTATAAAACAAAATCTAGCCTTCTGGAGCATCTTGACAGTACATCCAATATTTCACTGAAAGATATTTCCACACCTCAGCCAATGTTCAGCTGAGTTAATGTTTCCATACCCAAGTTAATGGTTTCAGCCAGAGTAAGAAATAATTTGCAGGGCTTTGAAATAGAAGCAACATTAAAAGCAGTAGCTAGTATTTTGCAACAGAACTGCAAAAGAAAGATTAATTTAATTGGTGGAACATCAAGACATTAAAAAAGGAGAAAGGGTTGTTAATTCCTGGGGAATTAAGGGTTTAGAAGGAATCAGGTGAATTATAATGAGCCATGAAATCAAGGGACTCGCTCACTGCCTGAACAGAAATTCCACTGCCACTACCATGCAGTTCATTTTAAACTTTGGGTCAACCAGGAATCAAAGCAGAGTACGACTGTACCACTGCACCCACCTGGATCCATGCCTGATAGTGTTTATCATTCATGCTTTGTCTGACATGATGTCTTACATGTACTTATTTCTCTGTATGGTCTGAAACAGGCACTAACATATATTTCTAGTATGGTAGTTCATGGAGAAAAAAATCTGTTTTTATTAGGCATTTTCCCCCCATCATGTTGAATTAAAAGTTGTAAACACTGTGACAGATACGTACATACTTCAGGTACCTCTGTAGATCAGAAACACTATATTCCCTTAAGTGATTTTGTACATGAATCTCACCATTTCCATTGGCTCTGAGGGAATCATTTAACTGATCGATCTGTGTTTCCTAGCTGGTGAGTATACCAGTGATACTTGAATTTTAACTGTAAGATATTTTAACTGGATTTTGTTCCCATTTACTTCAAAACTATAGGTCTGATATTTTACTTCTGTGTTTGGTCTTGTGACAGGGGGCCATCTTGAGGCTGGTCCAACTGTTGGCCCACCCATCTGTCTAGGGCAGTCTGCCCTGTCTTGCCTGCCACATCTTTGATGTTTCCAAAAATCGGTGTTCATAAGCAGGAGGCTGCCCATTTGGTTGCCCTGATGCCAAGCGCAAAATACACAGCTCCAAACCTTCCCTTGCACCGTGTCCCATGCCTTGCAGATCATATCCACAAATCACTTCCAACTCCCCCGGCCCCATTGCTAGGCTGCGCTTGGACTCTGGCCCAAACTCTGCCTCAGATGTCTTCAGACGTCCTTGGCCACACACCCCCTCACTAGGGCCCCTACTCCAGCCGTCCTACACGCAGTCCTTCAGGCCCTACTCTACACAACCCTACTCTACATGGCTCCAGCTGCCACTACTCTGGCCAGCCTATGCACAGTTCTTCAGGCCCCCATGGACCCTACTGTATGTGGCCTCCGGCTTTCTGCCCCACACCAGGCCAAACTCGGCCTCCAGTCCCTCTCTTGGCCATTACTCTGCCCCTTACCGGGGCCACTGCTCTGCCCCTCACTGGGCTGCCGAGCCTTACACCCTGTGGGCCTCAGATCCTGCTAGATGGACCTTGGCCCTGTCACAGGTCCCACTCTGTGGGCCTGGACCCTGCCTCATACCCCACTCAGTAGACTTGGGCCCTATGCTCTTCTGTCGGGGTGTGCTCCTCTAGCCTTTCCCCTCCACAGGATACCCACATGACAGCACGGTCTGAGGCTCTCTGATGCCCCATTTCCTCAGAAGTACCCCACCATAGGCAGCCCCACCACACCATCCAACCCCAGCAGGGTGCAGTTGCAAGTCATTCCTTCCTCCCCATAGTTCCTATCCTGACCTCCAGATGTTCTGGGAGCTGCAGGGTGCGTGATGGTGCTCTTCTGTCTCCCTAGGTGTAACCGCTGGCTCTGCTCCTAGGGCCTGGGCTTATACTGGGGCTGCCCAACCCTCCTCCAATCCAGGGACCCTCTTGCAGTCAGATGACAACCTAATTGGGCCTAACTGCACCTGCTGGCTGCTCTACAGCCTGCTGAAGCCCCTTAAAGTGGCAGGTACCAATGGTGCCCTGCCAAAGTTCTATTCATCGATGGCTGATCTGTGCAACTGTTGTCAGTTTGCATTATATTGTAAATAGCCCTGAATCCAAACTATGCAGTGCTTTAGTATAGCAAATTACTGTGGTGTTATTTTACTCCTGTTGAAATCAGTTGTGTGTAAGATATGTCATAGCTATGTTTGTGTGATGCCCTAATCACTAAGCAATTCAGCAAAAAAAGTTGGAAGAACTTTCTCCTTCTTCTCTAGGGGCACATCTACACAAGGTATACTGCAGAGTTGCCTAATTAGCTCCACATTAAACATCTCAGCATCTACATGTGTGGCACTAGTAGGCCACAGGAAACTAATAAACTCCGCAGAAGGTTAGGACTTGTAAATACAAGTATTATCCTGCTGTGGAGTTTTTTCATGCACAGCAATGCATGTGTAGACACTGACCCAGCTGGCTGGGGCATGAGAGTGTTTCAGTGCGGGTGCTGTCTGCCAGCCAATGCCCTGCTGAAGCACCCTCGTGCTCCAACCAGCCCCCTGCAGCATAGTAAGCTGGGTCAGAGCAGCTTCAGGCTGGCATGCAGACCCCCTGGGCTCCCTGCCAGCCAGGGCTGCTCTGACCCAGCTCAACATGTTGTGGTCTTGGGTGCATGTGTAAATATGGCACCCAAGTGCGGCACATTAATATGAATGCATAGATGAGCCCTGGGTTTTGCAACTTAACACAGAGTTTCGTGCCTTTCCAGAGGGAGCAGG
Organism: Gavialis gangeticus; assembly: GCF_001723915.1. Taxonomy (NCBI): domain Eukaryota; kingdom Metazoa; phylum Chordata; order Crocodylia; family Gavialidae; genus Gavialis; species Gavialis gangeticus. Next base: position 27,661,106 of record NW_017729028.1, on the reverse strand, counting down.
ATCTAAAATCTGTGTAAGTAGCCTGAAAACCACATACACAGCTACAGTTAGCCAGGTAAGTGCTGCTTATCCATCTGAAGGTTGAGTTGGATTTGGGCTGAGATAAACAGTCAGCCAGTCTCCCATCACTAAAAATTTCTATGCACTGTGGAAGGTCCATTGCACTGCAATTCCAAAGCAGGGAGGAAAGCTGGAAAATCACTTACTAGCTACAGAGTCTCTTGAGATTGGAAAAGTCTCTAGGGATTGTATCTCTAAAGTGTGTGTGTGGGGGGGAAATATCTGCTGCTGTGAAAACTAAAAAATGACTCATGCATATGTTACTTTTCTCCTCTTACAGGGTCTGCATTTGAGGCTCTAAACCTTTAAGGATATTGCCATTAACAACTACCCAGCATCTGGTAAAACTGAGAGAGGAACAAAAAGAGGAAATAAATGGTGACCTCATGGAAACTTCTGAGAAAGAAAAGAAGGTGGGTGGCTCAGGAGCAGAGGGCATGTCTCCAAGATAAAAAGCAAGGGCAGAGAGACCAAGAGGGAGGGCCTCTCCATTATCAAGGAATTGGCAGGGAAAGGGTGTGCAGTGACCAGATGCCTTGATGGTGGTGCAACCTTCTGGTGGTTGAGTGGAGCCTTACTGTGACCAAAGAGACTATAGAAATGGACAGGGAGCTGCAGTGGAAGTTGATGAAGGAAAATGTACTCCATCAAAGCCACCACTTGCCTTCTACCCCATCCATCTTCACTGCATTCACATCAACATTAAGTTTCACCAGCCTTGGTCCTCAAGCCTGTAATGCCCCAGTTACTGGGGACAAGTATTTATCACTAAACCCCCCTGCCAAGACTGTTTCCATCATGGTAGTAAAAACACAAGCCCTGAGGAGCCAAATGTCCTTGATCCCTCCCACCCAAATATGAGGTGGGTGTTATTTCTTTTCTGAGTGGCAGCCAATAGGAGTGGCTGCTTCCAGTGACTGTGTGCTTTTTTCCCAATTATCTAAAAGCTCAAAGCCTGTGAACTGAAATGTCCCTTGTCCCTTACTTAAACTGACTGCCATGTTTGAATATTGGCATGTTTAAGAAAATATGTTCCTGGTTGACAGCAGTGATTCTCAGCTAGGGTGCCACATCACCCAAAGGTGTTACGAGATCCTTTATAGAGTGCCGCACAATATTAGCACTGGTGGTTAGGCAAATACCTACACAAACTCACAAGATAACCCCACAGATTTCAGATAGGAAGTCATAGTGCTAAAGGGCATTTATAGACATGCTCCAGGAGGTGGGCACTTTAACTGGTACAGGTCTGAAAGCCATGCTAATTAGAAGTGTCTGAAGCATCATGTGTATCAGCGTCCCCGCACTGAAAAATGGGGGTGGGGTGCCTTGAACTTAAGCTCATTGACTGAGCTTAAGTTTAAAGTGACCCTCCACCATTTTTCAGCACAGGGGTGCTGATACATGTGATGCTGGGGTCTTCTAGAGCACAGTAATTACCATACTCCAGCAGACTTAATTGAGTCTGCTCTGATACACTGTAATTAAAGCACCGCAGCATCTTGTGTAATAGTGTCCTTGCCCTTCAAAATGGAAGTGGGGGTGTTTGAACTAAAACTCATTCAATAAGCTTTAGTTCAAGCACCCCTGCCACCTTTTTGAAGCACAGGGCCACTAATATACAAGATGCAGAGACTGGCTGGCACCATACAGTGGTAATTACTGGTTCATCGAACTAGCTTTAGTTAAAGCACCCCTGCCACCATTTTTTCAGTGCAGGGATGCTGATACACATAATGCTGGAGTCTGCTGGAGCATGGTAACTATCACGCTCCAACAGACTTAATTAATCAAGTCTGCTCCAACGTGCTGTAATTATAGTGCATCAGAGCAACCTCCCTGCATGTGTATAGGTGTTCTTTATGATTTGGGAAAATCTAAATATGGACTAGAAATCAATGGATATTCTAAATTCCCCAAATAAATCAATGACTAGAACTAGATTATAGATTTAGAGAATCAAAACAGCATTTTCTTTAATTCTTCCTAAATTTAGAGTCAGAATAAAATATTTTACAAATTTATAGTATCTTTAAACCCAAACAAACTGAGATTATAATATGAACAGCCCATGGTGTAGAGAACAAGCAAACTGGTACATAAAGGAATGGAAGAGAGAATATTTTGTCTGCTATACCTGGGCCAGCTTGTACTCCCATGAAAAGTGCAAGAAAACTACAGTGTCTATTGAAAACTACAGGGCTTTCAAGTTTCAGCCAGAAAACAAACACCAGAAGTAATCTCATGATAGTCAGTTCTTTATTGAGGCTGATTCAGCTGTTCACCCTTTAACTACCTTAGTAAGATGAAAGGCCAAGTCAGCCTTACTGGCATTTGAGCCTGTGGTTTCAAAGAATCACAGTGTTGAAAAGCTGATATTTAGACCATTAAGCCATTTCTTTCTCCTATACATTTTCTGAACAATTTTCTGAAAAGGTCCCATTTCTCACTGCAAACAGAGCTTAGGAGACAAGCACCATACATTTACTGTGCCCAAATCAAAAATCCTGGTAACTACTCACAGTGGCTATCCCACGATTACAAGTGGAAATGCATAAACAATAGTGGGACATTTTTGTTCAATATCTCAGGCTTGGTCTTCAGCAGCTACAGAAACTAAAGCATTTTAAATTTTTTCCTTTTTGGCCACCCCTGAGTTAAAACAAAGTGCTTAACAAAGTTTCTCTTAAGACATTTCTAGGTTACTAAAATGACAGGTTGTTGAAAATGAGTTGATGGATTCAAGACCGTTCTCAGGTAGGACTGAACATAGTTTGAACTGATTAAATAGACTACATCATTCTTCTGTCTTGCTTTTCAGCAGACTTTCCATAATGGCTGTGGGTTACAGTTTGATTCTCTCTGCACTGTCAATCAGACTGTTTTCAGTTCACTGTTGAGTCAGGCCCATAAATGTCCCACTACTGATAACAGTATCATTCATCTCAGGCAGCTGGGTTTTGTTCCTCTGCCCTTTTAACAGGTGAGAGTGATCTTTCTGAGCATGCATATTGTTAGCAAGGAACATTTGGCAATGCAAAATGCCTCTAAATTATTTGTGCCAGCACAAAGATATTAATATTGCTTCATAACTAGTTAATTCATGTTATCATTGAAGGCAAAAACTCATGGGAAATATTCTTGTTATATATTTTTAAACATAAATATTCCTAATACTCATGAAGACAATAGACTGGCATAATTTGACAGGTGAATAATGAGTTACAGATGGAAAAGACCTATTAGGTCCTTTAGTTCCTCTCCATGCCAAAATAGGAATGTGAATTTCCTGATCTTCTGCTGATTCTAATTGAACTACCTCCAAACAATGGATCCTCATTATTTCATTCCATGCTGAACACAGCTCAGCCTCAAGAAATTTTCTTTTCTGGTAATGATGTTTTGGGAAGCATGGAGTATTACAAGATGACTTGCTTGAGAGTCCCTTACAGAATCAAACAGGCGACAGCTATATGATGAGGTCAGATAGGTATAGGATGGTGGCTGGATAGGGCAGAAGATTAGGGCAGTGGGACAGAGGTGGTGATGGGGGCATCATACCCTGGAAAGCTGGTTAGTGTGGGAGGGCTGACGAGGATCTCTGTTAGATCTTAGTTGACTAATTAGCTCTGCAGTAAAGCATTACCATCTACACGTGTGCTAGCATTAGGACACAGTAAATTAATTAACTCTACTGTCAAATAGTACTATTGGGGACAGTACTACCTTACAACAGAGTCATTTACTGCACAGAAAGCATGTGTGGACAGTGACCAGGACTGCAGCAGTTTGAGTCAGGGTGAAGCAGTCTTGGGCTGACAGCAGGCATGGGGGGCAGGGGAGCAGCCACATGGCTCCGCACCTTGGGCACTTTCATGCTTCAGCCAGCCCCTCCACTGCCAGAGCCCAGGGCTGACCCCCCGAGCCTGCTGTCAGCCCAGGGCTGCTCCACCCCAGCTCAAACTGCTGCAGTTCCAGGCACATGTAAAGATGTTGAGCCTGGGAGCAGCTGACTTGTGTGCAAATTGTGCCAGAGTTGATTGAGGCCCACTAATTGGGCATGTAAATGCACCCAGCATGAAGTATAGTTGGCCACATGGCATATACATAATAACTAAGTACCTATGAGACAATTTGTGAAACCTGCCTTTCCTGACTCTCTTATTTCCCCACCTATTGTGTTATGAGCACTTTGGCCAGCCAAGAAGAGACTGAATCCAAGGATCTTACTGGGTGTTTTTTTCACAGTGTTTCTGCTCCTTCTCCCCAGCCCTGTGGAAACCCTTCTTTAGCTATTCCACAAGGTTTCGGCTCTAGGCTGGAAAGGGAAAGGATTGGAAAACTCACAGGCCCGAACTAAATTCTCCTTTCCCTAATTTGCTGGACTATTGTACCCAATATTTCTCCTCACATCACAGAAGAGATGGAGTCTCAAGTGCAGCAAATGTCACAGAAGCCCCTGGCAGCATAGTTCCTGTCCAGCAGTGTGATGGGAAGGAGATTTCTTGTAAGATATTCCTGCCTTCTGATAATTGCCCTCAGCTCCCTGTGGATGTCAGGAATTACAGGTTGGGACTTCTGCAAGGAATCAAATCTCTCTCTTCCTACCTCAGGCCAAGGACAGATGTCCTGTGTGAAGTGCTCCAAGCCACAGTAAGGGTGCCGATGCTCACACCCAATGTAGCCCTTCAAAAATGTCCCTCAAAAAAAAGAACATCTTTGAAGCACTTCATTTGGAAGCACTTCCTGAAATGTCTGTACATTCCAGTGCAGCAGAGTAGGGGGGTTCGCAGTTCTCTGGCATCCCACAGTGCTCCACCCTCCACCCTCCACCTTCCCTACAGGGCAGAGAAGGAATAGGTCAGAAAGTCATCAAGCACTTCCCTGTGTGCTTGGCCATCCTCAGGAACCTCTGGAGACCGGAGGACATGAGGCAGGTGGGGACTCCACCATTGCTGCATGCCTTCATGGCCATTTTGAAATGCTTCTGAAGGAGTGAAGCTACAATTTGTATGGAAATTAAGTGCTTTGAATCTGAATTTCTCCTAACTGGAGCAGGATTTGGAGTGCTTCAAATAAATGTTTGTCCGTACAGAAAAATTAACTGTCAGATCAGGGTCACCTGCTACTGCAATTCACAGTAGACAGTGCTACCTGAGATGGTTAACCCCAAGTGCTGGAGAGTGGTTAAATAACCTGGCAACCTCTAGGGTGCCAATGGCTTCAGGCAGTGGAGCACCTTAGAAGGGGGTACTAGTCTTATCCCATAACAAATGAAATGCCGCCAAAAGCTTGTAAAACTGAAGTCTACTCCATGACAGGGTAAACTGGGCTCTTTAACCATGATCAAAAGCCAGTCTAGGGGTGGAGCCCTGGTAGATGAATAAATGGATGATTTCTTTTGCTCCAGCAGCTTCTGCAGCCAACCTGGTTCTAAATGTACTAGCACCTGCCTTTTCTTTACAGCAAGGCTGAGAGGGGGACACTGGTGTGTGGGCAACCCAGTGTCTCCATATACTCTGACCAGGCTTTTGCACCCTGGAGAGGTCACTCTGGCTTTGCTTTGTCTTTCAAACAGGGATTTAACACAGGATGCAGCAGTTATACGTTATCAGTTCACCTCTCTTGGTGAAGAGAGGGTTGCTATGGGTTGCCTTTTCCAGTGGGAGAGATTATTGTATCTCATTGATCAGCTATTGCCTGCCTAAAGCTGGACAGCTCCCAGTCAGTCCCAGGTGCTGATACCATGGTCTGCCTGCTTCCATGGGCTCTTGGAGTGAAGAGCAAATTTGAAAAGCAGATTGCATCACTGCACCAGACAAGGAGGAAAGGAGAAAATCAATACTCTGCATTTCACCATGGAATGTCAGGACCATGTGTACAGGCCTGACAGATGACCTTATGAATATCTCTGATGTTTTGTAAGACAGCAGTGATAGATATGGAATTAAACAGGTTGAATATCAATATTGCAGCACTGCAAGAAGCATGCCTGGCCTTGAATGTTAACATAAGAGAAAAATACTACAAATTCTTCTGACAAGAGAAAGCCCCTGAAGATGCATGGCATAGGCTTTGCTGTTAGAAATTATCTTTTCAGAATGATCAAGAATCCACTGAATGGCTCTGAGAGGATCCTCGCACTTCTCCTTTATACTTTAGACAGCACAGTCACCTTAGTGAGTGCCTACAATCCAATACTCTACTGCTCTGCTGAGGTTAAAGACAAGTTTTACGAAGAACTGGCTAGTGTTATTGGTAGGATTCCCAATGCTGAGAACTTACGTCACCTGGGGAATTCAATGCCAGGGCTGGTGCTGACAGTGAATCCTGGCCAATTTGCCAAGGTCATATAAATGGGAAACATGAATGATAATGGACAAAGCTGTTGGAGTTTTGCTCCTATCACAATTTGTGCATCACCAACTCTTTCTTTTAAAAATAAGTTGTGCCATAAGGTATCATAGAGGCACCCAAGATCCAGTCACTGGCACCAGTTGGACCTTATCATCACTAAGCAATCCAATCTTAGCAATGTCTTCCTTACTTGTAGATACCATAGCGCTGATTCGACACTGATCACGTAGAGAAAATCTTCTGCTCTAAGTATCAGTCTTTCCCACACAGTAATGCATTAACATCACAAATAAATCTGATCACCAGAAAACTTTGCAGCTTATGGCACTTCTAGAAGTGGCTGCTTCAGAGTTGCCTTGTATGAGACTGCAGAAGAAAAGTGGGGGAGCCTCAAAAAACGATATATCTCACTGCTTACTCTATATCCAGCGAACAGATCAGAAGAGACCAGGATTGGTTTGAAGTGCGCTCACATGAACTGATTTTGTTTATCAGTGCCAAGCAAACTGCTACATTGAAGTACAAGAATGCCTCGGATGGAACTTTGAAAGCACTGAGGAAAGCAAGGAGTGCTGTCCAATAAATCTCAAGACACTATGCCAATGATTATTGGCTGTGACTGTGCAAGAAAATTCAATCTGCATTTGATACTGGAAACATCAGAGGCAACTATGACGGAATCCAGACGATAGATCTGGTTGCAAAAAGTCAGCTCCCTTAAAAACAGCATCAGAAGAAGTTAGAACAGATCTAAAGCAACAGATGGAAAGATGGGTGAACACTATCTTGAACTCTATTCAAGGGAAAGTGATGACAATGACACAGCCCTTCATTCTATTGAAAGTCTGTTTGTCTGTGAAGAATGGATGACCTTCCAACTGGTAAAGACCTACGAAAGGCCATAAACAATGTGGCCAGTGGCAAGGCCCCAGGAAAAGAAAATATTCCCACAGAAGTGATCAAGTGCGGAAAACCTCTGCTTCTTCCCCACCTATGAACTTCTTATAGCTACTGCTGGACAGTATGGAGAGTGCAATATGAGAGATGCCAATATAATTATGCTCTACAACAGGGTTGGCCAATAATTTTGACTGAAGGGTCACTTAATGAGTTTTGGGGATTTGTCAAGGGCCACATCCATCTCTCTCTCTCTCTCTCTCTCTCTCTCTCTGTCTTCCACTTCTCTTCTGTACTCTTTTCTGCCTCTCTCTCTCTTTCTCTGTTTCTCTCTTCTCTCTCTCTCTCTGTCTCTCCTTCTCTCTCTCCCCCTCCCTCACTCCAGAACCTGGTTGGAGCTGTAGTTTGCCGGGAGCCCCAAAGCTCAGCTGTGGACCCAGATGGGGACTTCCATCACAGTAGGTGAGGGGCTGACATCAGCTGTAAGTGCAGCCAGCAGGTACTGGGGCCCTGATGCAGAACTTGCTGGTGGTGTCACAGCTGAGACTCCCACCCACCTGGCATGGCAGCAGCTCCTGCCTGGGTCCACAGCTCATGTTACTGGCAGGTTCTAGGTCAGGGCTCCAGGCAGAAGCTTCCATTGTGCTGGGAGGGCAGCAGCATCACCTGCGGACACTGCCGCCAGGTTTTGTGTCGAGGCTCCTGAACCTACCAGCAGCATCCATAGCTGACCCCATCACCTGCTCACTGCAGCAGAAGCCTTGCCCAGGTCCACAGCTATGCTGCCATGTCAAGAGCTGATGCAGCTGTGCAGAACCTGCCTGCCTGGCACCACACAGTGGCCAAAGCAGCCAGCTGCCCACAGGCTAGATCCAATAAGGTGGCAGCTGTCCACACATGAGCCAGATTGAATCCACTGGCAGGCTAAATCTGGCCTCTGGGCCAAATTTTGCCCATCCGTGCTCTACAAGAATAAAGGTGACCACAGTGGCTGCAACAACTATCATGGCATTTTGCTGTTGGAAAGATCATTGCTTGGGCGGTGCTCAGAAACTCAGAAGACTTCAGATCCTTGGTGTGTGTAGGTGAAAATGTATTGGAATCTGTAAGTAAACTTTCATACCTTGGCTCCATTGTTACCAAACACTTGTCACTTGAAGCTGAACTGAATATCCATATTGGCAAAGCTATCACGAGTATGCTGAGCAAACAAGTGTAGAACAAGAAGAACAAACTGACTGTTTAGACTAAGATCAATGTATATCATGTTTGCATCATCAACAGTCTTTGGTATGGCACTGACTTTGAGACCACATATTCTACTCAAGAAAAGTGCCTCAACAACTTCCATCTACATTGCATTGGCCACATTGTAGGAATTTCCTGGTGGGTCAAAGTTGCTTGTACTGAGGTCTTGGAACATGCCGACATTCTGAGCATCTATTTTCTTCTCAGCCACTGTGGACTTTGATGGCTTAGTCATATGTGGAGAATGGATGATGGTCATATGCCAAAGGCTGTTTTGTATAGAGAATGCATTACAGGAAGACCATGTGGGTGTCCTTAACTGTGTTTCAGAGATGTTTGTAAGAGATTGATGGGGGAAATGAACATCAACCAAATAATTGGGAGAATGTTGCTGAGGACTGAAGTGCTTGGAAACTGTCTGTTAAGCATGGAATGAAGGCTTTTGAGGAAAGAGCCCAACATGCAGAAAAGAGAAGTAACCTTAAAAAGAACCCCATACCACATTTTGGACTGAACTTCAAATGTGGTATGTGTGAAAGAGACTGTCACTTAAGAATTTGCCTCCACAGCCACAATTGCAGGTATTTAATGAGCTAATGCCTCACACATAGCAAAGCCATTGTCTCACATGGCAGACATGCCTATTATACAGAAGAATTAGGACAGCTTCTAATTGCACAGCCATGATGAGCCCCCACAGAGAAAGACAGGACCATACATCGATAGCAACAGTTTTTAAGGAAAAGTAGCTAAAGTAAGGTAAATCCTTCCAGAACAAAAAAGAAATATATTTATTATTAAATTGACAACCTACTGTTAGGTACATCTCTACCTAGACTAATACTCTATCTCTCTCACTCTACTCAGCCATACAGATACAAAATCTTCCTGGCAGGAGAGCTGGGTATATCTGGTTCAGAGACTAATCATGTCAATCGAAAATATCACCATTGAAGGGATGCTTATTTTATATAGTGTCACCAATAGATCTGCTCTGACAGATTAGATATTCTGTATCTTTACTAATTGTGCATCACTTTCACACTTATTCTAGTTAGTTTGTGACAGCTAAGCTATTTTTTTTTTCCAAAAATAGACTCTCTCTGAAAGGAAAAGAACTGCCAGTATTAACAAAATGATACATTTCTTGAGATTCTTGACTGCATTCCACTAAATGATACATCTACTGAAATTACCAAAATCTGAGTGGGTTTCTTTAAAATGTGTAATATTTTTAGAAGTAATAAAATATCACAAGGTATTAGACATTTTATAACTTTGAGTTAAATTAAAATTGAAGAATTTGCTATTGGTAAGTTTTTGTTATTTATGGGGTTGACTCTTCCTCTCATTGAAGACACTCAGAATTTTACCATTAATTTAATTCATTTGAAGTTGTATTTTACCCAGAAACATTTATTGTTTAATTCTCTGTTTTACTCAGAGTAAAGGGGCAAAAATGAAGTCTGATCCTTTTAGATGATGCGGATTTTCAGCAAGGCTTTGAGGGTGTCTATACATGAACTGGGAGGCTGCTCTGATGCTCTGTAATTACAGCGCATCGGAGCAGACTTGATTAATCGAGTCTGTTGGAGTGTGGTAATTACAGCGCTCCAGCCATGCCACTGTGTCTTTTGTATCAGCGATTGCTGCATTTTGTGTCGCACTTCAAAATGGTGGCAGGGGCGCCTTAACTAAAGCCATTCAAGCTTTGGATAAAGTGCCCCACTGCCATTTTTAGGCACAGGGATGCTGATACATAAGACACTCCAGGCACTTTAATTAGTGTGGCTCTCAGAGCTGTGATAATTAAAGTGCCCCTCTCCCCACCCACTCCTGGAACACATGTAAAAACACCCTGAGGCACCAAACTCCCATTGAAATAAATGGGAGTTAAGCAGCTAAATTCCTTTGATGTTCTGGGCTTGCATGCCTTCAGTTCATAATGAACAAAGAAGGTGCTTAGCATTTCACAGGTTAGGGCTGATAATACGCTCAGTTATATAACAGAAAGGAAAGCTAGCTTGGCGGAATGCAAAATTTATGTTCTACACCAGTGGGGGCCAACCTTTTTGGCAGGCATGCCACACATTATCTGATCCCCTTTCCCTGCCCAATCTGCTGCTCTGTTTTCTGTTCCTTGCCTTATCTGCCACTGCGCGGCCTGTCCTTTCCCCCTATCTACCACACACCACACACAGAGACTGCCTGTGCCACTTGTGGTATGCGTGCTGCAGGTTTCATAGTTTCATAGATTTAGGGTCGGAAGGGACCTAGTAGATCTTCCAGCCTGACCCCCCGCCAGGGCGGGAGAACAACAAAACCCCAAAACAAAAACGGGACTCAAATGAGTCCAGCCAGGTAGGCATCCAGCCTCTTCTTAAAGACCCCCAGGGTAGGGGCCAGCACCACTTCCCTTGGAAGTTGGTTCCAGCTCCTAGCCGCCCTAACTGTGAAGTAGTTTTTGCGGATGTCCAATCTATACCTCCTCTCCATCAACTTGTGCCCATTACTCCTTGTTATGCCAGCGGGCGCTAGGGGAAACAGCGTCTCCCCCAAACCCTTCTGGTCCCCCCTAGTGAGTTTATAGACGGTCACCAGGTCCCCCCTCAGCCTTCTCTTGTGGAGGCTGAATAGGTTCAGGTCCCGCAGTCTCTCACTGTAGGGTCTGCCCTGTTGTCCCCGGATCATGCGGGTGGCCCTCCTCTGGACCCTCTCCATGTTGTCCACATCCCTCTTGAAATGGGGCGCACAGAACTGGACACAATACTCCAGCTGTGGCCTGACCAGCGTCGCGTAGAGGGGGAGGATCACCTCCTTGGCTCTACTCGAGATGCACCTGTGGATGCACGACAAGGTCCGGTTAGCCCTGCCAACCATGACCTCGCATTGTCGGCCCATGTTCATCTTGGAGTCAATAATGACTCCAAGATCTCTTTCTGCCTCCGTGCTCTCAAGTAGGGAGTTCCCCATTGTGTAAGTGTGCTGCTGGTTCCTACTGCCCAAGTGCAGCACCCTGCACTTGTCCGTATTGAAACGCATCCTGTTCCTGTTAGCCCACCCCTGTAACCTATCCAGATCCTTCTGCAATCTCTCACTCCCTGCTAGCGTGCTCACCTCCCCCCAAATTTTGGTGTCATCAGCGAATTTAAACAGGTTACTTTCCACCCCATCATCTAGATCGCTGATGAAGAAATTGAACAGCGCAGGTTGGTTCCCCCCAACCAATCAGAAGTGTTCAGATGTCAGTTCCACCAAAATGAATTAGCAATCACAGTGATCTTTCTTATGTCAGAATTCAGCAACGATGTAAGGGCTTGACAGACATCCTTATTTTCTGTATCACTACATTTTCTGTATCTCACTATAGTAACAGATTATTAACATTGCTGCTGCACAAAAGCAGATTTTAAAGGAAATCTATGATGCTGCCATGACAATTTCCAGTGCCATTTTATGTGCGTGTAGTATAGATCTCTGCATACCAAGATCACCTGAAAAACTAGTTAAATGTCTATTAGATCATATTTTAATTCTATACCTACACAGTGCCTTTCCTGATTTGTTTCAAACTCTCCACAAAATTTCACGGTGGGATGTGATGTGGCATATGAAAAAACAGGAGTACAGGTATTGGTTTAAGTGAAGTAAAGGTGCTAGAGGTTAAAATGCATTTTTTCTGGTTATAGAAAAATGTAGGAATTCAGGAGAATTGTTTGTTTTCCTCTACCTTTTTTACTGAAGAAAGAAAATATGTTGAGTAGAAGTACATTGTGAAAAAGTTGCAGTTACAGTTTGCTTTTTGGCTTGATCTATGCATTCATTTTGTTAAAGCTCGGTAGCTTTTGTGTAACTGCATCTTTGTTTTGCCTGTATTGTTTTCCATTTTTTTCTGTCATATACATACAGCTGTTTGGGCACCCCCAGTGGTTAATTTAATTTCTACTAATCTGTATTGTCTTCTCATCAAAGATGGTTTGCAGTTGCTGTGTCATTGGCCTGGAATTATTTTACCCACATTATCCTCGCCCTGAATAAAACCTGAAGAGTAGGTCTCAGTGGGAAAAGGCTGTCAACAATCCTTTTACAAAGATCTTTATACAATGTCCTAGTGGAGTATGTGGTTGTCCCAGCCTCTACAAAAAGACCTCAGAGCCAGTCCAAACCTAGAAATCCCCAGGGATCTCTGTGGAGTCCAAGGATTCACAGAAGGCCAAGACCATCTGTTCAGAGGTCTGATGCCCCCCCATTAGTTCTGATCCTGTCTCACATCAACAGGAACTACATTATAGGGCAGCCACTCTCAGAACACTTTTAATCCAGTCATGTACTTCATTTTTCTGATTTGTCATATTTTTAAGTCCAAACCTACTAAATGCTGTCTCTGATTTACTTCAAATTCTCCAAAACACTGTACTCTGAGATGCGATTGAGTACATGAAAAACAGGAGTACTGGGGTTGGGTGAGATGAATGTAAAGGTGTTAGGATTTGGAACACGGGCGACTGGTGCCGCCTTAGTCAGGGGGGTCACATGCTCCCCCTGCGACCAATCCTGTTGACCAGGGAGCAGGGTCCCCCACAGCCAATCCTGCCAACCGGGGCAGGAGAGGTCCCCTGTGGGCAATCCTGCAACAGCCAATCCTGCAACAGCCAATCACTGTGGCTGATTGCTGCAGCCACTTCCAGGAGTGGCTGCGGCCGCTTCTGAGAGCAAGCACTGGCCAATCGCTGCAGCTGCTCCCAGAAGCAGCTGCAGCCACCCCCCGAAGTGGCTGCCGTGATCACAGCGATTGGCCGGAGCTTGCAGGGTGGTCACTGGCACTCCTGCCTGCGCCCCC
>NW_017729028.1:27641188-27642704 GCF_001723915.1 Gavialis gangeticus | reverse complement strand
GATCCTGCAACAGCCAATCACTGTGGCTGATTGCTGCAGCCACTTCCAGGAGTGGCTGCGGCCGCTTCTGAGAGCAAGCACTGGCCAATCGCTGCAGCTGCTCCCAGAAGCAGCTGCAGCCACCCCCCGAAGTGGCTGCCGTGATCACAGCGATTGGCCGGAGCTTGCAGGGTGGTCACTGGCACTCCTGCCTGCGCCCCCTGCCCATCACCTAAGCGGCAAGCGCAGCCTGTCAGGGGGTGCACCAGCACTCTCAGGGGGTGCATGTGCATCCCCGTGCACCACCTACATGTCACCACTGATTTGGAAAAAAATTGTTCTTACCAAAAAGGGAACTAGAAACAGTCCCTTATTAAATCACCTCTGAAACTGCTGTGCCACATCTCTGCTGTTATTGATGTCATTTTAAAATCTGACCACCTAAACACAGATGAAATCTGTTTTCCTTATGGTTTTCACAAGCCAGATGGAAAGGTAATCACAGCCAGGGTAGAGATTTTGCATATGATCCCCGGTGAGACTTGAGCATACAGAAGTTGTCATTAATTCCCAAATTAGCAATGACCTTGTCAGCAATGAATTTCATGAACTGCGTCATGGTTCCCCTGCAATGAGATGGGTGGGCAAGCGGGTCACTTTTGCACAGCTTTTGTGGGCAAGACAAGGGGACATAACTTCTAAAGTACACATCCTCTCAGAGACAAGGACATATAGAGAGTAATGCAAAATCTGTTCTTCAGCCCAAATAGTTTAGTCTCCCTGAAATTTTCCAATGGATTTCATGATATATTAACCCAGGGGTTTCAAACATAAGGCCCAGGGGCTGGATCTGGCCTGCCTGCAGAGCCCCATAATCCAACCCCCAGTTCTGCCCTGTTACCCACACGCTGTGCTGGACTAGCCTGGAATGAAGTCTCAGGTATGCAGTATGTGCAGGGCCCACTGCAGGCATTTCCTGGTCTGTGCAGCCTGTAGGACCCACTGGGGCCAGGTCCAGGGCTGCCCCACATGTGGGGCCCACTGGAGCTAGGTCCCAGGTTGTGCCACATGTGGTGCCTACTCTGGCCAGTCTAGGTGGGTGCCCCGTGCACTGGATCAGGCATGCGGCAGGGGTTGGGGGGGTATCCATGGGCCTGATCTAGCTGTAGACCAGCTCTTTGCCACTCATCCAGCCTATGGGGCCATATGAGTTTGACACCCTTGTATTAATCAACTACTTCCCTCTCATTGCAATGGCAGAGCATTGGCAGTGCCCTCACCTCCCCTTCTTTTATCTGTGGCATGTTATGTGATGTTTTGCAAGGTGTTGTGAGCAGCTATGTTGGCTGGGATTCAAAGCTTTGGCTAGGATGATCTAGCTGGGGATGGTCCTGCCTTGAGCAGGGGGGTTGGACTAGATGATCTCCTGAGGTCCCTTCCAATCCTATTTTTCTATGAGTCTATGAAAAGCAGATCCTGCTCCAAGAAAGTAACGGAGCCAGGGTTGCCTGTGTGTCTGGCTTGCTGAAGGCTGTTT
>NW_017729028.1:27639946-27641177 GCF_001723915.1 Gavialis gangeticus | reverse complement strand
TCTGTCTGTGGGTTAGACTCTGTTGGGCTAGATAGTATAGAAAGTAACGGAGCCAGGGTTGCCTGTGTGTCTGGCTTGCTGAAGGCTGTTTGGTGGGTTTGTGTGCTAGAATATGTGCTCTGAGCAGCTGAGTGAACTGATTGCTGATTGATTGCTACCTGGGTGTGACAAAGGGCCCTAACAAAGGGTCCTAGCTAGTCCAGGCCCAGGAGAGGTATATAAGGTGACAGTCCAAGGGACCAGAAGAGCAGCACACAGGGAAAAATGAATAGGATGGATTGCAAGCAGCTCACAGGTCAGTTTACCACCCTGCTCTTTGAAAGGGAGTCTGAAAGGTAAGATTCTTTTTTTATATGTAATTAGTATGGACTAACCTCATTGGCGATGCGTAGTGGGTGCATTTGGGTGCATGCACATCCCCTGAGATTGGCCACTGCTGCTGCTGCCGGCTGCAGGCAGTCCCCCCACTCCCACCGGTGGTGTCTGTAGGCGGTTGCCAATCACTGGTCGGCGCTCACCACACACCCCCACCACCGACACCACCACGGTCACCTGCAGGAGCTCCCTGCTTGCCGCTGCCACACCTCCACTGTTGCCACCGCCACCATTGCCTGTGGGCAGTCACTGTGCTCCCCCAGCCTCAGGAGGCATGCTATGTTCATGACTAATCTACATAGTTTTATTTTAGTAGCTAAAACTCAGCAGCTAGACTAAGACTTAAGCCTCCTTTTTAACTAGAGCCCAGAGCAAGGGGGAGTTGCTTGGAAGCTTGCTGAGAAGAAAGAGGTTGCAGGGAAAAAAGAACCCTTCAGATCAAGGAACAGCAAACAGACGAACTACAGAGGAGTTTGCTAGGGAAAGTCTGCTTGAAAAGAGAGACAAAAAGTGAGAAGCAGCAGGTTAGAAGAGCCAGAGACATGGCTAAAGGATGTTGCAATCCCAGAGCCACTGCCACTTCCAGCGGTTCCTCTGCTTTCATCTGTGAGGTGTCTGTCCAGACAGGACCACACACCACTGGGGCTTCCACCCAGGTCCTGATTTGGTGCTGTGCAGACTGTGACTTGCAGATTCCTTCCAGTGTCATCCAGGTGGGGGAGTGCCTGCAATGTGAGCAGTTCCTTCTGGTGGTGTCCCTCAGGGAGCAGGCAAGATTGCTACAGGAGGAGGAAGCAAGACTCCAAGGCATCCTCCACCATAAGAACTTCTTTAATTCCATGCTAGAGGAAACCTT
>NW_017729028.1:27631443-27634946 GCF_001723915.1 Gavialis gangeticus | reverse complement strand
GTGGTGTCCCTCAGGGAGCAGGCAAGATTGCTACAGGAGGAGGAAGCAAGACTCCAAGGCATCCTCCACCATAAGAACTTCTTTAATTCCATGCTAGAGGAAACCTTTAGGACTGTGGAGGAAGGACTGCCAGAGGTGGTGCTAGAAAAGGAAGAAGGTATGGACTCCCTGGAAGGTGGAAACAGGAAACGTGTATCTTTTGGCAGCAAGAAGAAGGTGTCATCCCCATTTGCAGTGGTTTGCTTAGAGAACAGATATGGAATGCTAGCAACAGATGAGAAGGAGAGCATTTCATTGGTGGAAGAGGCCAGGTCAGGAATCCCCAAAGTGGGGAGGATGGAGACCACTGCCACAAAAAGGAAGGTATGGGTGGTGGTGGTTGGAAACTCCCTCCTGCACGGGGTGGAGGAACCCATCTTCAGGCCTGACCTGTTGTCCTGGGAAGTCTGCTGCTTGCCTAAAGCCCAAATCCAAGATGTTATGGAAGGCGAGACTTGTCCAACCCTTTGACTACTACCCCATGCAGCTCCAGGTGGCTCCAGTGGTGGGTGGCAGCAACCCTGATGCAGCATTCTCTCAGGGCCCTGCAGCTTTTCCTCCATGTCCAGATGTGGGCTCTGCAGAGGCAAGAGACAGAATTCTTTTGTGAGAGTTTGCAGCACTGCAGAGATACGATACTCTGCACCGGGGCCCTGTGCTGCCCGGCCTCAGATCAGAGGTTGGTCATGCATGTGTGCTCAGGGAATATGGTAAGCTGTCTGGGCAGGTCTGGGCCCAGGTAGCTGCCAGCCAAGCCCCCTAACCCCACTTGCTCCCCTGGGGCCAGCAGACTGCTGGTGCTGGCCACAGGCAGCCTGGCTCCCCTGCCCCATTAATGTGCATTAATGCATCTACACGTATGTTAATGTGGTTTAACTAATTGACCTAAATTTGATACTTGCTTTATGCAGGTATCAAATTTAGGTGGGATTAGCCTAGATTCACCATTCTTAAAGTGCTTAAGGGCACACACATGTAGACACGCGCCTTTAATGTGCCTTAAATCAGGCTAATGTGCATTAAATGCACATGTGTAGTGAGTATAACTAGAGAGCCTGTAATCACTGCTGGCCAACTGCTCAGACTGGCTAGTAGATGGGAAGTGCACAGGTGCTGCATGCCTGAAATATGATAGAAGTTATATCCTTTGTATCTGTGATACATAGAATAACTATAGAAACCAAACAGATTCTAACGATCACATAAGAAAACTGGTCACCACACACATACTCATGCAGGTGCACCCTATTGCACTACCGTTCTTTGAAATATGTCATTGATTAGTCATTTCCTGGTATGAACTACAAGGGCCTTGAAACTCCTTGTTTATTATTATATTTTTGTCAGTCTAACTGAGCCTGGTACTGTCTTCTGAGAAGAGAGAGGAAAGGGGGAGAAACTTGGTTAGAAACACATGAGTGATCTCATCAAAGTAAGGGTAAGGGAAAGTCAAAGGGAAGGGAGACCTGAAAAAAGCTGAGGTCTTGCTGAGCCAAGATTTTGGTAAAGGCTTATAAAGATAGTGTCAGGGTTACTTTAGAGCAGACTAGTCATTAGTATATCCAACACAGGGGACTGGACCTGATGGCCCAAGAGGCCTATTTTTGTCCTGAGTTCCAATATGCATAACATTTTCCATGTGTTCTATCTGTAAATCATGGTGCTGATGGGGACAATGAGCTGTTTACTGCATAAATATTGATTCTTAGAACTGCTTGTACAACACTATCCTCCCATAATTTTCCCACTGCAGAGAATGTCTCTTAGAACTTCGATAAGCAATGTTGAGACAGAAGAAAGACATTGATGCAGTTGCTTGTATTCCAGGCCACCATTTTAGGCTATTGCCATAAAGCTGCAATGTCATCTGCTAAATAGCAGACTCTCAGAGTTTAGTTGAGATCATCAGTTTACAGAGAATGTCGCTATTGTGTTAGTGAAATAAATCCAGAAAAATAGTTAACCAGCCATTGATTTAAAACAAACAAAGATCCCTTTCAGGGATTTTCCCAAACTGGGGAGTTTGTGCAACATCATTTTCATGTAACCTCACTTCCTATTTACTGCAGTAACCATAGATAAAGAGCTACCATTCTTTCTGACAAAGCCATTTTTCTGACCCTAATAAATGGAAACACAGCATGCTCAGGCTTACTAATCTCACAGGTACTGCCATTCCCTGAGCCTTCCCAGCCCTAAGGAAATGCAGACTCCTCCATTCACTGAAGGAGACCTGCATCAGAATTGGTAATGAACATGGTTTAAATGCATGTGTAGGTAAGAATAAAGTCATGGGTGGATCTAGGGTTTTGAAAAGGGGGGTGCAGATGGTGTGGCGTATCAGCCCATATAGCACAGCACACATTTTTCCCAGGTAAAAAGAAACTAGAAGATTTACTAATACACTAGGCCCTGTATTATTCAGTTTAAGATTGAAACAAAAACAAATATAACTTTATTGAAATGAGACAAAACTGTTTTGCAGGCCTGTGAAACAGGAGCTACCAGGAGCATCTAACAAGCAGCAGAATTGCAGAAGAAAGGCTAGCTTAATTAGTGAAACATTAAGACCATTAAAAAAAAGAGAATATCATTAACACCTATGAGAGTAGATTATAATGAGCCTTGAAGTCAAGTGACTCCCTCAGCATTGCCTGACTAGAAGTGCTGCTGACACTGCCAGGCAGGTGGTTTTAAACTTTAGGTGGATCAGGTACGAGTACACCAGTGCACCCCACCCCTTTGGATCTATCCCTGAACAAAGTTTACTGTAAACTGATTCAGGTACTGTGGATAAAAGTGTTTCTACAAGCTTTGCATTTAGCTTTTTAATTTTCATTGAGGGTGTCTATCACAATAATTGCAGACCCATCCTCAACAGGTCTAAAACCATTTTCATTTTAAATGCAATCTGTACATTATAATCTAGAACAGTGGCTGTCAATCAGGGTATGCATACCCTTAGGGGTACTTAAAAAGGTTGTAGGGGGTATGCAGAACGAATGAGAAAAATTACTGTTTTATAGAGATACATCGGTTCCATATCAGATCAGCACTGATATAAGGAAAATTGACTGTACTGGTAATTGGCTTTTCTTGGCTGATAAATGCCCTGTGCATGCAGGCAGCCACAGCACAGCATGCAGGCAGCCAGGAGCCACCCGCTCCAAGCACAGCCTAGCCCAACCACCCTGCCAGGAAAAGCCTGGTGCTGCCCCAGCCCCAGCCTGCAGCGGCATCCTGCCCTGCCCTGCACGCAGATCCAGGGGGCACACGGCCCCCCCCCCCTACCCTCCTGGGTGCATGCAGCAGCGGGAATCGCTGCCCCACATCCCCTGGACAAGCTGCTCGTGGCTCTGTCCCATACCCCACCCTGGCTGTACAGCGCCTGCCCCTGCCCCTGCCCCACTCCCTCCCTCCCTCACTGCTGAGGCCTCAATCTACCCCCTGCCCTTCCACAAACT
>NW_017729028.1:27615641-27626443 GCF_001723915.1 Gavialis gangeticus | reverse complement strand
TCCCATACCCCACCCTGGCTGTACAGCGCCTGCCCCTGCCCCTGCCCCACTCCCTCCCTCCCTCACTGCTGAGGCCTCAATCTACCCCCTGCCCTTCCCTCTCTCCTGTTAATAGTAACATTAAAAACAAGACAAAAATATAAAAGGGTACATGAGCTGAAACTCTGAGACAGAAGGGATACACTTGTTTAAAAATGATGAAAACCACTGATCTAGAAGGTGCCAATAGTAATCTAGCATAAGGGAATACAACACAGTCCCTTTAAATAAATTTGTGAGGCCTTGAGTGGGGCTCACCATATTCTGCTTTTTAAAAGCCAGCAGAAACTAGGCCAAGCTGTAGGATGTATCTAATAACCATTTCAGGTTTGTGTCATTAGCACTCATGGTTATTTAGAACTCAGCTATCCTCAGATGATTTATTTATAACACTTGTAAAGAGCAAAAGACACATGTACGTACCAAAAAGAAGAGGAGCAGAAAGGAAATCCCACCCAAAAAGCACCATAAAAACACATCCAACAAGCTAGGCTGTGGAGGAAAAAAAGAGATTCTTGCCTGCTATTTGCAGCTGGAGTTGTAGGCAGAAATGAGGAAGGAGCAGCAATGGGCAGCTGGAAAGACCAAAAGGATAGCAACAGATAGTAGAAGCTGGGAAAACCAAAACTAAATAGATTATGTTCCCTTGCTTCTAGTTCATGTTACTTTACTTTTCCTCTCCCTCATGCTTAATGTAACCAGTGACAGGACTAAGAATCCCCTCTCCTACTACCCTTGTAACAGCCACTTAGGAATCTTGCGTCTTTGAAATGTGCTGCCAAACAGAGACTGGAAACTAGCCCTTGCTTGATCATGTATAGGTTTTAATCTTACTCCCCGCCTTTATAGCCTGTCTAGAAAGAAGTGTCAGTTCATTATTTCATACTGTAACTTAATGCTCAGGCTTAACAGCATAGGATCGCCCTCCTCCATTAACTGGGGTCTTTTGTTCACTGGAGGTTAAGGTATTAGAGTGTTATTTTTAAATATACTTCCAATGCTGAAGAGTTAAAAATAGGCTTCTGCGAAAATGCCAGTGAAGAGCACAGTAATTAGTTAAACCTTGTTAGACATCACATGAAGATTATAACTCCTCCCAGTAAGAGGCATAGTAAAAGCAGCTTTCACAGGGATTTAAACTTAGAAGATCAGCTGCACAGTCACAGTGTGAAGATGTTTGCATTGCAGACAACTTTGGAATAAATCGGCTTGATTCAGCTACATGGAAGATACAAGAGTCACTTTCTATATCAAGATGTTCATGTGAATCCTGTGGATTTTTTCTTTAGAGAAATCACCGCTAAGCAAGAAGTTTAAAAAGATGGAGCTGGGAAAAGCAAAACTTCTGAGAACTGGTCTTAATGCCTTGTATCAGGCCATACATCCTGTGCATGGTATAGCCTGGACCGATGGGAAGCAAGTGGTACTGACTGCTTTACACCTTCTTAATGGAGAACTAAGATTTGGTGACTCAAGTATTATTGGGCAATTCGAACACGTTCATGGGCTTTACTGGGGTGCATGTGCTGCAGATGCCCCAGCTCTGCTGGCTGTTCAACATAAAAAGCATGCCACTGTCTGGCAGCTTGGCTATAACATTGCAGAAAAAAACAAGCTTCTGGCTTCTCAGACATGTGAAATTAGTGAGCCATTTCCCCTACTTCCCCAGGGGTGTGTGTGGCATCCCAAGAAAGAGATCTTGGCTGTGCTTACTAAACGGGACACCTCAGTTTTACATGCTGTTCGTTCTGATAACTCCAGGGTTAAGGCGGATATCAAGAGTAGCGGTCTCATCCACTGTGCATGCTGGACTAAGAATGGTAATCGCTTGGTGGTTGCTAT
Source organism: Gavialis gangeticus (assembly GCF_001723915.1). Classification (NCBI taxonomy): domain Eukaryota; kingdom Metazoa; phylum Chordata; order Crocodylia; family Gavialidae; genus Gavialis; species Gavialis gangeticus. The sequence goes on along the minus strand of NW_017729028.1, from coordinate 27,624,562 downwards.
AGGCAGTACCCTTCACTCTTATATATGGGATGATACTCAGAAAACCCTAAATGCTTGCTCCTTTTGCCCAATATTTGATGTAGGAAGCTACATCTGTGCTATAGAAGCTACTTTGGATTTCCAAATTGCTGTAGCCACTGAGCTTCCCCTAGATAAGATCTGTGGTCTGAATGCAGGAATTGCATTTGATTTGCCATCTGGCATGGAAATGGGTTCTTTAGCTTCCCAGTCTACTCTGGTCTTTGGAGATGAGGAATATTCCATATACCTAAGAAGAAAGTCAACAGATTCAGAAAGATCAATAGCTGTTGAGTCAGTAGCTTCTTCTTCATCAGGTCCTCCAGAGTTAACCCGTATCCTTGCAAACCACAGGCTATCTGATCCCAGTCCTCTCATTTCTCTGAGACGCAAAGAGTATATCTCAGGAAATAGGGAAGACTCTTCATACCTAATTTTGGTGACTTTTGAGAGGAAGGTAACCACCACCAGAAAAGTCATCATCCCAGGCATTCTGGTCCCTGATATAATAGCTTTTGACTTTAGAGCTCAGATTGTGGCAGTAGCCTCAAATACTTGTAATATTGTTTTGGTTTATTCAGTAACTTCTTCCTGCATGCCCAATATTCAACAAATCCAGCTGGAGAAAAATGAAAGAGCAAAGGGCTTGTGCTTCTTGACAGATAAATTCTTGTTGATTTTGATTGGAAAGCAGAAATTCTCGGAGTCTGCTCTCATTCCGTGTTCAAGTACAGACAAGTACATTATTCGTTTAATGATTAAAGAATTAATATTTGAAGAAGATTCTTTAGCAATGCCTGACACCAGCCAGAATGTACTTTACAATTTGGAATCCTCAGTGACTATACCTGGAAAAAGAAAATGTTTTGAAAATCTTGCCATGGAAGATCAACCTTCAAGCCGGGAGTTGCTAATACCAGGTAGTACCATTATTCACTCTCCTAGTGGCCGGAAGAGACTCATAGAACTGAAGTCCCCTAGTTATGAGCAATGCTCATCATGGAGTGTGAGTGATGTTGAGGAAAAAAGAGTCCATGGTGACTCATCACCAGTTGCTTTAGAAACTTTAGATGCCGAACCAGCTAATCGGTCAATGGCTATTTTTGGAGTTGAGACTTCTGCCAGGATTTCTAACAGACAAGATTCTCCTAAACCTTCTCAAGAAACTTCTACTTCTCCTAAAAATAACAACTCTTCAAGTGACAGTGGAGAAAACCACATACCCAGGAATCTAGAGAGACTGTGCGGCAGCTTTACAGAATTACAACTGTGCCTTTCTGAACTAATAGAGTTCACTAAAAATGGGAAGAGGTTCTCTCTAACATACCCATCTTCTCAAGAACCACCTTTTGTTCATATCACTTATCAGGTAACTGTTTTATTAACTTACTGATGTTCTCATCAGATAACTTCTTCTTTCTAAAAATTTCTTTTTAAGCTTGTTGAAAGGCATGTGGCTGTCTCTAGGCTCCAATTAGCAGGTTTCATCTGTGGTCAACCCTAGATTTCATTCAAATTTATAGAACAATTTGTCATTGAAGAAGTTATTTCAGAAGATTCTACATAGGAAATTAGGGTCTATTCTTCCTTCCTTGCTCAGAAGTAACTGCAATTGAAGCTAACTGGATCTGCATACTTATAGAGTGTAAACCTCCTTAACACTGTTCAGCCACTGTGAAAAAGCTTTCCATGTTAGTTCAGAATGGAAATGGGTTCACAAATAGTTTTTCTGCATACAATAGGTATCCTTACCTACAGTCTCCCAGGCCTCAAACATGGGTTCATATCCAAATTTGAAGGCAGCTAGAATCTCTGTGGGGCTGAAACACAACTTTGTGTCCAAACTTCTTAAAAATGCAGGTGGGGAAGATTTGAACTTTGTGATTTAGCCCATCTTTAATTTAGTCTCTCACTAAGCATCTTGGTTGGAGCCGGATATTTTAAATGTTTATAAAATACCTGACACTTTAAATTACTTTTTTACAAAAGATAAGTCATAATATGCCAGATGATCAAGGCTTTATTTATTCAGACAAAAATTACATTGACTTCAGTGAGAGTTTTATCTGAACAAGGATAACAGGATTAGGTTCACTATTAATTATTCCTATGGGTACTGTTGCTCTTGCTACTACTACTACTAAGTATTTCTGAGGCACCTTTCAAATAGTATCTAGGTACCAATTATACCTTTATTTGGGTCTATTGTTGTTTTTAAAATTGTGAGTATCCATTAGTGTAAAACGCATTCTGGAAATACAAGATGCATTATTATGTCGTAATGTTAAAAAGATGTGCCTTAAGGTTAAATTTCAGTGTCAGGAGTGTAGTAATGACTTCCTTTCATGTTAATGAGAGGCACATGCATATCTAAGACAGGAAATCATTATTTTACTCAATCATCATTTATTATGTATTAGTAATTATTTAGTTGATATTTTAGCATATCCCAGTGTATTAAGCACTCAGCACAAAAGCAAAGCTTTTGATCTGGATTGGTTAATAATTTAACTTGAATACATTACATACATTCTCATGTAGGAAACAAACTGTTCTAATATGCTGGGACAGCTCCCTCTGCCCTGAAGAGATGGGACCAGCCCCCTGTGCCTCCTGCCAGCCTGTGGCTGGCACCTGGAGGAGCCTGGAGTTCCCCCTGGCTGCTGCAGGGGGCGAAGTAGGGTAGGAGAAGCCCTGGACTGAATGGCTCCCATCAGAAGCTTCTACACTACAGGCACCTGCCCAGGCCCATCAGCACCCAGACTGTTGCATGTAGCCCCTGAGGGCCATCAAGGGAGCAAAGCTGGTGTTGTCCCCAATGCCACACACTACCTCCCAGGAGCAGAACCAGTCCCAGGAGGAGATGACGGACCTTGTGGCACTGTGGGGTGAGGCTGAGGTCCTGAGTGAGTTCACTTGGAGAGGGCGCTACAATGCCCACATCTATGAGGGCCTGTTGGGCTGCATGCAGGAGCAAAGGCACGACTGTTCAGTGCGGCAGTGCCACATAAAGGTCAAGGCCCCACAGGTCAATTATGGGTTAGTGTCATGGACCACAACTGCTGGTCAGAGGCTGCCCACAGGTCCATGTCCCATTATGAGGCAGGTGAACCAGATCCTTGCACACTGGGACCCTGACCAGAGCTGTGCCATGTATTCTAGCATGGGTGGCCTGCCTGAGACTCTCCTGAAGCCTGGTAACTGTGATGAGGCATCAGTGGGGGAGGGCCCCTCAGGGCACCAGAAGCCCTTCCCACCATGGTCCCCACCCCTAGCATTGCCCAGCATCTCTGGCAGCCTGGGCCAGTGCCTGGCTCACCAGCTCCAGGTATGCAGGCCAGAGCATATTCAGTCACATTAATTGCACATATAGACATACCAACTGGGTGTGTCTGCATGTGCACATTTAATGTGCATTAGCCCAATTTAAAGCACATTAAGGGTGCGTGCCTACACGCGCGTGTGCTTAATGTACCTTAAAATGACAATTTAAGGCTATTTGAGCCTAAATTTGATAATTGCATAAAGCAGGTAGTTATCAAATTTATGTGCAAATAGTTAATCACATTAGCAAGTGTATAGATGTAGTAATGAACGTTAACTCAGTGTCTGTCCATTGACTTGGGACTAATTTTAGTCCCAAGTTGGTCCACATACCTGTGTTAATGTGCATTAGAATGTACACATGTGGACGTGAACCTAAATCATCTTAATGCACATTAGGCTAATGCGCATTAAGTTTAGGCAAGTGTAAAAGCACATGTAGACATGCCCAGTGAATATAACTTTTGTGTAGACTTTATTCATATTCTCAGCCAGGTCTTCAGACCCGGCTGAGACACCAGGGCTCTGAGCCACCTGTAGCCAGTCTCTTGCTGCTGGATCCCACACTAGTGGCCCCAAGCCACCTGAACCAGCCTACCTGGACCCCAGTATTGTCCCCCTGGCACAGCTCCACCATCCGCTTGCCTGTTCTGCACTATGCCCCAGTGCTGGGCACTGCAGGCACCTGCCCAGGCCCATCAGCACCCAGACAGTTGCATGTAGCCCCTGAGGGCCATCACTATCCGCGGCAGGGATAGTGTAGTGTTAAACACAAATCCAAATTGCATTTCTGTTCTACTTTTTTTATACATTAGAAGTACTTACATCAAACATGCATCATTGCCCAGACATGATCAATCCTATTTAGTGCCATGTACCTTACAATTTGCCGATTAGAGAACTTATTTAATTACAACCTTCCCACTTGTATCTATTATACCAGGTTTGATGGTACCCTCTTATGTGCTTTCTTTCTTTATTATACCAGTGTACAGTGATTTTGTCCATCTCAAGATAAACATCTTGAATAAATTCCAGATATTCTGATGAACTCTGGTGCTTTGTACAGTACTTCAAACCTGCAGGTTTCAACTCTTACTGTTCTTCACCTGCCTTATAGCCTACAGGTTCCAGTCAGGTGCTGTGTTCATAGTGGGAAAAACCAGGATGTGGCCTGGATGCCATTAATCTCTCTCAATGGCATACATTCTACACCAGTAGTTCTCAGCCTTTATAGACTGAAGGTACCCCACATTAGACTCAAGATGGCCATCAGAAAATGTCAGCTATTACCTTTCACTCTTTTTGACTATGAGAAAAGCAATATAGCCATTCTTTTGTTGCGATGAACAAAAAAAGATCAGAGGAGGTCAAAGTGTTTTTGACACTATAGATTCCTGTTTGAAATCTCTGAGTTTATCTTGTGTAGGTGCTTGCACACGTAACAGTGCTAGTATTGTACAGCACCCCTTGGGTGCCTTAAAAGGATCTTATGGTACCCCAGAGTAGTGCAGCACCCTGGCTGAGAATCACTGACTGTGTCTAAATGAGGTGCTTACTATGCAGGTGTTATTGGAGTTACTGCACAGTAGTGCTGCATAATGGCCTTTTCATGACATTGACTACACAGTAGCCCAAGACTACTGTGCAGCAGCATCATGTCATGCTTTTTGCCATGTGTTGGGCTGTTCCCACTGGCCCTGGCCTGCACTGAGCTCGGCAGCATCGCTGGGAGCAGGGGTTGGGGGGGCTATGGCCCTCCGTTGCCCTGCTCCCAGCACCACTACCACAGCTGCTCAGTCTGAGCACAGCCCAGCCGGGAAGAGCCTGGCACTGCCCTGGCCCCAGCCCACCTTACCCTGTCCCACATGTAGATCCAGGGGCACGTGCCCCGCTGTGCCCTCCCGGGCTGTGTGCCCCTCCCTTTATCCCCTGGATGAGCCACTCGTGGCTCCGTCCCCCATCCTACCCCAGCTGTGCAGGGCCTGCCCCTGCTCCAGCCCCACTCCCTACCTCAGAGCTGCTGCAGCTGCCAGCACTGCCCCGCATTTGGCAGGGGACATGCCCCCCGATATGTATGCAGTGGAGGTGGTTGCTGCTGCAGGCTGGGCTTTGTGCCCTGCTGCACATGCCCCCCGAGCCTCTGCCCCTTCCCTCCTCCACCAACTGACTTGCTGGGCTGGGCTGGGCTGGGCTGGGCTGGGGCGGGGCGGGGCGGCGCACACGTGCATGCATGCACACACTCAGCCCTCACAGTCCAGGATTGACTTCAAGACGCTCCCAGATCCACCAGTCAATCAAGATCAACCGGTTGGTGACCACTGCTGTACAATAACTATGTGGGCATCTGAAAACATAAAAGGGAAGGTTTAAACCATGTTAAGTACAAATAAGAAGAGTAAATGATGAACTGTGGCTTTTATGTTGTGACAACAACCATAATATGCACAAGTCTTCAAGTTCATTTAAACAAACCATAAGACACAGCTGAATCTAAATTAAGTAATCATTTAATTACCTATGTATAATGGGTAGGTTACAGGAAAATGGGATTTTTTTCTAGTGCTATAGTATTTGTGAGCTCTGGAAATATCACACTTGTGCAGTAGTACCAGAGCTTATATCCTCTGGAAGTCACAGCCATAACAGAGAGACCTGATCACTCATGCTTTGGACATGTCACTACTACAGCCTGGGCAATAACATCAAGGCTCCAGAGGTGGTTAAATCATTCAGGCCTTAACATCCTGTACGATTGTTGCATCATGTAAGGACCAGAGATTCAGAATAATGTGGGAGGGCAGACAAAGAGACACAGTAGCAAGGATATTATGACATAAGTTAAAAAAAAGAGTTGAATAATTGGCTATGGATTTATTTCACTTTCTTCCTGCAATGAGATATTTTATCATTCAGTTTCCTTCTAGAAAAAAATGACAGTTGCAAGATAATTAACTAGCTTCATCCAAAAGCTAATTATAGCAGAAAATTAGACCAATCTGTATTTGAAATGACTGACATTTAGGCACAATTCACTAAAAGGGATAAGATTCATCTGCTGTGCTTTAAAAGGACACCATTAAGCTCACATTTTGTTCTCAGGCAGTATTGTGTCAAAATCCATCTCAGCAACAATGTATATCACAATATTAACCAAGAAAATAAATCTTTTGGGCAATTAGCCATTATAATTTCCTATTTAACATTCACCAGTAATGTATACACATCAATTTATACTTTCATAGCATCCTTCATACAATGTACCATGTGATACTGCTGCTACGGTTGAATGTAAAATAAGCAAGGACTAAGGAAAAGAATAGAGAAAATCCAGATAAATAGGAACAAAAAAACTGGGACAAAAATGTATGCAATACAGAAAAACAAGGAGGGAAGATAAATATGGAGGGTTGGAGAACTGAATGAGTAAAGGAGTAACCAGATACTAAGCCAGAAATATTAGTTGTAATATAAAGCATCCTGAAATCAGGAGGACAATTCTGAATTAGACCAAGCAATAGAAAGGAAGCCATGAAAGTGATGGAAGATGAAGGTGATATGCTTCTGCTTTCTTGAGTGACAGATGAGTCAGGAAGCTTTAAGTTTAGAGAGCAGAGATTTAGGAAGACCATAAAAGAGTGAACTGCAGCAGTCAAGACACGAGGTGATTAACGCACATATAAGGCTTTAAGCAAAGGCAAAGTAAGGACAACTTCTGATAATGTTCTGAACCCAATTGTCAGCAGATATAAAGACACAAGAGATGTGAAAGGGAAAGTCTGAGGCCAATGACAACTCCAAGATTTCTCATCTTAGAATCAAAGTTGAGACCTGAGTTAAGAAAAGTGGTAACAGAATCAAACATCATGGGTGTGTCCAGATGTGCAAGCACGTGCGGTTTGTTGTGCCGCAAACCTCTTTGTCGTGCCAGAAACTGCACACGTTGCATGTTAAACTACGTGCAGCACTGCTAATTTGCAGTACAGGCACAACATTTCCTACCGGGATTTCCTGATAGGGAAAAAAAAAACCCTCTGGAAAAAAGGAGGTGCAAAGCATGCAAAAACAGCATGTACTGGAACAAATGTGGAGACGGGGGAGCAAGCAGCTCAGGGCTACCTGCTCCCCCATCTCCACATGCTGCAGAGCCCTCGTGCTAAAGCACTCTGTGTCCCAGCCACAGAGCAGCCGGCTGGGGTGCAGTGTTCCTCAAGAAGGGGGAGCAGATATCCCTGGGCTAGTGCTTCTCTGTCTCCACGTGCTTCAGTGTGGTCAGCTCCGCAGTAAAGTTGGGAGTGTGCCATTAGTATTTGTGCCACAGCAAGCGCACGCCCCTGCTCACCTGGACACAGCTGATCAGGGCAAAAGAAACTTCTTACCTAAAATAGATTTCACAGCCTCTGAACATTCACTTACAGGATTATTACCATGTGGCCAACAGCTAACAACACAGGCACATAGAAAGCTCACAATCCTATACTGTATGTTTCAGATCTCCCTGTGTGGGATATGTGCCATGGCTGCATTGAGAGTTGAGGGCCCTTGGGGTGGCAGTCTATTCCTTCGTGGTCATCTAAATGGCTTTTTTCCCCCCCTACATGACATTTTGGGCATTTATGCCCAGGTAGGAATTCTATTGCTTTAAGACTGTGTGCATAGATGACTATGTATGTACACAGAGTAGCGTGTACAGTAAGCTGTGCTCTGGTTATGTATGTGCCTGGCAACATACATGTGTCCCTCCGTTAACATGTAGTGGTATCTAAGACCTGAAAATCATGAGGCCAGAATGCATAACCAGAAGGTACTCGACTCCAGTGGGAAAAGTAGGAGGCCTTCCTGTATTTTGTTCCTAATGTGTGAGTGATTTGGAGACTCAGGTTTTAGAACCCTGTAAAATGGTTTTTGCATCTATTTGTTGTCTCATTGCATATGATGATATTGAACAAGGGAAAACAGCAGGATGGCTAATGGGAATGAGGGAATGTCAATGAAAATTCACACATCCGAGATTGAAAATTCAGAAGCCATTTGTACATGCCACAAAATTAGCCTTTAAAGCGGCTTAGTGCCCTTTTGCACCGCTTTAACGGTGCAGCTATTTGTATGTGTCGGCAGTGAAATGTGCTTTAATGGCGGGCTGTTTACGTGTGTTGGTGGCGTAATGCGCATTAAATGACTTCGGGACGCAACAAAATAAAACATCTCTGAGGTGGTTTAGTTTGCCGTGGAGGGAAGCACTGGGGTCCGTGCATCTCAGGGGCTGTGCAGACAGGGTCCACTGAAGTAAAAAAAAAAAGTGGCGAGCCAGTTTGTTTGTTTTTTGTCCCCAGAGCCTGCCTGCCTGCCTGAGCAGCGCAGGGGCCGGGTGCTTCCCCCCGCAGCTTCAATGCCCTCCGGGACTGCTCAGGCTGGGTGCTTGTGGTCAGGTGCCACCTGGGGGGCACCGCCACTGCTGTGGAGGGGAGCACCAGCCCCTCCCACCCCCCACAGCTTAGGAACCGCTTGGCCCGTTGTAAGCCCGCCCCCCCTCCCCGCTGCCAGAGAGGCAGGTAAGGGTCAGGCCTGACCCTTGTGTA
>NW_017729028.1:27607641-27615576 GCF_001723915.1 Gavialis gangeticus | reverse complement strand
TAAGGAGAATTAAACTGAAGTAAACCCCCGTGGCATGTACAAATGCCCAAAGAGCTCAATTCAGTTTAACCATTTGGGCTGGATAGTATCCATTCCAGGATGCTGTAAGACCTGTCATGTAAAATTGCAGAATCTAAAGTAGTACCTATATTTAAGGAATAAAATGTGATTCACATAACTGCAGGCCTGTTAGCCTGTCCACAATTAGCATGCGAAGCTTTAGTACAAATTTTAAAGCAAAGAGATTGTTGAAAATGTTAAAGACATGATATTACCAAAGGTAGATCATACCAAACTAACCTGATATCCTTCTTGGACAATAAAATTGATTACTGATACAAGGGAAATGCAGTAGACTTGATTTATCCAGACATCAGTAAAGTATTTAATATAATGCCACATGAGAAATGATAAGTTTAATTGGAGTAGATGTGGATTAGTAGAAGTATTGTAGGTCAGTAAGGAACTGTCTACATGGGAAACAAAAATGTATTGTGTTAAAAGGGGAACTATAGGGGTGGAGTGAGGTTACTAGTGGATGTCCTCCTGGATTGATTGGGACTGATCTTATATTTTCATTAAGGACCTTAGCACAAAAAGTAGGAGTGTGATAATGAAATTTGCTGATGATATAAAATTTGGGGGCAGGGAAGAGCATTGCCAATAAAGAGGAGGAATGGACTATCATACAGGAAGAATGTGATGACCTGGAGGACTAGAATAACAGAAAGTGGTTGAAATTTAATAGTACAAATTGTGAGGCTATGCACTTAGGGAATAACATGAAGAATTTATGTTATAAGCTAGGGTCTCATCAGATGAACCAGTTTAGGTGAAGAAGACTTAGGTGTGTTAATTATAGATGATTACGTTCTGCCGGTGTCATGCAGCTGTGAAAAGGGCAAATATGATCCTAGGGCCTATCAGGCAAGATACTTCCAGCAGAGGCAGGGACATTTTAATGTCAGTGTATCAGGTACGAGACCTGATCTGGAAAATTGTGTGCATTTCTAGTCACCTATGTTCAAGAAAGATCACTTCAGACTGGCCAACATTAATTTTGGGCTGGATCTCAGAAGATGGGTTATAGCTATCGTAGGAGTGAGGTTTTGGAACTCCTTGTTGGACAGCAGAGACATAAAACTTCTAAGGTGCAGCTGGAGCAGTTGATGAAAGAGATGATATGATGTGGTTATTTGTGACATCCATGAGCAGAGAGAGGTAGTTAGCTATGTTAGCCTGAAATCAGCTAGAAGGCAGGGCAGATCTGCACCTTAGACACTAACTAAAAAGACTATACAGGCATTCCTCGGAGATATTGTGGGTTTGGTTCCAGACCACCGCAATAAAGCGAATATTGCAATAAAGCGAGTCACACAAATTTTTTGGTTTCCCAGTGCATATAAAAGTTATGTTTACACTATACTGTAGTCTATTAAGTGTGCAATAGCATTATGTCTAAAAAAACAATGTACATACCTTAATTAAAAAATACTTTATTGCTAAAAAATGCTAACCATCATCTGAGCCTTCAGCGAGTCGTAATCTTTTTGCTGATGGAGGGTCTTGCCTCAATTTGTAAAAAACGCAATATCTGCGAAGCGCAATAAAGCAAAGCGCAATAAAACGAGGTATGCCTGTATATACAGAGCACAAACTTTCATGATCACAGGTTCACATGAAAGACAGCAACTAGGTTCAGTGATACAGTTCCCTCCCTAGGTTCAGTGATATAAGTCCCTCCCAGCCTACATTCCTATCTATACGTTTTGACTGTAAGACTTTTGGGGCAGGGACAAACTTTTTTAAAATCATAGAACCATTGGTTTGGAAGGGATTTCAAGGCCCATCGGTTCCAAGCCTCTGCACAGATGCCAGATTCACTTGTTCCTAAACCGGACAGATGCCTATCCAGCCTTTTCTTTAAAATTCTGTTTTATACAGCACTTAAGGAAATGCAACTCTATGATTGCAGCACCTGAGCACTACAGGCAGACAAACAATAAATAATAAAAATAGCTAAAAGTCAAAAAAATCAAGTAGGATAAGAAAAATTGATTTATCATAAGGAATATGTATAAGATTATCATAATCTCAGTGGGAAAAATAATTATCTTTGGAAAAATAATCTCAGTTCAGAGACAAGGGTTAAAAAAAACCGCTAAAAGCATGCAAGGATGTTGTACCAGAAGAGGTGGTCAGGTTAGCCTCTCCTCGTAGGGCCTGCCCTGCTGCCCCTTGACCATGTGAGTGGCCCTCCTCTGGACCCTCTCAGTGCTAGCCACACTCCTCTTGAAGTGCGGCACCCAGAACTGGATGCAGTACTCCAACTGCGGCCTGACCAATGCTGCATATAGGGAAAGGATCACTTCCCTGGACCTGCTTGTGATGCATCTGTAGATGCACGACAAGGTGCAGTTAGCCTTACTGACCACTTTCTTGCATTTGGTGGCTCATGTCTATCTTGGTGTCAACAATGACTCCAAGATCCCTTTCTGCCACTGTGGTGTTGAGAAGGGTGTTCTCCAGGCTATAGGTGTGTTGCTGGCTCCTTCTCCCTAGATGCAGCACCTGGCACTTGTCTGCACTGAATTCCATCCTATTCTCATCCACCCACCTCTGTAACCTGTCTAGATCTAGCTGGATTCTGCCCCTCCCCTCCAGCGTGCCCACCTCGCCCCACAACTTGGTGTCGTCAGCGAATTTGGACAGCATGCTTTCCACCCCCACATCCAGATTGCTGATAAAGATGATGAACAGTACAGGCCCCAGGACCGAGCTCTGGAGGACTCCACTGCCCACATCACTCCAGGCTGAAAACGACCCGTCCACCACCACTCTCTGGGTGCAACCATCTAGCCAGTTTGCCACCCATCTGACTGTGTAGGCATCAATGTCACAGTCACCAAGTTTTTTTTAAGAGAATGTGGTGGGAAACCATGTCAAAGGCCTTCTGAAAGTTCAGGAAAACAACGTCCATCTCAATACCCATGTCCAAGGACTTTGTGACCTGATCATAAAAAGAAACCAGGTTAGTCAGGCAGGACCTGCCCTCAGTGAACCCATGCTGGTTGCCCCTGAGCATTACCTCCCCCGCTGGGCCCTTGGAGATGTGCTCCTTGATAATTTTCTCAAAGGTCTTCCCAAGGACCAAGGTAAAATCAATGTGCTTAAATCAATCAGTGCTTAAATCAATGTGGTTACTCAGAGCTATAATAATATACAGCTAAATGATTTAAAACAGAATGATAAAATGGTAATTTCACAAAATTTGGAGGCATTCTCTTTTTTATATTTGTAACCCAGAATAGGTGTATGGAGAGCTGGAGCACTAAATGAATAAGGAAAGAAAGGAAATTTGTTTTAGAAAGTATGCTACATGGTACAGCGCATGTTGCTGTAGCAAGAGATTGATGGAATCACAAGCAGCAAGACAGCACAAAAAGAAACTAAGAGATGAGTATTAAAAGAGATTAGAAGGCATATATTTAGCCAAAGGTTAATTAGTATACAGAACGGATTATTAGCCACAAAAGTAGATGAACTGTGAACTGATTCAAAAAGAAGTTTGACATCTTAAAGAAATATCAAAGGATAAGAAGAGCAAATGCTAGCAAGAACAGGTCTTAAATTAAGGTTAGGATAGATGGCTCCTGTCTTTCAGTCCCAAAATGTTATAGTGCTACCCTTGGTTTCATACTAAATATGCAAAAGGGAAAGGTCTAGGGGGGAAGTGAACAGTACATCACTTAAATTAGCAGATAATGTTAATTTGTGAGGTGTTGCAAACACAAATGATGCTAGAGGAAAAAAATAGAAGTTTGTCTATGGAATGCAAGAAAATATGGGCAGGAAAAACCAAAATGAATTTCAGTAGAGAAAAATGAAGCTGGATATTTTAAGAAAAGAAGAGTCCGATTCAAATATTTAATAATAGCAGACACTTGAAAAGTACTAATGCTGAAATTGATCTCCAGCAGGCAGCAAATTTTCTATAACCATCTGTATCAATTACACAGCTGCATAAACTTTACGGTCATCAGCTGTTCCATATGCTGTGCCCCTGGAGCTTTTGCAACCACCGAGGAAGCTATGGGATTTCTTAGTTACTTAATCAGCACAGCTTTACAATGCATCTCAGCAACCAGATTTGTACAGATGGACTTTACATGAGCCAAAGGTTCTCTGCCTCTGAAACATCCACCTGTACAACTGGAACTAAGGAGACCATCACAGTGCTAGGCTTTTATACCCTTTCATTTCTGAAAGAGGTGATATATGATCATATTCACATGTTCATATGCAATGGACTGATGTTCTATTCAGAATGGGACAATAGCTTGGGTTGATAATACTGGTACACACATGTATAGACAAATATAGACAAGTCCCAGGCACTGCAGATGCAAAGTTTGTTTGTTTCTGAGCTGGATATGAAGGGGTCCCAAGGAGCAGAAAGGAATTAGTCCCTCTGTAGTTGCGGGTGGAGAGACTGTGCCTAGAATTAAATTTTAATAGAGGTACTACATAGAAAGACAATTTCAGCAGGTACAGAAAAGAAAAATCAAAATGATTAAGAAGCTGGAGGGAACATTTGCTGAAACAATATTGTAATAACTGAGGAAAAAAGGTGCCTAGAATTCTAACAAAACCTTTTCTTTCATATGTATTTGTCTGAAGAAATATTTCTCAAATGGAGCTGTTACTGAAGAAACAAAATCTGTTCTCCTTTGTGATGGCAAGATACACCTGAATTTGCTCCAGAGGCTTTTTGATCTGCCCGTTGTTGAAATGAAACATGGTATGTTCCTTTTATTACTGGTATCTAGGTTACACCCCAAATTTTCAATGTGTAGGATGCAAGTGAAAGGCAGTGTCTACAAGCTGTGAAAAGCATTATACTATTGTAAATGTGAAATTGCTACAAGGATTTCAAAGCTTCTTTTCTGATAAGCTCTTGTTTTCCTTGTCTAAAACATGGCAGAATGTCTCTTGAAAACACTTAAATGCTAAGTGTGATTACACAGCTGTCCCAGAACTGAAGCAATCTGTTAGATGCCTCTGCAGAGGGAGGCAGAGGAAATAATCAGGACAAGCTCTTTGGGAAGAGGGATACCTACTTTTAAGTCCTTTGAGCATCTTGCTCCCCCCTCCTTTACTAACATGCCACATACCCGACGATATGAAGGGGTTAGAATCATTTGTAAGATATAAAACTTTTATTCTGGAAATTCTGGGGATTCATTCAATGTGAAATAAACACAAGGACTTGATGTCGTAGTTGACCAAAGTCCTCTTTGTACCTCTCTGCAATGATTTATTTGTAAAGAGGATGAGAAGCCAAGAAAATCCTATCCCCATGTTGGTCATTGAACTATCTAGTGCAGTGATTCTCAACCAGGGTGCTATTGCATGGTACCCTATGGCACCCTGGGATACCATGAGATCCTTTTAAGGGTGCCATAGGGTACCATCCAATATTAGCATTGTTAGGTATGCAAATGCCTCCATGTGATCCATGATATAATCATAGAATCATAGAAGATTAGGATTGGAAGGGACCTCAGGAGATCATTTAGTCCATTGTTTCTCAACCCATAGGTAGCAAGAATATATGAAAGGGCTGTGAACAAACATTAAAAATGGATTCTGCTTTAAAGAAGAAAAATGTGAGAAACCATGGCTTTTCCCTTGCAGGCTGGCAGAGTTCCAGGTGGCAAGTGGCTACTTGGGGCCTCCCATGCCCCACACACACCCACCCCCTGACCCACACACTGTGGGGGCTGGGACCTCGGGAACGGGGATAGTGGGTCAGGAGTGAAGGGCACTGGGTTGGGACTTGGCCACTGATGTTTATAAATGGGTCCTGGCACAAAAAAAGGTTGAGAAACACTGATTTAGTCCAACCCACTGCTCAAAGCAGGACCATCCCCAGCTACATCATTCCTTCCAGGGCTTTGTCAAGCTGGTCCTTAAAAACACCCAAGGATGGAGATTCCACAACCTCTCTAGGTAACCTGTTCCAGTGCTTCACCAGCCTCCTAGTGAGAGAGTTTTTCCTAATACCCAACCTACACTTCCCTTGCTGTAACTTGAGACCATTGCCCCTTGTTCTGTCATCTGTCACCACTGAGAACAGTCTAGCTCCAAGAGATTTCCCAGAGACAGTGGCAACACATAGGGGGTGTATGGGGGTGCACATGCACCCCCTGAGAGTGCTGGTGCACCCCCTGACAGGCCGCACTTCCCACTTAGGCAATGGGCGGGGGGGCTGGCAGGAGTGCCGATGCCCCCCCTGCGAGTACCGGCCAGGGAGTGGGAGCGTTGCAGCCACTTCCAGAAGCACTGTGGTCAGTTCCAGAAGCCAGTGAGTGAGATCAGATCAGACACAGTGCCCCCCCCAAACCCAGATGGTGAGATTGGCCATGGGGGACCCCCCGATCAGCAAGAATGGACATGGGGGGGACTCCCCCCTTGTCACTGACTGATCACTGGGGTTCAAGAGCCACTCTAAATAAAGTGCTCGGAGTGTCACGTGTATCAGTGTCCCTACACTGCAAAATGGCAGCAGGGGCATTTAACTAAAGCTCATTGAACAAGCTCTAGTTAAAGTGCCCCTGCTGCGATTTTTCAGCATGGGGACACTGATACACGTGACGCTGGAGTCTGCTGGAGCATGGTAAGTACAACACTCCAGCAGACTTGGTTAATTGAGTCTGCTGTGACACAGTGCAATTACAGAACGTTGAAGCAGCCTCACTGCATATGTATAGGCACCCTCTGTTACTAGATCTAGTGATTTTGGGGGGTTCCTACTAATAAAATGCATATATTAATATTTCTTTAGAAGTTTGTAGTGTGTAAAGCTCAGTGAAGTCTCTCAGGACATTTTTATGTCTGTAGAAGATCTCCCTGTTAACATTTAGCTCCTTTTTGGAGTTTGTCTGGTGAATTTTTGCTTTCAGGAGTTGGCAATACCATGGGGGGTGGCAGAAAAACCCTCCATACCTCAAAAATAAAAATAATACTTGTATTATATCCTCAAAAACACTTTACAACCAGGTAACTAAGCCTTACTAGCCCAGTGAGGTATTATCCTCATCTTAGAGAAAAGAGAGAAAGACATGCTGAGTAACTTGACAAAGGTTGTCAAGGCTGGGGTTAGTGTACGGGAGGTCCTGGCTCCAGTTCTTTGATTGGAAAGTACCTTTCTTGCAACCCAACCCTCTCAGGCTCATGTGCATGTCAAAGTTATTTTTGACTTTAATATAATCCCCCTCCTTTTGAGGTATGAGTTCAAAACTTGTTCATTTGTGACTATCACAAATGAACAGACTGTGATAGTCTCGATTCTAATCGATTAGGTAATCGTTATTCACTTTGCAAGTTACTATATAACACACCAGGGTTGACAGCCAGGGCTGAATTATGACATGCTAGGCCCTCAGCTATGCCAAGCTTAAGAGGCCCCATAGCATTACCAAAAAGTTACCTCAAGAATCCAGATATCAAATATCTGGCATTCTCAAAAATCCAACACTTCCCCCGCAGTTTTGGACCCGGCCACTGCTCCCTCCCGCTGGCCTGGAAGTGGCGGGGGAAGCTTGCATGTGGCTGCTACAACCTCCATTAAACACCCTGCACTGTTGCTCTGCGTGTAGCTGGTGCTCCAGGACAGGCCACCACTACCCTCCCCGCCCCCTGCAACCATCCCACATGTACAGCATGGCCCTGCAGCTTACACCAGCTCCCAGCCCATGTGCTAGAAGCAGCACTGGGTGGGTGCTTGCATCAGTTGTAGACACAGATGGCAGCTATCCCTTGGTAACCTTAACTGCGGCCTCAATCTCACCATGATCCGCTGGCTGGGAAATTGGCTCTGCGGTAGGACCCAGAGGGTGGTGGTCAATCGGAGCCAATCGTCTTGGTGCCTGT
>NW_017729028.1:27601685-27602641 GCF_001723915.1 Gavialis gangeticus | reverse complement strand
TTTTTTTCCGTATTTAGAGGCCCCTCATAATGTGTAGCTTTCTTAGCTTTTGCCTAAATTTGCCCCTGCTGACAGCTTACTAATAGAGGGAGACCAGGAGGGGGAAATGTCAATGAGGAAAAAGGCACGAGGGAAAATCTACATACCAGCTGGTCTCACTGGTTCTGACTGGGCACATCAATTACACTACATGTGTATTTGATCTGGGATCAGTTTACTTGTGAGTAAACTACTCATGAGTAAACACTCCTGGGTAGGTGTCTACACATGCAGGGACGTGGAAGAGACTTGCTGCTCCTAGTAGCAAACTGCTGCCGCTTCCTGGGGCCCTGCAACGGGCCTCTGCCACCACCAGGGGGAGCTCAAGGCTCCGGCCACACCTGCCAGTGGCTGGCAGCCATTTTTAAAGGGCAAGCCACCTGCTTTTCTAGCCAGGAGCAGCGTGCAGAGGCTGCAGTCAGCACATGATGGCTCTCTTGCTGTAGCCTCTGCCTCTCCACACCATGGCTGCTCCCAGGGGTGATGCATAAGGGGTGCGTGCGGGTGCATGTGCACCCCCTGAGCATGGCAGTGCACCCCCTACAAAAAAACACACTGCCGACACTGTCAGTGGCACTTGTGGGTGGTCACCACTTGCCACCCCGTCACCAACACCGCTGGCAGCATCTGCAGGAGCTCCCACTTACCACCACCGCGCTCCTGCCACCACGCTCCTGCTGCCACCGTGCCCCCCCCCCAGCCACCAGGGGCATGTGTTGTTCATGGCTGCTCCAGCCACTGGTCGTGGCAGTGACACCCAGCACCCTGGGCTCCTGCAGCCTGTGGTGCTGGCCCGGCTGATCCCAGCAGGCCCCCACTGCTGAGGTCCCAGGAGAAGCGGACCCACCAGTAGGGCCCAGGGCACCGGGTGTGAGAGGTGCTAGTTAATCACCTCCTCCTGCACTCCTCCCGTGTAG
>NW_017729028.1:27594739-27596685 GCF_001723915.1 Gavialis gangeticus | reverse complement strand
GCTCATTGAACAAGCTCTAGTTAAAGTGCCCCTGCTGCGATTTTTCAGCATGGGGACACTGATACACGTGACGCTGGAGTCTGCTGGAGCATGGTAAGTACAACACTCCAGCAGACTTGGTTAATTGAGTCTGCTGTGACACAGTGCAATTACAGAACGTTGAAGCAGCCTCACTGCATATGTATAGGCACCCTCTGTTACTAGATCTAGTGATTTTGGGGGGTTCCTACTAATAAAATGCATATATTAATATTTCTTTAGAAGTTTGTAGTGTGTAAAGCTCAGTGAAGTCTCTCAGGACATTTTTATGTCTGTAGAAGATCTCCCTGTTAACATTTAGCTCCTTTTTGGAGTTTGTCTGGTGAATTTTTGCTTTCAGGAGTTGGCAATACCATGGGGGGTGGCAGAAAAACCCTCCATACCTCAAAAATAAAAATAATACTTGTATTATATCCTCAAAAACACTTTACAACCAGGTAACTAAGCCTTACTAGCCCAGTGAGGTATTATCCTCATCTTAGAGAAAAGAGAGAAAGACATGCTGAGTAACTTGACAAAGGTTGTCAAGGCTGGGGTTAGTGTACGGGAGGTCCTGGCTCCAGTTCTTTGATTGGAAAGTACCTTTCTTGCAACCCAACCCTCTCAGGCTCATGTGCATGTCAAAGTTATTTTTGACTTTAATATAATCCCCCTCCTTTTGAGGTATGAGTTCAAAACTTGTTCATTTGTGACTATCACAAATGAACAGACTGTGATAGTCTCGATTCTAATCGATTAGGTAATCGTTATTCACTTTGCAAGTTACTATATAACACACCAGGGTTGACAGCCAGGGCTGAATTATGACATGCTAGGCCCTCAGCTATGCCAAGCTTAAGAGGCCCCATAGCATTACCAAAAAGTTACCTCAAGAATCCAGATATCAAATATCTGGCATTCTCAAAAATCCAACACTTCCCCCGCAGTTTTGGACCCGGCCACTGCTCCCTCCCGCTGGCCTGGAAGTGGCGGGGGAAGCTTGCATGTGGCTGCTACAACCTCCATTAAACACCCTGCACTGTTGCTCTGCGTGTAGCTGGTGCTCCAGGACAGGCCACCACTACCCTCCCCGCCCCCTGCAACCATCCCACATGTACAGCATGGCCCTGCAGCTTACACCAGCTCCCAGCCCATGTGCTAGAAGCAGCACTGGGTGGGTGCTTGCATCAGTTGTAGACACAGATGGCAGCTATCCCTTGGTAACCTTAACTGCGGCCTCAATCTCACCATGATCCGCTGGCTGGGAAATTGGCTCTGCGGTAGGACCCAGAGGGTGGTGGTCAATCGGAGCCAATCGTCTTGGTGCCTGTTACCTGTGGGGTCCCTTAAGGCTCTGTTCTAGGGCCTATACTGTTTAACATCTTCATCAATGATGTGGACATTGGTGTCAGAAATGGACTGGCCAAGTTTGCCTATGACACCAAACTCTGGGGTAAAGCATCCACACCTGAGGACAGGAGGGTGATCCAGGTGTATCTTGACAGGCTCATGAAATGGGCAGACAAGAACTTGATGGCGTTCAACACCGAAAAATGCAAGGTTCTCCACCTTGGGAGGAAAAACCTGCAGCATGCTTATAAACTCGGTAGTGCTACACTGGTTAGCACTACAGATGAAAGGGACTTGGGTGTCTGGTTGACCACAAGATGAACATGAGCCTTCAGTGTGTTGCTGTGGCTAGTAAAGTGAGCAAAACACTGGCTTGCATCCATAGATGCTTCTCAAGCAAATCCCGGGACGTCATTCTCCCATTGTACTTGGCCTTGGTGAGGCTGCAGCTGGAGTACTGCATCCAGTTTTGGGCTCCACAATTCAAAAAGGATGTGGAGAAGCTTGAGAGGATGCAGAGGAGAGCCATGTGCATGATCAGAGGTCAGGAAAACAGACCTTATGATGAGAGGCTGAGA
>NW_017729028.1:27588009-27589739 GCF_001723915.1 Gavialis gangeticus | reverse complement strand
GCTCAAGGCTCCGGCCACACCTGCCAGTGGCTGGCAGCCATTTTTAAAGGGCAAGCCACCTGCTTTTCTAGCCAGGAGCAGCGTGCAGAGGCTGCAGTCAGCACATGATGGCTCTCTTGCTGTAGCCTCTGCCTCTCCACACCATGGCTGCTCCCAGGGGTGATGCATAAGGGGTGCGTGCGGGTGCATGTGCACCCCCTGAGCATGGCAGTGCACCCCCTACAAAAAAACACACTGCCGACACTGTCAGTGGCACTTGTGGGTGGTCACCACTTGCCACCCCGTCACCAACACCGCTGGCAGCATCTGCAGGAGCTCCCACTTACCACCACCGCGCTCCTGCCACCACGCTCCTGCTGCCACCGTGCCCCCCCCCCAGCCACCAGGGGCATGTGTTGTTCATGGCTGCTCCAGCCACTGGTCGTGGCAGTGACACCCAGCACCCTGGGCTCCTGCAGCCTGTGGTGCTGGCCCGGCTGATCCCAGCAGGCCCCCACTGCTGAGGTCCCAGGAGAAGCGGACCCACCAGTAGGGCCCAGGGCACCGGGTGTGAGAGGTGCTAGTTAATCACCTCCTCCTGCACTCCTCCCGTGTAGCCCACCTGGACAACTACCCACAGACTTCCCACCCCAGCACCACACTCACTGCAGACAGTTATCAGGAAACATTTTATTGCCTTCACAACAAACAGACCCACCCCTCCCTCCCCAACAACAGAGCTCATCATTCTCCTCCTGCAGGCCAGCCACGCTCCTGTGCTGCCACCAAGCCCACAGTGCCTGGGCTCAGGGGGCACAGGGCTCCTGGACAACTGGGAAGAGGAGCTGCCCATGCCCCCACTGGGGCCTTCTCCGGGGAGGCGACCCAAGGCCAGCCTCTCCTATGGCCACTCTGCACCCCAAGCATGCCTCTGCTGCACATGTCCTGGGTGCTGTGCAAGGAGCCGTTTGCGTGGACCGAGGGGTGCCCAACCCACTACACCCTGCTCCTGCTGATCGCCATGGTGCCCCAGGCACACATAAGCTCCTGGCACAGGACCCTGAGCTTCAGTGGTATGGGGGCAAGCCTGGGCTGCCCCACAACCTCCACTGTTGCCTGTGGCTGCGCTACATATTCCTGCTTCCCACAGCCAAGGAGGACATCACCACTGGCCTTGACACATTCCTCAGCATGTGAGGAGCCCATGCCCACCTAACTGCGAGGGCATGGGCTGCTCAATAAAGCTTTCCACTGTCTCCTGCCTCCCTGCATGCTGTGGGGAAAGAACCTGGGGGCCTGGGAAGTGCAGCCAGGCCAGGCAGGGAGGGGAGGGCAGGGGCTGGAGCCAGGGGCATTTGCAAGTAGCAAATTTACTCATGAGTAGTAATTTTTACTGTGCAGTAAGCATGTGCACATGCAGACGCACACACTTACTGTGCAGTAAACTATGCTACTGTGCAGTAAAGCATCTCGTGCAGATGCACCCACAGGGTAGTTAACTTGTGGGACTAGTTGCCACAAGAGGTTGTAGAGGCAGATTGCATAATCAGGTTCAAAAAGGCATTAGACAAATTCATTGAGGACCAGTCCATTTATAGTTTCATAGTTTCATAGTTTCTAGGGTCGGAAGGGACCTGAGCAGATCATCTAGTCCGACCCCCTGCCATGGCAGGAAGAGCACTGGGGTCAAATGACCCCAGTAAGGTGGTCATCCAACCTCCTCTTAAAAACCCCCAGGGTGGGAGCCTGCA
>NW_017729028.1:27581427-27587701 GCF_001723915.1 Gavialis gangeticus | reverse complement strand
CCTGCCCCCTTTGACCCTCCTGGGGATTACCTTCCTCTGGGCTTGGAGGATCGTCTCCTTAAGGAGCGACCACTCCCCTTGGACACCCGGCTCCCCTCCCCTCTGAGTCTTCAGCGCTTCTCCAACTATCCTCCTTAGCTCGTTGAAGTTCGCCCTCCTAAAATCTAGGGCCACCACCTGACTGCTTGCCTTTGCTACCTTGCGCTGAATGGTGAATTCTAGTAGGCAGTGGTCACTGTCACCCAGGGGGTCAAGCACCCGCAGCCCCCTCACCAGGTCGTCACCCGTGGCCAACACCAAGTCCAACAAGTCATCCCCCCTGGTAGGGCTGTGCACCTCCTGGGTTAGATGAAGGTCCTGGACTCTCTCCAAGAACCTGCGTGCATGCTCGGACCTGGCCGACTGCTCTTCCCAGCAGATGTCTATTTAGAGTTATTAAATAGAAGTCAGAGATGTATCCCCTGACATCCTTAAACCAATGATAGCTGATGACAAGGGTATGACAGGCAACACTGTATTAAGGGCAGTGCCAACAGCATACCAGCAGCTGGTGCCCCTGTATTGAGGGGAAGCAGTATCAAATGGAAATAATAACGTAGTGCATAGGAGGTTCTCTGCACATGACCTGCACTGGGCACCAAAATGCCTGGCTTTGGTGACAGAGCATATATTACACTAAACATTCTCTGTTCATATACTCTCCCTCTAAAGCATGTACTATTTGCCACTCTTGGAGACAAGGTACTGGGCTAGATGGACCCGATATGGCACTTGCTATGTTTTTATATTCTTAAATATTCACCTCATAGAGAAGCCTTCTTTGGCAGGGATATATGTACTCAGGGATACGTTTGTGGGAAACCAAAGTAGCTTTAGGTCAGGGCAGGGTAAATTTCTGGATGTGGCCAGCACTACCAATTCTTGATTTTGAAAGCTCCAAGTTCACCTAGTAATAATAAAAAAGGCAGAGAGTTTAATATTAAAATGAAACGGGAGTCTTAGAGAACCTATTTTCAGCCTTTGGAGAAGCATCATTTATTAGTTAACAGCCTGGCATTCTTCATTTTGATGCACTGGGCTTTACAGAAGACAAATGTCATGTCACAGAATCACTCCCAGATGCTTCTCCTTCTGTCCAAATGTGCTATTAAACTTTTCATAAAAGGAATCAGTTTGTTAGCATCAAAAAGAATTGTTGAATTAAGAATTCCCCCTAGAGCCATGCAAAATTCTCCATGTTCAGAGCAGAGCAATTTATTTATATGACCCTTTTAATCAATTCTATGTTTTTCTTTGACTTTGGGTGCAGATGAGTTAAAAAGCATGTGTACTTTGTCAAAACTGTCAAGTTTCATACTGAGACCACGTGAAACTACAAGTTTTGCATACTTTGATCCAGAAGCTTAAGTTAGCCTTTACTCATGGGAAAAGATACATGGAATTGATCAGACCTGTCCACAAAAGAGTGATTTTCTAGTTTGTAACAAAACATGAAACACAGGTTTGAAGGCGAAGAGCAAGGTGTCACTCAGCTCCACTCCCTTCCCTAATGCCACTTTGAGGAATTTGATTAGTTTGCACTAATGAGTTGCATTTTTTTAATAAACATATACCATTACAATAACGGACTAAATTCAGACTTGATGCAGAGCCACTAAAATCAGTGGTGTTACATGAGCGACGCAGTTGGCCAGACACTGTGAACCTTAAGTCCAACAGTGTAATACCATTACTTGCACTAAATATAGCCTGTCATATGGAGCATGGCTATCAGCACATATTTGCAGGTCTCAAGTTTTATGCAGCTCATCTGTAATTATTGTACAAAGCTAAACAAGTATTCTTAGCATTACTTTCTTCATTAGCCTGTCTCTACTAACAAGACACTTTCTAGGGTCTATGACAAAGCAAATGTCACCAATTACAATAGTGATTTTCAAATGTTTAAGTGAGTGGGAATAACAGCCCTCATGAGGATAATAATAAACATGTTTTATCAATATGTGTTTAGTGAACAATGTAATTGTATTGGTTTGGGCACCAGTTTTTCTGCTTTCAGGCCTGCAGGTTAGAGACTCCAAAGTCTATCCAGAATTAGAAAAAAGGTATTAACATAAAAAGCTTAAAGGTTCATGGTTTGGAATGACAATCTTCTTATGACGTTATAGATGATACGACAACATGACATGGTGGAGCAGCTTGTAAAAGCCCTTTGTTAATAGTACTGTATAAGGAAAGGAAATCTCACTTTGCCATGTTGTAACTGAAAACTAGAGCACAGGGTTTTGAATGTTTCTACATTCTTTTTCCTAATTTTTCACGCCAATTTTTTGTGTAGATAAGGAGACATTACCACAGGTATCCTAATGTACAAAATGAACATAGCTAGGCTTCCTATATATCTAATGATCCCAGCAAAGGTCTTCTGTTCAACGATTACAGAGATTTGCAGAAGGCTGATGCAGTCTGTGCTCTTTCTTGTGAAATGTCAAACTGTAATAAAACAAAACACATACAGAAAATTTACTCTCTATGTGTATGTTTACACTTTTCTATGATACCATAATAGAGAATCCAATGGGAAATAGTTTTACTCATAGAAAACATAGACGGTAAATATTTTTTTTCATTTTAACAGTGACCTGAAACGGCAAAAAAAGAAAAAGAAAAAGAAAATAGGTTTTTATTCCTTTCTGCTTCTATGCAATACATGAAGCAGGCATGAATTATTTGATTTTCCCTTCTTTTTAAAGTCTGCTCTTTTTCCGTATTTGAAATTCAGAATGTGCTTACCCTATTGTTTCCTAAGAGACTCTGTGGACAATTGAAGAACCAAAATGTTTAGGACATCACAGAAATTATCAAAATAAACCTAATTAAGTGAGACAGTAAGTGATTTTTATGCAAACTAAAATATTTTTAATTGCTATTCTTATTACTTATTTAGTTCAAATACCTGTGAAACACTTTAGAGAAAATAAGACTTTGTAAAGGATTCAAGAACCAGATTCTTCAAATGGGAACTGAGAAATTTCATGTATATTTCAATGTGCATTTCTGAAAGCACTAACAAGTTATTCCACCAAATTAGGAAAAAACCAAGATATTTCTAAGGCAGTGATTCTCAGCCAGGTTGCCAGGACAACCTGGAGTGCCATGATATCTTTTGTAGGGTGCTGCAGAAAGTATGAGGAGATAAGTGATGTGTGAAGAGATAGTTTTTAGCCGTGTTGGTCTAAGAATCCAAGTAGTCAGTGTGCAAGAGACGATATCTTTTATTAGACCAACTAGACAGTTGCAAAAAAAAATTCTCTTTATTTGCAAGCTTTCAGGCACATGCACCTTTCCTCAAGCATAGGAGAAGACTGTAAAATTTCTCCCAGGTAGAAATGACTTTCTTACAGGTTGGCCGTCAGGCTTTAAACTAAGTTTGACAGGGGACAGGGAGGCAGGAGATGGAGAGAGTCTAGAAACTACAGACTGTGAGACATGCAACAGTACATCCCAGGTAAGTACTAAGGGGGCCTTTGGGCATCAGAATGGGGGGGCACCAAAGGCACCATTCGGAGGGCTCAAGTGCCTCTATACTAATGCTAGGAGCATGAGTAACAGGTGGGAAGAACGCACACTTCTGCTTGCAGATAATAACTTTGATTTAGTGGGGCTAACGGAAACCTGGTGGGACTCTACCCATGACTGGGAGGTACACATCGAGGGCTACAGGTCATACAGAAGGGACAGAGTAGGGAGGAAAGGGGGCAGGGTGGCTCTCTCTGTAAAGGAGCATTATACATCTACCCTAATCAAAATGGGATCAGAGGAGGAGAAAGTTGAGGCTTTGTGGGTTAGGATACATGGAGGTTGAAGGGAAAGGGACTCGGTGGTGGGGGTCTGCTACAGACCACCACACCAAGAGGAAAGCTAGACTTGGAGTTCTTGAGGCAGCTCTCAGAGGCTGTATGGTCTAGGGACATGGTTGTCATGGGGGACCTAAACTACCCTGACATCTGCTAGGAGGAGCAGTAGGCCAAATCCAACCATTCATGTAGTTTCTTAACCTGCATGCAGGACCTTCACCTAACACAGGAGGTATAGGGTCCCACTAGGGGGAATGCCTTACTGGACTTGGTGTTGGCTACGGGGGAGGACCTGGTAGGGGAGCTGCAGATTTGTGGTCACTATGGGGATAGTGACTACTAATCAATCAAATTCACCATACGGCGTAGGGTGGCTAAGATAACTTGTAGGGTGGAAGTGATTGACTTTAGGAAGGCTAACTTCAGAGTGCTTAGGCGTCTAGTCAATGACACACTGCAGGATAGCAGTACTGGCGAGATGCAAGTCCAGGAAGGCTGGTCGTTCCTAAAGGAACCAATCCTTCGAGCACAGAGGAAGACTATCCCAGTTTGAGGGAAAAGGGGTAAAGGAGCCAAAAAACTTCCTTGGCTAAACAGGGGAATTCAGGGGAGCCTAAGGGCAAAAAAGAAGGCATATAGGCGGTTGAAGCAGGGGGAAGCTACCAAGGAGGAGTATACCTACTTTGTCCACGCTTACAGGGAGGCAGTTACAAAGGCCAAAGTAACTACAGAGCTGAGGCTGGCAACACAAATTAAAGACAACAAAAAATCTTTTTTAGGTATGTCAGGAGTAAAAGAAAGGCGCAGGGCAGCATAGGACCCCTACTGAAAAGGAGGAACAATTAGTGACAGAGAGCGGGGACAAAGCTGAGCTATTCAATGAGTTTTTTGCCTCAGTGTTCCTGAACAGGGCTCAAGATAAGTCTCCTAATGGGTTCTCAGATGGGCATCAGAGGGACACCAGCCCACTAACTGTTGATGCTGACTTGTTGCAGAGTCACTTGGATGGACTGGATGTGTTCATCTCAGCAGACCTGGATGAGCTGCATCTGGGAATACTGAAGGAATTGGCTGGTGTCATAGCAGAACCACTGGCACGGTTGTCTGAATACTTGTGGTGCTCGAGTCAGGCCCTGGAGGACTGGAAAAGGGCCAATGTGGTCCCTATTTTCAAGAGAAGGAGGAAGGAAGATCCGAGTAATTATAGGCCAGTCAGTCTCACCTCCATCGTTGGAAAGGTCATTGAAAAGATTATGAAGGATCATATTTGTGGGAGTCCAGCAGGAAAAATAATGCAGCGGGGAAACCAGCATGGGATAGCAGGTAGATCATGCCTGACCAATCTGGTTTTGTTTTATAACAGGGTCACAAAATGCTCAGACACAGGAGTAGAGGTGGATGTCATTTTCTTAGATTTTAGGAAGGCCTTCGATACAGTATCTCATCCCATTCTCATAAACAAATTAAGAGGCTGCGTCTTAGATGTTTACAAGGTCCGGTGGGCGGCAAATTGGCTTAGCGGTCGCACTCAGAGAGTGGTAGTAGACGAGTTGGTATTGACCTGGATGTGGGTAGAAGAGTCCTGCAGGGTTCAGTCCTTGGACCTGTACTCTTCAATATCTTCATCAGTGACTTGGATGTGGGTGTGAAGTATACTCTGTCCAAGTTTGCGGACGATACTAAATTGTGGGGTGGAGTGCACACTCCAGAGGGTAGGGAATGATTGCAGGCAGACCTGGACAGGTTAGAAAAATGAGCAGTATACAATGAGATGCAGTACAACAAGGACAAATGCAGAGTGCTGCACCTAGGGCACAAAAATATCCAGCACACCCACTGGCTAGGAAGTGAGCCTCTCAGCAGCACAGAAGTGGAAAGGGATCTTGGAGTCATAGTGGACTCCAAGTTGAACATGATCGTCAGTGTGACAAAACCATCAGCAAAGCTAACTGCACTTCATCATGCATCAGCAAATGCATGACAAGTAGAACCAAGGAGGTGATACTTCCCCTCTATGTGGCATTGGTCAGACCGCAGTTGGAGAACTGTGTCCAGTTTTGGGTGCCGTACTTCAAGAAGGATGTTGATAGGGTCAAGAAGGATGTTGATGTCGAGAGAGTCCAGAGGAGGGTCACTCCGATGGTTACAGGCTTACAGGACAAGCCCTACGAGGAAAGACTGAGGGACCTGGACCTCTTCAGCCTGCGCAAGACAAGGCTGACAGGTGATCTTGTGGCCACCTACGAATTCTTTAGTGGGGTGCAGAAGGGGATCGGAGATGTTCTGTTCACCAGGTCGCCTCTTGGGGTAAAAAGGAACAAGGGTCACAAACTGACAGAGAGCAGATTTAGGCTAGACATCAGGAAAAACTTCATGCTAAGGGTGGCCAAAATTGGGAATGGGTTTCCAAGGGAGGT
>NW_017729028.1:27570770-27576427 GCF_001723915.1 Gavialis gangeticus | reverse complement strand
TAGGGTCAAGAAGGATGTTGATGTCGAGAGAGTCCAGAGGAGGGTCACTCCGATGGTTACAGGCTTACAGGACAAGCCCTACGAGGAAAGACTGAGGGACCTGGACCTCTTCAGCCTGCGCAAGACAAGGCTGACAGGTGATCTTGTGGCCACCTACGAATTCTTTAGTGGGGTGCAGAAGGGGATCGGAGATGTTCTGTTCACCAGGTCGCCTCTTGGGGTAAAAAGGAACAAGGGTCACAAACTGACAGAGAGCAGATTTAGGCTAGACATCAGGAAAAACTTCATGCTAAGGGTGGCCAAAATTGGGAATGGGTTTCCAAGGGAGGTGGTGCTGTCCCCTACCTTGCAGGTCTTTAAGAGAAGGCTGGATGGGCATCTGGCTGGGGTCATCTGACCCTAGCACTCTTTCCTGCCTAAGCAGAGGGTTGGACTCAATGATCTGTTGAGGTCCCTTTCGACCCTAGCATTTATGAAAATTCATATTTCAGAAGAGAGCAGTGTAAGATCTCCTGGCTAGAAAAGTTCATTCAGCACAGGCTTGGATAAAAGTTGGAGCAGTCCATTTACATCAACTGTGTCTGATGGCAAGCAGAATGTTGAATTATGCTTCTTTCTAATTACTATTGGCAACACATAGGGGGTGCACACAGGTGCACATGCACCCCCTGAGATTGGCTGTGCATCCCCTGGAAGTGCCAGCTACGAAACCAGAAGTGCTGGTGCAATCGCACTTTCAGTTTTGCCACTGGCGGTTCTGGGCTCAGCGATTGGCCACTGGGAGACCCCCTCTCCTGGTTGGTGATAGGCTGCTGGGCGACACTCTCCCTCACCCCCCGTTGGCAAGCTGGTGCCCCCCCAGACTCGAGAGGCACCAGTCACCCATGCTAGTTATGATGTTTAATATTTCACAGGAGGATTGGTGATGGAAGTTTCTCCTGAGCAAGGAATTTCTATGGTTTGCAAATATGCAAATTTGGCTGGAAACAAAAGGCTGGAGCAAGGGTGTCAGGTTCCAGGTCTCAAGGTGTTGTATTTTACTTCCTTCTTGTAAAATTATGAAGTTTTCATTTCAAAATGGCTAATTACAATATCGTCCATATTTTGGGGGTTTAGCCATGTTGGTCTAAGACTACAAGTAGTTTGTGTGCTAAAGGCAATATCTTTTATTAGGCAACAGATCACGGCTCTGCCCCAGCTCAGGACCATGCTGTCACAGCTGCAAAGAGCCAGGGCAGAGCCATGATCCGCTGCCTACACATCTATGCCCACATCTGGATTTTGGCCAGCTCAGGAAGAAAAATGGCTATGCTGGAGTGTTGGATAATATGTTTTTAAATATGTGCACATTTTATGTAATATCTGAATGCATTTATTTTCTTCAATGCTTAATTTCTTTACAGGTTCTTCTTGGATTGTTCTCACTGCAGATGGTGAAGGTTTTGTTCCATTAACATTCAGAGCAACACAAGAGATAATCATAAGGGATGGAACTGACAGTTCAGAAGTCTGTGGAAGTGTCTCCTGTGAAAACAACATTTCTATGCAAGCACCAAGCAGTGTGACATAATTTTTGAATGAGGAATGCAAATGACATTCTCTTATGAGGCAATTAGAAAAAGATGTTCTGCAGTATCAGAAACTGCATGACTAGAAAGTTGTCTATAGTACTCTCAGTGCATTGTAATGGTAAAAAGTGTATGGCATGGTTACACAGTGACTAGATACTACAGTTCTGTTTGGGGCCCTCTGGTTCCTTCTGCAGGATCATATGTAGATTATTGTTCGTTTTATCTGTCACTCTTAATGGCTCTCACTGGATCTAAACAGTAGGTATAGCTCCTATTTTAGCTGTGTTCCTGATGTAAGTTAACAGTGGGTGCATCTACACGAGATGCTTTACTCAAGAGCAAATTACTGCACAGTAAGTGTCACCATCTACATATGCAGATGCTTACTGTGCACTGATTTGCTCTAACCATGAGTAAATTTGCTACCTGTAAATACAACTAGCATATTTACTTGGGAGTAATTACTGCACAGTATGGCACATGTGCTCCCAGTCAGCTGGGCAGCAAGGGGCAGGAGATTGTTCCCCACCCCCAGGAGCTGTCTGCCTTCAAGGACCATGGGCTGGGAGATTCTTATCTTCCAGCCCTGGCTCCCCAATCATGGGAGCTCCCCCTGGCTGTTGCAGGGGGGCCGTGCAGGACCAGTGGGGGGTTGGAGCAGAAATCTGCGCCTGCTTCTCCACAAGTCTAGACCCCTGCCTGGGGTGGGCTTACTCTAGAGTAAATTAACTCTATAGCAGAGGCGGGCAGAGTCTGGCCAGTGGGCTAGATGCAGCCAGCAGTGGACTCCATTTCCCAGCAGTCCCTGCATGTGTGGCTGGGGCCAGTTTCCATGGAGACCCCAGCAGCAGCCACACTGTGATAGCACAGGCCCAGGGTTTCCATGGAGACCAGACCCAGCAGCGCACCAGCCCCTTCCTGGTGTGGGGGCTGAGGGGGGCTGTGCTGTAGGCGGGAGCAGAGTAGGCTCAGCTGCTGTCACCTGTGCAAGACTGGCAGTGGCACTACTGGAAGGGGTGGCTATGGGAGGCTATGGGAAATTTTGGGGTGGCTATAGCCCCCCCAAGCCACCCTCTAGCACCATCCCTGCTGGCAGGGTGTGCAACAGAGCGGGGAGCTGCTCCATGGCCCGGCTGGGATTTTGCAGCAGTGACAGCGTGGCCCAGAGCCGGGGCAGAGCAACGATCTGCAGCCTGCATGCCCAGGGCAGGGGCATGCAGGCAACAGATCACGGCTCTGCCCCAGCTCAGGACCACGCTGTCACAGCTGCAAAGAGCCAGGGCAGATCCATGATCCGCTGCCTACACATCTGTGCCCACAGCATGAGGCTGCAGATCATGGCTCTGCCCTGGCTCTGGACCATGCTGTCACCGCCACAAGATCCCAACACAGGTCCAGAGCAGCTCCACACCCTGCCATTGCCCTGCCAGCAATGCTGGGGCCATGGAAATCCTAGCCTCATGCTATCATAGGGTGGCTGCTGCTGCGTCTCCTTGGAAACCGGCTTCAGTCACATGGGCGGGGGCTGCTGGGAAATGGAGTCTGGCCACTGGCCAGATCTGCCATTTTGCCCAGCCTGCTCTACGGTAAACCCACCCCGGAGCATTTGCACATGGAGACACACACAGTATGAGATAATGAAAGTAGTTATGGGCCCATGTTGTGCAGTAAAAGCTGGTGTCACCACAAGAAGTTTGAAATGAAATGAGTTTCTCTTTATTACCATAAGCAACAAACAGTCAATATTGTAATTTAACAAGATTTCAGGTGTCTTTGTATTAGTATAGACAATACTGTTGTAGAGAAAAATGAAGACCTGAAAGAGCCTTCTTTGCTGTTCCAATAGATCCAAGGGAAATATGAAGCATTTTGAGGAAACAGAGAATTTCAAGTGAAAACAGTCAGCTTTTTAAAAGGCTATATTATCATTTCAGCATGAAGATTTGTAAAGAGGAAGCTTAAGTGCACGTGCTTTAGCCTACAGAAGAGAAAATAATATAATACAAGGATTCAAGATACTCAGAAACAGCAGGTACACTGTAGGAGAGGATGGACAGACTTTTGGGATCTCATGATAATAAAGAAGAAAGCAGATTTAACAGAAGAATGGAACAAATTCCCAAACTGTTTTTCCAGGAAGTGAGGAAAAAAGGGGGAAGTGTTATGACTAGCCAGTGGGCCTGAACTGAAAGAAAGCAAGGGAGAATGTCCTGATCAGAGAATAAAGAATGGGTTTAACATGTTAATGTAATTTTTATTCTACAAGTTTTAGGGTCAGATCCAAATTGCTGTCATAAGCTACTCTTAGAAATTGCAATACACCTTTGTTACAATAGTCCAGTGTGTATAGCACTTAACCAGGAAGTGGGAGACCTGGATTATAGGGTCCCATTACTCAGATGGAATTTAAAACCATATTCCCAGCTCCCAGGAGAGTGCTGTAGCCATTAGCCTATAGAGTGGGCTGGGTGAGCCTGGCGTATTGTTCACTATTCATGCTGAAGGTAGGTCAATGGGCAGAATGGAGAGCAAGCAAGAGGGAGCCTGATACTCTAGCCCAGTGATAGGGCATTCTGCTGGGGGTGCCCTGATCCAGAATAAAATTCCCAATTTTCTCCCTTCCCCCGGTACAACTCTGCAGGAGATTACCCTTTTCACTGGGCTCCAGAGTTATGCTGCCTCTATCTTATTCTGATGTAATAACTTTTCTATATTATATAGTGCAGGTAAAGAATACACAATGGTACAGCTAGGGATGACAAGCATAAGTCACACATGGTTTCCCACACACAAGAAGAGTATGCTCAGGATGATAAAACTTTATAAACATACCATCATGTATCCTCGATCTCTCTCTCCTGATTCTTATATAGCTATAGCATGATTTTTAAAAATCTAAAACACAGTTTTAAATGGGAAAACCCCTCTTCCCACAGCTCAGAGAAACAATGCTAAATCTATGTCACTGTTTAGACATAGTAGGTAAGATCTTCATCCTCACTTTGCTGCCTTACTGTTTGATACAATAGCTGAACAGCATAAAGGGTCTCAAAAAATCTCAAATCCAGAGTGGAAAAAATTTCTTCAGGCAAGGAAGCTGCCAAAAATAGATACAATACAATGTCCTCTGAGAACTCCTTGGGAGCTGTGATGTAAGTATTTTATTATGGGTTGAATGCAGCACAGGAGCATTTAGATATGTGTGAATTATGGGTAGCATTAAAGCCTATGGGACATGCCAGTGAGACCTCCATAGGTTAAATATACTAGGTTTCCAGGGTTTTGCTGGAGGCCACTCCATCCCCAGAATAGCCCAGGACCGGAAGGACAAAGGTAGTTTAAAACCACCCTTGGGGTCTTAGAGATACAGGTCAAAAATCTCACCTAGCACAATTTCAGCAGTTGGTTGGACTGGACCTATAAAAATCTATCTGCAGAGAGATAAGCAGCAAGTTGATTAGAAAGATGTAGCTAACATGATTATGTAATGTGACTGAGTGTAATTGTTCTATGGTTTGCAGAGACCTTCCACACTGCACAGGAAAGAGGCTCATCATTTAAAATAAATATGTAAGGATCTTATTTATTTTTAATTATTCAGTTAATGAATTATATGTACTTGACTTACAAAATTAAATTCAAAAGCGTGTGTACAATACATTGTCATCAGCTGAGAAAAATCGGAGTCAAATCCTGCCTTCAGATGCCAATGAATTCAGCTGATATTACTGAAAGCAGTGGGATGGGATGGGATGGTAACAGAATTTTGGCGGGGATGGAAGAGAGGAGGTTGTCAGCTTTCTAAATAACTTGATACATAGTCAGTTTTGTTTAGTCTCATAAAGATGTTTACACAGCTCTCTTTATGTTTTCAATAGTACCTAGCATTAAAAAATATATGTAAAAAACAATTTAAATTAAAAATGAATAAGGGGGAAAATATTAAGGTTGAACAAGGGAAAAACTTTTGATAGTAAGATTTAATAGCTCAAGGGAAATGGTGGAAAACCCCCCAGTTTGGAATATTTAATATGAGACTAAGGGTGCATCTACACGTCACCATACAGCGAAGTTGCTCTGACACCA
>NW_017729028.1:27560637-27565770 GCF_001723915.1 Gavialis gangeticus | reverse complement strand
TAAAAAACAATGTAAATTAAAAATGAATAAGGGGGAAAATATTAAGGTTGAACAAGGGAAAAACTTTTGATAGTAAGATTTAATAGCTCAAGGGAAATGGTGGAAAACCCCCCAGTTTGGAATATTTAATATGAGACTAAGGGTGCATCTACACGTCACCATACAGCGAAGTTGCTCTGACACCATGCTTTAGTACTTCCCTTTTCGAAGTAGCTGCCAATCACGTGTAAACCCACATGATAGCTACATCACTGTAGTGCACCATATGGCAACATAGCATATCGCTACATCACCATAGGGCAACGTGTAGACACACCCCAAGAGTATTTTATACGGAACAGTTCTGCACTGGGAGCAGGATTACCTAATAGGTCATGTTCCTTTGTCACCTTTTGTGAATACTACATATAAAATACTGTGAACCAGATTCCCCAGGGGTACCAGAGCTCTTCCTTTTTCTGCAACCTCTGTTCTGGAGATTGTCAGGGACTGAATATGCTGTTTTAACTTGACTTGACACACAGCATTTCACAAGGAGCTACTGTGCTGACCAGAATTTGAAAGCACTTTGTGCACCAGTGCTCCTTCTTACCTGTCCCCTACATCAGTGGGAGGAACCAATATACATTATGGCTGCCCCACACTATCTAGGGCCCAAAAGCAGTATACAGCTGTTGTCTTAAAGCAAGGGTGACCAAGATATGGCCTATAGTCTGGATCCAGCCTGTGGAGCCCTGTCATTTGACACACAGGGCTCCCCATGTGTCTCAAAGTTTGGTGGCGTGGGAGATGACTTGAGTACCAGTGTCTTACAGAGTCTTCAATTCACTGCACCTTTGCAGCAACACAAAGGGAAGTTATGAGAAGCTGAAAATCTCAGCCGCTAACAATATCCTGAAGAAATCAACTCTCATGTGCATCAATGATGTGCAAATTAAAATTATAATGATAAATTTCACTATACATTTCCCTGCCAGTATTGTACTATTGGTTAAGGTGTTAATATATTACCTTCCTCAAAGATGAGCTGATGACTAAGGCAAGGGTAAAGAATGCCTGTGTACTGGTATAATAACCATTTTTTCCTGCAGAAATTAAAACTGGAAAATAAGCTTCCAAATGACAAAATGATGAGTTTCAGAGGATAACAGGCTGTGAAATTAAAATACTTCACTCTACTTAATGAACTTTTGGATTTATGCTGCACTTCAATAAACCAGAAGAACAGTAAGAAAGGATACTGAATCCAAATGGGAACTAATTAGTCAACGGTGATTTCACCATGAAGTAAGGTTACCATTCTGAAAATCAATGATGATGGCAGATCACCCTATGAGACATTTACGAACTTGTGATCGAATTTAGGAATAAGTATCTTGGGTCACTGAGCTTTAAAACTGTATATATTTGAAAACACTCCACCACTACACAGACAGTAATATGATATTAATATATATGCAGTTATTGCATTTGAAAATAATATATATTCAAATATCCAATTTGAAAATACTTATCTGCTTCACAGTGGAAAATTACTGAATGAAGAAAGAGTTGTTTGCAAGGAACAATATCAGCATTCAGTACAATATGACAGTATTTTAGCAGTGTCTTTTGTAGAGTTGTAAAGCTAAAGTTGAAAGTAATAAAAAGTAGGAGAAATTTAAAAATACAAGAATTAAAAGATACAAAGATGCATAACAGAAGATGTATTTTCAGTTTAGATTAGAAAACAGATGGGGAATCAATGAAGTAGAGATGTACCGGGAGCATGTTCTAGTTGTCACAAGCTGTCCATAAGGCTTTTTGCATAAACAGTGGTAAAAGCATAGGATGGAAAGAAAAGACATAAAGTGCCAGCTGAGGTCAGGGAGTAGGCAGTGAAGCATAGGAAAGAATGGTTTGTGAAGCATACATACAGGAGACGTGCAAAACAAAATTTACTTCTATTTAAAGCTGAAGTTTACCTTAAAGTGTCCACAATTTTCTTGCTAACTATGGTGCAGTCTGCTTTAGAGTTCAGTTTCTCCTTGCAAGCAACACTGCCTGGGAGGTGTTCTAGAAAACATATGAAGTTCCATATGGCAGATATTTTTTTAACACATTTGATTTTGAAAATGAAGGGTGAACCAACAACCACCCCAACGAAGTTAACTAAAATTCTATACACCTCTGGCTCATGTTGCCTAGTTAGGTATTGTTACCTCTCAGATGAGTCTCCAAATTGCACACTGCAAAGCAGTCTGTTTTCTGTAAGCAGCAAAAGTCGTCCCTGAACTTTATGTCTTCCTGTCCTTTGCTATTATGTCAACACTTACATTAATGTCAAAAGCCAGGTGTAATCAAATTTGGAGGTATGTGTGAATATGTGTCACAGAGAGATTTCCTGCTGTGGTGATGACATTTGTAGTGTTATGCAGACTCGCCTTTGAAAACCACTGGAAAAGACCTACTCAACTCAACTTGTCAGCAGACACCATGCTATCTTAACTAGCAGACAGAAATGCATGCAGCTAAGAAAGGAGTATGTCTCATCAGTTTACCAACATAATACCATGCATGAAACTGAAGGGGAGTTCCAGAAAAAAGAATTGGAATTTCATGTTAGAAGCCCCAGTCATTTCCTCTGGATGAAACTATCTGCAAACAAGAAAACATTATTGGTTTGCATTTCCTTGCAAAATAGTAAGAAAATGTAACATCCTAGAAAAACAGCTAACAAAGGGCCGAATTCTGTGGCAATTTTCTAATCATCTACCTGGTCATTTTTGTTCCTGGCTTTACACTATGTTTTTTATAAGCATGTGCACATAGACTATATCCAGTAGGGCTATGTACCAGCTGGGTATTTATGCAGCTATGTGGAAACCCCAGAAGAAAGGCAGGGAAGGGGCAGCTTCCCTCCCCTTTCCCATGTTTTAGCCCCTAATTCAGGGGTAGGCCCACAGGCCATCACTGGGAGCCTGAGGAGGGAGGGCTGTGCACATCTAAACATCCAGAGTGGGTGTGCGTATGTGTCTACCTAGCGTGTGTGTACAGTCTACATGCACAGTTACATGCCCATACTGCAGGAGTAACGGAATTGGAACTGCACATCAGGGCCAAAAAACACCACTGATGTGCCTACAAAACTGCCCTTTAGATGCACAAAAGGTAACAGAATTCCATCCAACACGTTCAGAAATACTTTTGAAACCATGAATGAAATTTTGGATATGATAACAAAAATAGTTAATTGAATTGTGCTGTTTCGTGTATTTCTGAATTTTGGTCAAATGTCACATGCCTCTTTGTTTAACTGCTCTGCAACACAAAAAAACCCAACAGAATTCTATGATCCTTCTTAAACACAGCAGTTAAAGTGTTGGCTGCTTATTTGTGTGTGAATATTTCTAATGTCCCATCACTATCATATTTTGTTATATCACTGAATGATCTGCAGCTGCTGTAAAACCAGGGGTGGGCAAAATATGGCCTGTGGGCCAGATCCAGCCCACCAGGCACTTTCATCCGGCCTATGGCGCCCCCCAACAAATTGTACTCTGCCCAGCCCTTCCTCCCACAAGGGTGGGACCGAGGCATCCACGTGTACAACCCCTCAATATACCCTATTGAATCTCGCTCCCACCCTCATGGGCAGAAGGGGTCTGCCCAGCCAGCAGCTTCTGGACGGGGCTCCTGCTGCAGCCAGAACTGCTCGCTTGGGGCAGCAGGTAGGAAAGCAGCAGAGCCGGTATGGGCAGGTAGAGTTGCAACTGGGCAGATGCAGGAGCTTAGCACAGAGCATGTACCCAGAAGGGCAGCGGGAGCTCAGCTGGGCAGGGGGTGTGTGTGTGGAGGGGACCCCTGCACACTGCTCCCACGGTGTGCAGCCCCCGATGCCTGGCAGCAGCAGCAGCCAGGGAGGTCAGGGCACTCATGCGTGGCACAGGTGCCCAGCGGGGCACAGCTCCGGCCAACACTGTGCAGGGGGAGGGAGCGGAGCCTGCCTTATTGCCGGGGCTCAGTGCTGCGCGCCTGCAGCTCCAGCACTCATAGTGGAGAAAGACCTGCACTGGAGCCTGCTGCTTCCCCAACTCACTATTGCACAGGTCCCCACACTCTGCTGAGAGTGGTGGGAGCCCTGCCACCTGCTTTCCTGTGGAGTCCAGTACAGGGCTTTCCTGCTGCGAGCGTGGAGATGCAGGAGCACGGTGTGATATGTTGGGGTGTACGTATACGTCAGTGGTTCCCACTGACATATACATACATCCCAACATACTCTATGCCCCCTACACAGCCACACCCTCTTACAACCCCTCCACATACTCCCCCCACACACACAATATAAGAGTGATGCTTTATTTTTTAGTTATTGTGCAATCCCTTCTATATACAGTACACAATCACAAGTCATGACAAATATTTTCTGTAATAAAATTAAAATATATTATAGTAGGTGTTTGACTTCTCATGTATGATTTGTTTTTTTTCCTGGTTCTAAGATGGCAAACCCCCCCCCCCCCCAAAAGAGTGCTGAGGGGGGCAGCAAGTGGAGGGACTTCTGGTGGCAAAGTTCAGGGGTTACAGGGCAAGGCTTCTGGTTCCAATGTGGCAACCAGGGGGTGGGGTAACTGTCAAGGGTGGGGGATACCTATGCAGCTCCCGACAGCTCACCAAAACTTCTTAAGCAGCCCTCTGCCCAAAATAATTGCCCGCCTGTGTTAACCCCTTTCATAGGTTTCCCGCCTAGAAATCTATTCCATTAATGTTGCTTATACCACTTTGTTACTTCTAAAATACCACAACCAACTGTCAAGGGAGCAAAACAACAGCTAGTTACACTATCCTTGTGAGCAATGTATTAACTGAAGAATGAACCAAATGGAGAATGAACTGAATGAAAACTTAGGCACCTGAATTCCAAGAGACAGTTGTACACCTAAAACACCTATGAATTCAAGTGGCAAAATCTTGGCTCCACTTAAACTTGTGGCAAAACTCCTATTAACTTTAGTGGGGTCAAGACTACATTCCAGGTCTATAAAATATCTAATGTTAATGTGACTCTGTATTATTGTGACCTCAATCCCCATGTTTAATGTAACCGTTAAAATGCTTATACCAGTTTTCACTATTCAGCATCTCATGTTCCAT
>NW_017729028.1:27553071-27555637 GCF_001723915.1 Gavialis gangeticus | reverse complement strand
AGAGAGTGGGGGATACCTATGCAGCTCCCGACAGCTCACCAAAACTTCTTAAGCAGCCCTCTGCCCAAAATAATTGCCCGCCTGTGTTAACCCCTTTCATAGGTTTCCCGCCTAGAAATCTATTCCATTAATGTTGCTTATACCACTTTGTTACTTCTAAAATACCACAACCAACTGTCAAGGGAGCAAAACAACAGCTAGTTACACTATCCTTGTGAGCAATGTATTAACTGAAGAATGAACCAAATGGAGAATGAACTGAATGAAAACTTAGGCACCTGAATTCCAAGAGACAGTTGTACACCTAAAACACCTATGAATTCAAGTGGCAAAATCTTGGCTCCACTTAAACTTGTGGCAAAACTCCTATTAACTTTAGTGGGGTCAAGACTACATTCCAGGTCTATAAAATATCTAATGTTAATGTGACTCTGTATTATTGTGACCTCAATCCCCATGTTTAATGTAACCGTTAAAATGCTTATACCAGTTTTCACTATTCAGCATCTCATGTTCCATGAATGCCCCTACGCCTACCTTCATACAAAGTACCACAAAACACCCTGCAAACAGCAAAAAGGAAAAATTATGGAAGATAATGATGTGAATGAAAAAATGTGTACTACAAGAAGCAAAGATACAAGTAATATTCCTGCAGACTTGTTACATTTAAGAAAGAACAGAAAATGCAGTGGAGAACAGGAAAAACAGATTACCGAAAGTTTTACAAGAGAGAGAGGAAATGTTATTCTGCAGATCTGGAAACAAGTCAAAGAGCAACTCTCATTTCCTACAGCTCCTTGCACATCCTACTGTCAGGTTTGAAAAAGAACGTCCCTGTTCCCCCAAGCACTACCAGGAGTGACAAGAAATAAGTCACAACCTGGCAGAGGGTAGACTCAGACTAGACATCAGGAGGTGCTACTTCACTGTCAGGGTGGCTAGGATCTGAAACCAACTTCCAAGAGAAGTGGTGCTGGCTCCTACCCTAAGGGTCTTTAAAAGGAGGCTGGATGATCACCTTGTCGGGATCATTTGACCCCAGTACTCTTTTCTGCCATAGCAGGGGGTCGGACTTGATGATCTGCTCAGGTCCCTTCCGACTCTACCGACTATGATACTATGATTTCTGACTTTAAGAATGAGTTTGGAAGGTTTCTATGTTTTTTTTGGACTAAAAAGACTCAGCAAATATTTGAGAGTAATTTCGTTTTCATGCTTAGAAATTTTTTCATTTAAATACGCATGCAATAAAATGAAATGATTAGTTTTGAATGGGGCAACCCACTATGCAGGCTTCATGGCCTCCCCATGCTTCTCTGGTAAGAGCCCCTGACCACACAGACCATATGGACTTCTTGTGGTGTGGCCCCCCCATACTGTGCAGGGGAGGTCCTATGGTTTGCACTGTCCCACCCCCCAGAGGCAGCAGCAGGAAGCAGAGGTCAGAGGGAAGGGGAGCCCAGAGACCCTGGCAGCAGTGATGACCAGGCAGGAGCCCATGGACTGCAAGTTAACACCTTGTAGGCCACCAGTTGGACAGCCCTGCCCTAAAATATTTTCTGAAAGATCTGTGAAAGGGGTACTGTCATATTAACCATCTATATTCTAAATGCCATTTTAAAATGATTTAAATGCATCAATCTTTAAACTGAAAGAATCTGCAACGCCTAATTTAGCATTTGTTCTGATATTTTACTTTTTGAAATCCATTGTTAGACAATTAGCATACTTAGTACTATTGCATTTCTAGTTAATTTTACTTTCTGACGTTCAAACATTTGTAATTGACAAGAACTCTTCATGAAAATGTTAGAGCAATCTACCTAGCATCTACTATCTAAGAGTAAGAACAATAATGATATTTCACTTTTCCCTTGCCAGCAAAGAATTCACAAAGCAAAATTCTCACTGTTTAGTGTGAGATCCTTCCCACTTAGCTGCAAGACCAAAAATATTATCACTGAATAATAAAACCCCATTAAAACACCATTATTGATATTAAGTTTTAAATTTCCTCCCCAAAACCCTCTACTTGGAAACCAAGCTTCCCTACTTAGTTTTCACATGAAGGAATACTATAATAATAACGGGAAAATTCTTCTAATTTATTAGGTAATAACCTATCCTGGATCAACAAATTTAAAGGATATGATGTTAACAGGAAACATTCGCAGGTTGTGATTATACTGACTTGGTAACTAATCAAATTTTTAACAAAGGTCAAAAACATGAAAATCACAAAATTGCACTATGAACTTGGATTACAGTAGATGAATGTTAAATAACCTGTTTAGCTTTTCCTGCCCCTTTTATCCTGCCACTTTTCCTACTGTGGCACTGATGCCTACACAGTCAAATGGACTGCAGATTGGCTGAAGGGTTGTACTCAGAGGGTGGTGATGGACAGATCATATTTGACCTGGGGAGAAGTGGGCAGCCGAGTCCCCCAGGGTTCGGTCCTCGGGCCCGCGCTGTTCAATTTCTTTATCAGTGATTTGGACAACGGGGTGAAAAACAACCTGTTTAAATTCGCTGATGATACCAAAATTTGGGGTGAGGTGAG
>NW_017729028.1:27542827-27552861 GCF_001723915.1 Gavialis gangeticus | reverse complement strand
TTTTAAGAGGAGGCTTGATGCCTACCTGGCTGGAATCATTTGAGCCCAGTTTTTTCTCCTGCCCAGGCAGGGGGTTGGACTTGAAGATCTACTAGGTCCCTTCCAACCCGACTTCTACGACTCTATGATTCTACCCCTTTATCCTGCCACTTTTTATCCTTCCCCCATCTGATCCACCCCAATTCCTTTCTGTACCATTCTTTCCTTCCTACAGGTCCTCATGGCTCTTCTCCCCACACTATCCTTATTTTGTTTCAAAGCTGATTCAGATAATATAAATACTGAAAACACAGATTTGTTATGGATATCGGGGAAACTGCAGCTTTGTGAAATGGCAGAGTTTAGGCATGAGTAAAAAATGCACGTTCCCATTAAGGTCAAAGTCAAAACACTCATTAACTCAATGTCAGTAGGATGATTAAATATTTATAAAAAACAAATGTTGTGCTTCTATTAAGCATGGGGAATGAGACCTATTGGTCTTTTTTTATTTTTTTATTTTTAAACAGATTCCCTTTCAATATTTTCATTGCCTCAATTCCACTCCCCCTTCATGGAACTCGGAGGGATTTCTGCAGTAGTTTATAGAGAGGAGAGACTGAGGGTACAGACAGAAGTTACAAATGTCACACAATCATTCCTCTGAAAGTACTCTACAGCTGTGCCATGACACACGTGCGTGGCTGCAGAGCACTTTAAAAGTGGCTGATCATGCAACAAATTAACCTTCATCAAATGATGGATTGGATGAAGGTGCTCCACTTTATAGCACCTGAGGAAACTTCTGCTTCCTAAGGTCAATCTGTTGTGCAATTGAGGCTGGGCTGATGCAGTCCAGCCCAAACCCTGGTACCATCTGCAGGAAGGGAATGGGGAGAGTGGAGGGTGAGCAAGCTGTGCGCTGTGGTTTGCCCAGCCTGAGATGAAGCTGTGGAGCAGGTGGATTGGATTCCCCCCACCTCATGTTGCCCCCGCTCCCCCTCTCCCAGGACCCATCTTCAGCTCAAACCAAGCAAACCCCAGCCCACCGCTTACTCCTCCTCCCTTCCTGCAAACAGCACCAGAGCCAAGAGATGAGTGGGGTGGGGTTAGGGGGAAGAGGCTGCAGACAAGCTCCTCAGGCTCGATCAACTCCAAAGTGGAGCTTGATTCCACTCCCCACCCCCCACCCCAGGACTCAACAGGTGAACCTCCATTGGGTCAGGTGGGCTGTTCTAACTCATTGTGCTGTACATAAAATGCCATGAGTTAGAGCAGGGGCCTACACATCTGTCAGCACCCTGAAACTTTATACATCCTTTCTGGCAAAGGGCTGAAAAATTCTGAAGCAGAAACCAAAAAGAGCAGAGAAATGTGCTTATTTGCAGTAGACTTACCAATAAATAACTATATTGATTATGCAGATTAGTCCTGTATGACTGGCTAATAATGGTTGCCAGCCAACAAGGGAAAAGGGATTTGCATAATATCATATCATTGTGAAATAACCATTCAGTGGTTATGCAAATATGATACAACCAGAATGCAAGAAGTGCATAACTGAGAAATAATGTGCAGTAATGCATCTGTAACTTTACAACATCCTATTACACAGGTAGGCTAAGATGATTCCATTTCAGCCTAACTAAGCTTACATCTGATAAATATCTAATTGTAAATTATGGTTGGGTATTTGGTCAAATAAAGTTTAGTCAATTAACTGGTCAAATATTGGTCAATTATTGTAAAAAAATTGTAAAAAATTATTGTAAAAAATTGCCAATAGGTCCAAATAAAACACATAAAAATAACAATTTTTTCATCAAGAAATGTAACAAAAAACAATAACAAGTTATATTTATATCAAGAAAACTGCAAAAAATGTAGATTTTTTTTAAAATTGCTATAATCTTTGACTGCTCAAAAATATGCAGTCAATTGACAATATTTGATTGGTCAATTGACCAGTTTGCCATGTCTATTGTAAATATATTATTTGATAATGTTTATGCAATTCTAAATATACTAAATTGTTGCTGTTCTTTGAAGTCTTTGATGTGTCTACATATAACTTTTCTTTTATAATTATGTAAATATATATTACATGTTAAGAGAATAACAATATTTTCAAAATGTATATTCATATAATTGCAGGTAAAGGAAGAAAAAATGAAACATCTAATATGAAAACATCAATTGGAACTTTCTTAAAATGAGGTCTCCTGCTTTGTTGGAGCAAATGTTTAAAAAACTCAAGTTCTGAATATTAACGTTAACTGTCAACCTAAGTATATAATAAGCCTCTATTTGCCAGAACCCAGGTGCGTATATAATTATTGTTACTTAAGCAAGATTATT
This sequence comes from Gavialis gangeticus, assembly GCF_001723915.1. Taxonomy (NCBI): domain Eukaryota; kingdom Metazoa; phylum Chordata; order Crocodylia; family Gavialidae; genus Gavialis; species Gavialis gangeticus. The sequence continues at coordinate 27,550,524 of NW_017729028.1, read as the reverse complement.
TGTGAAGGTGCAGAACTATAACTGTATTTATGAATGAATTTCTCAACAAACCAATATAGCCCTCTAGTGGCTAGCCACCAGATTAAGTACAAGAAAAGAACACAGTAAAGCAGACATGTCTACTACTGATAAAAATGCTAACTGCCTATATCAGGGGTTGGAAATGTTTTTGGGCAGAGTCCCCAAAAACACCCGCAACCTCAATTTGTAAGATATTAGCATGCCAGGGCAGACAGTGGGGGAGCCGTAAGGGGCCTGATCCTTGTTGTGTCAGCACAGCCCTAGCCCCTTCTCCAAGGCACGTGTGCCAAGCAAAATGCCTTTGCATGCCACACTCTGGCATGTGTGCCAGGGGGTGCTTACCCCGATCTATACTCACTGTTGATAAAAATCAGAAAGAGGTTGTTGTCACTGTTGTTGTTCTTAATGGATGGTTTGAAAACACTGTACCAATATCAAGTTCACATGCCATCCAGAGTCACAAGATAAGCAAGTGAGGTTCATCTGTTCAGTGGGATTCATCTTTATTCTTCTTCTCTGAGAAACAGAAACAACTTACTGAGGCATAATCCTGGAAGCATTTTAGTGGCTATTTTTGGCTGCTCAGGGAAAAATATACATGTCTAAATGTTTGCAGGATTGGGGGCTAATTCATTTTCTTAATCTCCTGTTCACCTGGAGTTTGCCTATACAGCAGTGGGAGCAAGTCCTTGTGAAGACCCTATCTGTAGTCATAGCACCTATGGAGGCATGCCAAACCTGGAAGTAAGCAATTAAAGCTGCTCCTTGCTTGACCCCAGGAGCTGCTCGTAGGCAGGCCAGAGAACATGGGCTCAAGAGTGGATGTGGAAAGGTGAGGTTGGAACAGCCTCAGTGGTAGACTTCTTGCAGCATACTTTTAGGTATAGGCAAGATATGCCTGGCCCTATCTTTGCTGAGACCTGTCACTGCCTCAGTGTGGACAAGGCCATTTAGTCTAAGTGCAGAAATGTTCTCTACTGTACATTTCCAAATATTTTGACCTGTATAGTTTTAAAGCTAACCTGTAAAGAGGAAAACAAATTTGAATGTATTTGCTTTTTGATCAGGTATGATTAGCTTGAAAATGTTTTTTGCGTGCGTTTGTGGAGGGGTAGAGTTCAGAGGGTATTTGGGTCTTCAGATTTTTTTTTCTTTTCAAAATGTAGTAAACCCCTCAAAATTGGCTTACTGTAGCTCACAGTATCTAGGTTTAAAGGTGGCAGCAATTATGTTAAGAGGAGAAGGTCCATGACCTTCCATCTTTCTTGAGTACGTCTGATCTTTCAGCTATGGTAGTATGTAATATGAAAACTCTGAATACCAATTCATAACCAATTGACTACATTAGATTAATGAAATCTAATAGTTAGAAGGTGTCAGTAGATCGCCTTGCCTGATCTCCTGTATATCACAGAGTATTCTATTTTATCTTGTTCCCTCTAAAAAACCCAGAGCTGGTATTTGACTAAAACATAACCTGTGTTTGGTTAATAAATATCTTCTGAAGACATCTAGAGATTGAAGGGCCACTACTTCCCTTTGCAAATTGTTGTAATAGTTAATCAACTGCACTTTTGGAAATGTATACCTTATTTCCCATTTACTTTCCAGCCTTTGGGTGCTGAAATAACTTTCTCCACTACCTTAAAGAGCTCTTTAATAGTTATTTTTTTCTTTGTGCAGACACTTATGTACTGTAATTAAGTCACTTCTCAGGCTTCTTTTTGATGTGTTAATAGATGGAATTCCTTTAGGACTCTTGCTGCTAGTCATTTTCTTCAGGCCTTGAATTATTTCTGTGGTGCTTTTCTGCACCCCCTCTATTTTTCAACGCCCATTTTAAAATGTGGACTGTACACTGTATTTCAGGATCTCACCAATGCTATAGGCACAGGTAAGATTTTTTGCTCTTGCTACTAAATAATCCCCCAGTTCAACGTCAAGGTATTGCACTGGCTCTTTTTGCTACATGCTGACTTGCTTGTTCAATATAACTCTTAAATCCTTGTCAGAGACACTGCTTTCCAAGAGAAAGCCCCTCCTTCTGTACATATGGCTTACACTCCTGTATTAAAACACATATTTTTTGTATGGACCCAACCTACCATGTGACTTGATTGCCTTTAATCAGTGATTCTCAACTGGGGTGCCATGAGACCCTCTCAAGCATGCCATAGCACCAGTGCTGCCACTGCCAGGTGAAATTATCCCAAGCACCCTCTGTTTCTAGGTGCCTGAGGTGTGGGAAGGGGATGTAGCTGCCAACCTTTTTCTTCCCTCTCCTCCCCTCCCTGCTCTGCTCCCCTCCTCACTGGCTTGTAGTTAGTAAGCCGGAAACACAGACAACAGCTTGCAGGGGAACTCTTTGGGTATAGGGCATAGGGCATGGCTACATTCAGCTTCTGCACAACCTGTTTTCCCCATTTACAAACTTCCAGCCAGTGGGGGAGAGGAGTGGAGCAGAGCAGGGGAGGGAGGGGAAAAAAACCTAAGGTGGGCAGGGGCACCCATGCCTACCTCAGAGATGGTGGCAGCAGGAGATAAAGCAAGCTGAGACTTTATAGTGGTTCTCAACCAGGCTGCCACCAAATTCAGGAGAGTTATCGAGGGATAGCTTGAGTTTAAGTGGTTGAGAACCACAGCCAGAGATAGTACCATTATTTATCAGTCAGTCAAACACTGTCATTCACAAATTTTGCCATGGATGATTCCCAGCTGAAAATTATGCTTTGTGATCTATCATTTAGCCAGTTTTTCATTCATTTAAGTTTCCTTATGATATCATATAATACACACTTGTAACCAGAATGTTCTGAAATACTATGCACAATGCTTTACCCTTACCAACCAAACTTGTAATCTCATAATTAAATTAGGTTTATTTGCAAGACCTATGTTCTATGTTTTCCGTATCATTATTAACATTTCTACCTTCTCTATCTAGTAATGCATCTATGGTCTTAATATATTTTTTAAAAATCCATATTACTGTCTGTAGCTGTGCTAGTCCTAGATTTTCTCCTGATGTCTTTAGCTTCCATTATCAATTTTCTATGCTTTATACTTACTGATCTATACTGATTCCTATCTAGTGACCTTTTCTCCATTTGTTAAATATTGCTTATTTTTTCTAATTGCAAGCTTCACCTTATGTTTGAGCCAGAATGCATTAAAATTTATCTCCAAGCCAGAATGCACTATAGACATGTAATTTGGCTAGTTAGTCCTTCTTAAAGAGTTCCCAGTTTTAATTAACATTTTTGTCTACATTTTGCCTCCAGGTCATTTTCAATTATAATTTTGTTCAGCTTTCGGAAATCAGCCCTTTTTGAGCAGTTTGCCCATACCAGAGGTCTTGATTACTGGTACCTAGGAAACCATGAACTTCCATGCCAATGGGTTTATTTTCATGTTGGGTATCATATCTCACAATAGAAAATCATCAGCTATTATTTTTAGAAAGTCTGTTTCTAAATATAATTTGATATATTTTAGTGTCTTGGTAAAAATTCTAAAACATATCTGCTTAAACTTTTGAATATGATATATACTATGAGCTTCCAGAAGACTTCAAGAAGTTAGTTTTCATTTCTCTATTGAAAATTATGAATGCCAAAGACTATGAATGACATTGAACTATACAACCTTGATAAGCTATTTTCTTAAAATGTTGTTAAAATCAAGAATACATTGATGTATTGAGATTAGAATAAGCAGAAGTGAGTTCAATTTCTGTCTAGGAGTGGTACAAAAACCCTGAGAATATTATGTAATAAAGCATTAGCACAGTGTTTCCCAACCAGTGTGCTGCGGCACAAAAGTGTGCCGCCAGAAATTAACAGATGTGCCACAGCATTTTGCCATGGCAATGAGCTATAATAGGCATGAGGATGGGGAATGCCTTAACAGGTGTGCTGCAGAAAAATTTTATTAATGTAAGTGTGCCTTGGTCTGGAAAATGTTGGGAAACACTTTGTTAGCGATATAAAAGATTCATAGATTTTAAGGGGCTGGAAGGGACCCCACAAGATCATTGGGTCCAGCCCCCCTGCACTAGGCAGGAAAGACAACTGGCGTCAGGTGACTCCAGCAAGGTCACCGTCCAGTCTCCTCTTGAAGATTTCAAGGGTAGGTGATTGCACCACTTCTGGGGGAAATTTATTCCACACTCTGGATACCCTAACTGTGAAGATTTTCCTAGTGTTAAGCCTGAAATGGTCTTTCTGGAGTTTGTGGCCATTGCTCCTGGTTTTCCCCAAGGGGGCCCTGGTGAACAGATGTTCACCAAGCTCTTGATGTAGCAGCAAGCTACACCTCTGATGTAGCAGCAAGCTGCTACCAAGTCCTTTCTTAGCCTTCTCTTTTAGCCTGAAGAAGCCCAAGTCCCTCAGCCTCTCCTCGTATGGCTTATCTTGCAAGTCCCTGATCATAGGGTGACTCTTCTCTGGACTCTCAAGTTTTTCCACATCCTTGTTGAAGTGTGGAGCCCAGAACTGGACACAGTACTCCAGCTGTGGTCTCACCAGTTTGGAGTACAGTTGAAGAATCACTTCCTTGGTTTTACATGAGATGCATCAGTTGATGCATGCCAAGAGTATTGCTTGCTCTGCTGGCTATAGCATCGCACTGACAGCTCATGTTCATGCGATGGTCGATTACTACCCCTAGGTCCCTTTTGGTCGTGGTGCTAGTCAAACTGGTGCCACTGAGCACTTTACACTTTTCAGTGTTGAACCTCATCTGCCCAACTCTCCAGCCTGTCCAGGTCCGCTTGAATCTGCAGCCTATCTTCAGCAGTGACCACACTGCCCCAGAACTTGGTGTCATCTGCAAACTTGGACAGTAAGCTCTTCACCCCCAAATCATTGATAAAGATGTTGTAAAGCACTGGACCAAGCACCAACCTCTGAGGGACACCACTGGACACCTCTCACCAGGATGACACAAATCCATTCATGAGAACTCTCTGGGTACCCTACCTCACAGCCAGTTTCCTACTCACTTATCCGTTGAGCAGTTAAGCCCATACTCTTCCAATTTTCCCACTAGGATATTGTGCGATACTAAATCAAAGGCCTTTTGGAAGCCTAGGTATATAACGTCGACCTCCTCTCCTTTATCCAGCTGGCGAAATACCTGGTCATAGAAGGAGATGAGATTGGTAAGACAAGACCTGCCCACGATGAAGCCATACCGGCTGCCATTCAGAATCCTACCCTCTGCGAGCATATCAGACAGACTCCTGGAAAAGTTTTTCTAGAATTTTCCCTAGGATAGAAGTTAGGCTGACTGGTCTATATTTGTCCAGGTCCTCCCTCTTCCCCTTCTTGAAGATGGGCACAAAATTGGCTCTCTTCCAATCCTCAGGGATCTCCCCTGAGCGCCACAAGTTTTGGAAAAGTTTCGCCAGGGGTCCCGCAATGACCTCAGCCAGCTCCTTCAGTACTTTTGGGTGGAGTTCATCCAGTCCTGCTGACTTATAAACGTCTAGTTTTTCTAGTTGGTCATGCACCAGCTCAGCGTCAACAGTAGGAAGGCAGTCATTTCCACCGTGCCTGCTGTAAGTCTTATCTAGCATGTTATTCCCCTTGGTCCAGTGATATACCAAGGCAAAGTGGGAATTCAGTAGTTCAGGTTTTTCCTGAGTGTTGGTTACCAGCTGTCCTGAGGTGTTAAGCAGGGGCCTGACACTTCCATTGTTTTCCTTCTGCTCCCTACCTACTTAAAGAAGGACTTCTTATTGTCCTTGACTCCCATTGCTAACTTAAATTCAGTCACGATCTTAGCTTTCCTAATCTTCTCCCTACATGTGCAGAGTTAATGGACATCTGAGTTAATGAAATTTTATATCAACAATATAACATATACCAATGACCTAATTTTAATAGCTTTAACTAGAGCCAAATTTCAGAATATGTTCTGCCATGAACAAAACCAGCAAGAATTATGAATTGATGATAAATGTGAAGACAATTAAGACAATAGCCAATCTCAGTAAAGTGCAAGGTTGTACCTCTGTGTACAAGTGGTGGAATAAATACACTCCTTTACCTTAGGGAGTTTGATAACAACAGACAGAAGACAGGATAAAAAAGTAAAAGGGACAGTTATTGCGAAAAATAACTCTACCTCACCTAAAGGCCTCTACACTGTAGGAAGTGAAATGGGTTGTGAAAGCTGGACACTTAAAAGAGACATTGAGAGAAGTGAGAGCATTTGAATTTTTGTGTAAAAGAAGAATCTTGAAAATCAAAGGAATCTTTAAAACTGAAAAACGATGGATTTAGAAAGAGCACAGATAACTAAAATATTATGTAAAAGAATAACATCTTGTTATGGATACATTGCCCAACCCCTACCAAATGACCAGTTCCAGCACTTGTACTGGCAGGATAGAGGAAAACTTGGAAAATAGAGAGGGAAAGACAGTGATGTCAGAAGTGTTGCAAGGCAGAGTAGTATTCAAAAGACAGTAGATTTTGGCATGAACATAGAAGGTGTGTAATGGCAGTCTCTGAATCACACATCACTTGGAGGGTTAAAATTATTTATGACTGGCCGTTTGAGACCTCTTTCAAACTGAATTCCTCTTTAACACCACCATTCTTCTCTCCATATATTACAGAGGTAGTTAAGGATGTGCGATTCAACAGTCACCAATATCCCCTCCTGGGCTTTGTTAGCTACAACATTGGGCAAGATGTAGTCAAAGCCCTGTAGTTGCACACTGACAGTGTTTATGAAGTAATGGTTTCCTCAAGGCAGCTTGCCACCTCCTACCTCTTTTATCCATCTTGTCCTTCCAAAAGAGGTGATCAGCTGTTTTGAAATTCTGACGGTACAAATCATCCCACTAATGCCAGTTGGTAAAGAAATCTCATCTCACCAACAGGAGCTTCCACTTCCGGCATGCCACCTAGACTCCTAGCATTCATACACAATCAACTGAAAAGGTTTTTCATCGTTGCTTTCTTTGCCACATCGGTGCAATTTGTAACAAAGTCTCTAGATAGTGCTTGTCTTCCTAGCACCCACTTTCCACAGTTCATTGTCTTGGTGTCAAGGGCACAACCCCCAGGTGTGGGTTTAATGTGCTCATGGTTAATAATACAGGCAGTGACTGCATGAATTAGCTTTAGGTGTCAAAAGGATTTCAGCAGCATCTGTCTGGGGCGCGTGGCAGCCAGCCAGGAGAGAGTTGACTGTTGACACGAGGAAGCCCTGGGGCCGATGCTTGCCTTTGGGAAGTCAGCTGTAGACAGGCGCTTTATGGGTGTGAAGCAATGCAGGGCCGAGGATCATCGCTTCAGCCCGCTCGGTTACCCGCTTAGCCCCAGAGGAAGACACAGCCAGCCCGTGGCCCTTTCCTGCTTCTAGCTAGTGGCAAGGGGAGAAACAACTGGGTCTTGGCGCCAGGCTCCAGCCCCATGTCTATGCCCACCCACTGGCTCAGGAGCTTCTTCCTGGGGCCCCTGAGGGACGTGCCAGGCCCTGGGCAGGGGGGCACAGAGAGGTGCTTAGAGACTAGGCCCGCCCCACACAGTGAAGCCCCGGAGCCCCAACATCAGCCCGGCTACACTGGGCACCTCCTCGCTCGAAGCACCGACCCCTGGGAGTGAGCGGGAACTGCCATAGCTTCTCCGAGTGGACTCCCACCGTTGTGGGGCGGGGCAGGG
>NW_017729028.1:27529378-27537827 GCF_001723915.1 Gavialis gangeticus | reverse complement strand
ACACCCCCCCGCACAGTTCCCACCCCTCCGTTGCATTCTGGGAGCTGTAGTTGCTTCGCAGCCGCTGTATCACCGAGAAGCGGCGGGAGGCTAGAGCGCCGCTCGGGAGCACTGAACGGAACGGGGGAGGCGCGCGCGCCCTGGCCCCTTCCCCCCGCGTGCGGCTGCCAGCGGTAGCACCCCCTCGGTCCGGGCTGGGCACCCCGGGTAGGGACCGACCGCGGCTTTAAAGGGCGGGCGAGGCGGCGGCGCGAGCGGACGGTGCCAGGGGAAAGATGAGGCCTTCAAGACCTCCAGGCCCCCGGCAACCCCTCAGCGTGGCTGGGCCATCATGTGGCCCCGCGTCCCCGAGGCCGGGGGCCTGTTTGCCCCCCGCACAGGCGTGGAGCGGGCTATCGGGGCGGCCCCCACGGGCTCTGTGGGGCGGCCGGTCCCTGCCTACTCCTTTGGTAGCCCGGCATTCGGCCCAAATTGGTTGTTGGAGGCCAGGCTCTGAGGTGCAGCTCAGGAGATCTCAGTCCCCTGGTCTGGAAACGAGTCCCGCTTACGTGGGACGGCGGGGCCGAGCAGGGCGGAGCTCGGCTGCTTGTGTTTGGCGGGCGTGGGCACCAGTGACCCACTTCCCCTGCTCCGGTCTTTCACGCCAGTGGATGATGACTGACGGTGTCTCGTCGAGCTTATGTGCCAAGCGACACAGCCAGATGGCCTAGGAGGCTTATCAGATGTGACAGGGTCTCTGTCTCCCATAAGTACCTGTCGGCTCCACCTCCTGGAGTTCACGGGCCGTCGAGCCAGGGTATTAAAGAACAAGGCAGGTAGCTTGGTCTTGCCAAGAATGATGGTTGTTCCTATGGGCGGGTTTTGTCTGAGCTCTGCGAAGCTGGAAGTGTAGGGAGATCACACAAACGTGGCGGTGGAAGGGACCCAAAGGGATCCTCCCGTTCGTCCATCTGTTCCAGGGCAGGATCCAGTATATCAGGAGCATCCTTCACAGATGCTTTTCTAGTCTCTTCTTAAAAACCTCCGGTGATGGGGATTCAGCGTCCTCCATAGGTAACTTGTTCTGTTGCTTAATTCCTTATAGCTAGGGCATTCGTCTGACTGAAGCCTCCCTTGCTGAAAATTAAGTGGATTATTTCTCATTCTCCCCCTGTGGGCAGAGAATAACAACCTTTTGTACATTTGAAGGCTTACTGTATTACATCCCTTTCCTTCTCTAAATTGAACCCAACGCTCTCAGTTTTTCCTCAGAGGTCGTGTTCTTTAAATCTCTTGTTTTGGTTGTTCTTTCCTGGAGCCCATCCAGTTTATCTGCCTTGTTCTTAAATCGTGGCACCCTTAGCTAGATGCAGTGCACCCCTGAGCACTCACAAGGGTGGATTAGAGCAGAATAAATATCGCCACTGTCTGAGAACTGGCACTTCCATTTGTACCTTCAAGAATAACGTGTGTCTTTTTTACATTAGCTCATTGGTGATGTCTTCAGTTTTTCCTCTACTGTAACTCCAGACAGTGCAGTCCTGCTACCTTGTCAATTATTTCCAGGTTTTTATTTGTGCACCTGATTTTTCTTTCCTAAAGGCAGTAGCAGCAACAGCAGCATGCCATAACCAGGATGTCCCTGACCCCACACAACCCACCTGCTCCTCTCATAGGTTCCATACCCCAAAACATGTCAGAGAGGCTGTGCTGGGACTTCCCCAGGGGCCATTCTCAGCATGCTGGCATCCAAGGTCTCAAAAGTGGCACCCACCTGGATGAGCAGAACACTTGGGTTCTTCCCCTGTTTCCAGGACTGATTATGTATTTTATAGTAAACAGTGATTAAATAAAATTCATAATCTGTCTTTCAAGGAGGTTTGGAATCCAGGACTCTGATTTCTTAGGTAACTGCCCCATCCCCTTCCAAGTCGTGCTATCCCTTGTGCTCTCTCTTCTGTCTCTCTTTTTTTAAAAGAAAGAAGCCACAATCATCTTTTATGCGGAACCTGATCCTATTGAGGTGTGCTTGACATATTTGGAAGATGGCTATTGGAAATAGTGTCTTAGGTAAATTAATGTTTAGTTTGAGGATTCCAGTTGGGCTTAGGGTGCCAAGCTTTTGGGGCAATCCTAAGTGCCAAGGATGCTTCACAGTCAGAAGATGAGATACCTGTAAAGTGCAGGTACTTCATGGCTAGACACTAGTTGAGTGGGGGCGGAGGGGGGATTGTAGTTTATGATTTAAGCTTTATATAAGTAATATTTTGGCACCCATGTCCATTATTGCATCAAGCCCATTGTCTGTACATGCATGTGCTGTTCTTTTATACTTGTCCTTAAGACTTTTGATTTTCAATTTTTGTACCATTGCTTTTTTATTTTCAACTAATTGAGGATTCATGCACAGTGGTGTCCTGTCATGCTTCCTATCAGGCCCCTCAGCTGGATATTTGGCTTTGTGCCTTTAGTACGATCTCCTTCAGAAACTACCAGCTCTCCTGAACTCCCTTTCCCTTATTATTCCTTCCTGTGGGACCTCACCACAAATTCCGAGTGTTTGAAGTCCAGCTTGTTTACGTCGTCAGCATTACTCTGTTGCCCTCACTTCTTCCTTTCCTCAGAATCTTAAACTTGTTTTAAAAAAAATTACCAGGAGTGAATAAAGCTAAGCTGAGGGATAGCAAAAAGGGTGCAGCTAGGAGACTGAATCTGAGAGATTTTTTTGACAAAATGTGGTGTTTGAACTTGGAGTCATCATGAAGGCTGACTTGTGATTGTGGGTGGAGTTCAAGAGAGTATCAGAACTTTTCCCTATACAATACAAGTACTAGAAAAGGTACTGAATGGAACGATCCTGCTCTGACAGGGGCGGATAGGGGAGATGGCCTAATGAGGTCACTCTTATTGAAAAGAATAAGTGGTTTTATTTTGTTTTGTTAACTGTAGAATTATAATCAAAGTCTCCAGAATAATGCATGCTTTGTTTCTGATATTTACAGATGTCCCTCATTAGAAAGAATGGAGCTTGGAAAGGCAAAACTTCTGAGAACTGGTCTTAATGCCTTGTGTCAGGCCATACATCCTGTGCATGGTATAGCCTGGACAGATGGGAAGCAAGTGATACTGACTGCTTTACACCTTCATAATGGAGAACCAAGGTTTGGTGACTCGAGTGTTGTTGGTCAGTTTGAGCATGTCCATGGGCTTTACTGGGGTCCATGTGCTGCAGATGCCCCAGCTCTGCTGGCTGTTCAGCATAAGAAACACATCACAGTTTGGCAGCTGTGTTATAACATTGCAGAAAGAAATAAACTCTTGGTTTCTCAGATTTGTGAAACTGGTGAGCCATTTCCAGTGCTTCCACAAGGTTGTGTGTGGCACCCGAAGAAGGAGATCTTGGCTGTGCTTACTACAAGGGATGTCTCAGTCTTACACTCAGTACGTCTCAACAACTCCAGAATAAAAGCTGACATCAAAGGTAGTGGTCTAATCCACTGTGCTTGTTGGACTAAGGAGGGCAATCGCTTGGTGGTTGGCATAGGCAGTGCCCTTCATTCCTACACATGGGATGACACTCAGAAGACTTTAAACGCTTGCTCCTTTTGCCCCATATTTGATGTGGGAGGCTACATCTGTGCTATAGAATCTACTTTGAATTCTCAAGTTGCTGTTACTACTGAGCTTCCACTAGATAAGATTTGTGGCTTGAATGCAGGCATTGCATTTGAAGTCCCAGCTAGCATGGAAATAGAGTCTTTTCCTTCACAGTCCACTTTGTGTGCTGATGAAGAGTTCTCCATGGATGTGGGCAAAAAAATGTTAGAGGCAGAGAAACTTGTGCCAGTTACCTCAATACCTTGTCCATCTGTCCCTGTGGATCTAACCCATATCTTTTGCAGCAGAGAAAGACCTGATTCAAGTCCTTTTATTCACCTGAGGGTCAAGGACTATTTAACAGGAAGTGGCCAAGATTCTTCACACCTCATCCTGGTGACTTTTGAAAGAAGGGTTACCACTACCAAGAAGGTCAGCATCCCAGGCATTCTGGTCCCTGACATAATGGCTTTTGATCCTAAAACACAAACTGTATCAGTAGCCTCCAATACTTGTAATATTATTTTAGTCTATTCATTGACTTCATCTAATTTACCCAATATCCAACAAATTCAGCTTGAGAAAAGTGAAAAGCCAAAGGGTTTATGTTTCTTAACCTATAAGTTATTACTTATTTTGGTTGGAAAGCAGAAATTCACAGATCCTGCATTTCTTCCATCTTCAAGGTCGGACAAGTACAGCATCCGTCTGATGATCAAAGAAATAATCTTTGAAAATGCTTCTTCAGCATCTGCTGCTGCTAGTAATAGCCCCAATTCTAATGCCTTTTTAAATACGCCTGTGAAAAGAGGGCCACCGGAAAATCTCCCAGCAGAAATCCACCCTCTGAGTAATGGACTCCTGATACCAGGTCAGGGTATTATTCAGTCTCCTAACAGCAGAAAAAAACTCATTGAAGAAATTAAGAGCCCGGTCTATGAGAAAAGCCTTTTGTCAAGTGTGAGTGAGCTCAGAGAAAAGAAGATTTCTGTGGATTTTCCCACCACTGTGGAAACTTTGGTAGTTGAGCCAAATAATCGACCCTCAGCCCTGCATGGGACACCTACTACGTTTTCCAGTAGACCAGTATCTCCAAAAATACATGTGGATGAAGTTCCTGAAATTTCAAATTTGTCTAAAAATAATTTCTTGCTAAGTGAAAAGGAAGTAAGTTACTTATCTAAAAACATAGACGGATTATGTGGCAGCTTTACAGAATTACAGAACCACCTTTTGGAGCTAACAGAGCTGCTAAAATCTGGGAAGAAATGTCTTCCAGTGTATCCATCTTCTCAGGAGCCGGCTTTTGTTAACATCATTTTTCAGGTAACTTTGTTGGAAGCTTAGTATAAAACCTGTTCTGGGTATGTTTTTTAAGATTGTGGATATCAAAAATGTGCAACTCTGCAAGAGTTCATGTCAGGTTAGGAAGCAGCCCCTGTCACTCACCAGTTTAGCTTTACACAAGTATAATCCCATTAGGTTCAGTTGGAGCCCTCATTTCTAATCCCTAAAACAATAAGGGTTGGGCCTTTTAAGGTCTGTAGAAATGCTTCACTTGATTTGTGTACCAGTCTCTGTCTATGGTTCTACCAAAGTTGTCTGTCATTTTATTTATTTATTTCTCTGAAATGAAATGAAGAGAGGGAAAGATTTCAAACAGTTCTTGGGACTCTAAACAAGAAATGTTGCCATTTAAAAAATGTTACCTTGATGTTTTCATCCATTTTGTATTTTCACTGGTGGCACAGACAGAGATCTATTTTTAAAAAGAAGGCTAATGATATAGTTTACTGCGAATAAAGTCCGCATATAGTTCCATTCTTCCGCAGGCATAAAAGAAGGTAAATCGTATAGGATCCATATTTTTAAATATCTGCCACCTCCCCCTGGCAGGATCTGAGCCTGGGAGAAGATAGCAATTGGATCTGTGCAGGGTGCCCTTATGCACGTGTGGTCTCATACTTCAGGGTCTGGTCCCACACATGCAGGATCAGGGTCTTAGGATGAAGTAATTATAAGAGGTTGGTGCTCTCTCGGGAGAAAGGCACTGAACTGATTTACAAATTCTCGAAAGGTAAACCATCTGTGGATGCAGCTTTCAGCCTCTAGTTCCTATACTCAGTTTCTAAGAATTTAAACAATTTGGGATCTGAGACCTGTTTTATCTGATACTGACACTTGCCCGGTTTGAATTAAGACTTTGAATAGAAACAATACAATCAGAAGTGCTCCACTAGAAATCCTTCTGCTGAGTGCCTTTTTGATTTCTTTTACTGGGTGGGGGGAGTTGTTCCTAACTTTCTTGTCTACACAATTTCAAGTATCTGATTATCAAGCTATGGCTCAAAGTCCACTAGCTATATTTTTTGTTTCCTTTCAGAAGATGGTTCCAGTTCTCAATTATGTTTAAAAAAAAAAAAAAAAAGTGACTTTACCTTTCAGTTAACATCCTTTGTCTATGTCCTTTTGTCCTTTGCTGTTCTTAGGAATAATTCTTCCTCCTTTTGGTAGTGGCCACTCCCTTATGTGCCAGGGTCTGATCCTCTTCTTGTCTCAGTTGTTCCACATTGTAAATATTTAATTTAATCTGAATTTAATGTTTGGTACGCTGCTGAAAGCAAATATAAAAGTGCTGATGATTTTTCATCAGATCTGTTGCTTGTTTATTTAGAAGCAAAGTTTGCTGCTTTGAGTAGGAAATGTTTTTCACTGTATTTTTGCCTTTCTTAGCATTGTGTAGTTGCTGAAGAAATGAGTGGGGTCCTTGTCTCTGGTCAACAAAATGGCTCATTAAGTTGGAAGGAGGTTGCACAAGTGTAAATAATTTAGCCTACAAATTTTATTTATTTTTTTGCTGAAGACCATTTGGGGCAAGAAAAATGCCCAGTTTGACTGTCAGGTCCCAAGTTCAGTTTGAAGGCCCAACAATAATATAGCTTTTTGTCTGCAAACTATATGTCATCATCATTGGCAGTCCCTCAATAAAAGGATGACAAAGTATGCGTGTCAAATATGGAAACGCTTCAGATATAGACAGTGCCATATTCAGAGTCAGTTGCTAGAGTTTGGATCTGCACTACCCAGATAACAAGCTGTGTGATGACGATTGTTGAGGAAAGCCAAATGTGAATCCCCATAAGTGCACACAGATGCATCAAAATGGCTTTGGGGGCATTGGTAGTTGCTGAGCCGAAGAGATAAGCTCTTCATACACTGCCCTCCTCCATGAAACATAAGTATCCCATTTTATTTTGTATAGGTCTTCCCTCGTGATGTTTGCCGTGACCAGAGACATTATTCAGGGTTCTCAGGGAATTCTTCCAGTTCACCAGTTATTCATGCAGAAGAGAATTATTCACTCAGCTATATAGACTTGGGTACCAATTTATTTTGGGGTAGATTGGAAACCATTTGGCTCCATGTATACGGGACAGGATCTGTAAGACTATTTGGATTTTAAATCTTCAAGGCAGTGATTATTGAAGGTAGTCTTCACTAGGACTGTCCAGTTGGCAGCACACAGGCAACATATAGTCTTTTACTCAGTCACAGCTCCCCTTATTGTTCTGGGCTCCACCTCTCTGACTGCCACTGTGCAGCGTGTGAGTCCAGGGCTGTGCAGCAACACAGTGCAGCTGGGTTGGTGTCCTCACAGCCTCGGGGCCTTGCCCTCATATGGCCTGTAGAGTGTGTGGCCCCCAGCTATTTTTAAAATGGACACCCCTGACTAGATTATATTTAAAGATTTTAAAATGTACTCCTTGCAAATCAACTGACAAACCAACATAGTGTTTGCTATTTGCAAAAGGTACTCTTCTTAACAAAGGTGTGTGACTGTGGTTTACCATATTTAAGTCTCTGATGGAAACAGGCCTTGCTAGATTTAACAGTTTCTTAAATTTGCAGAAGCAGCCTTCTAGAAGTGGTGCAGATGAAAAGCGGGCTGTTATTCTCTGTGATGGTAAACTCCGTCTAAGCATAGTCCAGCAGATTTTCAGCCTTTCCCTTGTTGAAATGCAACATGGTAAGTTCCAGTCATCCAATGCAATAAAGTTAAAAGATGTGACATTCTCAGTCTGCAGTAGCAAGATACATAATCTGGTGTGGAAAGAAGTCAAGGAGCAAAACAATGGCAACATATTAATAAAAAAAACCCTTTTCAATTTAACTTGTTTTTAGAATTAGTTCCTTTTAACCTAAAACTCAGATATCCTATTCAAGGATATGCTGCATTCAGGTTCCCTTGTTTATCTAACAGGTGAAGGATCAGGCATATTCCTTTGATATCATTTTAGCTCAGAACTTTAGCTTTCTTATCCAGAGAATTGTAGCGGGTAAGTATAGCTGTCTGAATTAATAATTGTGCAGAACTGAGTTTTGGTATTCTAACCTGTAGATTTTATCTGCTCTCAGTCAATCAGTCATTTTTTACTAATACAGCAAAAGTAGCTTTGCATGGTTTGGGTACAGCAAAAGCTGGAGAAATCGAGCCTTCTTTATTTTTTATCACTCATTTACCTCTCACATCCTAACTAAAAATCTTACTTTTGGCAAAATTGTAAAACACACTTTTCTTTTTTAGCATGAGTCATTCTAATATAATAAAAGCCTTCGTCAGTCTGTCTGTCTGTCCGTCCATAACACTCTGGGCTAACTGTGCATGCGCCGCTGAGAGAGCCCAGAGCATTACAGACAGAGGAAGTGAGGGGGCTGCCCCTCCACCCCCGCCCACCCCAACAACAGCTGGCAGGAAGGGGGAGGCAACAGGGAAAGAGAGGAGGGTGGGGAGCGGGAAGGGGGGGGGTTCTGGTGGCCATGTCCCCCTTGCACCACTACGGTGGCCGTGTCCCATCCCCCACAACACGGGGGG
>NW_017729028.1:27520469-27529325 GCF_001723915.1 Gavialis gangeticus | reverse complement strand
GGGGGTACACAGGGCCGGACACAGGAGGTGGGGGAATACCAGGGGCTGGGGGGGTGCACAGGGCCAGAGGCAGAGCAGTGGCACTGAGGGGTGCTGAGTGGTGGCGCTCCATCCCCACCATCCCCGTTATTCATGATGGGCAGTTTGCTAGTAATGTTATAACTGGGGCCATTTTGTGGTACTAACACTTAAAATATCAACCTTCAAATTGGGTCCAAATAAAATGGGTCCCATGTGGGTCCAAAAGATTAAACATTCTTGTGCTTTTGCAAAACAATTGTCTTGTGACACTACTTGCAACATGATGTTACATAAAAGTAGTAAACAAAGCAGCTGAGAAGTGTTCTTTATTAAACTCTTTGTTGTTTGTACCTACAAAAGTATTAAGTTAACATATATAAATATCTATTTATTAAAGAGGAGGTAGCAAGAGTGTACACTTTGATAACATTTTACTATGTGAAAGCATGTACATAGTATAATACAAATAGGAATATTATGTGAGATAATAGGCCCAGAGATGTAGTTTCTCACCTTAAATTAATTTTGCATAGTTCTATCTTAATACTTAAAAGTACCACAAAACATTTTTTTTGAGTTTGTGGTCACCAAGAAAAATGGATCATGTAGGCCAGTCTTCAATCATATTTAAATTATACTGTTGCTTTTAAAATTACTTTTAAATTATATTGCCCTGCATATTAGAATATATATCTTATGAAAAGATATTGATTTAATTTAATAGCAGTGTGTATGTTAACACCAGTGGCAAAGGAAAAGAATCATTCAAGGTACACCATTTTTTGGTAAATGCATGAGGATTATTAAAGAACACTGCCCAAATGGTTAACTGTGATTATTTATTTATTTATTTATTTATTTATTTTTTACTTCCTCCCAAGCAAATGTGCAAAACTAGTTTTGCCAAAAGGAGCAAAAGCCCAGGATGCAAAAGGTGCTGAGAGAGTTAGGGAGATTTGTTTGTGGGAACCAGACAGACCCAGACAGCTTCTGGGATATCTGAAGAAGTCGGGCATGTTTTCCACCTGTCATGGGGTGGGATAAGCCCTTAGGTAAAAGAGACATGCATATAGATTGTTGTCTTACAAACTTTTTTTCCCCTCTCAATGCTTTTATTCTTACTGAAACAAAGTTTGATTTTTATTATTTAGTTATTTATTTTAAAGGAAGTGGTTTGATTATCCTTTACATGATTGAAACTGGAAGGGGACAACTGCAGGTCTCCCACCCAGTTGGATCAACTAGATAAGTATAGTTGATGCACACGGTACTGTGATCCAAGTCCTAGCTAAGAGTGGAAGAACTGCAGGATTATTCAGAATAGCTGAAGGCATGAATCCTGACACTTGAGTGGGTAGTATTCAGGGAAAAACCCAAGTGCACCTATCTCTGAAACTCTGGTAGGGGGATTTTTATGCCAAGCTGTCAGTTAGGTTGTACTTACCATACTGCTTCAAATGTTACTATAATAGATCTGTTATTTAAATCTGTTTAGCACTGAATGTACAAATGTCTGTAACAGTCGAGTGTTGATCTATAAGTATTTAATCTTAATCATCAGCAGCAATTCCTTGGAGTCGAGGATGTTTGTCTTTCTTGATTGCCTTATCTGTGGGTCTAAATATAGCTGACAAAGCCAATCTGGATCAATAGGTTCTGTTGCAACTCAAGCATGTGTTTCTGTATAGTATGGAGGTGGCTCTGCTTTCTTGGTTTGGTCTGCAACACAGTTTCTGCCACTCCTGCTTGTCCATCGCCTGTTGTTGTTGTAAGGTTTCAAAGTGCTGAGGTCCATGTAGCAGACTCTTCCTTAGTTTGGGGCAGTCCTGGGCAATAGTTTCCCACAAGTTGATGTTGATGTTGCATTTTTTTCAAGTTGGCCTTGAGGTGTTCTTGAAACACTTTCTCCTCCCTCCTTTTGAACATACACCTTGACTGAAGTAGGAAAATAAAACTTGCTTCGGGAGTCTTGAGTCGGACATCTGGATAATATGGCCAGCCTAGCAAAGTTGATGTTGGATGAGCATCACCTCGATGCTTATGATGTTTACTTGAGAGAGGATGCTAATGTTGTCTTCCTACTGGATTCAAAGGACCTTCTGCAGGCAACACTGGTACTTCTCCAGCAACTTGAGGTGTCTCCTGTGCATTGTCCAATTCTGAGCTCCGTACAGTAGAGTAGGGATCATGACTGCTTGATAAACCATGAACTTGGTTTCAGATCTGATATTGTGATCTTTGAACACCCATTTCCTCAGGTGTCCGAAGGCTACACTTGCACATTTGAGGCAGTGTTGGATTTCTTCATCTATGTCAGGCTTCTGCAAGAGATGGCTTCTGAGGTATGGGAAACACTCAACACTCACCATAAATCTAAATTACCGGAGTTGGGGGCTGCTTATTAAGAGCTTGTTGATGGAGGACCTTAGTCTTCTGAATTCTAAACATACGTCCCATTTTCTTGTACACCTTGCCTTGGTAAAGACATCAACGAATGCTTGAAGGTCTGCTTCTGCGTGAGCACACACTACAGCATGATCAGTGTACTAGAATTTGATGATTGAGGTCGGGGTAGCATTGGTTTTGGCTCAGTTAGCTGAGATTAAACAGTTTACCATCCATTCAGTAGTTTAGCTCCACTCCTACTGGAAGCTTGTTGATGGTCAGATGTAGCATCATGGTAAGGAATATTGAGAGGAGTGTTGGAGTGATGATGCAGCCTTGTTTAACTCCCATCTTAATCTCAAAGGGATCTGTGAAAGATCTGTTACTGAACCACCACTTGCATACCATCATGGAGCAAGCAGAGAATGGTGACAAATTTTGGTGGGTATCTGTACCTCAGAAGGATCCTCTATAGTGCTTCTTATTTGACAGTCATAGGCTTTCATGAGGTCAAATAAGGCCATGTAGAGAGGTTTATGTTGTTAGCGGCATTTCTCTTGCAGCCTGTGAGTTGGTAAGATCATGTCAGTTGTGCCTCTTGATGCCCTAAGCACTACGCTGAGATTCCATGAGGAGCTCTTCAGCAAGTGGAAGGAGATGGTTCAGCCATCAAGCAGATGAAAAACGAAAAGGTATCTGGAGCAAATAGAATCCCTACAGAAATCTTCAACTAGGGGATCGAAGAGCTCACATCACAGCTCCATGTCCTCATCTTAAGGATCTGGAATGATAAAGAAATCCCAGATGACTTTGGGGATGCCATGATCATGACAATCTTCAAGAAAGGAGACAGGTTCGACTACAGAAATTACAGAGGAGGACCGCCTTGCTGTCCAGCACAGGAAAGATCATTGATCTTGATAAGAGACCAAAAAAAAAAAGTGCCTGTCTGATGGTTATACCTTTAAATCTTGTTATTCATAATTTCCCTCCAGCTGCTAAAGGTGTGCTGATGTATAGTGTAGTTGGGTCTTCTGGTAGGAAACTAGTCTGAAATAACTGGCATTTTCAAACCTTTTGGCTGACTTGCACTCAGTAGCATATTTCTCTGGGGGGGGTTTTAAGACGAGTTGTTTTTTCTCCCATTCAGCATGGCAGGGCAGGAAAGAGCCCTTCTTTGTCTTACATACAAGGAAACTGCATTAAATACATTGTCTATCTTTTGAACTGCTGCTAAAAGAAGCATGTGCTCAGTAATGGAAACCAACTTTGAAGTTGATTAAATGCAGTCAACGCTGAGCATGACTATAAAATATGTGGCCCACATCCTACATTGAGCAAACATGCTGATAGTAACGTGTGTCTGTGAGAGGGGAGATGGGAGCCCCCACAGTGTGGCCTGGACCCCTAACCAAAGCACTGCGGCACTCATCGTAGGAGCCGAGACAGGCAGCAGCAGGGAGGAGACTGGAGCACAGGCACTGGCACAGGCACAGGGTCAGCAGTTTTGCAGCTGCCTGAGGCTGCACACCGGGGAGAGCCGTGGCCATGGCTTCTGAGCAGCATGGGCTGCTCAAAAGGCGTCCGGAGAAACAGCTGGGGAAGAACCGGAGAGAGAGGCTGAACACCAGCTGGGAGATGCCAGCTCAGGAGCTGGGAGGCTCCAGCTCTAGCCCCAGCTTCCCAGAGGAGGCAGCCATCTGCCAGGAGACCAGCAAGGCAGAAGGCAGGCTTGGGGGTTGGCAGGAGCCAAGGAGCTCCGCTGGAAGGCAGCAATCAGGTGGGACGCTGCTGGGGAGCAGCAAGGATCTGACCAGGAGCCCTGGAACCGGGACTGAGGGCAGACCCTCAAGTCCACAGTCATCCTCGGACGGCTCTGGAGGGGGCAGAGCACGGGGAACCAGAAGCCCTGGGAAAGGGGAGAGGAGTGACACCGGCAAGAGGGACCAGGGCGACAGGACCCCAGGTCAGCTGGGCTCCGGGGTGGGGACGCCGGAGGAACTGGTAGGGATGGGGCACCAGGGTGGTCCTAGTATCCCTGCTTGTTAGAGGGGAGAACACGAACAAGTCCCCTAGGAGGGGGAGAGAAAGGAGCCCTGAAAGAGAAAGAGAGAAAGGCAAGTTCGGGAGCTCCACCGGCAGGCGCCAACATTTTCAGTTGAGTGGTGGATGACCCCAGCAGGGGCAAGTTTATTTTTCTTGAAGAGGGGAAAGCCAGCCTGAAAACCAGGGGTGGCCCCCTGAAGGTTCACAGCCCAGAAGACCCAGCCCTTGCAAGGCGGGCAGTGTGGGGAAGATCTGCAGGGAGCAGCATCAACTGAGGCCAAAGGTGTGGTAAGGGTGGGGTAAAGGGGAGGTCTGGAGCCCCACAAATACAACCCCAGGATTGAGACCCCTCCGTGCCCCCAACAGGGAACTGCCTCCCCAACTAATAACACCGAAGACGTAGCAGGAAAGAAAGGGGGCAGCACCCAGACCATCTAGGTGGCACCAGAATAGGGTTTCACCCTGATATCACTGGGAGGCAGGGCACCCATAAAGAGGTCCCCAAAGCCTTACAATACCTACCAGTGACAGTGTCCCTTAAAAAGAAATGGGCAGTTGCTCCCCCAGGAGGGAACTGGCATCAGGCCTAGAGGTGCTACAATATCAGGCCAGCACTGGGAGGGCCAGAGTAAGCCCTGACACCACCTTGGTTGCAAAAATGCATGATCTTACCAAAAGGCTGAGAGGCTGATGGGAACATGTCACAAGGATAGATTAGTGCAGGCCATCTGAGTAAGATATATGTTAGTGCCTATTGATTGCATTCCCCCCGAACTCCACCTCTCTTTTTCAAGTCATGTTGAGCTGCTGCATTGCATACATTTTGACTCCTACAGCTCAGCTGTGCTTTTTTTTTTTCCCCATTTCCAATGATTCCTGTTTCTTTACCAGTTTCATATGCCTGGCTAACAGGGCCCCAAACAGTTCATCCAGAATCCCTTTGTTGCCCTCTCTGTCTCTCACATATGATTAGTGTGGCTCTGCCCTCCATGAGGTGAAGCTGGACCAAGTTACCCTCTGCCTCATCTGAATATAAATTTTTGGAGGATCCCACAACTCATGACAAGAACACCTGGTTCCAGTCATGAGTGGGGGCAGTATCGGGCAGTAAGTAGCGCTTGGCTCCTTTGTGAGGGGTATCTGGAGTACACTGAGCACTGCTGGGCTGTGGGGTCACCATGGTTTGAGATGCTGTTGAGTCTGCTGGAGCCTGGCCCAATGAACTATGTGATAATCCATGAGCCTTTTGGCTTTGGACTAATATTATATAAGTAGGTGCCAAGTGCTACTTAGAAGTGTGGTTATGGAGCAATTATGCTAAAACTTGCTGCATTTTACCTTTTTTGAAACTGTCTCAGTTCTGCTTGAACTAAGTGTATGGGTACTATATGCAACTTAGTACAGCTATGTTTTATTTCAAGGGTAGTGTTTTCAAATTTGCTCCTCACTTCCATGTGATCAGGGAGAGCAGGGTCTGACAGTAGTAAGGAGAGGAGGAAAGGGGATGCAGGGGGAAGTTGTGGGGAAGCCGCGGGCAAAAGGGCTAACCCCCCAGATTTATTTTCTCTGCTGTAGCAGTGTGAAGGAGACAAATTCAAGGCAGACTGCCAATAATTAAATCCTTTACCTGGAAAAGCATATCAAATTTATACATTTTCCATATATAGAATCTAATTATTGGGGTCATCTCATAATTGGGGTCATCCTCAAGTAAATGCATTATATTGAATTGCAGATAAAAAGTATTGTAAACGGATATTTTAATCTCCTCACAGGTTCCTGTTGGATTGTTCTCGCGTCAGACAGCGAAGGCTTTATTCCATTAACATTCACGTCCATGCAAGAGGTCATCATACGAGATGCCAGTTCAAAAGGCTACAGTGCCCAGTCCTCCAAAACGTTGGATATTATCAGTTCTACGGAAGGATATAGACCCATTTCTTCTGAGAGTCTGGATATCACCAGTTCTTTGGAAATCCTCAGAGAACATTCTTCTAAAACTCTTGATAGTAGCAGTTCTTCAAATCAGTCGAGCACTTAAATGTAATTTTAATGCTTTTTTTTAATGCCTAGTTGGTGTTAACAGGACATTTTTAAAATCACTCTCATGTAAGACAGCCTTTATATACCACTGCATAACGGATGCACCTCATAAGCTTTCTTTGTAACTAGATCTTTTACAGTTTTGCTGGATTCAGTGCTTTGTAAATCTTGTAATTAATTTTTTTGGTCCTCTTACAACTTTTTTACTCAACAGTGTGTTTAAACATGGTCCGTGATCAAAGCTGTGGAGCAGCACTTTGTATCAGTGCTAGGGCTTTGTATCAATCAGGCTTTCTGCAAGCTTCAGAGGGTGGGATTCCTCACCATCTTGGATCTAGATTACAGCAACATTTATATAACAAAAATACTTCTGCCTTTTTCTTTACTAGAAACACCCTCCCCTATGTTTGTCACGTCCAGCTGTCTTTACAGAAATTACCAGTGAAGTGAAATCTGTCCACTGGAAAATATTGAGCTGCTTGTTTAGTAATGTTAACAATGGTGCTAGTTCTTGAATCTGTACTAGCACCAATGTATTTGCATTGCTTCTGGAATACAGGTGCAGTAGATCCAGACGTAGCCACCCTGTGCCAGACATTTACTATTTTCCTTTTGCACGTTCTTCCCAGCCTCAGCTTCCTGGGCTGGAGGCAACAAACATTTGATGGCACAGGTACTAGCAGATGCATACTAAGCACATTGAAGTGATTTTTTTTCAATTCATTTAAAAGGAATAGGTATTGTGAGGAGGTTGTTCTTGGCTCTTTATTCATCCCTTGAAATGTAGCACATTTTAGAATTTTTTTTCCCAGCCACTTTTCAGCAACATTTGAAAATGTAGCTGTTAGGTGGTTCCTTTTGTCATTCTTTACCCCTTGTGGCTATGGAAATGGCCTTTTTAATGTGATCCAAGTAAAACCAATACAGCTGTGTCTTCCTGAACTTCTAGAGTCTAAGGGTGGAAACAGACCTCGCCCTTCCTTGCCTTTATGCCGCATTAAAACATTTTATGGCGGCACAAAAGTGAAGCAAACAGACGTCCCTACCCTTTGTCTCACTATAAATGCTCCAAATTTTTGGCTGCGAGGAAAGGTAGTGATAGATTGTGCCATTTTTTTTGCAGCAGACATCTGATTGCTGGTAGCAGGAGAGCGTGGACAGCCAGGAGCACCCTGGGCAGGTGCTCTGGAGACTTGATGGTACACCCCAGGATCAGACCCCTCAAGCTGCTGAAGCAGCTGTCTGGCTTTCCCTGCTTACCCAGACATGCCCTGGGGAATCTTAGGAGGTATCCATAGGTAGGGAAAGCTGGAGCTTTCCCGCTTATGAAGATGCACCCCCAGATCTCACTGGTGCACAGCTCTGTAAGCAAGAAACCCTGAGCTTGCCCTGCTACCAGAGATACACTCCAAGATTCCCTGGGGTGGATATATATAAGCAGGGAAACGCAGGCAGGGGGCTGAGGGGCCCTATCCTTCTAGGCCAGGGGTTGGCAACCCCTGGCATGCATGCCGAGCATGGTATGTGAGGCCATTTTCCTCAGCACACATTGGGGTTGGGGAGGCAGCAGCTGTTTGCAGCCTCCCTGCTTCAGCTGGCCTCAGGTCTGGGTAGCTGCTGCCAGCTGGGAGCCCGGACTGCTCCCAGCAGGCAGCTTCGACACTGCAAGCCCTGCTGGGAGCAGCCTGGGCTCCGTGGCTATCAGCAGCTACCCAGAGCTGGGGCCCGCTGCAGCTGGGAGGTTACAAACAGCTGCTGCCTCCCCAGGCCCAATGGACAGAGTGCTGGCACCTGCTGCCTTCCCTGGGCCGGGAGACAGTCGGGGCCAGGGCAGGAGGGCAGCAGCTGTTTGTAGCCTCCTGGCTGCAGCTGGCCCCAAGCAGCCCAGGCTCTGTGGCTATCAGCAGCTACCCAGAACCTGGGCCAGCTGCAAACATCTGCTGCTGCCTCTCCCCGCTGGCCCCAGGCTCCGGGGAGGCAACACATGCCTTCAGTGCTTCCCCCTGTGCTGCCCTTGCCACTTCTGCAAAGCAGCGTTGGAACCCAGCACAGCAGGGCCACAGAAAGCTGCCTGCTCCCTGCTGCCCTGCCACATTTCCCCTGTGCCCACAGGAGCAGCATGGGCAGCAGTGCAGGGTTGTGCCCCTCACTGCTGCGCTGCCTGCAGGGGAAATGTAGCAGGGAGCTCGGAGCAGGCAGCTTTCTATGCCCCCCCACTGCGTGCTGCTGCCCTGGGTTCCAGCGCTGCTTTGCAGAAGCAGCAAGGGCAGCGAAGCAGGGAGCACTGCTGGTATGTGCTGCCTCCCCGGGGCCAGGGCTGGGGCTGGGAGGGGGCCGGGGCCGGGGCTGGGGCTGGGGCCA
>NW_017729028.1:27518407-27520044 GCF_001723915.1 Gavialis gangeticus | reverse complement strand
ATGGGGGGCAAGGGGCTTTGGGTGGGGGGCACAGGGCAGCAGGGCTGGGGGGGCAGGGGCACAAGTAGGGCATTCTGCCATCTACCCCCTGCCCTCATTTTGTTTTTCTGGCATGTCGGCACTCCAGCACCTTCCAAGGTAGGCATTGTGGGGGGGTTTGGCACTCCGGCCAGAAAACACTGCCTACCCCTGTTCTAGGGCATTCCCAGGGTGTGCTGGATTGGGCCCTGCAAGCCCCAGGAGAACACATCACTCGTTGTCCTGTAACATAAATGGACAGGTAAATGGGGGAAGTCTTTTGTCCAATGAAGTGGGTCAGCTGGCTGGGGGACATCCTGACACAACTGATGCTGTTTCATTTAGCAATGTTTGTCTACCCTAAGCCAAGACCCCTGAAAGGTTTGGCCTGCCTGATTCATCTCAGTGAGGGGTTAATTCAGGTGTGCACTGAGGGCAGTTCCAGTGTCAACATTAACTATAGCTATGGGCAAGCTTTTAGTTGCAGTGCTGCAAATCTCTGGGAAGCTTGTAGCAGTAGAAAATGTGGGGAGAAAGAGGTGTTCCAGTGCCCTGACTGGAGAGCTTCAGAGTCCCGTCAAAGGCAAGCTCTCCAGCCAGGGGACAATTGGGAGCTGCTCCTTGGTTTCCCTGCCATACCCGAGGAAGTCCAGCAATTGACAGCGTGCCCCCTCCCCTGCTGCCAGCTACTGAAAAGCAGTCAGTGCCAAGAACAGCCACTGCCTTGCAGGGGTGAGAACTGCTCCCTGTACTCCTGCCACTTCTGGTGGTGCTGCTGCCAGAGGCAAAGCCCTTGCAGTACTGGTGTATTCCCAATACAAAGTAACGCCTGCTCATAAGAAATGAAGCACACAAGAAAGGAAAGGAACCATCATCCTATCAGGATCTGCACCTTTCATTTGGACACTGCTTGGGTGGGCTTGGGAGATAATATATTTTTTCCTTTGCCAGTGGAAAAGGAACTGAGTGGAACAGCGCATCTGGACAATCTCACAGGGGAGCCAGATCCACCAGAAATAAGACACTGCCTTTAGCAAACACTTTTAACATTCATGGACATGAGGTGTCTATTATCAGAGTACAACCCCATTCCTATGCTGGTTTCAGTTTAAAATGTGACTGCATAGAAAATGTTCTGGAGCCTGACAGACTCATAGACAATGAGGGTTGGAAGGGACCTCAGGAGGTCACATCTAGTCCAACCCCCTGCTCAAAGCAGGACCAGCCCCATCTAGATCATCCCAGTCAAGAGTTTGTCTAACTGGGTCTTCAAAACCTTCGAAGATGGAGATTTCACCATCTCTGGATAGCTTGTTCCAGTGCTTTACTACCCTCCTACTGAGACAGTTCTTCCTAATATCTAACCTAAACTTCCCTTGCTGCAACTTGAGACCATTGCTCCCTGTTCCATCATCCACCACCACTGAGAACAGTCCAGCTCCAAACCCCCCTGCAGGTAGTTGAAAGCTGCTGTTAAATCCCCTCTCTGTCTTCTCTTCTCCAGACTAAATGGGTGTTTATACTTGTGCTCCAGGAGGGAGGTGGGGCTCTTTAATTAGAGCAGCTCCAAGAGCAGCTCTAATTAAAGCACCCGGAGCATTTTGTGTATCAGCATCCCC
>NW_017729028.1:27512586-27513407 GCF_001723915.1 Gavialis gangeticus | reverse complement strand
CAGCACACATTGGGGTTGGGGAGGCAGCAGCTGTTTGCAGCCTCCCTGCTTCAGCTGGCCTCAGGTCTGGGTAGCTGCTGCCAGCTGGGAGCCCGGACTGCTCCCAGCAGGCAGCTTCGACACTGCAAGCCCTGCTGGGAGCAGCCTGGGCTCCGTGGCTATCAGCAGCTACCCAGAGCTGGGGCCCGCTGCAGCTGGGAGGTTACAAACAGCTGCTGCCTCCCCAGGCCCAATGGACAGAGTGCTGGCACCTGCTGCCTTCCCTGGGCCGGGAGACAGTCGGGGCCAGGGCAGGAGGGCAGCAGCTGTTTGTAGCCTCCTGGCTGCAGCTGGCCCCAAGCAGCCCAGGCTCTGTGGCTATCAGCAGCTACCCAGAACCTGGGCCAGCTGCAAACATCTGCTGCTGCCTCTCCCCGCTGGCCCCAGGCTCCGGGGAGGCAACACATGCCTTCAGTGCTTCCCCCTGTGCTGCCCTTGCCACTTCTGCAAAGCAGCGTTGGAACCCAGCACAGCAGGGCCACAGAAAGCTGCCTGCTCCCTGCTGCCCTGCCACATTTCCCCTGTGCCCACAGGAGCAGCATGGGCAGCAGTGCAGGGTTGTGCCCCTCACTGCTGCGCTGCCTGCAGGGGAAATGTAGCAGGGAGCTCGGAGCAGGCAGCTTTCTATGCCCCCCCACTGCGTGCTGCTGCCCTGGGTTCCAGCGCTGCTTTGCAGAAGCAGCAAGGGCAGCGAAGCAGGGAGCACTGCTGGTATGTGCTGCCTCCCCGGGGCCAGGGCTGGGGCTGGGAGGGGGCCGGGGCCGGGGCTGGGGCTGGGGCCA
>NW_017729028.1:27495384-27507586 GCF_001723915.1 Gavialis gangeticus | reverse complement strand
GAGTTTGTCTAACTGGGTCTTCAAAACCTTCGAAGATGGAGATTTCACCATCTCTGGATAGCTTGTTCCAGTGCTTTACTACCCTCCTACTGAGACAGTTCTTCCTAATATCTAACCTAAACTTCCCTTGCTGCAACTTGAGACCATTGCTCCCTGTTCCATCATCCACCACCACTGAGAACAGTCCAGCTCCAAACCCCCCTGCAGGTAGTTGAAAGCTGCTGTTAAATCCCCTCTCTGTCTTCTCTTCTCCAGACTAAATGGGTGTTTATACTTGTGCTCCAGGAGGGAGGTGGGGCTCTTTAATTAGAGCAGCTCCAAGAGCAGCTCTAATTAAAGCACCCGGAGCATTTTGTGTATCAGCATCCCCATGCTGAAAAATGGCAGCAGGGGACTTTAACTAAAGCTGGTCGAATGAGCTTTACCCCCACCGCCATTTTTCAGCATAGGGATGCTGATAGACGAGAGGCTGGAGTCTGTGGAGTGCGGTAATTACCACACTAGCAAACTCAATCAAGTCTGCTCCGATGCGCTGTAATTACTGCACGTTGGGGCAGCCACACTGCTCATGTACAGTATAGGCACCGAATAAGCCCAGCCTCTTCAGAAGTCATGTGCCCCAGCCCCTGAACCATTTTTGTTGCCCTCCACTGGACTCTTTCCAGTTTCTCCACATGCTTGTAGTGTGGGGCCCCAAACTAGGCACAATCCTCCAGATGTGGCCTCACCAGTACTGAATAGAGGAGAATAATCACTGCCCTCAGTCTGCTCACAACACTCCTACCAATGCAGACCAGGATGTCTTTAGTCTTCTTGGCAACAAGGGCACACTGCTGACTTATATTCAGCTCATTGTCCACTGTAACCCCCAGGTCCTTTTCTGCAGAGCTGCTGCCTAGCCAGTCAGCCCCCAGCCTGTACTGGTGCATGGGATTGTTTTGTCCTAAGTGCAGGACTCTGCACTTGTCCTTGTTGAACCTCATGAGATTTCTTTTGGCCCAATCCTCCAATTTGTCTAGGTCACTCTGTATCCTAGCCCCACCCTCCAGCATATCTACTGCTCCCCCCAGCTTGGTGTCATCTGCAGACTTGCTGCGAGTGTACTCCATACTATCTTCAAGATAGCTGATGAAGATATTGATGGGGCTCTTCTCTGTTGTGGCAGAGTTCTCAGTTGTATGTTCTCAGTCATGTCACCTACACTGCTGTCAGATTTAGTCCAGTGGCTAAAACATCTCCCATTCATTAGCCATATATTGTGTTTAACATTATATCCACAATTTGTGCATGTCTGTGTGCTTAGTGCCTTCAGGCATGCACCAGCTAAGACCTCTGTCCACATGTGTCCCCAGTGCCAACAACACCCTGCAAACATTCAGCAAACTGCAAGATCAGGCACCTGAATCAGCCAAAACCAATATAGTTCTGTAGCTTTTAACAATACCATCAAAGCACTGGAGTAAAACCAGGGGACAGCTCTACTCTGTGGATGTGCGTGTGTGTGTGGATATAGATACACTTTTATTTGGAATAAACTCAAGGTAAAATTAAAACTGAACTCTTTAGAACTACAGAATAAATTATTAATTGTCCTAAATACAAAATAGCCATGTAAACACTAAGTCTCTATCACACCTAAGATTGACTGTAGGTCAGAATCTGAAACTTTAGGCTTTATAAATTGGAAGTGACAGTGGTAGCTGTGAGCCCTTTCATATCAAGACTGAAGACAACTTCAACATCTTTAAAAAAATTGCTCTAGATCTGTGACACAACTGAGCACATCTGTATTGCACACACGTGGCATGTGAAATAGATACAGCTAAAGCACAACCAACTTGCTATAGCTATTACACTCAAAATACATTTTCAAAAAATTTGTCAAGTCATCCAAGTATAACTGCAGCCTGTGAATGTGCAAGACAATTAGAAGGACACTAGTGTTAACAGATTAGAGCAGGAGAATGGGCCTTGGGGGAAGATCAGGATGCCCAGTTGCTATTTCAAGGGCTGTCCCTGACTCTCTATGTCACTTTGGCTACACTTCTCTGTGCTTCACTTTATCTAAAAGAAATGCAATAATCACCCTATCTCATGGGTTGTGTTAGGCTTAATAATTGGGCTATAATAATTATTGTTCATTGCATGTATAAGTGGCTAACATCATATCTGTTCCTGATATTAATCAAAATAGGAAGAATGATATGGTGAAGGAGACACCTTTTCCCTTTGAATATTCTTTTTTCAAAAAACAGCACAACCTAAGGGACCTCAACTTAGAAAAGAGCTCAAGGAAGGGTTTCATTAGACTCCTCTACCAGGCAAAAAATTAAAAATAAAATAGTTCGACACTTAGTGGATACTTCAAGGGTTTAATCCTGGTTAGGGTGGTGTGGACCCAAAACCCAGTTTTCTTAGTGCACGTCAGGCTGTCACACTGTGTGAAACAGAATCACATTTAATGATTTAGGTTCCTAAAACTGCATAAACACCCCTTAGACCTTCTCAAAGGTGAAACAGGAGCTGGTTCTATGCTTCATACGTGCTTTGGAATTTGCTTAATCTTCAGGGGATGTTCAGAGACCTGCTGTTACTGAATCAGAGAACAATAGGGTTGGAAAGGACTTTTATAGGTCACCTGTATTAACCTGCTTCAGACAGGATCATCCCTGTGTAAACAGGGCTGTGCAAACCTTCAGTCCCTGATTCAATTTGGTGGAGATTCAGCCCAATTCAGTGGCCGAATCTCCGAATCCGAATCGAATCAAGACCCTTTAATCTCTCTGAATCGAATCGGAAACCTCCAAATCGATTCAAAGAGATTCGGTGATTCGTACATAAACACAGCTTTAAATGTATTTTTCTACATACCTCTAGGTACCAGGTGGCTCGTGAGCGCTGCGATGCTGGGGTGCATGCAGTGTCCCACAGAAGTGCAGGGGGGCTCCCCAGCACGCTCAGCAGCAGACCCAGAAGTGGGCCACAAGCACTTCTGGTCCACTTCTGGGCCTCTAGGAAGCACGCAGGGGGGCCCGCCACACTCCCCCAGCTCGGCAACTGGCACCTCCTGGGTCTAGGGGGTGCACCTGGGGTCCCCCCATGGCCAATCACTGAGCCAGGGAGCTGCAGGGAGGCCCCTCGCATGCTCCCCCGCAGACCTGGAAATGGACCGGAAATACTTGTGCACCAGCTAAGGTTACTTACAGGTTTGCTGCCGAGCACATGGAGGGCCCCCTGCACTCCTGCAGGATGCTCCGTGCGCCCCAGCATCGCAGTGTTCATGAGCCGCGCCTGGTACCTCGAGGTGTGTAGAAAAAAGTTTAAAGCCGTGTCTATGGCCAAATCACTGATTCTCCGAATCAGCATTGATTCTTCTGATTCGGATTCAGCCGAATCAAATCAGGGACAGTGATCCAAATCAATTAATCGAATCACTGTCCCTGATTTGGGCTGAATCTGAATCAAATAGGGCCTGCTTCACACACCCCTAGTGTAAACCATCCCAGACAAATGTTTACCCAGCCTGCGCTTAAAAACTTCCTGTGATGGAGAGTTTGCCACCTCTGTAGGTAATCTGTTGCAGTGCCCAACCAACCTTGCAGGAGTTAGTTAAGGTGACTTTAAATGTATATTGGAGCTGGGATGTTCAAAAAAAGTCCCTATTGTAGACATATCTACTATATCCCTCCCTGTAATAGGGTTCATGAGTTGATATTTGACAGACAGTTGTGCTTTGTGTCTGACATACATGTGCCTTGAGGAAGTGATACATTTCAGACACAAGAAAGTATTAAGATTGATGTAATTCCATTAGATCTTCAAGACAGATGTATTGTTCCTCTTGGGCTTATGTCAGGAAATGCACAGCAGATAGTAGCTAGAACCTCTTTGATGAAATGTTATTAAAAATTAATCTCCTGTTATTTCCATAAGTAGGATTCTCATTGCATTTTCTTTTATCTAAGACTTCTGTAAATCTCTTTACTGAATATGAATTTTCATCAAATCCTGCAGAAGAGAACTCGCCCAGTGCCTTTGACAAAAATATCCCAAACCTTAAATTAATTTTTCACTCACAAAGCAAAATTTATATTCTGTTGACAAATTTCCCCAAAGTGTTTTCAAATGGAATGA
The DNA here is from genome assembly GCF_001723915.1 of Gavialis gangeticus. Taxonomy (NCBI): domain Eukaryota; kingdom Metazoa; phylum Chordata; order Crocodylia; family Gavialidae; genus Gavialis; species Gavialis gangeticus. Next base: position 27,503,452 of record NW_017729028.1, on the reverse strand, counting down.
AAATCCATAAGTCAGATAATAATGCAAACAGCCTGTTATCTATTAGCCAACCCCATAACAACCACCATTTTAAAAAAATACCTGGACTTAAGATTTTTGGATAGCATAAATTTCTTCCCCAACTTACTAAAAGGTACAGATGTAGTTATAGTTTCTATTAGCCTACAGCTACAGAAGCCTAGCCCTCAGCCACCAAAAAGCACTAACCTACTGTACCAGAGCCCTGGGCTCTCTCTTACTTACACAGGGCAGCAGCCTAGCAAGGGAGCTCTGCAGACAGGCAGGGTGCCGCAGCTTCAGGATGCCAAGGCAACTGGCTAATGGGGTAATTAGCCAGCACCTGCAGTGGTCAGATGGCCGGATGCAGGCAGCACCAGGGGAGCATATAAGCCCAGGGCTGGGGCTAGCTGTGCCAGTCTCTCCCTGGCTACCACTGGGGAAGGAGGTGTCCGGGGGAAGCATTTCTCGGCCTCTTGGCAGCTGGGCACAAATCCAGCTGCCTCTCGGCTGGGGCTGTGGGAGGCCGGGAGGATGGAGGAGGCCAAGTGGCATGGAGCGGTGGTGGCCAATACTTCCAAAGTGACTCCAGAGCCAAAACCGAGGAGGGGAATAAGAAGCAGCAGCAAAAGGAGGAGAAAGAGCTTGATGGTGAGAAACTGGAGCAGGCAAAGGAGGAGGAGGAAGGGATGGAGGGAGAATGAAAGGTTGTTGGAGGGAAGCAGAAGGCGGCGCAGCCGGCCACAGGAAAACTGATGGAGGTGGAGGCAGGGGGAGGATCCCGCAGCAAGAAAGAAGTGGTGGGAGGAGAAGGGAGCTGGGCCAAGAAGGGCCCCGGAAGAAGACGACAACAGGAGGAACGCCCAGCAGGACGATGTCCTCTGTGGGGAGAACGACCCCCGCCAAAGGGTGAGACGCACTCTACACAAAGAGGGCTTGCGAGGGGCTTCGGCACTGGGCAGAAGTGAGTTTATGGAAAGAGTCCTCGTCGAGGACCCGGAAGTGAATCCAGATGATGTTCGTGTTTTTGTAGCGTACAACAACTTCAAGATGTGACCTCTGACTTTCTGGAGAAGAGAGGGCTATGAAGCCTGCTGGAAAAGGTACGCAGAAATTGCGGACCAAAAAGAGATGAGGGGAGTGTTGTTTGAGGTGGGAAGGGAAGCAAGGGAGAGGGCGATGTTTCTGAAAGGTAAAGTACTTGCCCTCTGTGATCCAAGCGGAGCCCCATAGCGCAGCCGTTCTCAAACTTTCTTTTCACGGACCACTTAAATTGCTGAGGGTCTCAGCAGACCGCTTAAACTTTTTTTTGTTCTACCAATCAAAGCGCACAACTCATATTTTAATAGCAGTAGTCTTACCTTCCTAATGCGATGGATGGGCCTGTTTTTTTTTTTTTTGAGCAAAGTTCTGGGAAGTCCGGTGTAACGGTTGTCAGCTTTAGCCTTAGGTCACCTTTCTGCGGCCCCCTGAATGGAGCTCGTGGACCACTGGTGGTCCGCAGACCACAGTTCGAGAAGCTCTTCCATAGAGGATACATTACGTATTTTGGGCAACTGAAGCTGTGCGGCAGTTGTAGGAAGTGGGGGCACTTGGCTGCCGTTTGCAAATACACAGTGTGATACCAGTGTGGGGGGAGAGGGCAGAGGGCAACAAAGTGCAAGGAGGAATTGAGATGTCTGATCTGTGGGAAAAGGGGGCATCAACAAAGAGTGCCCGGTTTCACATGCAAATCGGGCCAGGCAAAGAGATTCAGCCTGTGGGGGTTCAGAAGTGGGAGGGGAGGCTGACTAGGAAGACATGGGGATGGACGTCTACACGGTGGAGGAAACTCCACGGGGGGGAGGGGAGGGAGAAGCAGCTAGTGCAAGGGGTGGGGGGAGAGGAGGAGGCCGCACCAGCACAGGAGGAGGGAATGAGTGATCAATTAAGTGGTGGGGGAGGTGATAGACATGGTATCAGCAGGGCAGGAAAGGGAAATGTCACAAACTGAGACTGGGAAGGGGGAGGAAGAGAAAGCACTGAAGGTGGTGCACTGGGCAGAGGAGTTGGCCAAAAAATTAGCTGGGTAAAGCATGGTTTAAAACTGGGGCCAACCATTTTGGTTGGTGTGCCACAAATTAGTCCTGCACCCTCCCCAAGTGTTACTCTGATCCTCTCCCCCTGGTAAATCTGTTGCTCCACTTTCTGTTCCCTGCCCTGTGCTCCCCACCCTATTTGGCACAGAGTTTCCTGCTCCCTCCCTGATCTGCCATATACTATGCACAGAAGCTGCTTGTGCCACTTGTGGCATACATGCTGCGCGCTGGCCACCCCTGATTTAAAATGTGTATCACATAGGTTGTTCCTCTTCCCTGGGCCATTCCCACACTCGGACAGTCACTCTGCAGGTGCAAATGCACAGAAAGGAGGCTTCTTAGGAGTGAGGAGCAGAAGCTGTGTGAAACATCTGGCCAGATGGAGCTAGAGTCGTGCCATCCTCTAATGCAAGTTTTGGAACCTCAAAGCCTCCATTTCTTTTTCGGCTCTGGGTTTGTCTTGTTTCCCCACAACAGCGAGGCCCAGGCTTCACTGCGTTGCTTCTACCCACTAGAAATAAGTCTGGCTTCAGTCACTGTTCTGCCCAGGCTGACTAGTATGTTGCTTAATCCAGAATGTTATTTGCAGTGTTTTTTATCTGTACAGGGACGTCAATCCTGCACATCCAGAACAGTAGGCAGAGCTGTGATGGGCTTCTGGAGCTATCCAGTCCAGATCCACAGGCTAGGTCCCATTGTACATTTATTAGGGTTTTTTACAGGGAATCTTTAAATGTACCATGCAATTGGTCTTCTATCATTTAGCAAACATAGGGACTGACAGGCACGATCAGACATGCAATCTGCCGGGGTCAGTAGCCTGTCTCCTGCAGTGGCTGGATTCTTCAGCAGAAAATATAAGTAACCTTGCATTAGGCAGAAATGTGAGAATAAGTCCCTCCCATGCTCCCATAAGCTTGCTGCATAATAATTTTCAATAATCAAGAGTTTCTCTTAAAGCCCAAAGTACAAGGTTTAATATTTCTTCCAAGATTTGTTAGTGTTATCTTGGAGCATTCTTGTCACCCAGATAAATGCCTAAATCCTTCCTGAAACTCACTGAAGATTTGACCTCGGTGACATCTGTGGCAGCGTTCCACAGCTTAATACTGTGTTGCAGGAAACAATATTTCCTTGTGTCAGTTTTGAATTTGCCACCAAGTGCCCTTGAACTTGTGCTACAAGACAGGATGAACAGCAAATTCCCCTTGGGATAAGACTTCACAGATGAATAAATCTCATCAGCAGACGGTTATCTTGATCCCCAAGACTTCATTTTCCCCTTGTTTCAGTTTCAGTCCATCACTCCTACACTTACATTTGCTAAATAATGTATTGTTTTCCTTGGTGGTTACAATCTCTAAATGTATTTCTATGGTTACATTCTGTCCGACATAAAAGATACATCTATAACTCTTTATAATCTGTCCTACTAAATCCATCCCACCCACCTTCTCCAGCCCTCTAAAAAGAGAACAGAGATAAAGTGAATCCCTGAAAGGCCTCAGGATTAAGTAGTAATCTGCCTGCCTCATTCACAGTACAGCAAGCAACAGAAGAATAAACACTCTTTACCAGCAGCCACATTCAATTCTCTATGTGTAAATTTTGGGCACACTGATAACTGCAGCCTGTTCTGAGTGGAGATTAAGTCACCTGTAAAGATTCCTGAAATTAAGGTGCCATTTAAGTCGCTGCTTTGTAGCTCTGTTCTTTTCAGGCTATTATTATGCATCTTAATCCAGATTTTAATTTGCAATCTGCCATGAGCAGTGAAACCTAATGCTGTAATAACTACTGTCAAGGGTGACACACCATAGAAAAGAGACGACTCTTCTGCAGAAGCGTTCCATTCTAAGGAGAAACCTGATATGCATGTTACCAGGGCTGCCAACTGTATTATGGACAATCCATTATAAAAAGACTCAAAATGCTTGTCTTAAAGCCTAAAAATGAAGAGATCTGTAGAAAACTAAGTGTAATCTATGTGTAAATTTTGGGCACACTGATAACTGCAGCCTGTTCTGAGTGGAGATTAAGTCACCCTCAGCTCTGTAGAAAACTAAGAAACAGTGAGCTTGATTGAAGATCCATTATCAGAATGAGGCTGGATGCAACTGTTGATGAAAAGATAAAACAGAGCAGTGAAACCTGCAGGGAGCTCTCCATCAGGGCTTTGTAGCCCACAAAAGTCTCTGTAGCCCTCTTCCCTGGACATGTGCTGCTGTCACCTGCCTGTAATAGTTTCTGCCTCAGAGGTAGGCAGGGCCACCCAGCACCAGGCAGTGCGAGGTGCTGAGTGGAACAAGGAGGGGAGCAATGCAGACGGGCTGGAACTGCACAGCTAGGAGGTGTGGGGGGAAAGAGGCAATAGGTAGAGGTACATGCTAGGGTGGGGGGAGTGGAGCCATCAAGGATAAGGTTGGGTAAGGGTCAACATGGCTCAGGGTGCAGTCAGGATGTGGGGATGAGTACTGGAGCCATAGGGAAGAGGCAGCATAGTGTAAAAACCATTGTGTCAAATAAGACTGTTAAAAACTGGTATTACACTTCTACATTTGACCATGGTTCTTGTTACTGCCATCCAGGGCCTGGCAGAGGGGTTACATTTACATTATGTCAAATACATATCAGTAAAAAAAGTCAGTAAAAAAATGTGGATGTCGGTAAAAAGTTATCAGATTGTCAGTAAAAAAAGGTTTTCTTGGAATGGCAACCCTGCATGTTCCACACATTTGAAAATTAAAATTTTTAAAAGCTGAATTGCCTTCATTTTTGTGGCTTTGTTTTCTCTCTGCATTCTTCTCAGCTTGGACAATAAAAATAATATAATGTGGGCCACTTGGGGATTGAGGTGCTGACTGTGGTCAGGAGGAATGAGCAAATTCCAGGGACAAGCAAGGTCAGGAAGCCAGGAGGTCAATCCAAGGGCAAGGTCTAGGAACAAGCCAAGTCAGGTAGTTGGGGATCGAGCAGAGAGTGGAGTCAGAGAGCAAGCTAGATTGAGAAGCCAAGAGATCAAGCAAAAAACAAACCAGAAAGACAAGCAAGGCAGTCTGAGATCAAACTGAACCTTATTGCCCAGATACTTCCTGTTTGAAGCCAGGGGTTTATATGGGGGAAGTGGAGAGTCAGCTGACCCCAGGTGGCCACTCCCGTGACAGGGAGTGGGCAGAAGTTCAGGTTCTGCTGGACCAGCTTTGACCAGGCAGGGTGATTAGTCACAGAATGGCAGGCTGAGATGAACAGGTGTATTGTCAGGCCAAAACTCCAGATTTGAGGGTGCAGCTTGGCAACTCCTTCTCTACCTTAATAGTATCAAGTCCCATTGCACTTGGCATAGCAGAATTGCCGACCACAATTTTTATCTCAGATAAAATCTGGGACTCTAAACCTTACTCAGAAATCTGTGGGAAGCCAGAGTGGAGAGCAGACAGATTAGGGTGAGGCAGAAAGCAGAAGCTGGAGGAGGAAGGGGGAGCCCAGAGACTTGGCTGCTTTGGAGCCAGAGCAATGTGTGGTGTGGAAACCAAGCAGGAACCTGGGGGCTACAACTTAATGCCTTGCAGGCCACATGGGGACTGTAGTACACCAGCTGGAAAACCTGGCTGAACTATACTTCCCTCAAAGACAATAGCATGCACAAATCAGTAAAGCAAACAGATTGGTCTTGGAAAGTGTAGATACATGCGGCTCCCTTATGATGGACTTGTTGATTTGCTCATACAATTTTCCAGCATTGCATTCGCATCATAAGTGGAATAGAGCAATCTAAGACAACTCTTCTCTTTATATGAACCAAAAAAGGCTACATATCAGTGCAGCAAAGCCATGTTCCAGGGGCAACTGTGACACCCCCTGCTCAGCCCAGCCCAGCCCAGCCCAGCCCAGCCCAACATGGAAAACATGCTGGGACACTCTGATTTAACTTAAGCCAGGATGGGGTTTGGAACAGAAGTTGCATAAACTGGTTTGACCCAAATCACTTAAGTCTGATACTATATTTAACCAAGTTTATCTTAAACCAGTTTCAGTCATTTTGAAACTGGTTTATGCGCACTGAGCTTCTGTTCTGTTACCTATTTAAACTAGTTTCTGATCTCTTAAACCAGTTTATGTGTAATTTCTGTCCCTAGCCCTGGTGCCCACGCAACCCCTGCCCTGCTCCAGCTTTTCATATATTAAGTATGTATCCTGCATGTATTATAGACAGACATACAATAACAATGCACAGCATATACTGCCTTGATATCTGATACAGTACTTCCAAGGAGTTACAAGTGCTGGAAAGGCTCATAGCACAGCACAGGGATCCTGTGTCCTGGGAAAAGAAGCTGCATAAAAAAGAGAGAAGTTGCATCCCACTGATCTGCTGGTCTCCAGGAGTTCATCGGGGGGTTGAGGTGAAGAATGCCTGCTACGTGGATGTGAACTTAGACTGGGCAAGTGCTTGTGCACTTGGAGCTGGGCAGTCTTCCTACTGGCAATACAACAGTGCTGCCCCGGGCTCCCATTCTGCAAGCCTGCATAGCATTTGGGTGATACCTTATAAGATAAAAAGAAACACTCCCACCCTCCAAAAGCAGGGGTTTGGTTGGTGATTCTGTACACGCCGATTCATTGTCCAGGAAAACCAAATCTCAAAAATCGATGCTATTTGCAAAGAACCTCCTATGTGCTTTGATGGAAAGTTAACACTCCAGAAACAGTTTTTCAGTACAGATAAAGAGATGAAGTTAAATGTGTTTGATCAAAGCACCTTTATTCACCCTTATGGAGGCATTTATCTGAGCATTTGCATCAAGAGAAAAACAGGGAATTGGTTTTGATGGCTGTGCAGTGTTGCTGGAGAGCCTCTGTGTACACAGCACTCTCTAGGCTCCTAACGTCTTCCCTTGATCTGCACCACCCACTTGTGCACAAACAAGCATGGACATCCCTGGGGCGTTGTCACAGGTTCCCTCTCAGCTCTGGCTGGGCTGGGATCATTGCACTGCCCATGCTCATGTCCCATTCAGCTGCTGGCCTTCTAACCTCCAGTGGCACTCTGCAACTCCTGATGAGCACAGGACAGAGGTTTGGAGCAGAATAACAAAGGTATGCACAGCTGAATGAGCACAGTGCTGACAGCCAAGCCAAGCTGCTCCCACTGAAATCCTGAAGTCTGCTGTGAATTGCAACGGGAGCAGGACCTCACTCCTTGAGCTTCTGCAGCTCTAACAGGTGGCTGTTTTTTGCAGCCTGGATGGGAGCTCCTGTTCATAAGCTTGTCATCTGGGTTTCATCTGATGGCCTGCCCCTGCTAGAAGCAAACTCTGCGTTAGAAAATAGATGTCCCCAACCCTGTCACATAACCTGGTGCTGGCACAGTGTAGGCTGCAATACACCCGGTTCTGTTACATGGAGACCTTGGGATTCACTGATCTATCCTGCTTTGACCTTTACAAACACAGCAACTATTTCAAATGCCTTGATGACATTTCTTAGGTTACTCAAGAGTTTCCCTCAACAGTGGTTTCCCAGGGAAACAGGCATATTTTTGAGCTTTAAATCCAAAATGCATTAAAGTAAATCTAAAAGGAGACAAACAAATTAGATTCTGAAGCAAACTCTGGGCCTGAGCCTGCATGTAGAATTCAGTTTCAAAATTATAGCCAATTTCATAGATTTCATAGACATTAGGGCTGGAAGGGACCTCAGAAGATCATCGAGTCCAGCCCCACACCTGAAGGGCAGGAAGTCAGCAGGGGTCATAGGATCCCAGCAAGATAAGCATCTAATTTACTCTTAAAGGTGTTCAATGTAGGTGCTTGAACCACCTCCGATGGCAGGCTGTTCCAGACCTTGGGGGCTCAGACAGTAAAGAAATTCTTCCTAATGTCCAGCCTGAAACGGTCTTGTAGTAGTTTATGACCGTTCAACCTCGTCATCCCTTGGGGTGCTCTGGTGAACAAACGCTCCCCCAGATCCTTGTGGTCACCCCTGATAAACTT
>NW_017729028.1:27483043-27495225 GCF_001723915.1 Gavialis gangeticus | reverse complement strand
TTGGCCAGTCCATTAAGGATGGCCTCTTTAATAAACTTTTCTAAGATCTTCCCCGGGATAGAAGTCAGGCTGACGGGCCTATAGTTTGCCGGATCCACTTTCCTCCCTTTCTTGAAGATAGGCACCACATTGGCCTTCTTCCAGTCTTCGGGCACTACACCAGAGCACCAGGAGTTTTCAAAGATACGTGCCAGGGGCTGGGCTATGATGCTCGCCAGCTCCTTGAGTACCCTGCGGTGTACAGTGTCAGGGCCGGCTGACTTGAAGGTATTCAGCTTCTCAAGGTGTTCCTTCATGAGGTCGGCATTTATGGAGGGCAGGGGATCTCCCTCACCTGGACCTCCCTGTCCCGTAGCGGGCATGGGCGTCCCATGGGACTGATGAAAGACTGACGCAAAGTACCCATTTAATAGGTTGGCTTTTTCCTGGGCGTCAGTTGTCAGGTGCCCCATCTGGTTCAGCAGGGGTCCAATGTTACCCTTGCTTTTCCTCCGGCTCCCCACATATCTGAAAAAGGACCTGTTATTGTCCTTGATGCTCGAAGCTAGTTGGAGTTCAGAATTTAACTGTCTTAAAGCCAAATTCTGGTCTTGTAGGAATTCAATACATGTAGAAATCCCTGCATGCCTCAGAGATGAAATATGGGCTTGTATCCATGCCTGTAAGGTCCAGCAAAAGCAGAGAGAATTATTTCTCAAACAAAGGGGTACTTTGTGTAAACATTTAATGCAGACAGATGACAATACAGAGATCTGATTGTTTCAATCCCAGATACAATGAGTGTGATTGTTTAAACAGTGTTGAAAGAAGGAATATACACATTCATTTTTTTCACAGTACCAACATTGATCCTTGAGGGAAAAAAAAAATCACAGAAAATACCAACCCTACTTTCTTTTCCAAATTCATTCTTTAAGCTTCTCATTTAGAAAAATACATTCATATCATCAAAAAAAATATAACTCTGATAATCAAATAAAATAGAACAACTCTATATTTTAAAATTTCAAAAATACCCAGTTATATCTTTTATCTATAACTCTTCTATTTTATTTGGGCCCATGAATGCTGCCATGCACGAGGTCAAGATCACTAAACTTGATGATTTTTCTTTTAATTTTTGCTAGAAGCAGGGGCCAAGCTAGGATTAATACCCCAGCAAGTTTATGAATCCTGGTGTGTACGGCACAATGTATAGGCCCAACTACGTAGCTGATCTAGCACCCTCTGCATGTTCCACAATCAGCCCTGCCTCACGCACCCAGCCCACAGTGCTAGAAGATCGAGCACTACTGATTTTAGACCATCCTGGGCTCATTATCACTGTTCACTTGCTGGGTGACCTGGAAGCAATCATGGCCTAAACCAACTCCTGTAGACTCCAGTGTGCTCTAGATCAAGTGCTTCCGAATGGCAGTAGCCTGCACTGTGCAAAGGCACATTTCGCATGGGCTGAGTGCCTGCATGGCGTTTTTATTTGGAGTAGCTAGTGCACAATAAGCTAACAGCATGCTACCTTCCCTGAGTGCACAATCCCTTGATCTCTGTGTGCCAGGCTCCCTTTGTAAAACATGCCCAGTAATGCATCCTCCAGGCAGAGGTATGATGAGGCTTTCATTAATGCTTCTAACACATTATGATTTCCCTGATTCAAAAAGGCACCAATTGTGTGACTGGTACAGTATCGTTACTGTAAAATGCAGCATGTGTGCTGAAAACAATAACACTGCTGCAGCACGTCAATAGGAGGAGGGCAGCTTTCTGTACGGAGAAGCAATGTCTCATGCAAGTCATACACGCATTCACCACTAAAGGCAAATAAATACAAAATATTACTGTCTACAATTCCCAAAGTGACTACTGACCTTAAGTACCTCAATGTGAGATGACTTAAAGGTGCCTGTCAGAAAGTGATGAGCACTGACACTCTCACAGTCAGGACCACAGCTGTGTGTTAAGTGGCACAGCCAAAAAATCAGGCACCCCAAATCACTAGTCACTTTAGAAAACATTTTTGGCAGTAGCTCCCCAAATTAAAATTAAATCACTCCAGTTTGGAGTGACAGTGCATGGGAAAATCCTCATAACATGACTGTCCCAAACTGCACCTGGGGCTTTTCATTTAAAAAAGAACTAATTCAGGCATCTATTTAGGACATTTCATCCTCCAGGATCCCAAAGTGCTTTTGCAAACAAACTGCTATATAAGCCCCCCAGGGATCACATCCATCAACTATCAAGATGCAGCCACTACTATGGTGAAGGGCAACAAAGACAAATAGGGTAGGACAGGTAGCAAAGAAAATCCTGTGTTCAGCAGAGACTACAAAGACAGTGCAGGTCAGAATAAAGTGACCGGCTAAACACATTGGGATATTGCTTTTGCCAGCAGTTCCATGAGATCTTCCATGACCGCAGCATCTTTGCCTTATGTCCCAATAGCAACTTCAGCTGTATGTTATCCTCAGCAGTGCTGGGGATTTGGTTAATACTGATTCAGCATGGCTAACACCTCTTTCAGGTGGGGCATTAAGTTGCATTCATTGAACTCTACTCAGAATCTTCCTGGTTTTGTCAATCAAGGCCAGTGCATTTATTCTTCTGATAATTATCTACAGGATAACTGAACACTGGTACAGTCATCTGGAATCGAAGGTTCTTCTTTGAAAGCTGCTGCTTTCTGGATTCTCATATCAGGGTATTGCCTTCATTTTCAAACAGGTTGTCACAACTGGGATGGTTCCTTCTGTGAAGGGCAGAGAGGATCATGTGATGACAAAGTCTCCATTTTTTCCTGCTTGCTGTTATTTTCTCAGTATGTTTTGCCAGATTTAGCAAAAACTAAAACTTAGGCACCTCAAAAGACAACCAGAACAGAGAGGAGAGAATAGCCTCTCAGTAAACTGAGGACTTAATATTGTCTTAAACTGAACAAATGAGGTCTAAAAGGTCTTTTGATACCGAAATGAGGTCTGAAGTTTTAGACCTTCAGCCTAGGTTTTTTTAATTGGGAAAGAAATCTGTCAGCAAGAAAAGATAGGTCATGTTTAATTACATTTTCCTTAGCTAAGGATTTCTTCACCTGTAGTTTTGACTGGATGGAACAGCCATCCCCTCCAGTCCAAAACTTCTGTACAATGGCAGCGTGCTGCGTCCCACCCCCGAGAAAGCGTACTTCACTGGTGCGTTCTGAGATTTTGCTGCATGATTTGTATTACTTACATTTGGGCAGCTTACACTAAGAGAGCAGAATCACTTACAAAACAGAAGAACAAGAAGAGAACAGAATAACTTAAAATGGAAAGCTCTCAAATACATCCAAGCCACCACTCCCTACCCCCAGCCTTGTTCATTTTTTTGTTAAAGTCTCAGAATTTTCAAGAAAAGACTTTCTTTCCTGGAGCAACTGGAGTTTCTCTAGCTAATGGCCCATTTCCACGAAATACCTTAATTATTGTGAGGCTTATTTTTCTTATTGCAGGCAGAGAGCACTGTCCTTCCTAAGAGCTCTTCTTGCCTGTATGTTGAAGAGGCAACTGTTCTTGCCCTAGCGACCCACGGGCTAGTGATCCACTTGTTTTTGCCAAGCAGACTTGGGGTATTGATTACAGATGGCTGTTCTCAACTGACCTCAGGGATCTTAGTGAGGCATAAGAGAGAAGGTCCCTAAGTGATATAGGGTCCAGACCTTTTTAGACTCAAGGCACCCCTCGTAAGACTCAGGGCACCCCTTGGCAAATGCCAGCTCTGAGCTTTGACTTATTTTTGACCACTGAAAAATAATAGGCCATTTGCTGCAAAGAACTCAAAAAGACCACAACAGGTCAAAATGCTTTTGACATACTGGACTTCTATTTGAAATCTCTGTGTTTATCTGGTTGCTCACATCACAGTTCTAACATTGTGTGGCACCCCTTGGCATCCTTGAAAGGATTTCATGGCACCCCATGGTACTAAGGCACTCTGGTTGAGAAACACTGGTTAGGGCCCTATATGTTAAAACCAGCATCTTGGATTGCACCCAGAAAGTTACTGAGTACCAATGCAGACTCTGGACCACTGGAGTTATGTGCTCCCTGTCAGAAGGTGGGCCACCGTGCTCTGCACCTTCTGTTGCTGCTTCTGGATGGTCAAGGGCAGCCTTATGTACCGTACATTACAAGTTTAGCCTTGAGGTCATGAAGGCATGGATGCTGGTGGCCAGATATGAACATGAAAGAAAGGGTCACAGCCTTCTCACCAGATGGAGTTGGTGAAAGGTGCTTCTAGCCACAGCTGACACCTGAAGATCCAGGCAGACCCAGAAGATCCAGAAGCACCCCAAGGCTGCAAACCTAGGTGACAAGAGGAGGCAGAACACAAGTGATAGGTGTCCTAATCCTTCCCAAGTTATGCAGTCTGCCCACCATCATCACCTCTGTCTTTTTTGGATTCAGTTTCAATTGGCTCACCTGCATCTAACCCCCAACTGCAGCCAAGCGCTGGGAAAGGACAGTGACTATGAGGCTTGGGTCAGATGAGAAACAGAGGTAAAGCAGGGTGGGATCAGTATGCTGAGATGATATCTTGCTCCAAATGCCCCTGTCAGGCCACTGCAATTTGCTGCTGATTTAAACTTACCTTAACTGTTCAAGTGCCTGCTCAGTTTCCTTTTGACTTTTTTCGGTGATTGGGTAGAAAAGGAGTATGAATAAACCTAGAAGAATGAGGATGGCTGGCACTACCCCAATCAGGATTTTCAGTGCAAGGATCACACTGCTGGATTGTCTGCAGGCCCCTCCTTTGTATCCAGCCAACCTAGGAAACATCCACATGCCCAGTACTATTATCCACATGCCATTTGTTATGTTAAGCCCCTGACCCAAATCCCAGCCACCCAGACTTTTGCTCCCATTTCTTCTTACACCTCCTTTTACTCCTTTGTCTGCTAACTGTCCCCTGTGATGGCTAGTCCTGCTCCTATCAATGCCAACGTGGAATTTCATTTCCCTGAGAGCTGGCTTGGATCTTGCATGCCACTTTCCTCCCCATCTTCTTTTAAATACGTTTATTACTTCATTTAATGGTGTGACTGACTACGGCAATAGTGAGATGAAATCCTACAGAGCTGCATTTGTCTGAAAAGTGATTCAACAATGTACTTAAGCATGTGCTTAACTTTAAAAGTAGATAAGTAGTCACACTGCCTCCACGAGCAGTAATCACCTTCAAGTTAAGTACAGACTTAAGTGCTCTGTGAAACAGTAGTGGAATTACTCAGTGCCTAAAGAGAAGCACATTCGTAAGTGCCATGCTATCTCAGGGCCTAGGTACCACTTAGCATAATTGATGGTACCCTAATCTATGCTGTCCCAGGTTGTGGTATTCTTCTGTTTCACTCTGCACATGCACCATGAAAAGTTATTACCCATTCTCTATCAATCTGCCTCCTACACTCTCCCACAAATGTCAGCTCTGGTCTCCAGCAGATGGCAAATGCCTGGAAGCTCACAAAGAGGAACGAAGCAGAGTTAATCAGCTGACAGTAATACGTTAGTTATGAGCTTTCCATATGTAGTGTCTAAAAACAAGGAGACTTATTTTCTTGAGGAGAAAGTATTATGGCATCGGCTGCAAACTTCATAGCAGTTGACCAAAATACTTCAGGGTATTTCATGGCAAGGTCCACAGTGGAGCTACCACAACCCACCACCATGCTATTTTGGTTCTCCAGTCTTCAAATTGCAGTAGTGGCAGAAGATAGACTATTAAAATCACAGTTACCAAATGGGACTTAATTGCCTGCTATAAAAGCGATCTTCCTAACTCACAGTAAAAGCAGCCAAAAAACAAGTATTTTAAAGAAATTTTCAACCAAAAGTTTCCAGTTGCTGAAAACTGATTTGGACCCATAGCCTACATTGTAGGTTCCACAAACATGCTATTGAAAAGGTAGCCACAATTTCTAAAAAGACTTTTGATACTGAGACTATTTCTCTTCTTCCATAATAATCATTTCCATTTGTTCAGCTTCTGCCCCTGCAGACTTGGAGTACTGTACAAGCATTTCTGTCACACTAACACCTAGCAGTGTCAGTGGAAATCTGGCAAGCCTTGCGCTTGGCTCTGTAAAAACAGAGAACGAGAGACCATTTCTGCTCCCTTTCCCATAGACATATATGGCTGGAAGAGACCACAGGAGGTCCAAGGCAAGATCAGCCCTCTCCAAACCAAATGTTTGGCAATCTCCACTTAAAAAATATCCAGTAATATGAATTCCTAGTAATGTGTATCAGTACTTAACCACTCTCCGAGCTCAAAAATTCCTCCTAATATCCAACCTAAATTTTCCTATCCCTTAAGGGATGGGATGCTTCATAAAGAGCTGTATCTCTTCAGCAGTGTTACTGCAGTGGTAAGTTTCTGTGTTCTGTGCCTAGGGGTCTACATAAGCTTCACTTGTATTTGCAGCTGAGATTTATGAAACTAAAGTAAATAAGGAATATCTAAAAGGAGCTCTGTTACTTTTGAATTGAAATATGTTAGTGTAAATGTCTCACTGCCCAGAAGGTCTGACCTGGATGAGAACAATTCCAGGTTCATGATGTAGTCAACTCGAACTGACATCTTGTCTATCTATACCTGCCAGGATCCTGCTTTCATGAGTGGTGATTAGCCGCACAGGAAAAAAATGAAGGCCCTCAGAATCTTTTTATAATAAAAGCCAAATAAGTGGAAACAATCACTTACTCAAGGCTTGCTGAAGACATTCCTAATCCAAGCGCTGCTGACAACTTGGTGAAGAAGACATACGAAGAATAGAAGAGGGCTTCAGGCCTCTTTACATATTGATTCAGCAGGCGGAAGTGATCAACAACATCAGGCAACATGGACCTGGAGGCCAGCAAGAGAAGAGGAATGAACAGCCTCCAGCAGAAGTCTGAGCCTCTTTCATGGACAGAGTTGGCAAAGGGTCCTTTTTCTTGGAGGTCTGATTGTGTACAATGATTGTGTAAATCACAGAGCGGAGTATGGAAAAACAGAAGGTGCCCTTGTTTGAAAGGAGGGCCATAATTGTCATAGGAAATGCACAAAACACACCGCAAGGCCACAGAACCACAACACCTAGGTAAGGTAACCAAGCCCCTTCCACACGATTACAAGTTATTGCTTAATACTATTACTTTTACCAACAACAATAACAACAGTGATAATAATGGACAAGAATGCCCGAGCTGGATTTGGGGCCACTTGGATTTTTCCAGAGGTCTTATCATGCAACTACCTCAAGTGTGGTAGCATGCAGAAGCAGTTGTAGGACACTAAAGGGGCCCGTCCTTCCACTGATCGAGACTGCTTCTGACCCAGAACCACAGCAGGATGGAAGTGGGTCAAAACATCAACTATAAATCAACAAGTTTCATTTTTACCGGTTTACTGATGGAGGGCAGGCTGTGTTCCTGAGCTCAGGTAGTCTGGGCAGCCTGAATACATACCCCTGATCCCCAAAAGGCTTCAGTTTTCATAGAACTGCATCTATGAGGCATGAAGGGCTGTTCTACCTGACTCAATCTCGCTTTGTGGTCAGGTTGACTTCAAAAGCCAGGCACGTGCAAGAAGGGATCCAGCTCTGCAACCTCTTCACTTGGTTTTAATCAAATAATTCACTTCCAAGCCCCTCTTCAAACACGAACCTGGGTGGGTTTGACAGTTTCTTTCATCCATGGCCCCATACGTGGCACTCCTGCATTTTATTTGCAACACAGAACCACCCTGACTCTCCACAATACTTTGCTAATTGATTTGCACTCAGGGTCCATCCCCATTTCTGTTGCCATTTTAAAAATCAAATCCAAGCAACCAACTTAGTGTTTAGCCACGTTCTGCACCTATGTAGGGTATCAATTCACTTACAGCTAGACACCGAGAGCAGTTCTGTTTATACATAAAGACATTAGCTGTTAATTCTGTTGTAACTAGTGTCACAGGGCCGCACAGGTATCTTCTAAATATAGTGAAAGCCAATGTAGAACACATACCAGTTTATTACTAAATTCTGGCTTTCCCTGAGGTACATACTGTACATTTGTAGATACACACACTCCCTCCCTTCCCGCCTTGAGACCTTCAAGCATTAGATTCTCCTACCACGGCAACAACAAAGATGCTGCGATACTCAGACCAGAGACAAAGGCCACCACATATGCCACGCTCAGGTTTGGGACTGTAACCAGCATGACTGCGAATGGGATCATCCACTGAGAAAAAGAAAAAAACAACAACAAAAATGGCGTGTCAGGCATGGAAAAGATACGGCACATCATGGAGAAGATACATTTTGCTAAAAAACAGAGGTGGCTGTGGGAGGCAGCAGCCCGAGCACCAGGCTAGTCCAAAGTTTAGAGCCTCCACATTTTGGAAAAAATGTATTCCCATCACGTCCTTATTTGTTACCCAACTTAGCGAGAGTCCCTTCCCAGACTGCAAATTCCCAGCAGAGACAGATAACCTCTGCATTAGTCTGTAGTGGCACGGCTGTCATTTCACCACAAGAGCGCGCTCTAGCAATACAAGATTATACCTTGTATAAACGGATACAATTGCAAGCAATTTTATGATCAGTTTCCCTCTGCATCATGCACCCTTTCAGAAACTAAAGTATCCAAAGAGGTTTCTGGAACAATAACAGCACTGATTTAAAATGCAGTGAAGAAGAGGCACGAGGCAGGACCAGCAGGCCTGAGGCTCTAATGCAGAAGCGGAGGTATTCGGGAGTAGAGTTCCCTAAGATCTAGAAAAGTCACTGTAACATATGTCCACTGCATTTTATTTTTCTTCTTTATAAATTAAAGACTTTTCAGTCCTTAGTGGCTCACTCCCCCTCCCATACCTCTCCCTTCCACGACCACACACTATGTGACCTACAGACAAGCAGGCCCACCAGTGACCTGAAGGGTTTTAACTGACTTACAGAGAACAGCAGGGCAAAGGGAGGGGAAATGATAGCCAAGGACACTGGACTTATGAAAAGTACCTGATAAAGATCTTTAATAGTTATGTGGAGCGGAGGTGACCTCCATCTTACCATTTCAGGTATCGCTTGGGCACCTTCATTTCTTCACATCAGCCTCCACATGGGCGAGTCTACACAAGACACTTTATTGAGCAGTAGAGCAAATTACTCCACAGTATGCATCACCGTCTACACATGCAGACCCCTACTGTGCAGTAATTTGCTCTCCTCCGCAGTTAATTTGCTACCTGCATTTGCAAGGTACCCAGCAAATGTGGGTAGCAAATTCACTGCCAAGTAATTACTGCTCAGTAAGGCACATGTAGACGGCTGACCAAGAGTAAATTTGTTCCTGGTCAGCCGGGCAGCAGGAAGCGGGAGATTGCTCCCTGCCCCCGGGAGCTGCCTACTGCTAGGGCGGGCTCCGGTGGTGGAGCCTGGGCAGGGACAATTTCCCCCTGCCCTGGTAGCAAGGAGTTCCCAGCCCCTGCTCCGCGATCATGGACCCCGCACCCAGCCAGGGGCTCACTGCTAGCTGCTCCACCAACAGATTGGGGTCGGGGGCTGGGACCTGACCCTCCCCTGCAGCTCTTTCCAAGCTCCCTGCCCCTGACTGGGGAGCCGGAGCTGTAGTACATTGCCCCGGCCTGGACTCTGCCACTGGAGCCTGCCCCAGCAGCAGGCATGGGGCAGGGAACAATCTCCCAGTTCCCACCAGGAGACAACTGTCTCCTGGCCCCATGCTCCCTGCTAGCCCCAGGAGCAGCCTGGAGCCCCCTCTGGCTGCTGCACGGGAGCAGAGCTGGGTGGGAGCAAATCTTCTCCCAAATGTGCACACATGTAGACTCCTGCCCAGGGTGTGTTTACTCTGGAGTAAATCCATCCAGCAGCATTTGCACGTGTAGACATGCCCCATGAGGGCTGAGCACTTGATCTCAACAGCATAAAGCAGATGGATGTTGCAGCTAGTTTCTGTCCTGTGCCCCAACTGTGGGCACAGGAAGGACGATACAGCATGATCCTGCTGGGGCTTGAACCCTGCCGCCCCAGAAAGTTTAGATCATGTTGCTACTGATACTTAGGCCACTGAACCATCTCCTCCAGCCAAAACTAAGGAGGAGTGGGAGAAAAGGAGTCTGCGTCCCGCCACTGGCATAAGAAAAAATCTGTGATACCCACATATCTTGTCTGAATGCTTTACTTTCAGGTGTCTCTTGATATTAATTTAATGAGAATATTAAGTCTACAGAGGCTACAGAAAATCAACCCATTTTCAAATAAGTATGTAGTACTCCTTCCACCCTTAAAAGAGGCTGAAACTCTCAAGGAAAAAACAAATGGCAGAAACACAAGAGCATTGAGTGAAGTGATATTGTTCCCACAATACAAGTGAAAAGGTATAAGGAAGGTGCAACAGAGGCTGACAGCCTGGGAGGTAAATCTGTGCTCCTTCAGGGCCCATCTTAGCTTCTGGCAGCTAGCTGTGCTGGAATGCTAATGAGAGGAAGAAACAGGTGGGACATGTGACTTCCAAGTATATATTTCAACCTATCTAAAGATATGGTACAATCCAGAGTTTTGTTTTGAAGTCACACACAGATTGCAGTTTCAATAAACTGTTGCTGTACAAAACACACAATGGCTGTTACCAGACCTGAACTTTTTGGGGTGTTAGTCAAACTTTCAAAAAACTTAAAAAATTTCATACAGAGGGAAAACATGGACAATTCCATGTCCTGTTCACTGGACAGCGAGGAGGAATTTCGCTACTCCCCCCTCCTTAAACTGAGTTACAGGTTCAGTTACCTAAACTGCTCAATTTTGTTTGGTTCAAGTCAGAACCATATATTGGCCATAACAGAGATGGATCCAAACCTCAAACAACATGTAACCCTTGGATTTGGGGCAGCCTGGATCAGAAACTGTAATATTATGCTCAAATTCTTTTCTGTGAAATGGGCACAATGTAGAACCTGCTCAAACTTGGGGAAAAGTTGGCATCTCATATTCAGCACCAGCCCAATCTCCAACAAGCAAAACTTAAAATCTGCCAATAACATATATATCGTTTCTAGGTTTTAAACAAACCTTGAAGCAAGAAAAACTGTCCTTGGTTTGAGGTCTCATTGCCCAAGTTTTGCAGAAACTGCTACTGTTGGTCATGTAAAATGCAGCACTAACAGGTTTTTCTACCATTTTTGCTTACCGAAATCCCACATGCTGCACTTTTCTTGCCAAAGTGCTCCAGAAACCACTGCCAGAACGGAATGCTCACCGCTGCTGACACCTGCAAAGGATGAAAACAAGATTTGTAGGATATTTATTAAGATCATCATCTGAGTAAGCTACAGGGCCCACCAACACCCTCTACTGTTTTGTGCAAAAGATCTGAACTAAGGAAGAATTTAAGGCTTCCTGCTCTCTTTCCCACTAAGAAAAACAAGAATGATGGAAAAAAGAAATTGGAGAAATTATTAGTATGTAAGCTAAAACTCCCCGCTGCACATAAGCACACAAAACCCCAGTGCAATAGGCAGTGTACTAATTAAATAAAAAAGAATACAACACACTTTCCCCAGGGATCAATCTAGGGCATTTATAAGATGTCGCAGGGGTAACCACGTTCAAAAGATTATTTTACCTTTGACCACCTCAATTTACATTTAACAGACTGGCTTCCTTGTATACGTACTGGCCTCTGGCTGCTTTACCACTCCATCCAGGAAGAGCACAGACTATCTGCAAAGAGGGATGTGGACCACATGGAGAGGGTCCAGAGGAGGCCACTCGCATGATCAGGGGGCAGCAGGGCAGGCCCTACGAGGAGAGGCTACGGGACCTGACCCTGTTCAGCCTCCACAAGAGAAGGCTGAGGCGGGATCTAGTGGCCCGTTACAAACTAGTCAGAGGGGACCAGCAGGCATTGGGGGAGTCCCTGTTCCCCCGAGCACTGCCAGGAGTGACCAGGAATAACGGTCACAAGCTGGCAGAGGGTAGATTTAGGCTAGATATCAGGAGGCGCTACTTCATGGTCAGGGCAACTAGGATCTGGAACCAACTTCCAAGAGAAGTGGTGCTGGCTCCTACCCTGAGGGTCTTTAAGAGGAGGCTAGACAATCACCTTGCTGGGGTCGTTTGACCCCAGTACTCTTTCCTGCCATGGCAGGGGGTCAGACTTGATGATCGGCTC
>NW_017729028.1:27468586-27478043 GCF_001723915.1 Gavialis gangeticus | reverse complement strand
CAGGTTTACCCAAAGAACCTTGTCTGCCTATGTCCTTAAACCAACATGGCTACAACCTATGCACCTTCTACTTTTGAAGACATTTTCAGATCAGAAATTTTCTCCTGATAGTTTTTTTCAATTTTCCTTTACTTAGTATAAAATCCTAGACATTAGAGCTAGATATGACTTGCTCAGCTGTTCAGTCCATCCCCTGCCAATTTGTTAATACTTCATGCATAGCTCATTCTACCTCATCTATGTTATAACTGATTTAAACCCAACATTGTTATAAAAGAAGACTGAACTATACAATTTCCACATACAATACTACAACTGATCGGAGCCTAAATATCATCCTGTTGCTCCCAATTACATCCCATATCATCCCAACAATCCTCCTCCCACCTTGGTGTTTATATCCTTTCATTACCTGCAGGATGTCAGATATGTGAAAGTGATCTCTTGCTCTACAGCTTATTAGTTTTAGTCACTGACAAAGATCTGCCCTGGAAGCATTTTAAGGTAAGAAAAGAAGAATCAAAAGAGTTGAAAAGGAAGGAGGTGGGGACCTACATTAGAAACCATGAATAGTCCTATCGAATAGCTCTGCGCAGTCCCTGCACTGTCAGCAATCTGCAGTTCCTGGCACAAAGACTGGTAGAGTATTTAATGAGCAAGATACAGAACAGGAAGAGTCTCCATGAACTATGTAAAAAGCATGCAGCAGACATACCCCAGCACTTATTTAACATTAAACCTACCATTTTCCCTAGAGAAGGACTTGAATCAGAATAGAGCAGTTTCCTGTAGCTTAAGCTCAAAGCCAGGCACGCATGATATTTGTAACCCAATTATGAGGGGACCACCCACCTATGTGAAGCTGGGCAGAACCCCACACTCAAGTGTGGAGGCAGAGGGCTCTGTAAAGGTATCTTTCAAGCATTCGCTGATGTGTCTCTAGATATTTTAAATATTTATTCCTGCAGACTGCCTGGCATGGGAGGTCCACATGTCAGCATGCACAAGAGGAACTTGTTTTAATTCTTAGCATGTCAGATGGGGAAAGGGAAACAGTAGCTAAAAGTCCACCGCTCCTTTCAAGCAGAAGGTTTCACCTTTTCAGGAGCAGAAAACAGCCTGCAGGTAAGGACCAAGAAATGAATTAAGAGATCTTCAAATTTACAAGTCACAATGTCCACTAGTGACAGCATGGAGATCAAACCCATTCGCACAGAAAGCCCAGCAGCTGTGGTAGTAATCTGCAGTCACGTCTCTGCGAGCTGCCTGGGTGCAACTGTTCTTCTCTTCTGTACCCTTTCTACCGAATACAGAAACAGAGTGCAACCCTGCAACAAAACCAAAGCTCTGTCTTCTCAGTTCAACTCACCAAGATGGTCACCACTAAATACTGGAAGTCGTTGCGAAGCTCAGTCATGTGGGTACAAAACAGGACAAAGTTGCTCTGCTCAAGCTGGTGAATTGAAGATGGCAAGGATCAACAAAGAAAAACCAAACAAAAGGTTTTTACAATTTCACAAAATTGGTAATTAAGTCATTAAGGGCTCAAGTCTGCTTTAACTTACACCAGTTTAAATGAGGAATAACACTGCTGACATCATAGGAGCTATGCCAAGGAAAGTTGGGCTGAGAGGAAGGCCAGCTACTGAACACAGCTATCTAGTGGGACCAGGATCCCAAGGTCTGGTGCAGGCCTAGCATGTACTGTTTAGGGGAAGTCAAAGGCTTAGATGACTATCTGATTTGTGCATGGCAGCCTGATGAACCAGCACCTTTTCGAGGGCTAACAGATTATACATTAAGAGAAGGACCTGCTTATAAATTAAGCCAGACGGTCATGGGGAGAGCCTCCCCCAACACTGCCTTTCTGAGCATGCACCACAATCCACTGTTTCATTTCAGGTATGAAACTCTACTGCCCTGCGCCTACCTCTTCAGCAATCACCCTCATTCCAACCAAACTCCCCAAAACTTAGTAGCCCCAGGCAGACAACAGCAACTCCTACACATACCAGCCCGTTTGGAGCAAGAGACCTCTCAATTGTTGTCAGCCCTCTCTTCAGCCCCTCCCCTCCACTTCTTTGTGACCTGAGATTGTGAGATGGTCCCAGAGCGAATCTTCTCCTTCCTGGGTATTCTCAGCTAGTAGCCAACTGTGTGCCATGCCCGCTATGCCACACTGGGTGATTTGGTGCTGGAAGGGTCTGCAATCCCAAGGAACCTGTCATAAACTTGCCTCTCTTTTTGTCTTGATGTGAGAAGTGCTTATATTATTGTCACTTACTCTCAAGGTTTTTCCTCAAGTCAAGACAATCAAATGCACCAAAGAGCAGCTTTGCTAACTGGATTCAAATCTGTGTCAAAAAAACTTGGAAATTTCTCGGCCAACATATTTTCACATTTCCTTGCTATAAGGAAAAGCCATGGAGAAATTATAGCTCTTATTTATTTATTCTCCAGGACAGAGGGCAACTAAAGTACACGTTACATTATGATTTGTGTCATGGTGCCACATTGCTGGTTGTGATCAACAGTGACTAATGGGTTGGTGACAAAAACATAGATATTATGTACTTTTTAAAATAGGAAACTGAAGATCAAGATAACAAACCCACCCTAATGATGATCCTTGCAGATGAGTATGTCTTGAAATCCTGGGTCAAAACATCGCTTGGGCTTTAGGAAATATGGGCTTATAAACTTTTGATTTTCAGTTTCTATGCAGCATCTCTCACTGTAATGATAACCTATTGTGCTGGTTTGGGAGGTTAGAAATATGACTGCTGATTCAGATCTGAATTCTGGGGCTCTAGTTACAGCAGAGTTAATACTTTACTCCAAAGTAACTGAATATCATCTTACACTTACATAGTGCCTTCCTTCCCAAATTACTCTATAGGAACCATCGCAGTCACTATTACAGAAGTCGCCTAAGAAAAGGAACGAAGGTAATGTTTTAAAGCTGCAGAACAGCTTTGAGAGAAAAAAAAAAGTATTCTCCAGCCAAGCAAAACAGTAGGGAATTAGAGGTAGGTGGAGTATAATGACCCAAACTGGGTCACTGGGGCCAGCATCCCACCTTTCATGAAAAGAGTCACAAAATCTTTCATGATAAATGGTTAGGATGTTAATTTTATTCCTTGTTTGAAAGGCAATCACCTCCAGCGGTACAGTACCCCTCAGTACCAAAGTGGGGCACTGGTTCAATACTGACTCAGAAGGGAAACCTGTTACCTACCAAATCACTAACTCAGCTTACAAGTCAAAGGCCATTTACATTTTAGCACCTGAAGATTGTTTCATGCTGTGGTTGGAACAAGCCTGACCTGGGTTTAAGGCTGAAGTTACCTGAACTGCTGTCGAGATGAGAAGAAATGAAGATGTAAGTTTTATGTACGGCCCGTGCTTCATTGCGAGTCTGAGTCCCTTAAAGAAAGGAATTGCTTTGTCTGAATTTAAGGCGTAAGGATCTATAAGGAGTGGAATACATAAAATAATGTAATATTTTCCAAAGTTAAATGGGAAAGAACCACTTTGAAACCCAGGCACATTTAAACACAACTTACCGTCCTTTTCCTTTACTCCACTAAAAAGGATGACAGACCCCAGTAGATACACCCCTCCTATTACTCCTGCTGCAATCATATAGACTTTTGCCTTTAAAAGGAAAAAAAGCCACATTTCAAATGATGCCAGTGGAAGATCTGCTTTGACAAATGTGAACCAACAGCTACAACGGAAAATATCAAATCAGGAGTGACCATTAGGACAGGACATTAGTGCTAGCTTAGTTAATAAAGGCAGAGCAGCAAACTGTAACTGCTGCGGGAACCCCTGGCTCTCTCCAAATTGACTATTTTGCCTTGAGACGATTTTACTAACATGGCTGGGTGTTTTAAAGTGACCAGTTTCAAACTTTTCCAAGTTAAGTCTCCCAAATGAAGAGGAAGGCTGGTGTACAGGTGTAGCAGGGCACCAATGTGCCTGCTACTTGTGGAGCAGCAAGTAGGGAGCCCAGCTGCAGGTTGCCAGGGTAACCAGTGGGAGTCAGCTGACCGGAAGGGGCAGGGCCTGGCTCCTATATAACTCCCAGGCTGAGGCCAGGCAGGCAGTTCACTGCTGGCAGCTGGAAGGGAAGGAGCTCTGCCTGCGTGAGGAAAAGGAAAGGGCTGGAAAGACTGATCAATGCGATACTGGTGCGAGATGGAGAAATCCGGGAGTGGCTCGGGGGCTGTTATAGTCAGATGGCTTAGGTTTATGTTATAGCCAAGGGGCTTGTATTTGTTTACTGTTAGACTGGTGGTTTGGGCGAGGCTATCAGGGGTTGGAGGAGGCCTCATAGGGGACCCGCGGTAGCGTGGGAACCCCAGCGCCAGAGAGGGCACACCATTTTGGAGCACACTGGCCCCAGAGCAAAGGGGGGGGCAGCAAGAAGCCCCAGAGCAAAGGGGGGGCAACAACTGATGAGCGCCAGAGGGCACGGTGAGAGACGAGGGCTATGGCTAAGACCAAACAACGTCTGGTACATCTGCAAGGCTTGGGGTGTGGTACAGGGGTGGTTGGAGCCATGTGTAGCCCGTAAGGCTGGGGTGCCTAGAACCCCATTATTAGAACAAGACTCAGGGTAGCAGGGAAAACCATGACCAAGAGGACAAAAGGCAGCTTCCCTTTAATATTTATAAGAGCAAGATGTGGCGGGCGAGACTTTAGGACGCTTTGATGTGAACTTGGCATGGTAAGGGGGCGCTAGGGGAGATCACGGCCACCCCTAGGACCCCGCTCCGTGACAACAGGTTAGGATGCTAGGTTAGGACTCGAGAAATGCAGGTTCAATTCTCTGCTCTAACACAGACCTCCTTGTTCAAGTTGTTTAGTTTTTCTATAACTTAGCTTCCCATGTGTAAAATGGGGTCAGCAGCACTTTCTTACTTTTATAGTTAGGAAATGTTGTGAAAACACATGTGTTTAAGTGGGCAATGCTCAGGGATTACTGTAATGGTGGTTATATAAGCAAAGGATTGATACATCTCAATTTCCTATCAGGAAGGGACAGGTAGCCACCAGAGAGAAAATCAGTTTCTTTCTATTGGACCTCAATATTACAGCAGTGAGAATAACTAGCTGGCATTAAAAGTCCTGGTCTCTCTTTGGTGAGTCGGCTACAATTGGAGAACTTCCCAAATATGTAAAGTCAGCAGCCTGCTCTTCATTTTTTGTGTGAAAAATGTTCACTTCTGCGGGTCATTTACAACCTTAATTTATGTCAGGATAAATCCAGGACCCACATGTATAAATTTCTAGCAAAATATAAACGGTTCTGGACAAAAGGTCTAGTATGTCAGCAACCAGAACGTGTTTAAAAAACAGGCAATGTTGAGACTAGTCATAGATGTGTACACTTACCTGTCAGAAACTGGCAGTACCCAGAGGATAGTTCTGGATTTCTGCAAAGCAAATTAACCTAACTACATGTTTTATAGTCAGCAGGCTGCAGCCAGCACCTTTATATCTCACTAAAGATGCAAAATATTGTTAACAGCATAAGCAGAAATGTAATAATTTTACTAAGAAAATCTTGTCTTTGCCCTGACTACATTTTAGGAAATTATTACAATAATGTCATACATATGCATAATGGTTGGAGAATCTGATAGTTCATGTACATATGTTTTGGGCTTTTTATTTAATGAAATGTTTGAGCTAATTATGGAAATTCTTCGAAAGTCTCTGCTTTCTGTAAACCAGTAACAGCAGTGTCAAAGAGGAAGCCAACGACTGAGCCACAAAATCCATAACGATCACCTCCAACTGCATCTACAATGGTTCTAGTATAAAGCTTTGAAACTCATATTTCTGGTTCACATTCTATTATATTTTTCTTTTATTCTTTATTTTGAAAGGTCAGTTTCAGAAATTTTTGCTTTTTATGACTATTTATAGGACTCTTTAATTGCAAGTATAAGAGCAGACTCTAAGTCTACGAACTGTTTAATAAAAATGCAACCAACCAAAAAGGAAGTCTTTTTTTTAAAAAACCACCCCCCTCCCTTTGTATGAGACTAGCTTGGTACAGACCATATTTATTTCAAGAAAACAAGCTTTGCAAGATCTTTCTCTTTTAGAACGATCCTTGGCTGTGTAAAAGAATGTAAGGTTATTCTTTAGTCAGGATTAAATTATGCTTAGGATGTATTATCAGAATATCCATCTTTACTACACAACACTCCTTACCCTCAAAATACACACATGTGATGTCCACGCGCATCATTTAGATGTGATTTCAGACTTGTTCTTTTTAAGACTCTTTTCCCCCAGTGCTGTTTAGGGGATTTGGAAAAGGGAGGAAACAGCAGCATTAACCAAGGCAGGAACAGTAAAGAGTAGTTCTGTACAAGGGCTGCCGATGCATTTCAAATCTCAGCAGATAACACTCTTAGCCATTCCTCTCCCAAACACTTCCCGAGTACACGCATGCCAATTGTGCCGCAGTCTGGTGATGTGAGCAAGGGCCAACTCTAAGTTAAGGAAGACGGTAGTAATAGTCTTGTGCGTTTTGTTGAAGTGCCCCCTGGAAAGGACTAATAATAATGTCTCGTACTAATAACAATGGTTCGTGGTTTTGCTAATTCCTCTGAAGAGGAGACATAAACCCCCTAATCTACAATACTTCCGCCTTATCTCTGCAAATGGGGAAACTGAAGTGCACACCTACTAAGCGACTTCCCCAAGGTTACAGGGAGAGACTATGGTAGAAAAAGGAACAGAAACAAGATCTTTCAAATCCTCCTCTGTGCATTAACTACAAAGCCAGCCTTGCACTAGAATGGCATTAATGCCCTCTCTATACTCCCACCAGTCGCACACTGGCAAGAATAAAAGTTCAAAGCTGTGTAGGATTTTAGGCAGGCAAATACCACTGTCTGCACTGAGGGAACTTGAAAACTAACTCCCCAGCTACTGCATTGAAAATTTATCCTGTGCAGCTGGGCTGAAAGCAGCCACTCTGAATAATTATTTTTTGCTAATTAGACTTGTATTTTAAACAGCAAGTCAGCCTGCAGGGAGGAGAGACGGTGGCCCTATGCCTCTTAACCAGCATCTTCTGCAAGCTCCTTGTTGTAATGTCGCTGTCATGCTGAGGAGCAGTCAAAGACAGACCAGACAGGGGGGCTGCCCACAACAAGGCAGCTGTCGTGGTTCTGATGTCACTAATAGCAGCTGAGCCAGACTCAGGTACATCCTGCAAGCTGCTGGAAAGGGACACCACTGAAAAATCCCTCCCCTAGGAATTCCAGCTGCATATGCACTTACTCCGTGAGCCAGGAAGCCCAAGGGCTCAGGAACGCTGGAAGTGTTGTGTAGGGATTGAGGATACTCGGTTGTGTTTGCAGTGCGATTCACAGTACAACGATCAGAGGCATGAGCACTTGCCACAATCTGCCCCTGGAGCGTGGCTCCAATCAGGGTTCCAAGGACTTCCATAGTCATTCCTATAATAAGAAGCACAAAAGCGCATTAGGGGGGAAGCTTATTAGTGAGCCTGATGTTTTTCCTCACTAGAGAGTGAACTCACTGAAGAAAACAGTGTTCTTCTTATGGGGGATGTGCACAATAGCACCAACAAAACTGGCAGAGCTAGAATGTTACTTACACAACAGTTTGATGAAAAGGAAATTCTGTCTTCCCCCATCACCTCTTATTGATTCTGTATAATCTACAAGGGGAGGGTTAAGTGGCAAAGGAACAGTGCAGTAACCTTTCACATCTTGAGATCGCAACTGAAATATAGCTTAAATGTTCCTAGGACTCTTCTAAGCACAGAGAACTGGGATAGCAGATTTCTAATCCTTGGCCTAACTCCGTCTGTGAGAGCTTTTGCAAGTCTCTTACCTGTTCTGTGCCTTATTTCTCCAACTGTAAAATGGAACAAAAAAGGGCAACAAGAATAAACAGGGGTATGGATGGGCTTCCATATGAGGGGACAGTAAATGGGCTATGACTTTTTTTTCAGCTTAGAAAAGAGACATTTGTGGAGGAGGGGGGAAAACAACATGACAGAGGCTTGCAAAATATGAAATGGTGCAGGGAAAGTAAGTGGGGATGTATTATTCACTGCCTCTCAATGCTAAAACTAGGGAACATAAAATGAAACTATTGCATATCAGGTTTAAAACTAACAAAAAGCAAGTTCTTTTCCACACAGTGAGTAATTAACTTGTGTGACTCATTGCCACAAGATGCTGCAGTAGCTGGGAGCTTAACCTACTTCAAAAGGGGATTGGATCAATTCTTGGAGGAAAGGTCCATTAGTAGATATTGAATGTGGTAGATCGGGTACAGCCTCTGAATTGGAACTTCCTCAACCTCCGAGTATTAGAAGCTGCGATGGGAGAGAAGCAGGGGGTGGACATGTCCTATCCACCCTCCCCTTCAATATCCATTCTCTGCCACTGTGCAAGACAGGATACTGGGCTTGATGGACCTATGGTCTGACTTGGTAAATGACATTTCTTATATTCTTATGATCTTACGAAATAATACTTTCCTACATCAGACCAACATTAATGTTCCCTGCTCCCATTTCATGTTCATGCATTTTATTAAATGACTATTTCATGCAAAACACACAAGCCACATTGAGAACAGAACCAGGGCTCCTCTCTCCCAGGAAAGAGGGTTCAGCCATTAGCCCAGTAGACAGAGGCTTGAGTTCAATGCTCTGTTCTGCCACAAACTTCCTGAGTGACCTTACATGGCCACATTTAGATGCATGCATAAATAACATGTAGACCTCTTTCAGCGAAACAGGATTTGGGCCTTATTCTTCCTGTACATCAATAAAATGGGAATGCTGCAAGCATAAATACATTAAAGATGGTGAGATGCTCACAAATTCTGGTATTTGGGGGAGCCATTAGTGGTTAAGATACCCCAAAACACAGGAAGTCTATTTTTCTTTCTCACCAGAGTTTTGAAATATTTTAACAACTGCTAATATTTTCCCAGACTTCCACCAGATAGAGGATGTAATACTGCAGATCACCTAGCATTTTTTCTTGGTTTAAGTTAAGTTGCCAGCCCCAAATTTCACTCCCATCTTGACTAGGGATGCTCATATTCAGTCCATTCTGACCAAATTGCTGGTCAGTAGCTCAGATCCTAATCCCAGCCTGTCCTAAAATGCCTAGCAATGACGCAGTCTCAGATTTCACATTGACATGCCCTACAGAGCTCCAGAAATTGCTGACTATCTGGTGCAGTGGATAACTACAGCTGAATCACAGAATTTACCCATCATGACTCATAATGTCACCTGCAGACAAGGCTCTTTGAGTAAATGTGGTATCTTTTATTAGACCAACTAAATAGTTGGAAAAATTATTCTTGCAAACTTTTGAGCACAAACACCCTTCTTCAGGCTCAGGGAGAGTGGTGGTGTGCTGTGTGCTCTCCTGGG
>NW_017729028.1:27462502-27463586 GCF_001723915.1 Gavialis gangeticus | reverse complement strand
TCACATTGACATGCCCTACAGAGCTCCAGAAATTGCTGACTATCTGGTGCAGTGGATAACTACAGCTGAATCACAGAATTTACCCATCATGACTCATAATGTCACCTGCAGACAAGGCTCTTTGAGTAAATGTGGTATCTTTTATTAGACCAACTAAATAGTTGGAAAAATTATTCTTGCAAACTTTTGAGCACAAACACCCTTCTTCAGGCTCAGGGAGAGTGGTGGTGTGCTGTGTGCTCTCCTGGGTGGAACAGAAGCCTGAAGTCCAACAGATAACACTTCTGAAGTGGTTAAGCAGGTGTGCCCCAATTTAGGGAGGATAGTAGACTCTCTATTCCTTCAAAACAAGTGTTTATCGATTAATACACTGGAGATTTACATTACAAAAAGAAAGAGTCACTGACAAACTGGCTTCTTTGGTTAATAATCAAGAGAAACAAATCAGAAAATTCACACCAACCATCATAATTTGTTTGAGCTGCCCAACTGGATGCACTTAAGTTAAACTTATTCCTAAACAATAAAACTACACTAGACATACTAAGTGCCTTTCAGCTAAAGAGCTCAAAAACATCAATGAGACTGTAATATCACACTGCAATAAACTAAGTGATGGGTAAACCAAAGATCACTGATTAAAAATCTCTTCTCTTCTCTCTCTCAGATTGTGACAGCTCCTGATTGCCCCGTTTCTAGTTTTGTTCTTTAAAATGGACAGGACACCACAGTTCTTGAAACAGTAGT
Source organism: Gavialis gangeticus (assembly GCF_001723915.1). Lineage (NCBI taxonomy): Eukaryota > Metazoa > Chordata > Crocodylia > Gavialidae > Gavialis > Gavialis gangeticus. The sequence goes on along the minus strand of NW_017729028.1, from coordinate 27,462,839 downwards.
GAATATGAAACATTTCACACATACCACATGGCAGGCAAGATTTACGGTTGCCTAAAGAATCCTACATCTGAAATTTCTCACATGTATCTGTTCAACACATTGGCCATAACACTGTGTTTACATAGTTTTGCTCCTCGCTGAGACTGCTGACAATGTTCAGTTAAAGGTGCGGTGGGATTTGATCCATCATCCCAATAAGCACACCTCCTGGCGTGCCACATGTGCATGGCAGGCAGCAGAACTGTGGGCCTGAGGATCGGACACCAATCATGTCCTATTGCTGGTGCACGTGACCCAGAGATTTCATAGATTTCATAGACATTTGGGCTGGAAGAGA
>NW_017729028.1:27459976-27461184 GCF_001723915.1 Gavialis gangeticus | reverse complement strand
TGCTTCCATGGCTCGGCGCGCCAGCCAGCTGACCAGTGCTCCCAGCCTTGAGAGCGCACTGGAGCCCTTCAAGACTCTGATGCACCCTGAGGTCGGGAGCACCGATCAGCTGACTGGCACTCTGGGGTCTTGACGGTGTAGTGGGTGTAACGGGAACCAGCCACAAAGTTATTACACATGTAGCTTTGTGGCTTATTCCCCATTTTATGACACCATTAATTGCATGAATATATGCCTGGCTTACTACTTAAGATGTGATTAACCAATTTGCCAGGGGCCTTAGGGTCAGATCTGAAAAGCTATGTAAACATGTAAACTCCCACTGAAATCAGTAGTTGATTAGGAACTTGAATAGGAGGTCGTATCTAAATATCTTTTTTCAACTGGCCTTTACTGAAGCCAGTGAATTAAGGGTTAGACTGACAAGTGGAGGATGAATGCCTCTTGCCAGAAGGGAACACTGAAAGAGAAGCAAAGTCTTAACACAGTTTGTCAAATAGTTTGGAAAATATAGCAAAGGCAAATAGCAGTTATTTCTCTTCACTTTCATTGCTGTAGAGCAGGGGTGTCAAAAGCATATGGATATAGGCCAGATCCAGCCCACAGAGCTGTGTCATCTGGCCCACGGGGCTCTTGGAGGGGCCGGGAATTTAGTGGGGTGAATAGTGGCGGCATTAACCTCTGGCTCCCTGAGCCAACACAGAGGTTCAGGTCCCCAAGGGGGTTAATGCTACTGCTGCAGGCCCAGTTCCAGCCTACAAGGATACACACAGTTCAGATCCACTCCAATAGGCCAAATGAGTTCGACACCTCTGCTGTAGACCATGATACAAATGATTACAATGGGGTGGATGTGGAAGAGAAAGAGAGACTACTTCAAAGCTAGCAGTTGAAAGTCTGAAATAAATTGTTTCTTTTTCCACTCTTTATGATAAACCTTTATAAAGAAGTCATAAGGAAGATTTTAAAGAACTTTTTTCCTCCCTTTTACTTCAGAACAATAGGAGGAACAATTCCTGTCTGGTTTTGCTGGAGGACTTGTTCAACAACATTCAGCGTGGATTCCCCAAGGGCAAGTCATGCCTGACCAACCTGACTGTCTTTTATGATGAGATGACTGGCTCTGTGGAGGCAGGGAGAGCAGTCAATGAAGCGTACCTTGACTTTAGCAAGGGTTTTGGTCTTCCACATCATTCTTGCAAGCAAAC
>NW_017729028.1:27447653-27454976 GCF_001723915.1 Gavialis gangeticus | reverse complement strand
TCCCCAAGGGCAAGTCATGCCTGACCAACCTGACTGTCTTTTATGATGAGATGACTGGCTCTGTGGAGGCAGGGAGAGCAGTCAATGAAGCGTACCTTGACTTTAGCAAGGGTTTTGGTCTTCCACATCATTCTTGCAAGCAAACTAAGAAAGTATGGGTTGGATGAATGGGCTGTAAGGTGGATAGAAAGGCTGGGTTGTTGGGCTCAGAGGGAAGTAATCAGTCGCTTGATGTCTAGTTGGCAGCCAGTATCAAGTGGAGTGCCCCAGCAGTAGGTCCTGAGGTCAGTTTTCTTCAGTATCTTCATCAATGATCTGAAAGATGGGATGGAGGAGTTTGTGGATGATGCTAAGCTGTTGGAGTAGTAGATATGCAGGAGGAGAGGGCTAGAATTCAGAGAGATCTAAATGAATTGGAGGACTGGACCAAAAGAAATCTCCTGAGATATAATAAGGACAAGTGCAGAGTCCTTCATTTAGGATGGAAGAATCCCATGCATTGCTACAGACTGGGGACTGACTGGCTAAACAGCAGCTCTGCAGAAAAGGACCTGGCACTTACTGTAGACAAGAAGCTGAACACACCAGCAGTATGCTTTTGTTGCAAGGAAGGCTAACAGCACATTGCACTGCATTAGTAGGAGTGTTGCCAGCAAACTGAGGGAAGTAATTCTTGCCCTCTATTCGGCACCAGTGAGACCATATCTGGCGTCCTGTGACCAGTTTTGGGCCCCCCACTACAGAAAGGCTGTGGACAAACTGCAGAAAGTCTCAGCGGAGGGCAACAAAAATGGTTAAAGGACTGGGGGACATGACTTAGAGCAGAGGGTGAGGGACCTGGACTTACTTATTTAGTCTGGAGAAGAGAAGACTGAAGGGGGAATTTACTAACAGCCTTCAACTACCTGAAGGGAGTTTGAAAGAGGATGGAGTTAGATTGTTCTTAGTGGTGGCTGATGACAAAAAAAGCAGCAATGGTGCCAAGTTGCAGCAAGGGAAATTTAGGTTAGATATTAGGAAAAAACTCTCTCATGAGGACGGTAGTGAAACAGTGGAACAGGTTATCCAGAGAGGTTGTTGAGTCTCCATCCTCAGAGATTTTTAAGACCCAACCAGACAAAGCCTTGGCTGGGATAATATAGTTAGGGCTGGTCCTGCTTTGAGCAAGGAGTTGGACTAGATGTGACCTCCTGAGGTCCCTTCCAATCCTCATTTTCTACGATTCTAAGTAGAGTTATTAGATTCGAGGAAACTCTCAATCTTTGACTGATACAGAGAGGACGCTGACCATTTAACAGTGGAATCTTTCCTCCCAGCCATTTCACAGACATAGGGAATTAAGGAGGTATAAACTAGGGGTGTCAAGGATACAAGCCTATGGGCTAGATGCAGCCAGTGGAAGCTGCAGGGGGTGGAGGGGCATATGGTCAGGGAGAGGAAGGGCCTGCGACAGGATTCAGGGCCCTGGGCCCTGCTGGTAATGGCCACTGGCAGCAGAAGGATGAGCAAGAGCTGTGCTGATCCATTCCCACTTGACTTGTGGCCACTTGGCTTTGCCACTGCTGGATTTTGGCCACCATTGCTTGGCCCAGCTACCCCCAGATATCTGCTGGCAGACCCCTGCTAGCCCTGGTAACATGGCCCAGGGGGAACCCAATGGTCCACATCCAGCCCAGGGTGACTGACACGTCTCGCATAAACAAACACAAAACAGAAGACAAGAGAGTTTTCAGATGCTCCAGGATAAAAAAAAAAATCCTTCTCTTTTCAATCAGGTTGCTTCTGTGATGCTTACCCTGTCTTTCAGGAGGGAAAAAATGGGTTAGAAAAGACCTTAATTCCTAATTGCAGAAAAAGCAAAAACAGGAAAAGTGCTTAAAAATGACTTTTAGACCTTTTTCAATATCATATGAAAGAATATCAAAGTCTTTTTTCCCACCTCTGCAATTCACCTATAAATAGAAACCACTGCTCCCCTGGCAACCACTAGAAATCCATAATCAACTCTTAAATAAAAGTTTTTTACTGTTTCTTGCAGCTAACTTGTGAACTGGAAGGGAAGTCTGTAGCTAATCAGATAGACTAGCAGTGACAAAATAGTCATGTCTGTCTGTACAAAGAGACAGAAATATGTATGATGCAAAAAGAACTCCCACAACGCTCCATTTTTCCACCAGAAGTTACTGATTCTTTATCTAGAAATGCAATATTAGGCCACAAAAAAGGCTCCCTCCTCCTTCCAGAAAGAGTAATTTTAAATAAAACTCAAGCACCCAAATTCCAAACAAGCCCAGGTCAAACTCACGGTATGCCGTTGCAGAATCTCTCTCCTTCTGGTCTGAGCTGAGAAACATGGTGAGGGCACAATACGGTACTTCGAATAACTATGCAAAGAGAGAATACCTCTTAGGAAATCATTTCAGGGTAGAGTACTTTGTTCCTTTGGCACCCAGGAAAAAAATGTTCCTCGGCCTAATTAGCACTGTTACTTAGAGGTACTAACTAGCATTAATATTTAGAGGGACCAGTTAGCTTGCCTGCAGTGCCACACAAATCTTGTCCCCCACAATCTTGTGCTTTAACAAGACCTATCTTTGTCCCGTTACATGATCCTGCGGGACAGAATATATCTGGAAGGGAAATACTTTCCCTTGTTCATGCAAAGTGTCCTTGTTATGTGTGGCAAGTGTTCAGCCTATGTAAAACTCTTTGTATGACAAGCCCTGCATCTCGGAGTAGAGCTGAGGCAGAAGGATGAAGAAAATATATCAGAACCGAATGTATGTTCAACAAAAAGATGCTTTCAAGCTCAGTCATTAATAGCATTGAATAAGGGCAGTGATCTTTTCCTGCAAGAGAAAAGAAGTAAAATTTTAAAGTAAAACAAAATTCCTCTTTACTTAAAAGCATGGAGGGTTGCTTTCTGAAACCTGCATCAAAAAGGGTGATGCAGAAAAGAACCTGAGCAAATATTCCATCCTAAAACAGCCACAGCAAGTCTTTAAATGCCAAATCAATCAGCATAAAGTACAAAGGCCTAAGTCACTAAGGAGTCTGAGTATTCTCAATATCCTGGAGCTGCCTGACTCCAAGTTAGGACTCAGCCAAATAGGGGCGGTCAGGCTGATGTTTAGCTAGTGTGCTCCATCGCTCTTCTTCCTGCTTTTTTAAAACTGTAGATCAGTTTTTAACTGAGATTTATGTGCAAACACACACTCCCAACTCTGCTGCAAATTCTCTTCTCTTAACCCGGCTCTGATTTTTTGCACCAGCCTTTCACAGCTCAAGAACCTCTGCATACTCCTGCATGTACAACAGGAAGCAGTACTGGGGCTCTTCTGAAACAGCTATGTCCACAAGCTGCTTTAAGGGAAGGTGCTTGTGGGATGCTGTACTGCAGATAACCTTACAGTTACCCACCCCCAGAGCACTTGCTTTAAGATGAGATTGGTTAAGCCTATAGACAAAGTCTGGCCTAGGGAGTTGCATAGTACCTACCTCACTTCCCCTGCGGACTCAGAATTGCAGGACTCTTCACTTTCTCTTCTAAACTACTGTGTAATACTGCTGTGTGCCGCTGAACAGAAACGGTTACTGATAAACAATCACATTAAAGTGACTTAATAAGGGGCGTGGACTTACTGTGGAACAGCTGGCATGGTAAGTACTCATACACCTGAATTTACCTTATGGCAGGCACGTCAAATTTATGGCTCCAGCCCATGGAGCTACGCCATGCAGCCTGCTGGGCTATTGGAGACTGGGGGCATGGCTAGTGGTGGGCACGACAGGGCCTACAGCAAAACCTGTGGCCCTGGTGGACATGGGCCTCGGTGCCAGATGAGAGAACAGGACTGCAAGACAGCCCTTGGTTCCCCTGTGGCCGCCTGGCATTCTGCCACTTGTGTGCCTTTGCCAGAGCAAGCAGTTGCCTGGCCTGTAGCTGCCTGCCCCACTGCTGCTGCAGTGAATGCCGTGGCCATGGTGGCCACCATGGTGACTGCTGCAGTGGCTGTGGCCAGAGCCACATGTTCTGGGCTAGATCCAGCCCACAAGGAGTCCAGATCTGGCGTGGGGTCCCAGGTGAGACCATCTCTGCCTTATAAGTGAAAGCTAAACCAGAGCAGTTTAGCTCTGAATGAACAGTGCTACACTGCTAAATTTCTCTTCCCACAATATAATTACAAACACACTCAGATCAGTTGGTCCACATTCTGTATCTGCCCCCTATTATCTCTTTTAATTTGGTCATTTAGCCATAACCAAGCACCATGTTTCGCTTCTATCATAGCTACAACTTAGCAATGGGTGATATGGATACTGTCCATATATACAAGGTACAAACTGTCAGAAAAGTGCTTTGGGACCCACTGAGATGAAAAGTGTTATACAGAGATTACAACATGCCTAATGCACCTCCCACCTCATTCACTATGCATGTAATTTAGGCATCTAATTTGGGTTTGTGAATGGTAACCCTGGAGCTGGGTCCCTTTGTGGATCTGAGACTAAGCACTTTAAGAGCGTAACTCCCATATTCAAAAGTGATTTAGGCACTTCATCTCACTGGACTCAATACACAACATCAAGGCAAAAAACCCTCAAACCCAAAAAGGAAGAAAATCGAGCATGTTATTGTTAAGAACACCACACATTGTGAGCTACTTACTGTGTTTAATGCTTGGAAAAGGCTATAGAAAATCAGGTACCAAATAACTCTTCCTGCTACAAAAGGAGGCAAGTACCACATGAAGAAATAGGACACAATTGTGAAGGGTGTACACCCAAGCATCCTAAAACAAAAAAGCGTTATGTGCATATCAAGCTTGTTGTAAAACATCTCCACAGGCCAATGGAAACAGAAATTAATGTTTGCAGCCCATGCTCAATGCAATTTATTTTTGTGTATTCTTCCAAAATACTTTACAAGGCTGGAGACAATAACATGATTTTACATATATTAGAATTTAGCATATGAATGTAAATTTAACACAGTCCAGTGAAAAACTATTAATAAATGTTTCCCCAAAATACATAACAGAGTTACATAACGCGGTTAAAAGAAAACAATGGCTAGTTATATCAATGATTTTTTGTCATGGATACAGAAAAAAGCATTAATCTAGTAATACCAATTATATTTTATGATCACGGTATAACCACAATGTCAGTTCCTAACCCTAGCATACTTCCTTGAGACTGAGCTCTTACTGAAAGGAGAACTCAGACCTACTCTCACGTCATAACATGCTTCAGCAGTTGCCATACAGGCCTCCCTATTACCAGCAGTTCCTCCCACTTAAACACCTTCACTTCTCCTGTCAGCTTAGCTCTTTCCAAGCCCTATTCGCACTGAAGATATATTAATGCAGCATTGACTGACATATTTTCACTTGTGAGGAGATGGTATAAAGGGTATGGGGCAGCCAAGGGTCAAGTAGTAGAGCTCCCAGGGGTCTGTATTCAGTCTGGCATTTATCTGCTCTTATGATATGCTCCACTGGGGTCAAACTTTCACCCACTTAAAATCAATAGGAAAATTTCTAACAATGGCAACAACAAAAGGAATCAGCCTCTGATGAGTAAGGGTAGTTAAAAAAGGTACATGGTAACTTGGATTCAAAGCATAGCCACTAAACAGCGATTCAGCTAAGCTGGTATAATGCTAAAACACACTATTCAGATTTCATTGCATGGAAGTGGTGATGAGAGAAAATTTGTTCCTGACAGCATGACCTGCAGCAACGCCATAGTTCTCCTGTATTCTTGCAAAGCAGACATAAAATAATGTAATTAGATGACCAAGGGTGCAATAAAAATCCTAACAAATAAAAGAGAAAACAGATTAATCCCTTCACAACAGGACTGTTCTCACGAGTTTCCTCTATTGATGTTAGGGGTCAGCTGATATTTTGCAATAGTGAACTGAAAAACTGGAATACAAAAGAATAACATGGATAAATAGTTTAGTAAAACAATGGCTCTTCCACACTGCTCTGCGGGATGAAAATAAACACGGGGAGTTGAATGTGTAAACCAGCAAGGAAAGCAGCAGGTTCTGGTACTCTCTGCTGTTCCTGGTTCAGGCACCATAGATCATCCCACTCATTTCTCCCAGCAGAAACATAACGCCTGTAAGTGACCCTAGTTATGTTTCTGCTGGGAGAACTGACACTGTCCTGGCAGAAAATCCCACGCTACAGGCGTTCGTTCGCTTTCTCCTTGAGGAGACACAGCCCCATGGGAGAAAAATCTTCCAGGCTGACACCAGAAAGATCTGTGCGTGAGAGTCCCCCGTAAGAGAGTTTCTCTTGCAAGAATGAATACCTCTATAATTCTGATTAACTCCTCCATGATCAGGAGTCAAGCAGCAGTTTCTCCTGTGCCTTCCCCAAACTAGGAAATATAGAGGGTGCATTTCCCCACAGCTCAAGTCCTCCCAATCACAGAGGAGTTGAGCTGCTACTGCCCACCCTGAGTCTTCGCAAGACCAGGGACACCCCAGTCTGGGGAACGGATGGAGTGCAGCGCCCCATTGATCTTCCCCTCCTGGAGGCTGGAAGAGGGGAGGAATACCTACCCATGGCTCCCTGCCTATTTCCCAGACCAAGGTGCCTCTGGTCTTGGGAAGGCAGGGGGACTCTTTTCCCAGTGCTCCATTCCCCTGTAGACCTGCAGGAGTGGAGCAGCCACTGCTCCTTACCCCCGCCCCATAGAATCATAGAAAATGAGGGTTGGCAGGGACCTCAGGAAGTCACATCTAGTCCAACCCCTGCTCAAAGCAGGAGAAGGCAGAACCTGATTATTCCAGCGAGGGCTTTGGCTAACTGGGCCTTAAAACTCTCCAAGGATGGAGATTCCACCACCTCTCTGGGCAACCTGTTCCAGTGTTTGTTACCCTCCTAGTGAGAAAATTCTTCTTAAAATTGAATGTAAACTTCCTTTGCTGCAACTTGGGACCGTTGCCCCTTGTTCTGTTATCTGTCACCACTGAGAACAGTCTAGATCCATCCTCTTTCAAACCCCACTTCAGGTAGGTGAAGGCTGCTATCAAATCCCCTCTCAACTTCTCTTCTCTAAATAAAAAAACTAGGCAACTGTGGCATTGATGCCTACACAGTCAGATGGATTGCAGATTGGCTGAAGGGTCGCACTCAGAGTGTGGTGGCAGACGGGTCATATTCGACCTGGGGAGAAGTGGGCAGTGGAGTCCCCCAGGACTCGGTCCTTGGGCCTGCGCTATTCAATCTCTTTATCAGTGATTTGGACAATGGGGTGAAAAGCAAGCTGTTTAAATTTGCTGATGATACCAAAATTTGGGGT
>NW_017729028.1:27442330-27442653 GCF_001723915.1 Gavialis gangeticus | reverse complement strand
TGTTGGAGAGTAGGTTTAGATTAGACATCCGTAAGAACTACTTCACAGTCAGGGCAGCTAGGATCTGGAACCAACTTCCAAGGGAAGTGGTGCTGGCTCCTACCCTGAGGGTCTTTAAGAGGAGGCTTGATGCCAACCTGGCTGGAGTCATTTGAGCCCAGTTTTTCTCCTGCCCAGACGGGGAGTCGGACTTGAAGATCTACAAGGTCCCTTCCAACCCAACTTCTATGATTCTATGATAAGCCCAGTTCCCTCAGCCTCTCGTCACAAGTCATGTGCCCCAGCCCCCAAACCATTTTTGCTGACCTCCACTGGGCTCTCTC
>NW_017729028.1:27425143-27442258 GCF_001723915.1 Gavialis gangeticus | reverse complement strand
GGGGGGGGGGGGGGGGGCAAAACTGAGCAATACTCCAGATGTGGCCTCACCAGTGCAAAATAGAGGGGAATAATCACTTCCCTTGACCTGCTGGCAGTGCTCCTACCAATGCAGCCCAGTATGTCATTAGCCTTCTTTACAACAAGGGCACACTGCTGGCTCATATTCAGCTTATTTCCACTGAAACCCCCAGGTCCTTTTCTGCAGAGCTGCTACCCAGCCAGTCAGCCCCCAGCCTGTACTGGTGCATGGGATTGGTCTGTCCTAAGTGCAGGACTCTGCACTTGTCCTTGTTGAACCTCATGAGATTTATTTTGCCCTAATTTGTCTAGGTCACTCTGAACCCTAGCTCTACCCTCCAGTATATCTACTATTCCCCTGAGCTTGGTGTCATCCACAACCTTGCTGAGGGTGCACTCCATCCCATTTTCCAGGTCATTGATGAACATGTTGAACAAAACCAGCCCCAGGACTGACCCCTGGGGCACTCCACTTGATGCTGGCTGCCAACTAGACATCAAGCAATTGATTACTACACTCTGAGCCCAATGGTCCAGCCGGTTTTGTATCTACCTTAAAGTCCATTCATCCAGCCCATAAGTCCCAGCTTGCCTGCAAGAATGTTGTCGGAGACCATATGCAAAACCGTTGGTAAAATCAAAGTATACCACATCCACTGGTCTCCCCAGATCCACAAGTTCAGTCATGTCATCAAAGAAGGCAATCAGTTTGGTCAAGTATGACTTGTCCTTGGTGAATCCATGGTGACTGTCCCTAATCACCTTCTCCTCTAAATGCTTAGAAATGGATTCCTTGAGGATCTGCTCCATGATTTTTCCAGCAACCAAGGTGAAGCTGACTGGTCTGTAGTTCCCTGGACCCTCCTTTTTCCCTTTCTTAAATATGGGTAACATAGGCAATGCATGGGGGGGGGCAAGAGGGGCACGTGCCCCCCCTGAAATTGGCCACTGCTGAAGCTGCCAGTGGCTGCACCCACACCGCCACCACTTGCCACTCGCACCTGCCTTCTCCCCCTCGCTGACGACGCAGCCAGTGGTGTCTGCAGGCGCTCCCCGCTTGCCATCCCACTTCCCCCTTGCTGCTGACACTACTGGCAGCTATGGGCAGTCTCTGCTTGCCACCACCTATCCTGGCGGCTGTGGGTGGTCTCCACTCGCTGCGATGGTGCTCCCCCCCTCCAGTCTTGGGAGGCACCAGTTGTTCATGATGGGCACTATACTTGCCCTTTTCCAATCATCCAGGACCTCTCCTGATTGCCATAAATTTTCAAAGATGATGGCCAGTGGCTCTGCAAACACATCAGCCAGCTCCCTCAGCACCCTCAGGTGCATCCCATCTGGCCCCACAGACTTGTATATGTCCAGCTTTTCTAAATAGTCCCTAACCTGTTCTTTCACCACTGTTGGCTGCTCACCTCCTCCCCAAACTGTGCTGCCAGGTGCAGTAGTCTGGGAGCTGACCTTGCTTGTGAAGACTGAGGTGAAAAAGGCATTGAGCACTTCAGCCTTTTCTGAATCCTCTGGCACTAGGTTTGCCTCCCCCAGTCGGTAAGGGACCCACACTTTCCCTGATCTTCCTCTTGCTACTGACATACTTGTAAGAAACCCTTCGTGTTACCCTTCACATCCCTCGTTAGCTATAACTCCAACCGCATTTTGGCCTTCCTGACTTCATCCCTGCACGCCCAAGCAATACTCCTATACTCTTCCCTAGTTATTTGTCCAAGTTTCCACTTCTTATAACAAGGGTTGTCAGCCAGGGGGTACACATATCCCTGGGAGTATGTGGACCGGTCCTCAGGGGTATGTGCAGGTGGGCGGGGACGCTTCCCAGGAACAGGGCTGGGGCGAGGTGCCCCTCTGCAGGGTGGGGAAGCTTGCATGCGGAGGCCGCCACTGCCACACACCAGCCGGCCCTGCTCCTAGGACGTGGCAGTGCTCCCTCCACACCCGCCCATGTGCTCTCCCCGCCTCCCTGCTCCATGTCCAGCCATGCGCTACCTTTTGCCCTTCCCCCACTCGGTGTCCGGCTGCCCGCCACCCCCTTTCCCCCTTGGCGTCCAGCCACGCGCCACCCCCCCGGCATCTGGCCACACAACACCCCCACCCCTGCTCAGCGTCTGGCTGCTGGGGATACTTAGACTAAAAAAGGTTGAAAACCCCTGTCATATAAGCTTCCTTTTTGGGATTTAGTTTACTGGAGAGTTCCCTGCTAAGCCAAGCTGGTCTTGTTCCATACTTGCCTGTCTTTCTGCACATCTGGATGGTTTGTTCCTGCACTCTCAGTAAGGTTTCCTTCAAGTACAGCCAACTCCCCTGGACTCCTCTCCCCATCAGACTGGCCTCCCAGGGGAACCTGCCCAGGAGTTCCCTCAGCAAGTCAAAGTCTGCTTTTCTGAAGTCCAGGGTCCTTATTCTGCTGCTCTCCATCCTTCCTTTCCAAGGTCCTGAACTCAATCATCTTGTGCTCACTGCTGCCCAAATTGCCATCCACTTCTACATCCCCCACCAACTCTTCCATTTGTGAGCAGAGGTCAAGCAGAGCACAGCCCCTAGTTGGCTGCTCCAGGACTTGCACCCGGACATTGTCCCCAAGACTCTCTAAAAACTTTCTGGATTGCCTGTGCACTGCTGTATTGCTCTCCCGACAGATGTCAGGGTGATTGAAGTCCCCCATGAGAACCAGGGCCTGTGATCTGGAAACTTCCTCTAGCTGTCTGAAGAAAGCCTCATCCACCACTTCCTCCTAGTCTGGTGGTCTATAGCAGACCCCCAGCACATCACCCTTGTTGCCCTCCCCTCTGACTCTACCCCAGAGACTCTCAACAGACCCGTCTCCAGCTTCATACTGGAGCTCTGAGCAATCATATGGCTCTTTTACATAAAATGCAACTCCTCCTTCTCTTCTCCCCTGCTTGTCCTTCCTGAACAGTTTGTACCCATCCATGACAGCGCTCCTGGGATCGATCACCCCAGTGTGGGGAGGTGCAGGGAGCCAGTGAGAGGGGTGACTGCAGCCTGAATACCCATACTGCTCCCTGCCCTAGAAAGATTTCTAGTCGTGGAAATTCTCAGCGATGTCCACGCTCAAAAAAAATACCTATTCATACTCTTACTTGACAGCTGGAGAAGCAAACCAGCATGTGGCCAAAAGCATCCTAAATCCACACACCTTTTCCATAAGTTTGAGCACTTCTCAGTTTTGTTCAGCAACCGCCATAAGGAAAAGAGGACTCAAAAGTTTGCTTACAGAAGACTGAGGCAACTTTAAAAAATAACTGTCTTTTTTTTCTTTCTTTGATTTTTCTTCCCTGTTCTTCCCTTTCCCCTTAACTTCAATGGGAATATGCATGTGGTGAAAATTAGACATGTGTTTAAGTGCTTGCTAAATCACATGGAAAGCTCCTTTGAGGAAACTAATGTGTTTTATTTCATGTTAGTGTCTCTTCTGCCACAATCTACTCGTTCCTTATTGCTACATTAAATAGCTTCTTAAACTTATTTTTGAAGCTTTTCTTCCTTCACATAATACACCTGACTAATGGGGCTGGAGTTAAGTGTGCATAATTGTCTGGTTCGCTTTTAAAACCTAAATGCCTGAAGTAATTTCAAAACATAAATATTAATCAATCAGCAAAGCATTGTTTTAAGCCAATCAGACATTGATTGCGTCTTTAATTGGTATAATGGTGTGTAGCTAACTTATACTAGCTGAGGACCTGGCCTGTAAATTATAGGATGAGTGCCCTCCATGTTAAAACAACCACTTAAAAAACACAAAAGTCTTACAGAAAAAGAGCAGTTTAAAAGACATTTGTCAAGGCCTGATAAGTGCCATTTCTCTAGCAAGTGCAAGTTGTGCACTAGCTGGTTTGTATGCAAAGAGCTGATAAGTCTATGTAATGCTAGGCTGCAAGTCATTTTCCCACTAATCTTTGTCCTAACATGCAATATTTTCAGGGTGTGACAGAACTGAAAGATAAGTGAAAAATAAAATGACAATACAGCTCACAATTTAGTATAAAAATGTACCCCACCCTGCCATGCTTTCCTTCTAGTTTATCCTTTTCACACAACAAATTTACTATCCAGGAAAAGTCCTATATTAAACAGCACTGTCTTCTCAGCTTTATTATGCATCAGTTATAAGTGCACCACAAGAAAGGTTTTGCAGACCAAAGGTCATCTGCAGACCATAGTAAGACAACTAGATCTGTTAAAGGGCTTTATTTTCCATGACAATCACACTCCTGCCCTTTCTGGCAAGAAGTCTGCCAGGCAGTTCCAGCTGCAAGGTTGGTTTGGAAATGTATCCAAGAAACTAAATGGCGCTTACCAATGGTAATAGTCTGGCTGTAGTTTCTTTCAACCTATGAGACTGAAGCTATGACAGAGGTGAAGGGGTCCTTACCCCATAAAACAACTGGTCTCCATTTCTCTTTACAGCGATAGCAAAAACACACAAACTCTTCCCACCATAGGACAGCTTGGTTACGTGTACACCGTGGTGACAGTATGCCCGCGGCAGAATATTCCCAAATCTAACCTTCCCATGATTGAGAATGGTTGTTGGAGGCATTCCAACAGCAGCTTAATCAATGTATTTGTGGGTTTGGAAGCCGTGAGAAGGAGCAGGCAGGTAATGCAAGTTGGAAAATATCCCAGCCAGGGCAGACTGCCACCACGGTGTAGAAATATCCTTTGCATTCCTCTACCATGCATCATCTCTCTGAGGTTCATACTCCTCACCTGTCAATCTCCTCCCTTTGCTGACAAGGCCTATTCCTATGTTCAGTGCCCTGTAGTAACACCTCTGTCTTCTTCATGCCACATCATCGGTGTAGTGGCAACTGATACTTTCTTCTCTTTGTTATGGCTAGAGTCAGTGAAAGCCAAAGTCGAATGAGGCATGCTGTCTTTCTCAGGGCTCCATCACCCGCCAAGACAGAGTGGGACAAGAGCCCCAGGGCATGCTGGTGATGCAATTAAATCACATTTCACTGTTCAACAGGCAGTGTGAGGAAGGGGAATGAGAGGCTGTACATAATGACAATGCTGGGAATGCAAAACCCTTCCAGCCATTGGTGGGTTTTTTTCTCCTGTTAACTGAACATTTTTAACTAAAGGGGCTGAAACCAGAGACTTAAGGAAAAGATACAAAGAAGAAAACACTGAGGTGACGTATGCTGTACTGGGCTGAGTGCAAGTGGACAGTGGGTCACACTCCTGCAGAGAGATCCTACACTGCCCACAATAAGACTAGAAAAGGGTGAGAAGCTTGGGTTGGTCATCAGAGTACATTTTTGGAAGTTTAATTTGACCTCCACCCTGAATGCAACAGAGTTTTCATGCTGAGGTTCCAGTTTTGGCCTATTACCAAATTACCAATCCTATAGTTTCTTCGGGGAAATATCAACAGACAGAAAACCCCATGCCGAAGTTTATGGACACTCAGCCTAAAACATGAATTCAAAAGGAGTGCTCTTTTCCCCAGTACACTCATTCTACTTATACTATAATAATTTTATTTAGGAAACAGAAAGACAAGGAAAAACAGAAGTTTAACTCAATTGTACCATTCTAAGATTAAAACAAGAAATCTTTAGAAAAACAAAATCTGCTTACCAAGGCATGAGTTGGCCAATTTTTGTCTTTTTACTTTTGCTAATAAAAAAGCCAGCCACAGGATCAGTAATTGCACCCCCGACCTTGCCAATGAACAGCACCAGAGAGACATAAAATGGAGTAATCTGAAAATAGAGGCACAATGCTCTAAACAAGGGCTATTGTTCAGCAGTACAATGAAACAGCATAAAGCAACATTCCAGAATGAATCTCAGTGCTTTATTTAAAGACTAATGATGGTTCACTTACAAAACAGGTTGCCTACTATCATAAGTGAGCGGATAAATTGCTCTCCATTGACCATATCCAGATACTGAGAAAGACCAACAAGAAAGGGTTTGCATGAGGAGGAAACATGCGGAGAGAGAGGCTATAGATGAATTTAGTGCTGGGGAAGAGTGCCAGACAGGCAGCCCTGAAGACTGAAGCCCTTGGTTTAGTAAAGGAACCAAGAAAAACCAGGTTGCTTTCTTTATAAGCTGCCCCGACATAGCCCCATTTTAAAGCTCTAGCATGACCTAGACCAGGTAAGAGTACTGCTCATATTCCAAATCCACTCAGCCCTGACTCTCTCAACTGACATTACCAAGGAGGATTTCAATGGATGCTATTTGTAAATGTGGCTACAGTGGAGTAGACCTATTTCCATACAGAACTGACCTGTGACTAACAGGGGTGTGCGAAGCGGGCCCTGTTCAATTTGGATTCAGATTCGGCCTGAATTGGGGACAGTGATTTGATTCGTTGATTCAGATCCCTGTCCCGGATTCAATTCAGCTGAGTCCGAAGCTGAGGATTCGATGACAATTTGGAGAATCAGCGATTCGGACATAGACACAGCTTTAAATGCATTTCCTACATAAGTCGAGATACCAGCACGGCTTGTGAATGCTACGATGGTGGGGCAGATGGAGCATCCCACAGAAGCGCAGGGAGCCTCCCATGTGCTTGGTGGTGAACCCGAAAGTATTTCCAGTTCACTTCTGGGTCCGTCAGGGAGCACACTGGGGCCCTCCCCTCGCACCTCCCCAACTCAGGGGCACTCCAGGTGAACCCCAGACCCAGGAGGCACCAGTCACCAAGCCAAGGAGGCTCGTGGGAGTTCAGGGGGGTGCTCCCTGTGTGTCCCCCAGTGGACTCAGATGTGGACCAGAAGTGCTTCTGCTCCATTTCTGGGTCTGCTGCCAAGCATGCTGGGGGGCCCCCCTTGCTCCTGTGGCATGCTCCATGCACCCCAGCATCGCAGCAGTCACAAACTACCTGCTACCTTGAGGTATGTAGAAAAAACGTTTAAAGCTGTGTCTATGTCTGAATCACCGACTCTTCCCAAATGGATTTGGAGGGTACTGATTCGATTTGGAGAGATTAGAGGGTCTCGTGATTTGATTTGGATTCAGAGATTCTGCCACTGAATCGGGCCAAATCTCTGCCGAATTGAATCAGGGACTGAAGCCTTGCACAGCCCTAGTGACTAATGCAATTAATAACTGCAGTTAAGGTGACAAGTAAATGATGTGTGTTCTAACTCTTAAAAACAGCAGGTGCCAAGGAAAAAAGAGAGCACATTTAAAGTTTCCACACATTAAAAAAATAATCAAAGGGGAAAACCTAACACAAATGTAACAAGCAAGCATTTTTAAGACTAATTTAACAAGCATGCATTGTAGTTCACTATGTGCAATGGTGTAATTTCTACAAATTATCCGCAGAGCGAAGGAACTCACAAGACACTGGCTGGGAAAAGGCAGGGCCTGGGTCTGTTGGAATGACACAGGCCCAGCCTTAGTCCTTTACTAGGGGACTAAGAGGAGACACTGTAAAATGCCTATCATCTGTTTTCCCCAAAACTACATCTTTGTGACAAACAACCTTTGCAGCTGGAAAAATCTATGGGA
This sequence comes from Gavialis gangeticus, assembly GCF_001723915.1. NCBI lineage: Eukaryota > Metazoa > Chordata > Crocodylia > Gavialidae > Gavialis > Gavialis gangeticus. Next base: position 27,434,718 of record NW_017729028.1, on the reverse strand, counting down.
TCATTCAGTTGCTGTTATAAAAGAAGGGAAGTTAAAAAACAGAGTGAGGGTCGTGTATCTTTTTTGTCTTTCTGATAAAGACAGAGAAGGGTGGGGGGGAATACATCAGAGAGCAGGGGGAAGGGAGGAAGGAAGGCAGGTATGGAATGAGAAAAAGTGAAAAGAACTGGGGACGGAGGATGAGAGGGTGGAGAGGAAAACGCTTAAGCAAACCAGTTCAGGGGAGGGAACATCTGTTTACAAGTGTAGGTAAAAGAGGCGACATCAGTGTCCCACGGCTCTGCTCCAACTATTGCTGCAGCTGCTTTGCTGATTCACAGCTTCTTTCTCCAAGGAACATGGTGAGGGGAATGAGGGCACCATGCAAATCCCAGTGATGGGGAGGAAAGAGTCCTCTCTGTATGTGTATGTAGTCTAAAGGGACTAATGACCCATGAATTACTAGCAGCAGGAGGTGTTACTGAAGCCAAGCAGAAGAAGAGGTAACTCAGCCCTGTGAGATTCCCATGACACAGAGTCAGCATCAAATTTCAGGAGAAAATTTTTCTTTGATTTTGATATTTATAAAAATACTGGGAGAAGGCTTATTTGCCTCCATCTAGTCTGGGAATCTGTCCCAGTCTTAGGCCGGGCATTGCATGCTCCCTGAGCTTTTACCATTACTCAGGAAGGAAGCAGGAGATGAGTGCAATCAAACCTGCCTTCGGCTCCCCCTCTAAGAATCTCTCTTATTCACTACTACTTCCCCTACGTTCCCCATCACTCAGAGCAACAACTTTGTCCCTGCCTTCCTCTCTCCTCTCGCCCAGATTTTGCCACTGCATTTCCCACAAAACATTTGGGATCTGGCTGTCTTTTCCAGGCTCATGCAGCAGCGTTGCAAATCCTGCTGTTCTCTCTCAAGCCTTGTGATACTTGGTGTTCTTCTGAAAGCCCTAACTGCTGGGATGGGCCAAGCACCTGGAAAAATTCATCCTTCAGTTTAATCACAAGGACACGTTTCTGTCACCTCTACTCATCCAGTCACACTACAGTAAACCTTATTGTCCACCTAAGCTCGAGGGGCTTTTGAAGAGTATGACTACTCCCAACTTGCATTGATTTATTAGGTCTGGCTCTGCATTTAGGAAGCTGGAAGCAGGTAGGAAGGATGCTTCATAATGATAGCTGGACTTCCTCTGCAGATAAGTATTCTAGTTGGACCAAACAAAACCAAGATGAAAGCATGGCAATTATTGGTCTTAATTTCAAGACACTTAATTATACATTGGGCCAAACATAAATTAACAGAAGCTCCGGAAATATTGCTTTTAATCTTAAAGCTGTCCCATTCTGTCAGCTCTTTAAGGCAGGGGCTATGTGGAGCCATATGTGTTTACAGTGCCTATAACTTTTTTAATGTTTTTGTAAACATAGAAAACCAGTTATAGTAATTTACTGTCAAAATAAGAGGAATAAAGGAACAGCCTCCTCAACCTCAAAGGTGCTGAGCAATTAAAAACTATAGTAAAAAATATCATGTAAAAGGCATGTTAAATTAATTTCTATTCCCTATATACAGGGAAATTAAGTAGGTGACAATATCCCAGTCAAACAGTCTGCAATTAGAAAGTGCTTCCCATGGTACTTACGTGTGCTATATCTAACAGGTAGATCTGCAGGAAGAAAGCAGTGGCACTCCCTGCAACTTGATTTGGAGCACCCCCAATCGCATAGCATAATTTACTGCAAACCGAGAGTTTGTCTTCCTGTTTGGGCTGAAACAGAACAAGAGCACAAAACACCACTTAAGAGCAGATACTACATACGATGGTAAAAAGCTGAAAATCTTAATGACTGAACCTGTATAAAAACAGGAAGTCAGACAGTGGCGGGAGTGGATGCTTTCAAGGGAGACCATATAGACAGGGCGTATCTAGCGTGAGCCATCCTCTGGCATACCTCCCCTGGCACCTACCATATTGGTTTAGAGATGCCAGGGGGCATGTCCCTATCTGTTCTGCATAATACCTATTAATGGATCCATCATCCATGAATCTCCCTAGTTCCTTTTTGAACCCAAACAAAAAAAAAGTCATCACTGCCCATGCCGGAGAATGCAGCTGAGCTTCTGTACACTGCTTCAAGTAACCTAGTTAAATCATGTGGCCTTTTTTCAATGCTCAGTCTAGAGTCTCAGAACTTGAGTCCAGCTATGTCTACTTCCTACAGGCTCATTTTGAAAAAAATACTCTTTTGAAAGGGTGTCAGCATGCTTTATCTACAGCACACATTTGTCTGGAGGATTCAAATGCAAGGGAACAGCTTCCTGAACAAGGCTACAAACAAGTGATAAGAAGGAAAGGCATGCATCCTGTTGTATTGACACAGCCTATTGGGGAGCTGCAGAGTCCTGGATAACTTGAGATATAAGAGAAACCAAAGGCACCCTATAATGTGTAATTCAGACTGCAAAATGCTGCATACCTCCCTGGCTTCTGTCCTTTCAGAGCATAGTAATTAATACCAATATATATTTTTTAACTTATCCCCCTTGGGCAATACAGAGAAAAGAATGACTGGGGACAGATTCAGAAGATATGTATCTAATTCCTTCTTCATTTGGCTACAAAAGTATCATGTGACCTGGGTCAAGTCACTTCGCTCTGCCTTAGATTTCCCATCAGCAAAAAATGGGCAAAAAGGGTACAGTTTTCTGCAGCACCTAAGCGACTTCAGAAACTCTTTCCACAATGGATCCTGCTCCTTTGTACTGTTTTATGTGAATAGGTATAAACAGGTGTGCTTTAGTTTCATGAAAGTTCTCCTTTTTTTAATTCGTGTCTGGATAGGTAAAGAGCAAGACCTCCATGTTACCAAGTTAACCGCATCTCTGACCCCTTGGTCTCTTCAACTGAGCCTCTCCTCATGTCTTTGGCAGCAAGCTGTTCTTTCCTGGGGTAGAATCACATGGTTTTCACGCTCTTGGGCCATGCCTTGTACAGCAGTGCCCTGGCGTTAACTATGATTATTTCAGTAGGCCTGCCCTGTATTCAGTTCCCTCCGGGAGCAATGCCAATGGTAACCTGTCACCGAGCTGTGCCAATCTGACATCGGTGCCAGGAAGACGCACAAGCTTGTGGCTGAACGTTAACCTCCCTGGACATCCCATCGCTGACCACAGGGGAGATGTTCTTAGTAAAGCTTTAAAAAAGAACTTGAATGTGAAATTATGGAACAAGAAATCATCCACGGACTGGATTGCACTAAGTACAGTCTGAAAAGGGGCAATGAATTCTTATCCCATTACCTGGGTTAGCTTTGGTGACCCCTTCATCCCTATGGGTTTATTATTTGCCACCCCCACCACTGCCCTGCTTTTCCCTCTCCTCTCCCTCCCTCCCTTCCCTCCCTGTCTTTTGTATTAAAAATCACTCCCTCTGTTTGATAGACTGCTTGTGCATGTCCTGTCTGAGCATCTGATGAAGTAAACTTGAGCTCACAAAAGCGTATGCATCTCTGATTTAATCTCCCATACATCTCTACCCTGCCTTCAACCTGTCACCAGACAGACTAAGTAAAAAAAAATTAAGAGAGCAAGAGAACTTGAAATAAAGAACATGCTATGCACATCTAACCTACCAGGTAACTATGCGGTTTCCACACAGAGATCCTGGCAAGTGTGAACTGTCTATAGATACCATGCTACGAGTAAGGTCAGGGCAGTACACCCAGTTCCCTGAACTCACAAAGCGGTGCTCCTACTTCAGCTTCAGGGAGACGGTTCAGTAATAGCTTCTCAGTATTTCTGATCACCAGGGATCCTGGCTTTCTCTAATTTAAAAAATAATCCCTAATTTTTGCTTTTAAAAAAGTAACCCCAAATCCACATTTTTCTGTGATTTAAATGAGATACCACTAAGATGCAGAGAGAGAGATATAGTGGTGTTTCATTTTAATTATGAAAAAGCGTGGATCTGGGGTTGCTTCTTTTAAATTGAAAATTGGGGATATTTTTAAATCAGAGAAAACCAGGATCCCTGCTGATAACTCTCCTCCCCACCCCCACGCATGCACACACCCTGTCCAGAGACGAAACCATTTTAACCACTTCCTGCCCATTGACGGTTCGCTCCCAGAACTGGCAAGTTCTCACTGCAGCACGCAGATAGACCGTTGGCCTTTATAGGCCCAAGTGTTTGGAGGTTGCTTGGCTGAAACCATAGTTCTGCTTTCCTCCTTGTTCCCCCTTCCTCCTCCTCATCCCCAATCAGCAGCTCTCAGCTGTCTACTAAACTAGTTCAATACATTCCTACAAGGAAGTCTAATAACTCGGTATAATTATAATTTACCACATTGGCTAGGCCACATGTAATATTCATGATTTTTTTACCTCGAGTCCCACCTCAGCCACACTCCATTTCATGGTCTTAACTATTAGAATAATTAGGAAGATATAAAACTTGTGACACAAGCAGCAGTGCACCAAGATTTAAAGGCTTATTGGCTGCATTTAAGTGCTTTGTTTTTAAATTCAGTTTCATAGTTAGAAGATTTTTTGTTTAGCTTTGTTTTGTTTTAATTAAAAAGTCTCATTTAGATTCCACGCACCTTCTGGATACTCCTAGACTACGTGGGCAGGATACTTTCCAGTCACCTTGAAGCCAAGCTAATACTTTTGTCTCAGCAGTAGCTAATGGAAGCTTTCGCCTCTGACTAATTTTGTTTATGGAAGCTATTGCCTGAATAAAATGAGCTGTTGGGATCTGTTTATATTCACTAAAATACTTATTACTTACAAGGAATTTTGCATATCTAATGCATCGCTCATATAATCCTCCCCTATTTTTACTAGATAAGTAGGAAAGTAATATCCCCCAAAAACAAATGAGGAAATGGATGCAAAGAAGTTCAAAGCCCTAGGATCAGAACCCACGGTCTACCACTCCTGTACTCATTCAAACAGATTGTGCTATCTCTCATGGCACTGCAGGAAGGAAGAGTTACAGATGCTGAATCTAGTGATGAAACTGCGCGCCTAAATTCTAACCAGAGCTCTAATGCGCTCTGTGCCACCCATTCCCCACCTATAACATGAAGATAGCGCCTCTTTCCATCTTGTTTTAAAAGCATTACAAATATTTACCCGTGTATTGATACATGACCACATGTTCAGGCTGACAAATGTTTGGAATCTTAAGTCCATGCTCCAGCCCAAGACATTTATAATAGGACAAAGATAATCTTTTGGTTAAATCCAGTTCAACGCTCTGGTCTGGGACCAAGGATGTGCAAGTTCAATGCTCAACCCTGCCACGCTTTCTGTGGGGCCTTGTGCAAATTACTCTATGAGCCTCAGTTCCTCTCTCTGTACAATGGGAATATTACCCACCCTCTGGGCAGTTTGTTACTTCCAACTGTGAGCATTTTGAGGCAGGAGCTGTCTCCTGCTTTGTACCCAAAGAACCCAGCTCCATGGGTCTCCAAACCTGGTGAGAACTGGCAGGCATTGGCATGATCCTAATAAAAGGGTTTTTTTAAGAATGATAAAAATATATATTTTGGATGCTTTCTTATAAATAGGGATCCTGGTTTTCTCTGATAAAAAAAATCCCCAATTTTCGGTTTTAAAATAAGTAACCCAAAATCCACATTTTTCCATGATTAAAATGACACACCACTATATATCTATATATTAGTGGTGTTTAATTTTAATCACGGAAAAGTGTGGATTTCGGGCTACTGATTTAAGCCAAAAAACTGGGGATTTTTTTTAATCGGAGAAAACCAGGATCCCTGCTTATAAAGGATCTCAAAGGTGTAGGTTTTGCAGGACAACCAGAAATCTGGAATTTTTACTTGTTAATTTTTTGGGATGCTACTCCTGTCCCATTTTCCCAACAGCATTATGATCATGCTACCTAGTAGTGGTTATTGGACTGAGCAGTTGGAAATGTTTCCTCCAGCATTGGTGGATTCCAAGGAGGGTATTGAATAGGGAATAGATCATTCTAGAGATATGAAGTTCAATGCTCTCCTCCTATATCACCCACTTCTTCCACTGAAGGAGACAAAATACTGGGCTAGATAGATGATGGGTGTGAGCACTTATGCTCTTACGTTATCTCCAATGCTGTCCATCTGCGGAGAAGCTTCCTGCAAACATGCTGCAAGACAGCTATATTATCCTCCCCTAAACTCACCTGTGCTGCACTGCTCATAAAACACCTGGTAACACATTGGCAGTGGTGCTATGAGGACTTGTTTCATTTTGATTACCCTCAAAGTCACCTTTTGCCTCAGCCGTGTTTGTCACACTTACCTGCATTCTCTTGTCTTAAACTTGTGGATTTTAAGCTATTTTGTTCAGGGACCAGATTTTTGTTTTATGGTTATATGAAGCTTAAGAGAGTGGGCCTCTAGTATTCTAGGCCAGTGTTTCTCAACCTGTGGCTTGAGACCCAAACGTAGGTCACTAGGATATATGAAAGGGTCACGAACAAACTTTAAAAATAGATCAAGAAAATGGATTCTCCTTTAAAGGAGAAAAATGTGGGAAACCAAACCATGGCTTTTCCCTTGCAGGCTGGCAGAGTTCCAGCCTGCGAGGGGCTGCCCCGGATGCCCCACATCCCATCCCCCCCATATACTGGGGAAGCTGGGGCCTGGAGGGGCAGTGGGTCAGGAGTGAGGGACACTGGGTCAGCACTGGCCATCCATGTTTACAAATGGGTCCTGGTCCAGAAAAGGTCGAGAACTGCTGTTCTAGGCTGCACTACAACAGTTGTAATTTTATTATCCTGTGCAATTATCTTAGTGCTCTTCATGTTAAAATCCAAAAGGAACAGGTGCAGTAAAAGTCCGGTCACCATGTAAATACAAAGTTTGACAACAAGATGATTATCAGAATAGCTTAGCTACATACCTCCAGTTGCTAACTGTGCTATACTCATTGGTTTTTCTCTTAACTTCAGCATTTTAAATTTCATATTACTTCTGAGAGAGACACTTTTTACCCCACTAGGCTATAACATCAGTGCACTGCTTCTGTGGGCTGCATCCCAACATATTTCTCATGGTTCTTGTCATGCTGCATATAGGACGTATATCGCAACAGAATTCTAAGGCTAGGTTCTGTCCCTGCTATTTCCTCACTGAGTCTACACAAGATGCGTTAATGCACATTAGCCTAATTTAATGCACCTTACAGGTGTGCATCTACATGTGCGTGCCCTTAATATGCATTAAAAATGGTGATTTTGGTGCAATTTGTTAAAGTGTATTAACACATGTGTAAGGGCAACCCAGCACGGTCAGCCACCAGGGGCACGTGGCAGGTCTGCAGGGACTTGGCACTTACCTTAATGCCAATTGCACTAACTTTAGTGCCAATTCTCTGCATGTGTAGACACCTGCCAAAAACCACTTAATGCGCATTAAATTTGGTCATGCTTAAATGCAAGTGTAGATCATTTGGCCTCCTCTGACACCAGGAAATTACTTAACATGACTAAGGGGAGCAGAATTTATATTCCAGATCTGCCTCAGTCTGTTACAAAGGTAGGGAAGCACATAATGCTGTCAGGTGTGCCCTCACTCCTCTTTTCTTTACTCAGTTTCCTCCCCCATTTATCAATGCCTCCAAGTTGTTGCTTCTTGTCTCTAAACTTGGGGCTTATCTTCACTGCAAGAGGCAGCTCAAGTTAACATACTCAAGTAACTCCACTAGCCCACTGCAAAACCCAAGGCAAAGAACAGTTTGATCAGTTGCACAGTGACACATCACCAGCTGATCAGCTTTTTGCAACTCCAACTATTGCCTCTTTGCTGCCTTGCCAGCTTGAGCATCAGCAGCATTTCGAGTACAATGCTCTTCTAGGCTAACTAATGAGCTTAAAGCATCACTTAACATCAGTAGTTTTGTGTGTGGACAAGAGTTGGATTAGGAGAAAAATGCAACATTTAAATAACTGCATTGCTGGCTCAAAGACAAACTCTTACTAGCTGTGAAATTATATACATACCCTAGTTCATATGTAAGATATCATAATACACACCATATTAAAGTATATGGATATATTAATATTGTTATTATTTTATAATATATATGCAAGCTATGGATGGAAAAAGTCATTTCCATCTCAAGCCGCTTCTACAAATTGGTTTAGAAACAGGGTTAAGGGACAGACAGCTCCAGTTTAAGTATTTAAACTTCAAAAGGAACAAGTTTGTTACTGTACTACTTTGAAAGCTTGAAACCTTACACAAATTACCACCATCATTTTTTGGTGCAAAGCTCAGTCTTAACAAATGTGCACTCCTGTTTCTTACACAGAAGGGTGAGTTAAAGGGATTTTTCATGTAGGTAATGCCTACATGTGTGCGTGTGTCTGTGTGTGTACAGACACACACACACACATATATAGTTAGATGCACAGCATTTTTAAAAGTATTTTCTACTGAATTAACATATTAAAAGTGACTGGAGGAAGGCACTACATGGACATGGAAAGCTGGTGTACATGTACATCATTCCTTCCAAGCTCTTCTTTATCAGTCGAGTCTAGAAATGAACCAGGAGTAACTAAAGACAAGCCTGAAGGGCTAGTGGAACCTGGAGCAGGGCGATAAAGTGCCTATCTGAGAAACAACACAAACCCAATGCATAACAAGCTTTCCCATTTGTATTTTTCTCAACATGGATTTAAATCTGCAGCTAAATCTCCAGAAATGTTCATTTCTTCCACCTGTATTATTTTTTTATGTACAAGTTTCTGAGTCTGGATACCAAGTATCACAAAGGTATGTGCAATCTGGCCCAGCAGAGAGTCCAGAGCAGAGCGCAGGTTGCACAGAAATGTTTAAGTTGCGCGGTCAGACTAATTTGCATTCAACGAGCCATACGCATTCTTTAGCTGTGCGTTCGATGGTTCAACATAATAATGAAGAGGTTGTTTAAAAAAAAGAAAAACAGAATGCACCCTTCATTTCTGTAAGAGTTTTTAAACGTGGCGGGCTCTATAGGAACCTGCGAGGTACAGACCCCACTGTTACATGCAGGGGCTTCTGCATTGCGTAGTGATAGGATATAGAGCAGGGGGGTTCTACAGGAACCCTCTACGTGTAGAAACCCAGGATGAAAGGCAGTGGGTACTGCGGCGGTGCTAGAGGAACTCACTATGTAGAGTGCACTGTCAAGTACAGGGCTCCTGTGGGAACCGCTACATACCGCACTTGATATGACATGCCGTGGGCTGCAGAGGAAGCCAGGCGGACAAAACCTACTGTGACATGCCGTGGGTTTTACAGGGACGCAGGTGCAGCCCTGCGGGTCTCGGGCCATCGCAGACCCGGCTCTCCGGGTGAAGCCGATCGCTCCGTACACACCCCGGCCACGCTGCCCGCCGAGTCCTTCCTGAATAAAGCACTAGCGAAACGCCCAGCAGCACCAGCACAGGGTTACTGCGTGACCTGCACATTAATTAGCTTCATAACCCGTTTTTTTTCCCGATCGACATTTTTCCCCCCGTTATTGGCAGGCTCCCTGCTCGGGACACGGTGCGGCGCGCGGGGGCGCGGGGGTCTGCGGACGTGGC